>NC_090298.1:150270833-150922500 GCF_039906515.1 Pseudorca crassidens
ATGGAATTAGATTGTCTTGGAAGTACCCTTTTATACAACATTTCCCCTTCTTTTAGCTTCAATCCTAAGAAATTCCTTTCAATTTCATTGTGAGGCAATGATATTATTTTTCCTTCTTAGAGCATTCTGTCCTTTTTCTCTTCCATTTCCCCTATATTTCCACAGCTATAAGGCTGCCTCTCAGTTTTCATTTAGATATCACTTGTAGCAGGAAGACTGGTGACTGTGCATGTACATATCAGGGTCCTATATATTTTCCATCAGAGCACTTGGGCTATAATAGGACTGTAGGTAACCAGTCGAGGTCACTCGCCAGAGACTAAATACCTTGAAGGTAAGGGCCGTATTGATCTTTATACATCCTTGTACCTCCAGTATCCATTGCAGCACCTTCCAACTGTTCAATAAGTATTTGTTAAAGGAATAAACATTGCTTATAGGTGTGGGTAGCTGTGGACACTGGGGTATAAGCAGGGAATTGACTGCTCCTTGTTGAAGAGTGAACATTACAGTGGTAGAAAAACTGGTATCTTCAGGGTCAGCTAAAGAAACTAAGATCCTTGACAATGACATAGGATGAGGGTATAACTCTATGGTACTCCATTCAGCAGTCCCTGGCATGCTGGTTTTGATATTAAGAAAGCAGCTAATAGTAATAATGCTTTCCAATCTCACTGCACTTCATACCCAAAGGATTTATTGAGTTTTATAAACACTGATTAATCATCCTTGCCCTAGTGAGGTGGGTAAGAGTTATTATGCTCATATTATGGAGAGAAAAACCAAGGCAGAGAGAGATTAAGTGGTTAACCCAAGGTCAGGCAGTGAGTCATGGAGAGCTGTCACTCAGACATGGAGTTTTATTTTTTTGTTTTTTTTTGCGGTACGCAGGCCTCTCGCTGCTGTGGCCTCTCCCGTTGCAAAGCACAGGCTCCGGACGCGCAGGCTCAGCGGCCATGGCTCACGGACCAAGCCGCTCCGAGGCATGTGGGATCTTCCCGGACCGGGACACGAACCCGCGTCCCCTGCATCGGCAGGCGGATTCTCAACCACTGCGCCACCAGGGAAGCTCAGACATGGAGTTTTAAACTTGCAGCTCTGTGCTCAGTCTATTAAGCACAAAACTGGAAGTGAGATGCCTTCCTGATGCCCCTAGGAAGTATGAACACCTCCCTTTCCCATGATTTCCCATTGCTATTTGCACCACCATTGCCATTACCTTACTGTATGCCACACACACACCTAGCCCTTTCCATGATTAAGTCAATGAAATCTGGGGGCGGGGGAACACCTGAAGTAAGTTTTATTTTCACCACTTTAATGATGAGAAAGCTGAGTCTCAGAAATATTAATTGACTGTTAAGTAGGAGACTTGGGATTCAGACCCCTGACTCTCAGAAGTGAAAGTCCATGCTGTTTTACAACATCCCGTAACGTAAATGCTTGTGTACATGGTGGGGTCAGAGATGAAGTACGGGTAGGTGGTGTAATTCACAGAGAACAGCAGAGTACTAGGATACAGTTGATTCTCAATAAATGTCTGTGGAATAAATAAAAGAAAGAAGCTAAAATTCCTCCCAAGATCCTAGGAAACTGAAGCTAGGGTCCAGCATTTGAATGGCTCAGGGTCACAGAGGATGAGCTGATGTCAAGTTCATTGCAATGACTCCTCGATGCAGACACTCTTAGGGGCGTCTGGATGTCCTCCCATGAAGGGAAAGTAGAGACATACTGAAGAGTCACTTCAACCTCAACCCACCCTCACATCCTTTCCTTCCCAGCAAGGCATACAAATCTACCTTTATTTTTTTCTCATTTAAATGTATATAAAAAGTGTGTGTAACGGTTAACATATACAGAAATTCATTACTATTCTGCTTAAATTAAGGAAAACTCTAGATAGCCACCTAAATATCCCACAAATGAGTATTAATTCAATTTACCAATATCTTCAAATAACTTACAACTTTGCAGCCATTAAACACAGTGCTTTAGAAGTGATCTTTCAACATGTCAGCAGTACTAGCACACTAGTACTTAAATGAAAAAAAGCAGGTAACAGAACAATACATAGGTCTGGCCTTGGTCTTGTCTTGTGAAATAAAATATATGTATAAACACATAAAACTCTGGAAGGATACACCCAGATAGTAACAGTGGTTTATCTCTAGAATGTGGGATTCTGGGAATCTTTCTTTTGTTTATCTACATTTTCTGAATCTTCTGAAATGATCATGCATTATTCTGGTAACGAGAACAAGGAACGTTATTTTTAATTTTGAAAAAAATTAAAACAGATGCCTCTTGGGAAAGAAAGGGTTTTGAACCACTGGAATCATAAACCAGGCACCAGCTGCCACCTGAAAATCTCAGTTTTAGAATAAGCCACAGACTCTTGAACATCCCCAAGCGTGTGTTCTCTCTCCCTCCCCACACATACTGACCTCTGATATAAGAAATCAAATGATTCATTCTGTTCCCCTCCACCTTACCCTGACATAGCAAAGATGGAATGTGCACTGTTTCCAAATCAAAATAGGCACAGTGCAGCAAGAGGCACTTCCAAATGATGAAATTAGATTAGAAGTTAAGACAAAATACATTTAACTGGCTTTTAAAGAAATTTGGTGGAACACATTACTATAAACAGTACATTTGGGCAGCCAAACAAACTTTGCCCAGAGAAAATCAATTTTGCTCCCCGAACAATGAGAAAAATTACTTTAGATTCGACATTAAATATTGTCGTATTTTTTAAGAAGCATTTCTATAACTCTGTGTAGAAATAGGAGTCAAAGGATGCCTTTGTTACCATGGTAACAGCTTCCCTCAGAAGAGCCAAGGATGAAGTAGCATACATTGGTCCTGCATATATTTGGCCAATCAATAAACAAAAGACTTACTCTGCATGCATTGTGTTAGGAAAGTGGTCAAGGTGTCCATGATTAGTAAAAGGGTAGGCGGGATTCAGGTATTCTGGGTTCAATCATTCAGCCTAATTTTCAACTGAGCATTGTTAACACTTTCTTCATTAGAAACCCATTATGAATATAAACTACTACTAAAATGTCTGTTGATCCTTGAAAAATGGAAATCTTCATTACAGAATTTTACCACATCAGTATAACACGGAAGGTGGTACACTACGATTAGAGGTGTAGAGAGAATGTGTGCTACAGTGAGAAACGCACGCACCCTGAAACCCCAGGAGTAATGGTAACAATAATAATAGCTAATATTTCCCAAATATTTCCCCTATAGCCCAACATGAGCCAAGTGTTTTACATGGATTTTTTTCACTGAATCTTCCAAACAACCTTAAGAGTTACAACAATGAGTTTTTATTCCCATATTACAAATGATGTGAGAACAATGATTATTCCTGTTTTGCTGGTGAGGGAACTCACACTTAGAGACTGAATTAAGTAGGTCAAAGTTTTCCATCTTGGGAGTGTTGGAGCCTGGGGTTCACACCACAAGCAGTGGGCTCAGGAAGGGTGCTCTATCCACTACACCCTACTGCCAGCTGAGACAGTGATGACAGCTTTATGAAAGCGACTTCACTTCTCTGAGTCCCAAGCTCAGACTTCTGTGGGATTACAATTAAATAATGTATGTTAAGAGAAAGCACATAACAGGCTCTCAGAAAATGCTCCTTCCTTCCTCTTGAAAACCTTGAGTTCCTCAGAACCAATATGGGTTACTGTGAGATATTAACAGCTTTTGACTTATTCAACATGAGAGGGGGTTGAGAATTACTAGAATATTAAAATCTCATTTTACTTCTTGGTTGCAATTTCCTTTTCCTTGAACATATGAACAGTTACCAATAAACAGTATGTGTATGTGTGCACACACACGCACATGCACACACACACACACACACACACACACACACACACACACACACCCCATCCGTGGGTTTCTTCTCACATTTTCTTATCCCAATCATATGAAATGGCCACAAGAAATATGGCAGCAGGAATGGCAGCAGAGGGAAATACAATGAACAGTCAGCAGAAAACAAGCTCTGTGACTTTCGGAACTTCTGGGGTATCACTTTCTAGGCTTCAGTTTCCTCTGCTGGAACAGGAAATAGCTGAAGGTTATTTCTTCTAAAGAACCTTCTAGGAGTAAACGTTCATGACGTGATGGTTGCTGTGAACTATGTGGCCCTTGTTGATTCCAACCTTCTCTCCACCTTTTAGACCTTTTATGGATTTTCATAGCTGGTTAGGGGGAATGATTCATTTTTAGCTCCAATGCATGCTGCCTGCCTTCCAGGTAGTTTACCTGACCCCTCACAGTCTCTTCTTCATAACAGAGACTTCTACAATTTGACCCTATATTGAAAACTTGATGCTCTTCTTTTTCAGTGTTTTCCGTGAAATATTTGTTCTCAACCCTGTTATTGCACAAATTATTACTTTGGGATAAGGACCCTAAAATTAGGGAGGGGACAGCAAATACTTGCTTAAGTGATCCAAATGTTCAAAAAGTTGGTAGAGGTACTGATAAAAAGCAAAACAGGGAGGCTCTTTGGGGGATCAATTATTTGGGAGCAGAGTTATGGAACTGTTTCATTCTTCTAGACTTGAACATTAAGTGAACTTTTCTGTCACCTGTACCTAGATTCACTTGAAAGAGCTTCTTGATGCATTTTCATTAGCAACATCTACTCAGAAAAGAGTATTTAGCATGTTTTTTACTTGACGCATTTCTTCGGGTCAAATCATAAATATATTCCCTGAATTTCATACCTACCTGAGCATATCATGAAGCTCATATTTAAACCACCTATAGGGAACGTTTTCCTGCAAACTTGACAAGTGAGTACATGGAGGCTCTCTCTTCTTTGGTCACATGGATATGGGACCTTGGGGCCTTAAAAGACACAACCAAAAGTGTCAATTGTCTGGCTCTTTAACAGGCAGGCCCATTGTTGTCTCAAATACCAGCAGCAATTTGAATTCAACTGCAATGCTGTTTCCGAAATCCTCTTCAGTGTTGGGGAGAGGAGGCTTGTACTTGGAGAAATGATTCCATGTTGGAACTGAGACTCAAGACATTCCTCTCCCCATCCTTTTAAAGCAGAATTTGCAAACTGCTGGCCCATGGGTTATCCCCAGAAGAGATTATATAGGCTGCAGTGGGGGCTGAATAGTGTTTTACATTTGAATTAATTGCCAATGTTTAAAAATCATTAGATTTCACTGCTTCTCTTGAAAAAGCTGGCAACTCTGGGCCTGCATTCCCACATGGCGACCATCTGCTGGATCTAGTCGAGGCTGCTTATATTTACAGTGGCGTGTGCTTTCTGTGCCCCACTGTCCCCACCACTCCTTAGTGTTTACTCTTCAGTCAGGCTCAATGGCATCAGTCCTAGAGCATCTTACACCTTGGCCACTTCACCCATTTACTTTACCTGGACTGATGCATATTTAACAGCAGGTGTGGCTTGGGGCCAAAGCACTGGGAATTACCGCAGGCCCTGATTTTACACCTAGAGGCAGTGTCCTGGGGCTCCCTGCTCTGCTACAAGTTCACCCCTTGTTGTGGTACTGGGTGCACAGTGGTGAGAGGGGTCCTAGGAAATAACCCAGGGCACTTGGGGCAGGTTTTGGGGCTCCCTGGGGGAGTTTGAGGCAGCAATTAGTTTTGAACTGCTGTGAAAGAGCCCAGACTTGGTGCTGAATATCATGCCTTAAGCATCAAACTTGTGACCCTAGCTCTAAAGTTAAGTTCGCTTTCCCGAGCAGACAGATATATAAACAGACCATGCTTGAGGGGATGGCTGTCAAGTGGAATGCCATGCCAATCTATGTGGCCCATTTTCCCTGGTATTACAATTACACCTTGGATATTTTTTAAAAGCAATTTACCAGGTAAAATGTTAAGTGGCATATGAAGGACCTCAAAGAGAACTGGTCCTACAAGCAGGGAAACGCACACTTACTGAGATAGAAAATGAGGTAACATAGACTTTCTATTCCCATCTTCCATTGGAAGGTCACAGAGTGCTTCCTTCATGAATCGCCCCACTTGATGATGTTTTAATTTAAAATATTAAACAACTCCCTTTAACTTACAACAGCACCACTTTGAAACTCAGAAGGAGCTTCACACACGGTGTATATCAGAAATTCTCAGCCTTAGCACTGCTGACATTTTAGACAAGATTGTTTTCGGGTGGCGGTGGGGAGGGCCTCCCCATGCACTATAACCTTTTTGCAGCATCCCTGGTCTCTATCTACTAGATGCCAGCACGAATCCCCAGTAATGACAACCCCAAATTGCCAGAAGTCTCCTGGAAGGCAAATGACTCTAAATTGAAGCCTCCAGTCTATATTCCCACAACTCCAAAGGGTCAGGTGGCCGATAACTGGTTGCTTCCAACCCAAAGTGTAATAGAATACATCATTAGGAACATAATGATGACACATTACAACAAAGAGAGATTTGACAACTAGTGAAGTTGCTTAACCTGATCATTTAATTACCTTTTTGGAAGAGAAGATTTGAAAAAGGGTAGTTTTAGATAGTCATTTGGTATCACCAAACTTTTCTTTTCTTGTGGGGAAGGATATGAGAAAAAGCGCATACAGCTTTTTTTTTTTTATGTTCCCTAATCTCATTAAAATCCTAAGTAGTGGCAGACAGCAGAAGCAAGAAGAACTACAATCCTGCAGCCTGTGGAACAGAAACCACATTCACAGAAAGATAGACAAGATGAAAAGGCAGAGGACTATGTACCAGATGAAGGAACAAGATAAAACCCAGAAAAACAACTAAATGAAGTGGAGATAGGCAACCTTCCAGAAAAAGAATTCAGAATACTGATAGTGAAGATGATCCAGGACCTTGGAAAAAAAAATGGAGGCAAAGATCGAGAAGATGCAAGAAGTGTTTAACAAAGATGTAGAAAAATTAAAGAACAAACAAACAGAGATGAACAATACAATAACTGAAAAGAAAAATACACTAGAAGGAATCAATAGCAGAATAACTGAGGCAGAAGAACGGATAAGTGACCTGGAAGACAGAATGGTGGAATTCACTGCTGCAGAACAGAATAAAGAAAAATGAATGAAAAGAAATGAAGACAGCCTAAGAGACCTCTGGGACAACACTAAACGCAAAAACATTCGCATTATAGGGGTCCCAGAAGGAGAAGAGAGAGAGAAAGGACCCGAGAAAATATCTGAAGAGATTATAGTTGAAAACTTCCCTAACATGGGAAAGGAAATAGCCACCCAAGTCCAGGTAGCACAGTGAGTCGTGTACAGGATAAACGCAAGGAGAAACATGCCGAGACACATAATAATCAAATTGGCAAAAATTAAAGATAAAGAAAAATTATTGAAAGCAAGGGAAAAACAACAAATAACATACAAGGGAACTCCCATAAGGTTAACAGCTGAGGGCTTCCCTGGTGGCGCAGTGGTTGAGAGTCTGCCTGCCGATGCAGGGGACACAGGTTCGTGTCCTGGTCTGGGAAGATCCCACGTGCCGTGGAGTGGCTAGGCCCGTGAGCCATGGCCGCTGAGCCTGGGCGCCTGGAGCCTGTGCTCCGCAACAGGAGAGGCCACAACAGTGAGAGGCCCGCATACCGCAAAAACAAAACAAAAAAAAGATTAACAGCTGATTTCTCAGCAGAAACTCTACAGGCCAGAAGGGAGTGGCATGATATACTTAAAGTGATGAAAGGGAAGAACCTACAACCAAGATTACTCTACCCAGCAAGGATCTTATACAGATTCGAAGGAGATATCGAAAGCCTTAGAGACAAGCAAAAGCTAAGAGAATTCAGCACCACCAAACCAGCTCTACAACAAATGCTAAAGGAACTTCTCTAAGTGGGAAACACAAGAGAAGAAAAGGACCTACAAAAACAAACCCATAACAATTAAGAAAATGGTAATAGGAACATACATATCGATAATTACCTTAAATGTGAATGGATTAAATGCTCCAGCCAGACTATACAGGCTCGCGGAATGAATACTACAACAAGACCCATATGTTTGCTGTCTACGTGTGACCCACTTCAGACCTAGGGTCACATACAGACTGAAACTGAGGGGATGGAAAAGATATTCCACGCAAATGGAAATCAAAAGAAAGCTGGAGTAGCAATACTCATATCAGTTAGAATAGACTTTAAAATAAATGTTACAAGAGACAAGGAAGGACACTACATAATGGTCAAGGGATAAATCCAAGAAGAAGATATAACAATTTTAAATATATATTAACCCAACATAGGAGCACCTCAACGTATAAGGCAAAAGCTAACAGCTATAAAAGAGGAAAATGATGGTAACACAATAATAGTGGGGGACTTTAACACCTCAGTTACACCCATGGACAGATCATCCAGACAGAAAATTAATAAGGAAACACAAGCTTTAAATGACACAATAAACCAGATAGATTTAATTGATATTTATAGGACATTCCATCCAAGAAACAGCAGATTACATTTTCTTCTCAAGTGCACCCGGAACATTCTCCAGGATGAATCACATCTTGGGTCACAAATCAAGCCTCAGTAAGTTTAAGAAAACTGAAACTGTATCAAGCATCTTTTCTGACCACAACACTATGAGATTAGAAATCAATTACAGGGAAAAAAAACATTGAAACACAAACTCATGGAGGCTAAAAAATACGTTACTAAATATCCAAGAGGTCACTGAAGAAATCGAAGAGGAAATAAAAAAATACTTAGAGACAAATGACAAGGAAAATATGACAATCCAAAACCTATGGGATGCAGCAAAAGCAGTTCTAAAAGGGAACTTTATAGCTATACAAGCCTACCTCAAGAAACAAGGAAAATCTCCAGTAAACAATTTAACCTTACACATAAAGGAACTAGAGAAAGAAGAACAAACAAAACCCAAAGTTAGCAGAAGGAAAGAAATCATAAAGATCAGAGCAGAAATAAATGAAATAGAAACAAAGAAAACAAGAGCAAAGATCAATAAAACTAAAAGCTGCTTCTTTGAGAAGATAAACAAAATTGATAAACCATTAGCCAGAGTCATCAAGAAAAAGAGGGAGAGGACTCAAATCAATAAAATTAGAAATGAAAGAGGAGAAGTTACAACAGACACCACAGAAATACAGAGCATCCTAAAAGACTACTACAAGCAACTCTATGCCAATAAAATGGACAACCTGGAAGAAATGGACAAATTCTTAGAAAGGTATAACCTTCCAGGAGTAAACCAGGGAAAAACAGAAAATATGAATAGACCAATCACAAGTAATGAAATTGAAACTGTGACTAAAAATCTTCCAACAAATGAAAGTCCAGGACCAGATGCCTTCACAGGCGAATTCTATCAAACATTTAGAGAAGAGCTAACACCCAACCTTCTCAAACTCTTCCAAGAAACTGAAGAGGAAGGAACACTCCCAAACTCATTCTATGAGGCCACCCTGATACCAAAACCTGACAAAGGTACTACAGAAAAAGAAAACTACAGACCAATATCACTGATGAATATAGATGCAAAAATCCCCAACAAAACACTAGCAAACAGAATCCAACAACACATTGAAAGGATCATACACCATGATCAAGTGGGATTTATCTCAGGGACACAAGGATTCTCCAATATACGCAAATCAATCAATGTGATACACCATATTAACAAACTGAAGAAGAAAAAACATATGATCAACTCCAGAGATGCAGAAAAAGCTTTTGACAAAATTCAACACCCATTTATGATAAAAACTCTCCAGAAAGTGGGCATAGAGGGAAACTACCTGAACATAATAAAGGCCATATATGACAAACCCACAGCAAACATCATTCTCAATGGTGAAAAACTGAAAGCATTTCCTCCAAGATCAGGAACAAGACAAGGATGTCCAGTCTCACCACTATTATTCAACATAGTTTTGGAAGTCCTAGCCATGGCAATCAGAGAAGAAAAAGAAATAAAAGGAATACAAATTGGAAAAGAAGAAGTAAAACTGTCACTGTTTGCAGATGACATGATACCATACATAGAGAATCCTAAAGATGCCACCAGAAAACTACTAGAGCTAATCAATGAATTTGGTAAAGTTGCAGGATACAAAATTAATGCACAGAAATCTCTTGCATTCCTATACACTAATGATGAAAAATCTGAAAGAGAAATTAAGGAAACACTCCCATTTACCATGGCAACAAAAAGAATAACATATCTATGAATAAACCTACCTAGGGAGACAAAAGATTTGTACGTAGAAAACAATAAGACACTGATGAAAGAAATTAAAGGTGATACCAACAGATGGAGAGATATACCATGTTCTTGGATTGGAATAATTAATATTGTGAAAATGACTATAGTACCCAAAGCAATCTACAGATTCAATGCAATCCCTATCAAATTACCAATGGCATTTTTTTACAGAACTAGAACAAAAAATCTTAAAATTTGTATGGAGACACCAAAGACCCCAAATAGCCAAAGCCGTCTTCAGGAAAAAAAAAACGGAGCTAGACCAATCAGACTCCCTGACTTCAGACTATACTACAAAGCTACAGTAATCAAGACAATATGGTACTCGCACAAAAACAGAAATATAGATAAATGGCATAAGATAGAAAGCCCAGAGATAAACCCACGCACCTATGGTTAACTAATATATGACAAAGGAGGAAAGGATATACAATGGAGAAAAGACAGTCCCTTCAATAAGTGGTGCTGGGTAACGTGAACAATTACATGTAAAAGAATAAAATTAGAACACTCCCTAACACCATACACAAAAATAAACTCAAAATGGATTAGAGACCTAAATGTAATACCAGACAGTATAAAACTCTTAGAGGGAAACATAGGAAGAACACTCTTTGAAATAAATCACAGCAAGATCTTTTTTTGATCCACCTCCTAGGGTAATGAAAATGAAAACAAAAATAGACAAATGGGACCTACTGAAACTTGAAAGCTTTTGCACAGCAAAGGAAACAATAAACAAGACGAAAAGACAGCCCTCAGAATGGGAAAAAAATATTTGCAAACAAATCAACGGACAAAGGTTTAATCTCCAAAGTATATCAACAGCTCATGCAGCTCAATATCCAAAAAACAAACAACCCAATCCAAAAATGGGCAGAAGACCTAAATAGACATTTCTCCAAAGAAGACATACAGATGGCCAAGAAGCACATGAAAAGCTGCTCAACATCACTAATTATTAGAGAAATGCAAATCAAAACTACCATGAGGTATCACCTCACACCAGTTAAAATGGGCATCATCAGAAAATCTACAAACAACAAATGCTGGAGAGGGTGTGGAGAAAAGGGAACCCTCTTGCACTGTTGATGGGAATGTAAATTGATACAGCCACTATGAAGAACAGTATGGAGTTTCCTTAAAAAACTAAAAATAGAATTACCATATGACGCAGCAATCCCACTACTGGGCATATACCCAGAGAAAAGCATAATTCAAAAGGACACATGCACCCCAATGTTCATTGCAGCACTATTTACAATAGCCAGGACATGGAAGCAACCTAAATGCCCATCGACAGACAAATGGATAAAGAAGATGTGGTACGTATATACAATGGACTGTTACTCGGCTATACAAAGGAACACAATTGGGTCATTTGTAGGGATGTGGATGGATCTAGAGACTGTCATACAGAGCGAAGTAAGTCAGAAAGAGAAAAACAAATATCGTATATTAACGCATATATGTGGAACCTAGAGAAGTGGTACAGATGAACCGGTTTGCAGGGCGGAAACAGAGACACAGATATAGAGAACAAACATATGGACAGCAAGGGGGGAAAGTGGTGGGGTGGGGGTGGTGGTGTGGTGAATTGGGCGATTGGGATTGACATGTATACACTGATGTGTAGAAAATGGATCACTAATAAGAACCTGCTGTATAAAAACAATTAATTAATTAAAGAAAAATTCCTAAGTAACTTTTCCATTTTCTGGATCATTTAGGATGATTTGAAGGTGTTCCCTCCAGAATACTTGCTGTGAATGATTTTTAAAGCACACATGTACTTAATTACTAATTTTCCTGTAAATACCAGACTACAAGGAAGAATCAGACTTAGGGAAGTTAAAGACTTCTCCATAGCCAAAGACTGTTCATAGGCTTGATCCTTACACTTGTCTTTGATCTTTTCAGAGTGAAGAATCTCACTCATCATTTGCAGAGGCAGTGTATTAAATAGTTCTTCTTACTGCTTCTTCAGTGTATTTTCCACAGCATTACAATAAACTACTGCTCAAATAATTGACAGAGAATATTACTAAATCCTGAAAGTGTCTTTGAAACAAGCAAAAATGATTAAATTAAGTCCAGGGCAGTTTTAATATTTAATAATACCAGCATTCACCTGGCTAGAGCTTCTTGGGCTATAATGGATGTCTCCCTTTCATCAGCTACTTTTACCAGGCCCTGTGGAATCTGCCTTAGAAATGATGTGGAAATCTTTTCCTCCCTCACATCTAGCCCTCCAAGCTTGCTTGGACCCTTGTTATCCGTACCCTCGTACACTGCAATGGCCTATAATTAGAGTCCTGCTTCCCGAAATCATCCACCATTTTGATGCTATTAATTATTGTTGTAATAGTCAAATCTGATTTTTAACTTTTTTACTTAAAAACCTCTAATCACTTCCCATTGCAAAGTCAAAGGCCAAATTCTATATGGGACAAACATATATGCATACTTCCACTCTTAGATTCTGCCACTTCCCACTATGTGCTAATTCTTATGCTCACAGGCTACTTGAAAAAGAGCTCGTTATATGCTCTCTCATTTCTGTGTCCCCTTGGTTTGCGACATTCATACCTAGAAAGGTTCAATTTCTTTTAAATTCACCTAGAATGCTACCTTTCCTGTGTTTTTACTGTCCCTTGGAAGACTTAACCTTCCTTTCTGTTCCAAATCTTCTACAGAAGCATTTTATAATGTGGTCTTGGAATTACTTGAGCATCTGTTTCATCCACTGAATGGTGAGCTCTCTCATAAGGTGAAGAACTATGTTTAACTATTTTTTAATGTGTATATTTTTCACTTGATAAAGGGTCCATCATAGAGGAAGATTTTGTAAAATATTTCTTTCACTTTAAAAAGGGCCTGGAAAACATTCAGTAGGTATTCCTGAATATCTGTCTGCTTTTGAGTTGTTTTTTTAATACATACAGATCCAAGTTACATTCTATTATTTAAAATATATAATACTCTTATCAATGTCCCTAGCATTTAGTAAAGGTAAAGAGAATTTGGTTAACATTATATTCATTGTTGTTACTATCTATTCGAGGAAATATCTCAAACTGAAGAAAAAAAAAATCCAGATAACGTGAGATACAAAGAAGCTGCAAAGATCAACATCTTTGATCTCTATAAACAAAATGTTTTTCTACACTTCAATGTATTTTTAACTCGATAAACATTTATCAAGTCCAATTAAACCAAAAAAAATGGGATTAGCTAAAGTGTGCTATATATAAATACACAGGTCATTATCCCTGAAATTCAAATATTTCCATTTAAAACATAAATGAAGTTAAGAAATAAAGCAAATGAAAAATAAAAGATTTAGTTTAAATGGTACATTTCTATACGGTACAGGTAGTATCTTTCTATTGATTAGAATATCTGATTCGGTATCACTAACCATGTAGCTGAAGCGCTTGTAAACAAAGAGAACACACTACTTACCATTTACAGTAGGGAAGTTTATAGGACAGTATCTCTCTGCACTTGGGTCTTCTCATTTTATGCCACACAGTGATAAATAGATTTGCTTATTAGTGATTATTCCCTTTATAAGAAATCATATTTATCTAGAAAAATTCTACTGCCTATGGACAATCCAAGTTTTGTTGTTTACTTATTTTTTGGAGAGTTATCTTGGGCAATTTTTTATTTAAAAAATTTAGTTAAAATTGACAAATATTTAAGAGATATAGTTGTATTTGTTCTTTTTTTTTTTAACATTGGAATTTACTGTCCAATATGGTAGCCACTAGCCACATGTGGCTTTTGAAATATCCCAAATTTAAGTGTGCTCTAAGATCTTAAAGACTTAGTACAAAAATTAACATTAACAGGTCATATATGAAATAGATCATGTAATCATGTGTGTAAAAATATATGTATATACATATATACATGTTTAAATATATACATACATATGTGTATACATATATGATCACATGCTGAAATAATACTTTGTATTTATTGGGTTAAATAAAATAGCAAAATTAATCCCATTGTTTTCTTTTTTAATGTGGCCATTAGACAGTTTTAAGTTGCATATGTGGATCACCTTATATTTCTCTTGGACAGCACTAGATTAGACACTTTGTTCCTAGAATGAGTCATACCTTTGTTTTCCTTTTTACTGTGTTAAATATTATTGAAAGAGAATTACAGGATTAGTTGCTCTAGTAACCAAATTTTAGAGATGAGGAAATGGAGGTTCAGAGATACACTTGCCTAGGGTCCTAAGGCTAACCAGAGAGCAGAACAGCAGAACTGGAACACAGATTTCTAGACTTGCAATCCTGAGCCAAGTTATTGGCAAAGTAGCAGATAACAATGACAAGCTGTTGGAAGAACAAACGGAGAGATAGTGTTTCCATGCTGTGTTGCATTCATCTGAGAGATTCTGACATGAATCCTCCTTGTGGGCAGTAGGGAAAAAGGCAAAGCAACTGTGTTCAATAGTAATAGTGACAAAGTTAGCTTCATAAAAAACCTAATACATTCCAATATGGGGTCCTTAAGCAGTAAGAGATATGACTGATGAAATGAACCTGCTAAAATATTGCCGACCACCCCTATAGTTTGGTGACTTTGTTTACAAAGTAGGAAGAATGAGACTGCGTCAATGAATGAAAAATAAAACCCACATTTCTTGGGAAGGAGGCATCCGTCTTTTTCTATTTGTAAATGCTGACGAGCAGAGTTTAAGGAGGGCTAATGTCACCCATTCATCTTAATTAAAGAGTTAATTGCTCGTGTATCCTGATTTAGTTAGCTGAGCCTGGTAGCGTGGGAAGCCTTTCCCTCTATGTATTTTATTGACCAATGTAATGACATCATCAGTAAGTCTCAGGATTTATTCATGCTTCAGTCTATCCTTATAATGTTAATAGCCTTGTACATGATAAAACTTTCAAGAGGAAAGGAGCCCTTGTGCCTGGCACAGAATACAAAAAGGACAATGGCTGCTAAATGCCTGGCTTCAGCCGTCACTGAAGCCTTCCCGCAAGTCTAGAGTCACAAAAACAGTAAAAGGTCATTTTAATAGCTAGTTTTCGTAAAATGTTTGCATGTGGAATCATGTAGCAGGTTTTTACAGTTGCACATTAAATATCTGAAAGTTAGCAGTTTCTATGCTACCTAACCATAGGCAGGCAAGGGTGGAGTAAGGTCCTGCTGTTAGCAGGGTTAAGACGATTGCTGTGGAGTGACAACTGTTAAAGAGTATCTTTAAAACACACATACTCACACACGTTCAAAAAATAATCGAGACCAAATAATGACCCATAACTTGGATGAAGGGATTCCTAAAAACAAGGTTTTTCAACCTGGAAAACAGAATTTGTCCTCAAAATTCTCTACCATTTCTAATCATATAAATAACATGTTTAGATCAACTAAAAGGCTACAGTGGATACAAGACTAATTTTAGACTCATACCCTTTGCTAATACATGTGAAAAAATGGAAAAAGAGGCAAAAATCAAAGAACAGCAGGGAAAAAGTACTATCTTGAGGGCATACAGAAGCAAAAACACAGAAATGATGTTCAGAGTTAATGGGCCTTTTTGTGACTCTTTTCACACAGAGCTATAAGCAGTCCTAGTTAAAGTTAATTAAAGTTAGTGCCTTGCTTCTACAACCGAAACTGGTTCAAGAATCATACCCTGTTTCTGAGCTGCTGATTACATATTAAATGTCAAATTATGGCCAAGGAAAAACTGTGGTTATATTAAGAAAAATGAATAACTACACAAGGTTAGAAGGCAGAAGTTTTAAACCTGTGTGTGTAATGTGTGTGTGTATAGGTATACAGCATTAGTTATAACTATATAATAATAACATACAATATAATATACATAGTATAGTTCTTTCTTACAGGCTGACACATCCCAATAGCCTCAGATTGATTATGTAATTAATCTGCTCCTCAGTTTTCACATCTATAAAATGGTGACAATTACAGTATTTCTCCCACGGAGTTATTGCGAGGGTGAAATGAGTTAATGTCTATAACACTTAGAACACTGCCTGATGTGTGTTCAGCACCATAAAGGTGTGAACCCATAATTATTCTTAGGAGTAAGTCTGTCCTTTTAAGATCATGATTCATTAGGGTCTCCTTAATGTACAGTTTGACTTTGAGCTTTAGAAAATTCATTTCTCCATTCTGTCTCAAAGTTTTAATTGCTTTTTATATGTAAGAAAAACTAACTTTGTTGCAATTATATACAGCAGCATCTATGTACAGAGAGGCAACACTGGGTTGCAGTTAAGATTCAAGGCTCTGAAGGGAAGCAAACCTGGGCTCATACCCACTTTCTACCTCTTTGTAGCTCTGTGACCTTGAGAAACAGGCCTAACATATCTAAGCTTTGGGTTTCTTTTTTATTAAATGAGGATAAACGTAAGATACTCCTACAGTACTGTGAAGTACTGTGAAGATTACAGAATACAATGGCTGTAAAATCATAAAATCATATCTCACACATAATAATGATAGCATTTCTATTTCTTCTCCTTTTAATTATGAGAACAATGGTGATATGTAAGAGAAAAAAATCAAAAAAGACATACTGTTGAATATTAATAGTTGTTGTCCCTGGAAGTCAGATAATGAGTCATTTTCCCCTTGGTTTTCCACATTGCTCTTTTTCCCACAGTGAGCATGGTGGAGGTAAGTGACGAGTGTGTGCTGGAAACCAAGTGGTACAGTTCAGAGGAAGGAGACCCTATTTCCAGTTGTGGGTGATTAACTCAAAGTTACTAGACATATAGGGATTCTCTAGGTGGAAATGGAGGGGAGTTATTTCAGATAAAGGGGATTGGGCCAAGTTTCCAACATGGAAGCACAGTCTGTAATAGGGAAAAATGAACAACCCTAATGTGATGTTCCTGAGGATCTGTGGAAGGACAAAAGATGAGATTGAACAATTGGGTAAGAGATTAAAGAACTTGAAACTTATTCTGTAGTTAGTAAATGGCCCCTTAAGTGGGTGAGAAAGGGGACACTGGAGTCCCAAATTAAGCAGTGCTTAGATTTGAAAGCAACGTGTAGGGCAAAAATCAGAGATAGGCGAAATTTGGCATGAAGATCATTTAAATCTCTCATAACCTATAGCACGGAGGAGATGCATCTCATATGATGGTTATGTATACAACCCAAACAAAATTTTTAGAACTACAGAGCTAGACTAAGGAAGGAACAAAAGAAAGTCTATGGGTAGGTATTTGCGGGCTTCCAAAATATTTCATCTTTAAGAGAAGTACTTAATGAATCCCTAGTAGTGAAAAGAAGTGGGAATCATGTTGTGTTTCTGAGTCCCCACTGATTTTAGGCCATTCTATACTAATATTAAACAGCTCTAATTTTTTCTTTTTTGTGGTATGCGGGCCTCTCACTGTTGTGGCCTCTCCCGCTGTGGAGCACACGCTCCGGACGCGCAGGCTCAGCGGCCATGGCTCACGGGCCCAGCTGCTCCGCGGCATGTGGGATCCTCCCAGACCGGGGCACGAACCCGTGTCCCCCGCATCAGCAAGCAGACTCCCAACCACTGCGCCACCAGGGAAACCCAGCTCTAATTTTTATACATGTTAATAGATTTGTGAAGTGCTTTATCTGAAAGCACTTACCAGTTTTACTGGTACCAAAGTAAGTGGGATATAAAATGCACATGTAAGACTGTCAGTTAAGGATCTAAAGTATAAATCAAAAGGATTAGAAAACAAAGTCGCAGAGACTGATTGAATGATAGAATCAAGGATGCCTTAAAGGACTTAGTAAGATATGAGACCACTGGCACACATGATAAAATATAGTTAGGGGACTGTTTTAGGTGAGTGGCCAGAAAGGATGGAGATGTTCTGACTTGTTGACATTGAGGTGAGAAGATATATCAAGTATCAGTCATCCAGCAGAACAACAACGCTCAAGAAGGACATTAGGATGGATGATAAAGGTTTCGAACATAGATGGAGTTGACTGGGAAGACAATACTTTCACAGTCAGAATTTAGTTCTCTATTCATAAAACCTGACTTACGAGAATGGGATTCTTATTTGTGTCATACTCTTAACTCCTCTAATTTTAACTAAAATTAATGAGGCGACCATCTGCAGGGGGATCCTATAAGGACTAAGGAGTTGGGTCTTATCTTTAGCATTAACAACTCCATGAGGTTAGATTCATTAGATTTCTTATACCAGTTCTTAAGGCGACTTAATAAAGGGTATATTCAGACTTCCCTTTAATTATGACTTTCACTACTTTGTCATGATACAATCCAGAAATAGTTAAACAGTTTTAAGCTTTTTCCCTTAAGGCAAAATCAGCTTTATACTTACAGCTATCAAAACATCTTTAGGTTGTTATGTATTTTTTTTTCCTACTAGGACGAGTATATGTTCAAATTATAATTATAAAATAATGAACACTTAATAGGAAGAAGACAGATGTTCTCCAACTGAAGTGATGGGAGAAAGGTCATGGCTACTTCTGGAAATGATTTCAAATTTAAAAAAGACTAGAAATGTTGACAGTTTATACAAAATAATAACAATGGCTACAAGTTATTGAGCACCTTACAATATGTTAGTCCCTGAATTAAAATGTTTATACATGGTATCACATTTAGTCTTCCAACTTTTCACAGAGCAGATACATATTACCCCGATTTTAAGAAAAAAGAGAAATTTGAGGTGAGAAATATAATTCGCCCAAAGGCCACACCCTTGGAAAAGTTGAAACCAGGATTCAAACTCGTATCTGTTTAACTTTGAAGCTCAACTCTGTCCACCACACCCAACTGGTGGCCCAATTTTATCAACACTGTTCACTCAAGTTAAATATCCACTGCAAAATGTCTTTTGCTTGTAGTTGTACTATTTATCAAAACTTTAAATAACTCCAAGTGAAGTAATAACCCTGAAAAATATTTGTTGTAGACGGCCAAAACCACTTGAATAACATTAAGTTTTCGTAAAACTGAGTCTTATTTTGAGATATAGTTTCTTTTTGATAGAAGTATTTTTTTAATAAATGAAACTCTGGACAAGTGTAGTATAAGAATGGAACCTCTTCCAATACTATCTATTTACTAATAAACATGTGCAGAGAGCGGAACAGAGGACTTATAATTCTTTGACTGTATCTGGTAGCAAAGACTTCTGATATTGTCATGTAAAAAACTGAAGAATAAAACCTCCCAAAAAGCTGAAGTAGGAAAACAGGACAAACTGAAAGATAGGTAGAGAACGGGCCATCAAGAACCTTAACAGCACAGAACCACGGACACAAGAAAGAAAATAAAAATGGCTGAGAGAAAATGTTCAGGAGACTTCAGAGCAAAAAATAAAGACATTAATCTCATGATAAACATAACACTTTGAAGGAGGAAAAGCCGGCACAATCTCATTCCACCGAATTGAAATGATTCAGTCAGGATAAATAAATTTTTTAAAGATTCAAAAGAAAAGGGACCAGAGAAATAAAGTTAAAGACAATCCAATACAAAAATAAATGACAGGGCTTCCCTGGTGGTGCAGTGGTTGAGAGT
This sequence comes from Pseudorca crassidens, assembly GCF_039906515.1. Lineage (NCBI taxonomy): Eukaryota > Metazoa > Chordata > Mammalia > Artiodactyla > Delphinidae > Pseudorca > Pseudorca crassidens. The sequence continues at coordinate 150,290,649 of NC_090298.1, forward strand.
CCGCCTGCCGATGAAGGGGACACGGGTTTGTGCCCCGGTCCGGGAAGATCCCACATGCCGCGGAGCGGCTAGGCCCGTGAGCCATGGCTGCTGAGCCTGCGCGTCCGGAGCCTGTGCTCCACAATGGGAGAGGCCACAACAGTGAGAGGCCCGCGAACCCCCCCAAAAAATAAATAAATAAATGACAAAGCAGGCAGAGAAATTTTGTATTGACAAGAGAGACTGATTCTCCACATCGGAATGACAGAACCTGGGGAAAGAGAGAGGTTCCTTATTTCCAAATAAGAGTGATGGGGGGGGGCAATTAAGAAAAAAACTAAATAAAAATCAAGTCAGGCTTCCCTGGTGGCGCAGTGGTTGAGAGTCCACCTGCCAATGCAGGGGACACAGGTTCATGCCCCGGTCCGGGAAGATCCCACGTGCCACGGAGCAGCTTGGCCCATGAGCCATGGCCGCTGAGCCTGCGTGTCCGGAGCCTGTGCTCTGCAACAGGAGAGGCCACAACAGTGAGAGGGCTGTGTACCGCAAAAAAAAAAAAAAAAAAAAAAAAAAAAAAAAAAAAAGTGAAAAGTTAAAAATAGTAGAATCCAGAGCAATTCTGTGGCACTAGGGGAAAATGCTATCACAATTAGGATTTAAGTTGAGCAGAAATGCATAAAGAGGTACTGCTACATTGTCCAAAATACTGAACTTTACAAGCAATAAATACAGGTGTTTAGTTCATTCATATATACTGGTATTGAAAGCAATCAATAACTCGTAAAAACCTTTGCAAAAGCATAGAGATATTGTCATTAGGATCACAACTAGTTTTGCAAAACTTAGTTCACAGTGGTGGTGTGAGAGCTTGGACTTGCATTTAGCAGACTAGAAGCCAACTCTCAAGGCTGCTTTGAGAGGGAGTCGAGCTGGGCCAGGTGATTTAGCTCCAGTTTTCCTTTCTACTAAGCAGGTAAAAGCCATCAGCCCTGCTGACATCACCATGTACTGAAAAGAATGCAAGGCTTCTTCCAAATGGCTGTACCTACTTATTGCTTCGGAAAGGCAGTCTGGTAAAATAGGAAAAGTGTGGGCTGGGAATGAGACAAATCTGGAGCAGAATCCAGATGCCGGTGCCCATCACTTGTGTGACCTACCAGAACTAATTAACAACCCTGACCCTCAGTTTCTTCATCTACAAAGTGAGAAGAGTAATGTATATTTCATAAAAATGGAGTGAGGATTAAATGAGCAAATGCTCCGTCACATTCTAGGCTTTGATCAAAAAGGATCCTTTTTCCCTTAACATCAAATATTATTATTACCATCACCATTCTTACTCTGTTCCTAAATCTGATATGTTGCTAACTTTCTTCTTTTAAACGGTTGTGCAATTCTTTTAAATGGTTGCCCCATTTCTTCATATGTAGCATTCACTCCTGTTTCTCTAGTTCTCAAAAAAAAAAAAAAAAATTCTGTAAGTGCCCCAATACCTTTTAAATAAATTATTTTTGCTGTCATTGTTGCTTAAAATAACCAGAGACTTTCTCCTGATGCCAACTAAAAACCTGGACCTACACAAAAAATAAGAAACACAATGGCTCAGAGGTCAGATAAACTAGGCTTTCTCCAATCTCACCTCTGTTGTACACATCCATTCATTCATATACAGATAATTTAAATGTATCAACTATCAACTAGTAGCTACTGGGCCCTCACTAACCCCCATGGAGATTTCATCCAGTCTCATGGCTTTTTGATACAATTTTTATAGTAATGACACCATATATATATATATATATATATATATATATATATACCGCAAGCTCCAACTCTGCCTTGGACTCCAAATGACTTGGATATCCAATCACCAGACTAATCAGTATCTCAGGAAGGATGTTTTACAGACATCTCTAATTTAGCATGCCCCAAACCCAGCTCCAAATCTTTTCCCCAGAACTTGCAATAGACGAACTCACTGTTAAAAGGTACCTACATCTTTCTAGTTGTTCAGGCCAAAATCCCTGAGGTCATCTTTGACTGGCCTTTGTTATTCACACCTCCTATCTATGCTGTCAGATTTATCTCTAAAATATATCCAGAATCACACTACTCACCACCTTCACTACCACCCACCCTCAGCTTAAGCCATATGTGATTATGCTTCCCTGCATTATTTTAAGACATTCCAAATATTCTCCCCGCTTCCATTCTTGACCTCTTTCAGTCTGTTCTCAACGTGGCCATCTGTGATCATCTGATGAAAGGTAAGTCAGGCCACACCACACCCTTTGTTCAAACTTCCCATTGGCTTCGCATTTCACTCACAGTAAATTGTCTACAACGGCCTAGAAGTTTTCACCCTCCTCTTCCATGACCTGTCTGATCCAACATCATACTGTTCTCGGTCTCATTCACTCCTTTCCAGCCACTCTGGCCTCCTTGCTATATTCAAGACACGTCAGGCCCATTTCCACCTCATACCTACGCACTGGCTCTTCCCTCTGCCTATAACCCTCTTCCTTTCATCTGTCCTCATGGCTTCCTGCTTCGCCTCCTCAGGTCTTGGTTCAAACGTCACTTTCTCCACAAAAAGTCCCCGATCACTCCCTCCCTAGCCCCTTGTCCTGCTTTATAATTTTCCACAGTGCATTTTCTCCACTTAACATTTTATATATTTTACATAAGGTTTATGCCTACCGTTTGCCTCCCTGCACTAGAATGTCAGCTCTTGGAGGACAGGGAGTGCTGTTTGTTTTTGTTCATTATTTCTTTAGGCCTGGCATATATTGGACATTTAATAAATATTTGTTGAATACATTTAGTGAATGTATCAGACTCTAGAGTACAATAATAAGATAAAGTCCCAGTCCTCAAGGAGCTTAAATTCGAGGTCTGGGTGAGGGGGAGACAGTAAACAGGGATACTTGTATCCAACTTGGAAGGGGAAAAAGAGGCTTCTTAGAAGTAAACGTGCCTTTCCCCTACGGTCTCTACCCGGGCTGCAGTGTCCCCGCCAAGCTTTGGACACGTGCAGAGGGGCCAGCTGTGGACTTTGGGCAGATGCAGCCCCAGGATGACTTGAAAGTAGGGTATCCTTGGCCCTCCTGAAGAAAGGAAATGAGTGGCAGGTGGACAGTCTGTGTATGGAATTATCATATGCCTTTACCTGAGTGAGAAACCTTCCTCCACTGGGACCTCAGATGTCTGACAGCCCTTTGTGACACCAAGATAAGTAATGGTTGAAAGAAACTATTGTCAATGAACATTTGCATTGAAATTTTGGATTATATCTCAAATTTTAATCAGCAAAACAAAACCCCAGAGGAATAAATTCTGCAGGCCCCAAAGGAACACAAATGGTGGCTCAGTGCCTAGGAATTCATACAAAGGAAAACAACCTGGATCCCACTGAGGATATTACATTTAGTCATCATGTCTCCTTAGGCTTCTCTTGGCTGTGATAGCTAGGCTTTCCTTGTTTTTGATGACCTCAAGTTTTGAAATAGTGGTGGAGGGACTTCCCTGGTGGTGCAGTGGTTAAGAATCTGCCTGCCAATGCAGGGGACATGGGTTCCAGCCCTGGTCCGGGAAGATCTGACATGCTGTAGAGCAACTAAGCTCATGTGCCAAAACTACTGAGCCTGCACTCTAGAGCCTGCGAGCCACAACTACTGAGCCTGCGTGCCACAACTACTGAAGCCCGCATGCCTAGAGCCTGTGCTCTGCAGCAGAAGCCACCGCAATGAGAAGCCCACGCACTACAACGAAGAGTAGCCCCCACTCGCCGCAACTAGAGAAAGCCCACGCGCAGCAACAAAGACCCAACTCAGCCAAAAATAAATAAATTAATTAATTTTAAAAAAGAAAGAAGTAAATGCATTGGCAAGTCACTTAAACACTCTGAATTTTACTTTCCTCATCTGGAAACTAGAGATAATCAATCTATCCCTAAGGATGAGAATTAAATAACATTGGGAATGTAACATCCCGGCCAGAAGAACTGGTACCTCAAAGACATGCAAAATGTGTTCAGCTCCATTGCCACCCTCCCTAAGGATTTTATACTTTCATCTAGTTGTATCTCTGCAGTTTTCTACCTCTCAGTCTTTATGTTAAATATTGAAGGTAGTAAGTGGCAGAACTCTACTGGCTACTATAGGTCTAAGTAAACAAACACATTTTACAGAATCTGTTCAAATATCACTGGTTGTATAATTGTCCTAATCATCTGATTACTGAAAATTAACCAGAATTAATGCAAACTGGTCAAGTAGTTAGCAATTTAGTTGCCTCAAAGATGTCATTAAAAGGATGTTAGCAGGACTGTCTCACTACTCTAAAACTCTCCACTGCAGTGGGCTCTAAAAAGCCCCTTCTGGGGAGCTCTTAGTGGAGGCCACTGGCCATCTGCCTTCTGAAATTATTATTAGCTTTGCACTCAGATGATATCAAAATCCAGGGAGTCCAGCTGAGCTGTGGTTACTGCTGATACTAGGACTATTAACTTGGATATTCTTTTTCCTCTGTCCTATATATCTCCTCATAAAAGATTAGAGCTAAGACATCAGTGCCTCCTGATGCAATGAGTGTTTACATACCTACACACACACACACACACACACACACACACATTTAGCAAAGAGGACACAAACGTGCTACATCAACTACTGTAACTGGATAATTGTATATAGTTAAATAAATATATAAATATGTGATAATGCTTATATCAAGTAAGTTATTTTGCGCTAGCTTATGTATGTACAAATGTAAATTTAAGTGTTCTCTATTGGCTGTTTATGATAAAAGCACTTATGTATACCTTCAGTCATTCTATGAATATATGCTTAGAAATTTTCATGACAAAAGGCTTAACAATACATTAAATTAATTTCACTTCGGTTTGCAAAAGATTTATCGAGTGCGTTTATGAATGTCCAATGAACTGGGAGAACAAGGAAGAATAGGAACTATCTCTACTCAAGGAGGTTTATCAACTAGGACACCATAGACTAAAATTCACACCAGGTAAGATAAAAAAAAACTTAAGAAATATGCATGACTATGAAGAATAAGAAGTGAAAATACAGGCAAAACTTAGTGAGGCATATTTTCAACATACTGATGTAATTTAATTAGGGAAAAATTCCACTTATACGTATTCATGTATACCTTTAAATGCCATATGGACTAAAGCATCATATTAAGACCCTCAAATTTAGTTTTTAGACGTTCCAGAATCAAGTATAGCACTGTAATGTTTTAATCAAATATAGGACCCTTTGAAACTGAAGAAAGAAAGAAAAATAGAACCCTGAGCCCTCCTTGAGCTGAAACAGATGGTATCTACTCAAAAGGTAGGAAAAATTTGTTTTCTCTTCACATGGTTGACATGTGACAAAAATGCTGAATGAAATCCTACAAAATAATTATCACTCAAGACCTCATTTACTTCTAGAGGTATAGACTGCTCTGTTAATGCTTCATATTAAGATCAGTGAGGCTGGTTTCCAGGAATTTTCCTTCTTTCACAATAGCCAAACTGATATTAAGGGTCAGAGTCTTGCAAAAAGTATTAATGTAGAAAAGAAAATCCATTAAGGTGAGGAAACTAACAAAACAGAATCTTATGCTTGGGGACAAGAATAATTTATTTGTGGATGTGGGACAATGAGTTATTTGGTCTTTCTTCGCAAATGAGATAACTGTCATATCCCATCATATCCCACTACCAAGAATTATATATAACAGCATTTGGTGAAATATGAAATTCTAAAAATACACTGAAAGGCTGGAGTCATCTTAATGGTTTATTATGATAGGTGTTCCTGGGTTTGAAATATCTTCTTTCAGAGAAGACAAATGGGGGCGACATTATTTTAGAAAGTCCACATCTTTTAAAAAGATGGATTAAAAGCTCTTTGAGACAGCTGTGCTGTTTTATTAGGAGAACAACATTTTCTTCCTAAATAGTCCCTGAGGGCAATTGCATGGAATAACCAGGGGACACTTTGGGCTCCATTCAAAACTGAAGCTCAAGGAAATGCTGCAGAGGAGAAGATGGCAGGATAATCACTTTTCCTGCAAATGTAAACGTGTGAATAAGGACAGTGAAGGAAATCAGACTTAAATCAGAGTAACAATCTCACAGTTGCAGTTGCAAAAGACGTTATCTTTTCTGTAGCACTGCTTCACTGTGGTTAACATCTGGGCTTTGAAGTCAAAGAAAACTAAATTTGAGCACCTTCTCTGTTTTGCAGTCACCTGGGACCTTGATCAAGTTCATCAAACTCCTCACCTCTATATCATTCTCTGTGAAATGGGGACAGTATTTTGTACCTCTCCTGGTGGTTATGAGGATTAAATGAGATAACGCAAGTAATGGCCTTATCAAAGTGACTTTGCTTTGCAGAGGTGAACAAACCTGCTACTTTGGAATTGTATAGCTTAGTAGGTAAGCCCATGGGCTCTGACCTTAGATCCTCAAGATCTGCTCTTTAAAAAGAAAAAAAAAAAAAAGATCTGCTCTCTTACTCCCTGTGTAACTATGAAAGATTGATTCAATCTCTGAACTCCAGTGACGCATCTAAAAAGTAGAGGTGATGTAAGTTTCCACCTCTAAAGTTGTGAAGGTTAATCACAAAATGCAAAGTGCTTAACACAGTGCCTGACATAATTATAACAAGAGCTAACAGGTACAGGTATAAATATAACCTTAAATAACAATACAATTAATATACACATAATACAAAATTCAGAACTTCTGAGTTTTTTTTTCTATTTTAAGGGTCTTTTGGTTTTGTTCCGTGTCTATTTTCATATCTCTGAAGTGCCTCAGGAGAAAAATCCTAAATATATAACAGATACACAAGGGCACTGTGGAACATGGGCACTGCACCTGTCATCATGTCACTCATAATCACTTTTCCCTGCTCAAATGCGCACACCTGGGGAAGGTTGAAAACTCAGTCTCCTACATTACCCCCATTACAGTTGGGTAGGGAACATCTGGCCAATTAATTTTCATGTGTTCTGGGAGGGTGGATCACCAATTATAACTTTCAAAGGTTCTTATTTTCATTACCTTCCTATCGTTAGCACACGCTAGACTCGGGTAGCTGCTTGCTATGAGAGCTCACACAGCTAACATTCTAGAGGATGATACACAGAGAGGACCACAGATCATACAAGGCAGAACCATAACTGCATATGCTGTTCTCTTCAGACTTTTCTCCTACAAATACACAAAGTGCCTATATGTAAGCCAAGTTAGCCAAGTTATGAAACTAAATACTCTGCCAAAGATAGTAATGCATTTCCTTTTGGACTAACCATGAGGTCAGGCAAAAGTCTTCCAAACATCCTCACTTATTCTGTTTTCTAATAAAGAAAAGGAAATATAGTCTTCAGGATAAGTGTGATGAATCCCCCAAATTTATCCTGAAGAGGGTGGTTCATTCTTAAATAATAAACTATATCTTCCTATCGCAAACAATTGTTTTCTACTGTAATAATACTCAATAAAAATCATTTTGGGTCCATCTTTGAAGCAGAAATTTAGGGGCAGGAGATGTTTATGTAGCCGGCTTTTCTTCTAGGACCCTGTGGTCTATGTAACTACCATTTGTCCAATAAATACAAGTCTCTTACAGTTCTATGGTGAACTCAACAGGGTTCAGGCTATTGTTTAAGGCTTTTTAAAGAATAAATATCAAATAATCTGAAAAGGCATCTTAAAGGGTAAAAGCGCAGCCATTTTTTTCTGGTTGCTAGCTGCGGAGAATCAAAGGAGAATTTTCTTCCTCTGGACGGCAGACTTCCACTCAGACTAATGGAGAATATGCATTTTAGCAATATCTGATGTGGCACAGAATTTCAAGATGCCAGTTCAACACCTATAATAATCCTGAAGCAAGTAGGGCGTATTGGTGCTGGAATACTGGAAGAAAATTTGGTAATCACAATTTTGGTTAATCATATATGACAACAGATGTCTACAGATGCATGTATAGGTTATACGTTATGTGCATATGTGTTTATACACATATATCAAGTTTTAGGGGAGGTCAAAAGTTGTATCAGCATCTAGAATTTTGTACTTGTTGAACACTTTGTCCCTCACCAGAGATGATATTGGTTGAATGGAAGCATCTCACTTCCCTTGTCAATGGGGGAGGGGGCGGATTTTAATCATGCTTCGCCAATCAGATACCAATCAGACCCTCCATTAGTTTCTTACCTAGATTTCAGAGCTTCTGTAGTCCTCATCCTTCTATGAGGCTTGACTATTCAGCCATTCATTTGATTCTGTCATAGCCAATATGCTTTAAATTTATTCTTCTGTTTTTCTACTTATATTAGTCAGTATTGGCCTCTGTTGCATGCAACTAATGGTTTCTGAATGATGATGTATACACCCTCCCATGCTTCCTGCAACTTCCCACTTTGCAAAACTGAACACAGGATATGTGTTCTCTCCCACCACCATAAAAAGCAAGACTACCCTGGATTTCACTTTTAAAACAGTCTCACATTCACTTACATTAATAAACTACTCTTTTGAGACCAATGAAACTGACCTACCTATGTGTTTTATTTTCCACTGTCCTACCTACTAAAAACTTTAAAAAAAAAAATAACTTCATTGATTGTGAAACACTAATCTTTTCTCAGCACTTGGACAGAACCTGAGTCTATGCAAATAGGTTAGTTCCTCTATTTGGACATCAGTAGCAATATTTTTCCAAGTTTTAAATCATCCACATAACATGTTAAATTATAGTGCCTCTCTTTCTTCTCTGACAGATTCCAACCTTTTGAGTCTCTGCCTTCTTTCTTTGCTACAATAAATTGATCCTTTAAAACATCCAGGTGCAAATGAATTAATGGTCTTCTATTGTGAGTGAGAGTGATGGAAGCCCTCCCCCCTCCTCCTCCACATTGAGGTCCCTTCCCCTTCTGAGAAACCCACATATCAATTAAACTCACCTGCTAATTAAAAGCTTGTTTGGAAAAATCCTTGCTAGTTAGATGCAAAAGAAAAATGTAAAGGCGTCGAAAAATAGAGGCTTTGAATGTCAATTACTTACTTCCTCCTCAGTTCCTGGTTCCTCGGGTTGAATTGAACGCTGGTGAAGAGCTGGGAGAGGGAAAAAAGAAAGAAAAAAGAGGCTTTTTCACCTATATTTCCCCGAGAGTATATCATTGGTTTAGTAACTTCAGCTCTTTGACAGCAATATCAAGATACACAGTTTTTATTCATGAGATGAAAATACCATCTCTCACTCCTTCTCATACAGCCACACAGATTTCCTGTACAAAGGAGTAGAAACCATAGTTCTCACATGTTGACTGTCAACAGTCAAGCCAGAGCCTTTGTGAGTTGGAATATCAAATGAATAAAAGTGAACGTGGAAAGGATGCTAGGTTTTCTTCCTTAATGACACCAGCTGCTAGATCTTCAACCACCACTCCTCCTTCCTATCTGCTTTTTCTTGAGAAATGGGTCCTAAGGGCAGATTTATATGAACACTAGATTGTCTTCTCTTTCTTGTCTACCCCAGACTTAAAAGCTATATTGCTCTGAAGTAACACGCTAAGTACCAAACTATACAAAATAAAAGAAAATTATAAAAATAGAACTCAGGAGACAGGGAAAGTCACAGGTATGAACAAAGACCTTTTAAATGTACCAGACAATGAGAACAAATTAAGTTATTATCTGCCTCAGAAAATGACAGCTAATTGATCCATTTACTCATTCACTCAGTACATTTTTGTTAAAGGTCCACTCTTTGGTAGTCACTGAGTTAGGAGGTGGCGTTAGAATTGTAATTACAATCTAGTCCCAGCCCTTGGGGAGTTTACAGTCTAGAAAAGAAACTTAGAGTAATGGAAATTACAATAGCACGTGACAAAGCTGGTAATAGGACAAACACAGGCAGCTAACCCAGATATGGAAGGTTAAACAAAGGCTTTTAGGAATGGCTACAGTTAAGCTAAAGACAAAAGGTTGAAGATAAAGTACATAGGGAGAATAAGAAGAGAGAAAAAGACATTGCAATGCTGTTGAATGGGCACCATGAAAGAGACCATGACACTTTTTGGGGAACTGTCCATACTTCTTTGGACCGGGAGCACAGAGAGTGAAGGAAAAACCCAGAGAAAGACCAAAATATGATGGTATTTTAAATTGCCTTTTGCAATAATCATAAATTAGTGAGTTTTTAAAATAATAGTGTAAGTAGATGGAAATAGGGAAGGACAAAGATTCTCCATTTCAGGATTTCCTTTATGATGTGCAAAACCAAAACAGGGCATATTTAGGTGGCTATGAAAATACTGTTTACAAAAAATTGAGGGATTTAACTGATTTCACATAATTGAAGCCCAAAACAGATATATTCCATAGAGATTTAAATTCACAGGATTAAGGTAGACTGCATGTCACAGAATGAAGATAATATATTGACTAATATAGCAAAGCCCTGTAAAAACATAAACCCTTCATGGAAAAAAAAATGATTTTCTAATATGTTTATATTCAAAAATAGAACATGGTTTTGAAAAAAGAGAAGATACACACACACAATGGAATACTGCATATCAATGAGATGAAAGCTAATTTTCAATTCAGTTAAGAATTACTGAGCACCTACTATGTGTCAAGCATTTTAATAGGCTCTAGGGCAATCACAGTTGATGAATAATGCAGTCAGGTCCTGAAGCTGAAAAACTAACAGGGAAGCTAGATTATTAAAAAGAACCCTCAGCGAGTGCTCAGTGTTATAATATGTTCCCTCTATTCTATTACCTACAATATAAGGCAAGTAACGTTTCGTATTCACAGCTGTATCACTGGTGCCTAAAATAGTGCCCAGCACAGTGATTAAGTTAAACATGTAACGTGCATCTTGATGAGTGGTCTCTGGATCTGAGGGCTTCAACTCCAGCTTCAATGTAACACTAAGGCTCAAGGCCTTCAATTTTTTCCATATCTTGTTGTTGTCTGAGGCCAGAAGAAACTGTCCTAGCTGTGAAATCCAAAGTTCTTAGATTAAATCCTACGGCCCCAAATTAATCCTCCAAGTTGAAAATCACCTTGGTTTATAATTGCAATGGTTTATAATTGCAATGAAAATAAAATTACAACTTCATACCAAGGTCTATTGTCCCGTGATGGTATCTTCACCTTCATGTCAGCATTCCTCTGACATTTTCTACACTCTAGACACATGGACTTTCTATTCATCACGTACATCACACATTTTCATTTTATGGCTTTTGCCCTTTTCTCTCCATCTGGAATGCTCTTCTCCAAGAACTTTGCATGGTTCACTCTTATCATAAAGGTCTCAGATAGAATGTCACATCTTCAATGAGGCCTTCTCTGACCATCCTTTTAAAATGGCCACACTCACCCATCAGTATTATTCTATCACGTCATCCTGCTTTATATTCTTCATAGCAATTCTTATTATTTGACATTTTCCTCTTGCTTGTGTTTCTTTCCAACCGCTACAACTAGACTGTTAGCTCCATAAAGGAAATGATATTCTTTATCATTAAAGGGTGCCTTGCATATAGCAAGTACTTAATAAATATTTGTTTACTGCATAAATGAATAAGTTATCCAATTATAAGCAGACCTTCATTTAAGTTGAGAGGAACTATGGATATTGCTATCTCTAACAGAAAATTCAGGGCAGTAGCCATAATATTACAACTAACCCATTTTTTAGTGATGTAGAACTACATTATAAATGTAAAGTTGGGATCCATTCTTTAAAGGTATTTAAAAAGAATCTATAATGGACTTGGAGGGCATTATGCTAAGTGAAATAACTCAGACAAATTACTGTATGATATCACATATGTGGAATATAAAAAATATTACAAACTAGAGAATAAAACAAGAAGCAGACTCATAGATATAGAGAGCAAACCAGTGGTTACCACTGGGAAGAGGGAAGGGGGGAGAGGCAAGATAGGTGTAGGTAAAAAAAAAAGGGTTATTATGGGATTATATGAAATCATGTACGTGAAACTTTTGAAAACTGTAAAGCACTATAGAATTTAAAGAATCTTCCATTCAATTAAAAATATTAAAATAAAAACTATTTTAAAGTAAAAAAAAATCCATGAACATTTTGCCCACTCCCTCTCCCCTCCCCTCATAAAAAAGGACTTTTTTTTTTTTAACATCTTCATTGAGTATAATTGCTTTACAATGTTCTGTTAGTTTCTGCTGTATCACAAAGTGAATCAGCATATATATACATATAACCCCATTCCCCCTCCCTCTTTTTTTTTTTTTTTTTTTTTTGCGTTACGTGGGCCTCTCACTGTTCTGGCCTCTCCCGTTGCGGAGCACAGGCTCCGGACGCGCAGGCTCAGCGGCCATAGCTCACGGGCCCAGCCGCTCCAGCGGCATGTGGGATCTTCCCAGACCGGGGCACAAACCCGTGTCCCCTGCATCGGCAAGCGGACTCTCAACCACTGTGCCACCAGGGAAGCCCTCCCCTCCCTCTTACATCTCCCTCCCACCATCCCTATCCCCCCCCCTCTAGGTATGGAGCTGACCTCCCTGTGCGATGCAGCTGCTTCCCACTAGCTATTTTACATTTGGTAGTGTATATATGTCCATGCCACTCTCTCACTTCATCCCAGCCTACCCTTCCACCTCCTGGTGTCCTCAAGTCCATTCTCTATGTCTGTGTCTTTATTCCTGTCCTGGCCCTAGGTTTTTCAGAACGTTTTTTTTAGATTCCATATATATGTGTTAGCATACGGAATTTGTTTTTCCCTCATTTACTTCACTCTGTATGACAGTCTCTAGGTCCATCCACCTCACTACAAATAACAATTTCATTTCATTTTATGGCTGAAAAATATTCCATTGTATATATGTGCCACATCTTCTTTATCCATTCATCTGTCGATGGACACTTAGGTTGCTTCCATGTCCTGGCTATTGTAAATAGAACTGTAATGAGCATTGTGGTACATGACACTTTTTGAACTATGGTTTTCTCAGGGTATATGCCCAGTAGTGGGATTGCTGGGTTGTATAGTAGTTCCATTTTCAGTTTTTTAAGGAACCTCCATACTGTTCTCCAGAGTAGCTGTATCAATTTACATTCCCACCAACAGTGCAAGAGGGTTCCCTTTTCTCCACACCCTCTCCAGCATTTATTGTTTCTGGATTTTTTTTTTTTTTTTTTTGCGGTACACAGGCCTCTCACTGTTGTGGCCTCTCCTGTTGCAGAGCACAGGCTCCAGACGCGCAGGTTCAGCGGCCATGGCTCACGGGCCTAGCCGCTCCATGGCATGTGGGATCTTCCCGGACCGGGGCATGAACCCGTGTCCCCTGCATCGGCAGGCGGACTCTCAACCACTGCGCCACAGGGAAGCCCTTGTTTCTAGATCTTTTGATGATGGCCATTCTGACCGGTGTGAAGTGATACCTCATTGTAGTTTTGATTTGCATTTCTCTAATGATTAATGATGTTGAGCATCCTTTCATGTGTTTGTTGGCAATTTGTGTATCTTCTTTGGAGAACTGTCTATTTAGGTCTTCTGCACATTTTTGGATTGGGTTTTTTTTTGACATTGAGCTGCATGAGCTACTTGTAAATTTTGGAGATTAATCCTTTTCCAGTTGCTTCGTTTGCAAATATTTTCTCCCATTCTGAGGGTTGTCTTTTCGTCTTGTTCATGGTTTCCTTTGCTGTGCAAAAGCGTTTACGTTTCATTAGACCCCATGTGTTTACTTTTGATTTTATTTCCATTACTCTAGGAGGTGGGTCAAAAAGATCTTGCTGTGATTTATGTCAAAGAGTGTTGTTCCTATGATTTCCTCTAAGAATTTTATAGTGTCTGGCCTTATATTTAGGTCTTTAATCCATTTTGAATTTATTTTTGCGTACGGTGTTAGGGAGTGTTCTAATTTCATTCTTTTACATGTAGCTGTCCAGCTTTTAAGCACCACTTATTGAAGAGGCTGTCTTTTCTCCACTGTATATTCTTGCCTCCTTTATCAAAGATAAGGTGACCATATGTGCGTGGGTTTATCCCTGGGCTTTCTATTCTGTTCCATTCATCTATATTTCTGTTTTTGTGCCAGTACCATACTGCCTTGATTACTGTAGCTCTGTAGTATAGTCTGAAGCCAGGGAGCGTGATTCCTCCAGCTCCATTTTTCTTTCACAAGGTTGCTTTAGCTATTCAAGGTCTTTTGTGTTTCCATACAAATTGTGAAATCTTTGTTCTAGTTCTGTAAAAAATGCCATTGCTACTTTGATAGGGATTGCATTGAATCTGTAGATTGCCTTGGGTAGTATAGTCATTTTCACAATGTTGATTCTTCCAATCCAAGAACATGGTATATTTCTCTATCTGTATTATCCTTAATTTCTTTCAACAGTGTCTTATAGTTTTCTGCATACAGGTCTTTTGTCTCCTTAGGTAGGTTTATTCCTAGGTATTTTATTCTTTTTGTTGCAATGATAAATGGGAGTGTTTCCTTAACTTCTCTTTCAGATTATTCATCATTAGTGTATAGGAATGCAAGAGATTTCTCTGCATTAATTTTGTATGCTGCTACTTTACCAAATTCATTGATTAGCTCTAGTAGTTTTCTGGTAGCATCTTTAGGATTCTCTATGTATAGTATCATCTGCAAACAGTGACAGCTGTGCTTCTTCTTTTCTGATTTGGATTCTTTTTCTTTCTTTTTCTTCTCTGATTGCTGTGGCTAAAACTTCCAAAACTATGTTGAATAACAGTGGTGAGAGTGGGCAATCTTGCCTTGTTCCTAATCTTAGAAGAAATGGTTTCAGTTGTTCACCATTGAGAACGATGTTGTCTGTGGGTTTGTCATATATGGCCTTTACTATGTTGAGGTAAGTTCTCTCTATGCCTACTTCCTGGGAAGTTTTTTTTTTTTTTTACCATAAATCACTGTTGAATTGTGTCAAAAGCTTTTTCTGTGTCTATTAGATGAACATATGATTGTATCCTTCAATTTGTTAATATGGT
This sequence comes from Pseudorca crassidens, assembly GCF_039906515.1. Taxonomy (NCBI): domain Eukaryota; kingdom Metazoa; phylum Chordata; class Mammalia; order Artiodactyla; family Delphinidae; genus Pseudorca; species Pseudorca crassidens. The sequence continues at coordinate 150,305,667 of NC_090298.1, forward strand.
GTATCACACTGATTGACTTGCATATATTGAAGAATCCTTGCATTCCTGGGATGAACCCCACTTAATCATGGTGTATGATCCTTTTAATGTGCTGCTGGATTCTGTTTGCTAGTAATTTGTTGAGGATTTTTGCATCTATGTTCATCAGTGATAATGGCTGTAGTTTTCTTTCTTTGTGACATCTTTGTCTGGCTTTGGAATCAGTGTGATGGTGGCCTCATCATCTTTGTCTGGCTTTGGTATCAGTGTGATGGTGGCCTCACAGAATGAGTTTGGGAGTGTTCCTCCCTCTGCAATTTTTTGTAAGAGTTTGAGAAGGATAGGTGTTAGCTCTTCTCTAAATGTTTGATAGAATTCGCCTGTGAAACCATCTGGTCCTGGGCTTTTGTTTGTTGGAAGATTTTTAATCACAGTCTTAATTTCATTGCTTGTGATTGGTCTGTTTATATTTTCTATTTCTGCCTGGTTCAGTCTAGGAAGGTTGTGCTTTTCTAAGAATTTGTCCATTTTATTGGCATATAATTGCTTGTAGTAATATCTCATGATCCTTTGTATTTCTACAGTGTCAGATATTACTTTTCCTTTTTCATTTCTCATTCTGTTGATTTGAGTCTTCTCCCTTTTTTTCTTGATGAGTCTGGCTAATGGTTTATCTCTTCAAAGAGCCAGCTTTTAGTTATATTGATCTTTGCTATTGTTTCCTTCATTCCTTTGCATTTATTTCTGATCTGACCTTTATGATTTCTTTCCTTCTGCTAACTTTGGGGTTTTTTGTTCTTATTTCCCTAACTGCTTTAGGTGTAAAGTTAGGTTGTGGATTTAAGATGTTTCTTGTTTCTTGAGGTAGGACTGTATTGCTATAAACTTCCCTCTTAGAACTGCTTTTGCTGCACCCCATAGGTTTTGGATCATCGTGTTTTCATTGTAGTTTGTCTCTAGGTATTTTTTTATTTCCTCTTTGATTTATTCAGTGACCTCTTGGTTATTTAGTAATGTATTGTTTAGCCTCCATGTGTTTGTATTTTTTACAGTTTTTTTCCTGTAGTTGATATGTAGTCCCGTAGCATTGTGGTTGGAAAAGATACTTGATACAATTTCAATTTTCTTAAATTTACCAAGGCTTGATTTGTGACGCAAGATATGATCTGTCCTGTAGAATACTGCATGACTACTTGAGAAGTAACTGTATTCTGTTGCTTTTGGATGGAATGTCCTATAAATATCAATTAAGTCCATCTTGTTTAATGTGTCACATAAGCTTGTGTTTCTTTACTTATTTTCAGTTTTGATGATCTGTCCATTGGTGAAAGTGGGGTGTTAAAGTTCCCTACTATGATTGTGTTACTATCGATTTCCCCTTTTATCACTGTTAGTATTTGCCTTATGTATTGAGGTGCTCCTATGTTGGGTGCATAAATATTTACAATGATTATATCTTTTTCTTGGATTGATCCCTTGATCATTATGTAGTGTCCTTCTTTGTCTCTTGTAATAGTCTTTATTTTAAAGTCTATTTTGTCTGATATGAGAATTGCTACTCCAGCTTTCTTTTGATTTCCATTTGCATGGAATATCTCTTCCATCCCCTGACTTTCAGTCTGTATGTGTCCCTAGGTCTGAAGTGGGTCTCTTGCAGACAGCATATATACAGGTCTTGTTTCTGTATCCATTCAGCCAGTCTATGTCTTTTGGTTGGAGCATTTAATCCATTTATATTTAAGGTAATTATGGATATGTATCTTCCTATTACCATTTTCTTAATTGTTTGAGTTTGTTTTTGTAGGTGTTTCTCTTCTTCTTGTGTTTCCTGGCTAGAGAAGTTCCCTTAGCATCGTTGTAAAGCTGGTTTGGTGGAGCTGAATTCTCTTAACTTTTGCTTGTCTGTAAAGGTTTTCATTTCTCTGTCAAATCTGAATGAGATCCTTGCTGGGTAGAGTAATCTTGGTTGTAGGTTTTTCCTTTTCATCACTTTAAATATGTCCTGCCACTGCCTTCTGGCTTGCAGGGTTTCTGCTGAAAGATCAGCTGTTAACCTTATGTTGTATGGTTACAACAACCTTGTATGTTGTTTGTTGCTTTTCCCTTGCTGTTTTTAATATTTTCTCTTTGTATTTAATTTTTGATCATTTGATTAATATGTGTCTTGGTGTGTTTCTCCTTGAATTTATCCTGTATGGGACTCTCTGCGCTTCCTGGACTTGATTGACTATTTCCTCTCCCATGTTAGGGAAGTTTTCCACTATAATCTCTTCAAATATTTTCTCAGTCCCTTTCTTTTTCTCTTCTTCTGGGATCCCTACAATTCGAATGTTGGTGCATTTAATGTTGTCCCAGAGGTCTCTGAGACTGTCCTCAATTCTTTTCATTCTTTTTATTCTGCTCTGCTGTAGTTATTTCCACTATTTTATCTTCCAGGTCACTTATCCATTCCTCTGCCTCAGTTACTCTGCTATTGATTCCTTCTAGAGAATTTTTAATTTAATTTGTGTTGTTCATCATTGTTTGTATGCACTTTAGTTCTTCTAGGTCCTTATTAAATGTTTCTTGTATTTTCTCCATTCTATTTCCAAGATTTTGGATTACCTTTACTATCATTACTTTGAATTCTTTTTCAGGTAGACTGACTATTTCCTCTTCACTTGTTTGGTCTGGTGGGTTTTTACCTTGCTCCTTCATCTGCTGTATGTTTCTCTGTCTTCTCATTTCTTTTAACTTACTGTGTTTGTTTTGGGGTCTCCTCTTTGCAGGCTGCAGGTTCGTAGTTCCTGTTGTTTTTGGTGTCTGTTCCCAGTGGGTAAGGTTGGTTCAGTGGCTTGTGTAGGCTTCCTGGTGCAGGGGACTGGTGCCTGTGTTCTGGTGGATGAGGCTGGATCATGTCTTTCTGGTGGGCAGAACCGCATTTTGTGTGTTTTGGGGTGTCTGTGACCTTATGATTTTAGGCAGCCTCTCTGCTAACGGGTGGGGTTGTGTTCCTGTCTTGCTAATTTTTTGGCATGGGGCGTACAGCACTGGAGTTTGCTGGCCGTTGGTTGGAGCTGGGTCTTAGCTTTGAGACAGAGATCTCTGGGAGAGCTCTTATGATTCATATTACATGGGGCCGGGAGGTGTCTGGTGGTCCAATATCCTGAACTTGGCTCTCCCACCTCAGAGGCTTTGGCCTGACACCATGCCGGAGCACCAAGACCCTGCCAGCCACACGGCTCAGAAGAAAAGGGAGAAAAAAAGAAAGAAAAAAAAATAATAAAAAAAAATTAATTATTAAAATTAAGAAGTAATAATAAAAAAGAAGATAGCAATGAAACCAATAAAGAAATCCACCAATGATAACAAGCGCTAAAAACCATACTATGGTAAACAAAAAAATCAGAAACAAGTCAGTCACAGACAGCAAACCCCAACTCTACAGTTGCTCCCAAAGTCCACTGCCTCAATTTTGGGATGATTTGTTGTCTATTCAGGTACTCCACAGATGCAGGGTACATCAAGTTGATTGTGGGGATTTAATCCACTGCTCCTGAGGCTGCTGGGAGAAATTTCCCATACCCTTCTTTGTTTGCACAGCTCTTGGGGTTCAGCTTTGGATTTGGACCCACCTCTGTGTGTAGGTCACCCTCAGGCATCTGTTCCCCACCCAGACAGGAGAGGGTTAAAGCAGCAGCTGATTAGGGGGCTCTTGCTCACTCCTGTGGGGGGAGGGAGGGGTACTGTTATAATTGGAATGCAGGGAGAGCCTGCGGTGGCAGAGGCCAGCATGATGTTGCAGCAGCCTGAGGCATGCTATGTGTTCTCCCGGGGAAGTTGCCCCTGGATCATGGGACCCTAGCAGCGGCGGGCTGTACAGGCTCCCGGGGTTAGGGTGTGACCTGTGCTCGCACACAGGATTCTTGGTGGCTGCAGCAGCAGCGTTAGCATTTCATGCCCATCTCTGGTGTCCAAGCTGATAACCACGGCTCGCACCCATCTCTGGAGCTTGTTTAGGTGGTGCTCTGAATCCCCTCTCCTCGTGCACCCCGAAACAATGGTTTCTTGCCTCTTCGGCAGGTCCAGACTTTTTCCCGGACTTCCTCCCGGCTAGCTGTGGCGCACTTGCCCCCTTCAGGGTGTGGTCATGCAGCCAACCCCAGTCCTCTCCCTGGGGTCTGACCTCCGAATCCTGAGCCTCATCTCCCAGCCCCCACCCGTCCTGGCAGGTGAGCAGACAAGCCTCTCGGGCTGGTGAGTGCTGGTTGGCACTGATCCTCTGCAGAAATCTCTTCACTTTGCCCTCCTCACCCCTGTTGCTGCACTCTCCTCTGTGGCTCCAAAGCTTCCCCCCTGCCACCCCCGTCTCCACCAGTGAAGGGCCTTCATAGTGTGCGGAAACCTTTCCTCCTTCACAGCTCCCTCCCAGAGGTGCAGGTCCCATCCCTATTTTTTGTCTCTGGGTTTTCTTTTTTTCTTTTGCCCTACCCAGGTATGTGGGGATTTTCTTGCCTCTTGGGAGGTCTGAGGTATTTTGCCAGTGTTCAGTAGATGTTCTCTAGGTGTTGTTCCACATGTAGATGTATTTTTGATGAAGCCCCCCCCTCCAGAAAAGTACTTACTTTTAAGATACATTTATTCTGAAAAAAAGTTTTGATCTCAAAATGACTCAATGGGCACAAGAATATAGAGGGTAAAAAACTTCCAGGGTAATTTCCTTTAATATTTTAACCTTCAAATAGCTTTTTTAATTGAGCATAAAATACCTTCACTCATCTTGGTTATAAAGAAAAGTACAGTGTGAAGAATGTCTGTAAGGCCCATGAATTACTCTTTTTTTAAAAATAAGGACTAAGGCCTAGATTTCAGCAGTGACTAGATCACTGTAGGACAAACTCTGCAGAGAACTGAACAAAATACAGAACTGATTTCTCTGTTAGCATCATGACAAACAGTATTCTGAAATGGACAAAAAGAAAAACACCCAAGCCACTTCTCCAAAGTTTAAATTATGAGCAAACACTACATTATGAGTGACCATGGTCCTTTATGAGTGTGATTCATATGGTCAGGTTTTTTTTTTGCGGTATGCAGGCCTCTCACTGTTGTGGCCTCTCCCGTTGCGGAGCACAGGCTCCAGACGTGCAGGCTCAGCGGCCATGGCTCACGGGCCTAGCCGCTCCGTGGCATGTGGGATCTTCCCGGACTGGGGCATGAACCTGTGTCCCCTGCATCGGCAGGCGGACTCTCAACCACTGCACCACCAGGGAAGCCCCATATGGTCAAATTTTAGTTAAACAGCTATTCATTTCATTTCTATGGAAAAGGCAGAATATAAATTAGGGAGGTAACATACGGTAGTGGTTAAAAACATGGATGTTGGAACCAGTTACCCCTAGATTCATAACTCATCCATTTACTATCTATGAGTTCTTGGGCTAATTTACTATGAGTTTGTGAATCACAGTTTCCCCATCTGTAAAATACAGATAGTAATTCTCACTGCTGCAAAGCTGTGAGCTTAAATCGGATAATGAATGTGTTGAACATAGTACCTGACACATAGTAAAAGTTCAATAAATGTTAGCAATTATTATTAGCCTCATTATGTTTAAAAGAAAATTAAAAAGTGAAGTGACTTACTGTAATAAGTATAAAATTAACTCTTAAATTCAAATATTTTAATTGATTTTTGAAATTTAGGTATTTGAAACACAGGATTTTTGTTATATTTTCCCTTTGTTGGTATTATCTTTAATTTCTAAAGGAACCACTTGCCTGCTCCATGTCTCAGCTTTTATATTTGCCCATATTTCATGGTGATTTCCCAGTGCTTCTCTGGTGCAATAGTAAAATCAGGCTTCATTTTATTTTTTTGTTTTATATGCAGAGGCTGTGATCTGAAAATTTCTGTAGTATTTGGCTTCTCATATCTGAAGTCCCTCTTAGAAGTTTCCTAATATGTTTTGCATCTCTTTATCAGGAATTTAAGTAATTTTTGCTGATGTCGTCATTCTCTTTATTTAGAAAATCTTAGGTTCATCTAGGTTGCATTCTACTTGGTGGAGAACGGTTACCCTACACCTTCAGAAAGCAACCAGGGAAGCTGATTCAGATAAAAAACTTGCCTACAATTTTGTTTTCACCTTATCTCCTGTCCTTTGCATTCATCTGGTATAGTCCTAAAATGTCCAAATCAGGATGTGTGCAGTGCTTAACAACAGAATGCAAAACTTCTCACTAGGTTAATCCTTTATTCTCTTTGAAAAACAGAATTCACCTTTTTTCTCCTGGACAGTAAGAATAATTCTGTTTTTCCAGAAATATGCAATGTTTTCTTACCCTTGAAGCCTGTATATGGAAAACCAACCAGAGCAGGGTTTTATTTTGTTTTGTTTTGTTTTTTTATTTGTACATTATGCAATTTTTTTAAAATCCACAGTCAGCTGGAGTTCCAGAGATCTGAATTATGTGCTAAGTACTCTGGTTAATTAGAGTGCTATTTAATTTTTGTAATTCAGCCTGAGCCTGAATAGTGCAAAACCCATCTGACCTGTATCTTACAGTCATCCGTTTGCCACAAGTCTCAGACCTTTTTAATGATGAGCCGCTCTAACTGGTAATCACCTTTGGGCCTCCTGTTCCTTCGCTTTACAAATTAAAAAGGAGCCTGCAAAAACATGCTGGTGCAGGGTGCATAGGCTATATGGTGAGGGTGCAAGAGTAGAAAACTATCAGCATTCCTGAATACTGATGACTGAAAAATGTAGTGAAGACATCTCCAATCATCTTCCACTATTTGTGCATTTAGGAAAAAAAAAAAAAAAAGAGGAAGAAGAGGCACATTGAGCTTAAAGGGAGAGTGGCAGGGGACGAGCTGGAGAAGTAGATGTGGGTCATGTCTTGTATGGTATGTGCTTATGAGAGAGAGGAGGCTGTCATGATTAGATTGCAGTTTTAAAAGATCCTAGGTATAGACTGAATTAGAGGGATGAATATTAAAGTGATACAAATAGTGAGCTGGCTTGCTGTAATAATCCAAGCAAGAAAGAACACTGAGTTGTATACAGGACGATAGCACTAAAAAAATCACTCATTTAAATATTATTTATTAAACAACTACCATGTTAGGCCCTATTTTAGATGTTGGGACACAGTTTTGAGTACAAGTGACAAGATTCCTTCTCTACTAAAGTTTACTTTCTAATTGGAGGCAACTGAGAGGAAGAATGAATAAATAAATAATAGATAAAACTGTCTGGTTACTGTAGGATGATGAACTCAGGGAGAGTTGGAGGGGGCTTCAGATTGGGAGATTAGGGAAAAAAAAGTGTTCTCTGAACAGAGGACACCAAAACGAAGTACTGACCAATAAGAAAAGCACTCACAAAGTATCCTAAGCAGGAACAAGGTTGTATATTCAAAGCAAAGAATGAAAGTTGGTGTGATGAGCAGAGTAGGAGGTGGGAGAATAAAAGTCAGAGAAACAGGACTTTTGAAGTTGGATAGAGTTTGGATGTTAAGTGAAGATTTTTATGAAAGGAAAGAACATGACTGGAATTAGGTTTTTAAGAGATCACCCTGGCTCCTGAGTAGTTCACGACTGCAGAGGTCAAAAAGAGGCAAAACTAGCCCAGTTCCTAAATATTTTACTTTAGCACAAGTGACAATGATGAGAGCGGCAGAGATGGAGAACAGAGGCAGGGTTTGGGAGATTTTGGAGGTAACACTGGCAGCCCTTACTGATAAACTGAATATGGAGGTCGGAAGAAAGAAACAAATCAAGGAAAAATTCTCGATCTTGAGCTTTGGCAATTACGTGGATGCAGTGCCATTTGTGAGATGGCACAACTCAGGTAAGATTAGGAGAGGAAAATATGGCTAAGATGCGGATGTTGGCATGCCCATGACAACATCCATGCAGATATGCCAGATTGGAAGTTATGGTCATGAGGCTGGAGTTGGTGATAAGTTCACAAAGGAGACATAAATGTGACACTCATTAGGAAACAGGTGGTGTTTTATGGCATGAAAGTAGATGAGCATGTAGATAGAAAATGCCAAGGTTGGTGTGTTCTATGGGCAAGCAGAGTAGCAGACATCTGGAAGAGTGAGAAGGGGAACCCAAGGGGTTGGAGGAAAACCAGTGTGTGTCATGAAAGTCAAGAGCAGGATGAAGTTCAAGAAGCAGAGAGGAGTCCACTGTGAGAAATTCTGCTGAGAGCTCAAATAATGGAAGAGGGAGAAAAGTGGATGAGTTCCAAGATGTATGTATGTATTCAATCATAGGACTTGTATGTATGTATTCAATCATAGGACTTGTTGATGGACTGGATGTAGTCCATAGATCAAGAAGGTAGCCCTTCACCATGTCACTCTGGCCTCCGTCCTACTTCTCTGCCTCCCTCCTACTTTTGGTCCATCATCCCACAAAAACAGTCAACAAAAAGTACGCATTTCTAATCTGCTATTCTTTCTGGGCCTCTAATTTTTCTCTTACACCGCCCCTTTTTCACAATGTTGTGGATAAATACAGGTTAGAGTCTTCCTTCAAAAATCTCCAGCAGCCTTCCTTTGCCTGAGTTTAAATGAAAAATTCTACCTTCAAAGCTCAGCTTTCATGCATCTGACCCACCAAATGGTCTCTGATTGCCCCTGCAGAATTATTCTTTCTTCTGCTATTTCCATAGTATATTGCTTGTACCTATATATGGAACTTTTACAATTCTGCCATGGGGTATTTATATTTCAGCTTCCCCTATTACACTGAAAATATCTTGAAAAGAATCTCTAAAAATTTGGGCTGAAGCAACAACAGCAGTAGCAACAATAAAACAACAACAGTAGCAGGAGCACCGGGTCAAAAATCATCATTGATATCTAAGTGCTTGGTATGAGTCAGGCGTAATACTCAGCACTTTAAATAGATCACGTTATTGAATATTTCTTGACTCTTTGGAGCAAGTACCAGTATTATTTTAACTTTACAGATGAAGAACCTGAGGCAGAGAAAGGCAAGTCACATGTCTGAGATCAAATGACTATTGTGCATGGAGCATACGCACACAGAGCAAGATCTGAAGTTTGTCTTTTCCCCAAGTTTATGGGGTCTTCCCAGTGGCAATGCATAGAAACAATCACTGGACTCATTTCAGAAAGATAAGAGTAACTTAACTTCATTATTATACATTTCTGGTTAAGAGCTCCTTTGGCTTCCGAATCAATCAAACATTACAGCTTTAGTCTGTTTTCTAGAGAGTGTGTATGTTGTGAAGGAGCGTCTTTGATCTGCCATGGTCCACATGCACCTTTAACTGAGGTCTGCTTAGGAGGACAGTTAATTTAATTACCAGGATCCAAGCTACATGTGTGCCTAGGACACCGTGAATGAGGCTGAAGTTGGTAGCCTGAAAACGGGGAACAAAATAAAAGCATCCACCAGATCACTGGGCCACAGGGGAGAGAACTTGGGGTGCACTTGCTTTAAGGAGCCCTTGACACAGCACAGTAGGAAAGCTGCTGAGTTTGGCCAATATCCTATAGCTCAATGAAAGAAGATTTCATGTCTAATTATGGGTGAGCTATTTTTGTCATAGTCCCCTACAGGGTCACTGCTTCTAATCCTGCACTTATTAATTTGGGAGACATTTTGGAAAATACTTGAGATTAAGACTGATGGGTGCTATTTTAAACTATATTCTAAAGAGAGAAGCTGAAATCAGCAAGTCAGTGCATCCTTTGGTAAGTTGACAGGCGGTGAATTGTAGTAAAAGGAATGAAGCTTCAGGCCAAAATTAAGTCCTATAAAGCACAGCTTTATAGTCATTTCTGGGGCTGTGAAACCTGGTTCTGTTAGTACAAGGACATTTAGTCTCTAGAAAAATTTTGTTTGAATGCCTCAGAATTAGGATACCAATCAGTGAAGAGTGGTAATAGCTTGTCTGGTTTTTTAAAAACATTTACACTTCACTTTTCCTTTCCTTGGTCTGGATCTTCATCACCTCATACCTAGGTTATAATACTCTCCTAATGAGTCTATTTGATGGTCATTCTTAGGTCTACCCTATTCCGCAAGCTGCAACCAATGGATCCTTTCTAAAACATCACTTGGACCATGTCATTCACCATCCCCCGTTGTAGAATCTACAACGTCTCCCTGCTGTCCATTCCATATAATTGGACTTGACATTCAACTCGCCCCACCCTACGGGTTCAATCTGAAAGTAAATCCTCTCAGTCCCACTGATTCCAAATTCTTCCTCATCACATAGACATACATACTTGGCTTTTCTTCTTACCTCTTCTATCTCAATCCATACTTTTTGGTTTTCAATGTCTAGCAGAAAAATCACTTCCTTAATGAACCTCTTCCTGATAATTCCCTACCCCTTTATTTAGTGATTTATTAATTCATCACCTGTTTTCAATGCAGCACAGAATGCAAGTTTCTAACAACCTTAACTAATTGCCTTATAAATGCGCTCTATTTCTCTCATGTACATGTATTGTCTTCTCAATTTAACAAATGCCTCGAGAGAACACATGGATTTTTGTAGTTGTTGTTATGCGACTCCCTATACTCTAACACAGTGTTAGGTAAGCAGAAGGAACTTAAAAATTATGTGTTGAAGGAAGTAAAAAAAAAAAAAAGAAAAATCTACATGGCAGAGTGGAAAGTGCACCAGATTGAGAACTTGCAATGCAGGTTCTGGTTTTGATGGTAGCACTTATCAACTGGCTGGTGTTCAGTAAATCATTTAACTCCTCTAAGAGCCAACTGACAAATTTGTAAGTTAAGAGCAGTAATAGTATCTTCCCTACTTATTGCAAAAGCACGATGCAAAGAAGAAAGGAAATGACGTATGTAAGTGTTTTCTTTACAAAAAGAAGACATTTCTATATTTGACTATATTTCCACATGCAGCATGGAAAGCAATCTTCCTCCATCCTGGAGATATTTTGGAAATTTATTTTTAGTTGGTTGATACAGTGAACAAGAATGAACAATTGAAATAAAACAATATGAAAAGTGATTTGCAATATGACCAAACAAAAGACTTATACACAAGGGTTCAGAGTAGCTTTTTGCATAATAGCTCAAAATTGAAAATAAACCAAACCTCTATCAAAAGTTAATAAGTAAATTGTGGCATATTCATCCAATGAATTAAAAAAAAGGAGTTAAGAGGAATAAAAAAGGGATGAGTTAGGAGGAATGAATCTCAAAAATATCATGCCAAGCAAAATAAGTCAGACCTAGAAAAAGTACATATTGTATACTTCCACTTAGATAAAATTCTAGAAAAGACGTATGTAATCTATATTATGAGACAAGCAGAACAGTGGTTGCCTTGTACCAAAGATGGGAGTAGGAATCGACTGGAATGGGGCACAAGGACATTTCTGGAGTGAATGAAATGTTTCATATCTTGATTGTCACGGTGATATCATGGGTATATATATTTGTCAAAAGTCATTGATACATATCTTAAATAGGTGCATTTTACTGTATGTAAATTCTAACTTAATAAAACTTTTAAAAATTGCATTTGAAATTGATGTGTGACTTCACTGTAGTTCCTACAGAGAAATAAAGATCGATAGGAGAATTATACATGACCTTATTTTACAAATGGGAGAAAGAATGAATTACTTTCTCTTTCAAGGAACACTGAGGATTTTAGCCAGTAGATTGCTAATTTGGCAGAGAAGAAAACAAAGTGAGATGGAATTTGTCCATGGGCCTTTGAGATCTAATACATCTGCCAAAATTAGGTGCATTACTTTCTTCTTATTGATGAATTAAAAGCCCTTTTTTTTTCAGGATTAAGAGACGAGTATTACCTCATTGAAAACAGGAATATCTACAGTAGGTCAGATTTCCCCAGTCCACAAAATGATCAGCCCCCCACACTGCAGAATTTATATTTCTAGACTCCAAAAATCAGCAAAAGCTGATAACTGTACAGCTTCTGTACTCTCCAATTATCTCCTTTCACAGCCAGAACACACAAACACTTTTCTGCATTTAATTAAGTATTGCAATTCCAGATTATCTCTGATTAATGAAGAGCAATACAGCGTATAGCTAGAATTATGTGATTATTTCAGAATTGATCTTTAATTATTCCATCTGATCATAATTTCACTAATTCTTCATAATGTTCTCATCGAGTTTCTTATAAATGAGCTATAACAATTAATAATTTTCATTAATTTTCCTTGAAAATGATGTGAAGTTTTAGATAGAACTCTTAACCTTCAAAAACTGTTTTTTTAAATTTTTAATTAAAGGATAAGCTGCACTATCATATGGAAAAACTGCATGATTTCTTTGGCTCAAGCAAGTCAAGTAAACACTCCAATGTTTCCTTCTCTTTTTGTTGTTTGCAAGTTGATACTTGGGTGACTGGTACTAAATCATCCATTTTTTTCTCTCTCCCTCTTGCATTTTTACAATAGCTGGATTTCAGTGTCAGATAGATGTTGATTTTATGCTAATTTGACCCTTTCTGTAAAATTCTGGCCAATTTAAACTACTGCAGCAGTGTTCATAAGTTGGAAGTTAGAGCTTTCATTGACAATTTAGGTGGCGCTTTAAGATGTGGGATGGGATGAGGATGCCTAGGGCAAGTATGTAGGTAGAAGGACCACCGTCGGAGCCTGCAGGCACTCCATTTCTTGTAAAGCAGGGCAGGGGGCTGGCAGGGAGACTGAGAAGGAGCAGGCTGTGAGGCTGGAGGAAACCCAGAAGATATCATGAGGGCAAAAGAAGGAGGAGGTTCCAAAAGAAGCTAACAATGTACTAAATACCCTTAACATTCACTATTCAATTTAAGCCCTCTGAAGTGAATATACTGTCATCCACATATTTAAAAAGAGCAAAAGAAAGCATACCAAGGTCATCCAGCTAATGAAGGCAGAGTCAAGACTTCAACCTAAAACTTTCTTATTTAGAACCCACAGTATGTGTTTATTAAATGGAAACTTCCTATTGCTCATTTATTGGTTACAAACACTTTAGGTCCTTTCTTTAGGTCTAGCCTGATAGATTGAGGCTGTGTGTGCATGGCCCTGACATGGCCTAGGCAGGGAACAGTAAGGTGACCTGCACACCATTTGACTACAGAATATAATCTTCCAGCAATTTGGTCTGTGGAGACTCTTTGGACTGCTGGAGATCATGCAGGGACACAGCGGGACTAACGACTATTGATGAACTTACACCTTTGTGCTGAGAATTTCATCTAATTATATTTAGAGGGCATGACTTCAAAGTTGTTGGAAAATACAGTGCCATTAATTACTGTTGAGAAACTCAACATATTCCTTCCAAATACATTTAAAGTGAAATATTTAAAGTAAAAATATCTGCCATTTATTAAGGATGTCTACTGTGTCATATTCAATGCACATTCCTCAACACTGTGAGACAGGCCTTAATATTCCCATTTTCTACATGAGAAAACTGAGATTTAGAGAGTCTGAGTAACTTGCTGAAGGTCACAGCACTTGGAAATGGCGAAAGCCAGGACTGAAACTTTGAAACGTACCCCAGATTTAATTCTATACACTATGTCTAGAATGGATTATTTACTTCAGGAGCAAGACACTGGCTTATTGGGCATCAAAAGTTGTTGCAGATAATTGAATTTTCCCACACAGTTAATATAACACTTAAGGGAACCAAATTTTAAAGTTGTTAATTGTTGGGAATTCCCTGGGGGTCCAGTGGTTAGGATTCCATGCTTTCACTGCCAAGGGCGCGGGTTCAATCTCTGGTGGGGAAGCTAAGATCCCGCAAGCCACACAGTGTGGCCAAGAAAATAAATAAATAAAATAATAAAATAAGTTTAAAAAATAAAATTGTTAATTACTGAGGAGCAGAACTCTTTCTAAAATTGTTGCAGGCCTTTCTGCCTTCTTTAGTATCAAACTCTAGATAAGGGTTTACATTTTGATAGCATCAGGCATCTATTACAATCATCAGTCATGGTACTGTTTCACAGGTGTAAGACCCAGTGGGTTGCAGAGTAAAAAGAACAAAACCCCTAAACTAAGGATTTATCTTCTTGAAAAAAATCCTTTGGTGTCAGCCAACTTTACTTAGGATATTTGCATCTTTCTTAAAAAATGGAGAAAATGGTATTCATGTGTCAGACTTGTGGAAAGACAATACAGCCAACTTTGTACAAAACATATTAGGGAATCAAAGCTCAAAATATTAATTTCCCAAGCAATTGTCTTCTCCTCTAGAAAATGATCTTGTTGCACGGTGCTCCCCTTTTTCTTTGCCTTATCAACAGGAGTCAGAGCATAGTGTAGGATTCCTGCATTAGTAACACAAGGAGTAAAATGTCTCTCTTTGTAAGTCTCCACTTATATGTCTTTCTGACTCACAGTGAATCTACTGGTGGGGACGAAGCATCAAAAATCCAGCACCATCAAGAGAGTTTTAAAAAAGGGATAATCCCAAACCTGCATATTGTTTATAACCAGAAGTTGTTAACATAGAGATAGAATGTATATTAACAAATTTTTAAAAAGGACTCTAGAATCTTCAAGGAGATTAGGGTATAAGAAAAAGAATTATTTAACCTTTAAAGTCACAGTAGACGTCAACATTCTTACAATATAGTACACCTTAATGCTGTGAATAAGATTCGGGCACTGTGGTTAGATCGAATGAATACCAATAGCAATACCTATGAAGAAGGATTAAAGAAAAGAAAGGCAGGACACCATCTCTGCTCCCTCACAGTAAACTCTATTTTGTATGACAGATTAGCTTTACTCTCTTCAGGTAAGTCTGCCATTTTGAAAGGATTACTCATTGAATGTACCGAAAGATCAATGAATTGGCCAGAAAAATATATTCTAACTCACTCTGTTAAATATTTGGCACATTAGAAAGCTTTGGGATGATGATAACTCCCAATTACTTATCACATTTATAGAAATCTAGGATTTATGGAAGACTAACTGAGGTTCAGTTTCACTAGTTTAAAATAAAATAGATGGGTTTAATCAGCCATTTAAAACTGTTTAAGCACTGGTTCAGTTGAGAAGTCTTTCCTCTAAAATACCCATTAACTGGTTTTGTGACTCTATGAGTTATTGGTTTATTTCAACCGGTTGCATTTGGCTGCCTATCATGTCTCATTAAAAAGCACCTAGGGACTTTCCTGGTGGCACAGTGGTTGAGACTCCGCCTGCCGATGCAGGGGACGTGGGTTCGTGCCCCGGTCCGGGAAGATCACACATGCCGCGGAGCGGCTGGGCCCGTGAGCCATGGCCGCTGAGCCTGCGTGTCCGGAGCCTGTGCTCTGCAATGGGAGAGGCCACAACAGTGAGAGGCCCAAGTACCACAAAAAAAAAAAAAAAAAAAAAAAAGCACCTAGCATTTCCCTGGAGGTCCCGTGGTCAAGGCTCTTCATTTCCACAGCAGGGGGCACGGGTTCAATCCCTGGTCAGGGAAGTTCCACATGCTGTGCACTGCGGCCAAAAAATAAAGTAATTAAGTAAAAAAAAAAAAAAAAAAAAAAAAAAAGCACCTAAGTTAATGAAGATACAATGCTCACATAACTAGTCATTTATGCACATGTTCGGTCTCCTTTCCTCTCCCCACCTCCTTCTTCCTTGCCATCACTCTTTATTTCTTCCTTCTTTGTCTCTCTCATCTACTGAGAGTCAACTATATACCAGGTACTCTGCCTCAGTTTGTTCAAAGATAAAATGAGTTTTCTTAGAAGGGTATTCTATGATCTTCCTTCAAGTCTGGAGTACACACTTAGGGATGCATACAGACTTTCTGTGTTTTATGTTATAACTTGTATGTTCTACTGTAACACAGTTTAGCTTTCTATTGCAGCAGAGTGAATGACTTCATCTCATTCCCAAATAAGCCTTTCCTTCATCTGTCCTGATTAGCACAAAGTGGGATGAGGTAAAAAGGAGTCATACCCTCAGAGGCTAAGGCAGGAAGCAGGAACTGGCTAGTCCTTTCCTTAAATGTCCCAGGACCTGCTCCCACTGTAGAGTTGTCCAATGACAGATGTATTTTTAATGTGGCACCCTAGTGCCCTGCGGGGGTGTGGAGATTTAAGCTGCTTGTTAAAGGGCTGTCTTCTCTTTCCTTGAAGCTAGCATTCTTCTCTACTCTTCAGACTGGCAAGCTCATTTGCCTCTGCATGGCTACTTCTGTTTTCTGTAGCCTCTCTTTTCCATTTTTCTTTTGCCTTCTCCATTCTGTGTTTTTTTCTTGCTTCTCCCATGACTCTCAACTTCATGGCTGAGCAACTTGATTTTCATAGCAGCTGAACAGTGGTCCCATGTTTTCCTTTTAGTCTAAGCAACAACATTTTACTTCTAACAGTTGGATATTTGGACCTCTGACCTATTGGTTCACCCAACTGGAAAGCTGTGCCAGTGTTGACAA
Source organism: Pseudorca crassidens (assembly GCF_039906515.1). Taxonomy (NCBI): domain Eukaryota; kingdom Metazoa; phylum Chordata; class Mammalia; order Artiodactyla; family Delphinidae; genus Pseudorca; species Pseudorca crassidens. The sequence goes on from NC_090298.1 coordinate 150,322,066, forward strand.
AGAGCTCAAGCTATGGGGTCAGATTAAATCTTGGATCCATCATTTCTAGCTGAGTGACTTAAGATGAGTTGCTTAACATCTCTGAGACTCAGTTTCTTCATCTGCAAAGTGGGAACAGCAATAATAGCCCCCATCTCATAGGATTGCTGTGATAGTTAAATAATACACACCAAATCATTTAGAACTGTGACTGTGACATGGTAATACGCACTCATTTAACCATTTAAAAAATTGTCTTGTATTCGGCTCAAGACTTGCTTCCCTTTATAAGTATCCCATATGAATCATTTGTACTTTAATGCGTAATGAGTTTATCATATTTGGTTTTTGTTTTGTTTGTCACTGCTATTGTTGTTGCTGTTGATTTGTTAAATCTAAAAGCAGATTTGAGTAAGTCAAATAGGACCTAATAAAAAATGGAGCAAAGAATAGAAAACAAACATGCAAAAGCCTAGGGGCCTCCCTGGTGGCGCAGTGGCTGAGAGTCTGCATGCCAATGCAGGGGACACGGGTTCATGCCCTGGTCCGGGAAGATCCCGCATGCCGTGGAGCGGCTGGGCCCGGGAGCCATGGCCGCTGAGCCTGTGAGTCCGGAGCCTGTGCTCCGCAACGGGAGAGGCCCCAACAGTGAGAGGCCTGCGTACCACAAAACAAACAAACAAAAAAACAACAAAAGCCTTGCTTCCCTTTTTTTCTATGCAAGGGATCATTTTAAAAAGACAATCGTTTGTCGGTTTTGCTTTCCTGATGATGCCAGATATCAAATCTTCAGATGCTCTCAGTGTATAAGTTTCACAATGATTTTTTCTAATATGTCTTATTTTTAATCTATAGATGTTCTCAGATAACAAGGAGTGTGCATGTGCACACATGCATACACAGGCACACTCATTGCCTAAGGACATTTCTGGGTCAGCAGATGTTACCCTGCTACTTCAAGTTAGAATGGGCACATGCATCTGTAAAGATGGTAAGCTGGTTGATATAATAAGAAAGAGATCCATTTAGATTAATGTTTAGCAGCACAGTGAACTTAAATTCGTTTTTTTCTTCCCATGCCATAAAAAATTCCATCTGCCATTTATTAATATTAAGGAATTTGATTACAACTTACGCTTGGTGCAGATGAATGCTTATAAAAAACATGCAATCTTTCATAAGTACTAAAAATGAACTAAAGGCAAAGACATATCAGAAAAAGAAAACAGCATGGGGTAATTCTGTTAAGAGTAGCTTAAAAGCCTCTATTGTACTACTGCCATGTAAGAAGGGGGGAGGCTACTGCCAAACACATTCCTGAAATGAGAATTGTTTCAACTACAAAAAAGCATGACACCTCCACGTGAATAAAAGTCCAAAGGTCACTTACAAAGGAGAAACAGGTGGTGAAACCTTGGAGCGGCAAAAATTATAGCCATATCTTGACTCTAGTTACCCTCTGAGAGGAGATATATGTTACCATTTTCAAAAACGGAGACTTTCCTCTGCATGTGGATTGATGTAAAATTTCAGACAACAGAAAGTTAAGAATGTTTTCCTGGTTAGTATGACTTTTTCTACCCTGATTACCTTTCTGGTGCTTTGCATCAGAATGACCTCTGCATCAGAAAAATTCACATTCCAAGACTAGAAATAAATAAATACTACAAAATCGGAATCTTCATAGGACCGGGTCCAGCCGTGTCCAATTTCAAGGTGTTTCCTACCTCTTTTAAAAGCCAGTGTTCTAATCACATCAGTTTTACAGGTAAGGGAAATAAAGGTTCATAAAGTTGGTGGCAAGGAGAATTAAAATTCTTTGGTCATCTATATACTACATGAAGAGGCAAAAATGGAGTAGTGATTAAGAGTATGGGAGCAAATTCCACTGCCACTAATTACTCCCTTTGCTTCCTTGGGAAAGTTAACCTTTTTCTGCCTTAGTTTTCCCAGTTGAGCAGGGGGTTATAATATTGCTTAGCATGTAAGGTTGTTATGAAAATTAGCTGAGTTAAAACATGTAAAGTGCAAAAAGCAGAGCCTAGCAAAGAGAGAGTACTCAATAAGCAATAACTGAGTTTATTAAGTGACAACCCTTTGCTAAGATTTTGCATGTTGTATTATTTAATCTTCACATCAACCCTGAGTAAGGCCATGCTATCCCATTTTACAGATGGAAAAAGAGATTTAGAAATGATAAGTAACGTACCAGAGTCCACCCACCAGTGAGCAGTTGTGTAGCCATTCAGACCCATTTCCGCATAACCCAAAAAAGCCAATGTCATGACATACCAGTCAGTTACCTCTTTGGCCCTGTGAAAAGCACAATCAGTTTAAATTTTTTTGGCAACTGAAGAAGTGAAAATGAAACCAAAGTCTTCAAAAAGTTACAGTGCAACTTTTTTCCTCTGCAAACTAGAATGATGCATTATATACTTCTGCATTCTATTTTTAAAGTGGTAATACTGAAATGAATGTATCTGAAAGGACTGCTCTCTCTTAGGTACCCATAAATGTCCCTGCCATGAATTGTATGTGTAACTGTGATTGTTTTGGAGAAGAGAAGAAGAAAAAATAAAACTCAAACCCACATGTGTAATAAAAGATTGCCGCCTGTCTTTAGGTGAAATTCTGTAAGATTTTTTTTGAGCTTCCAGTGGACGCTGCTTTCTGTATGCGCCGAGAAAACTGCCAGACTACCTGCCGCCCATCCAAACTGGAATTGACCATGACGGCTGATGAAGCTTCAGAGATTGTTCCTTTGCATCAGTGCTATTTGACTAGGCTTCTGCCATGCTACTTCCTTCTTAGCCATCAAAAGCTCCAAAGACAATGGGTCTACAGGTGAAACAGTGTGAGAATTTTACCAAAAGAAAGTAAAGACTAAATAGTGCATGAATTTCTTAAATCCAAACCGGAGTCCAAAGGGAAATTTCATTCAGTAGAAACAAGCCACCCATGCAAACCATCTGTAGGATAACCACATGACAGACCCAGTGGTGGTTTCATAGTTGCCAATAAAACAAGCTTAGAAGCCTCCCAAAGAGACAAATGCTTCTGAAAAATGTCTTCCACTGCTTAGCATATGGGTCTGCGATTGCTGCCCAAACTAAAGGATAAAGCAGGGTAGGATACAGCTATAGCTGAAAAATGTTTTTCCTTCTTGCTTTTATTATATGCTTTCCTTTTCATTTCTTTTGCTTTCTCAGAGCTCCCAGAAAGATGCCCAGTCTTTCTGACCAATTTGGGGTTTAATGGCATTCTCTCCAGTGCTCAGGGGAACTGGATTTATTCAAGAAGATGCAGGACTTGCCTTTCCTATTGTTTTAAATTTCAGCGCTTTGATATCTTCTCCTGCTGAAGGGGATAGGAGAAGGCCAAGAGATGAGCTGGCAAATAATTTTTTTCATTTAAGTCTCTTCCCATTCTCTTCACTCTACAACTCGATACCAAGGCAGCTTTCCCTTTCCTCTTCGCATGGGGCTGTGGAATTGTCAAACCAGAAGGTCTAGTCTGCAGGGCAGAGCAGCATCAAACGTTACCCACCGTGCATCCTGCGGCTGATGGGATAGAGGAAATCACAAGCTTGGAAGGGCATTTGATTGGAATCTCCTTGGCCAGAGGCACTGAGAAGAAGGGATACTACACTGGCAGAAAGTAACAATGTCATCATATTTACCTTTCTCTCAGGTCCCACCCTTTGTCTTTTTCCTCTCCTTCTGAATTAAAAAAAAAAAAAAATGCATACATCAATACAATATTAAGGCAAAAAAAGGCAAGAGAGGAAAAGAAAATTTACCTCTCCCTAATCTCCAATGCAACAAAAGACAATGTGTCCAGAAGCGCAAAATCTTGTTTTAATGACCTCATCTAGTCTTGCCAAATGCTACTCAATGAATCGCAATTAATTGCGCTCCTAATAAACTCCAGTGAAAAAAATCAGGCATCATATGGTGAAATTCAGAATCCTCATGAAATACTCCAAAGGGAACCTAAAGACTCAACATTTTAAAAAGGATACATTATACTTGGCATGACATTCAAAATTTGCTTAAAATTTCAACAAGATAAACTGATTTTAAAAGTAAAATGTATCTCTGCCACCAGAAGCAGCAGAAACAGCTGAGCTCAAGCAGTGATATTACAGGTAAGTAAGCAAGAGGAAAAATAGGCAGTGGATTACAACCTCCAGTGGATAGAGAATATTCCATTATATGGAGGTCTTTACTATAGGATTCGGATCAGGGTAGATTCAGAATTGGGAATAGTGTAGACTTAGTCTACTCAAGGGACAACATCAGTCAGCAGATAGATCATCAAAGGTATAGGGTATTTTAGAGAGAAGGGGGGATGGGGAATACAGAGCAAGTGGATCTCACCAATTCTTCCTTTACAGGTGATCACGATCTAGTTCCTAAGATTAGACTTATAGACTTATAAATATGAGAGAAATAGAGAATAAAAGATCACATACAGTTAGGTGCAAAATTATATTAGACACTGCCAAAGTAGTATTGGTATTAATGGTGAAGGAAAAATGAATGAGTCTAGAGTTCTTAGGGATGATCCTATTGAGAAGAATGTGGAGGTTCTGACAGCAAATGACTAAAGAAAAGTTAGGGCAATAACTTTCAGATAAGAGAAAGCTCATGAGCAAAGACATGCAAGTCAGAATAAGCCAGTTGTGAGTAGGATAAAGTAAAACAGGCAATAGGGAAGTATGTGGCACATGGAATGGAGAATTTTGAAAAATTAGGATAGCCAGTTGATCAGACAGTTGGAATAAAGTTGTGTAACTTGTACTTTATCCAGTAGGTTCTCTGAAGCCTTTTAAATATATTAATATTAGTATTATTGCTAATAACAACTTTCTAATTATTGAGTCATCCTTAAGGGATAGGTACTGTCTAAGCATTTTACATGAATTATTTCACATAATTTTCACAGCAACCCTATATGGCAGAGATCATTATTGTTTCCATATTAAGATGAAGTACTGAAAACTCAAAGAATTTCAGAAAATTTTCCAGGTCCATGCAGTAGAATTTGAATCAAAACTGTTTCACCTCACAGCTTAAGAGAGTGGAGAGATGAAATCTAGTCTTTTCCACATCAGCAGTAATTATTGAGTACATATTAAATAACAATGCTCTTAAAGTTACATATGAGAGATGTGTTATCTGATTTCCCAAAGCAGAGGCATGTCATAATTCTTGAGTCCTTCCAAGATCAAGACCATGTCGTTTGTTTCACTTGCTTACTCATCAAATATCACATACCCCTGCAAATAGACTCTCTCATGCATGTGTACACACACACACACACACACACACACACAACTAAACAATTAAACTAATGTCCAGAGAAGCTAGATCACCTGTATCTAGGGTTATCTACATGGTAGAGCCTGGATCCATAACCAAATCAATCTCTTTCCTAAACAAGGGGTTGGCAAACTCTAGCCTGTAAGCCAAAGCTGGCCCACAGCCTGTTTCTGTATGGCTCATGAGCTAAGAATGGTTTTTACATTTTTAAATGGTTGAAAAAAAATCAAAGGAAGAATATTTCAGGAGACATGAAAATTATATGAAATTCCAATTACTGTGTCCATAAATACAATTTTATTGGAACACGAGGCACATTTGTTTAGGTATTGTCTATGGCTGCTTCCATGCCACAATAGCAGAGTTGAGTAGTTGCAACAGAGAATATCTGGTCTGCAAAGCCTAAAACATTTACTATTTGACTCTTCAGAGATAAACTTTTCTGAAACTGTCCTGAATCATGATCTTTCTACTCTGTCACCCTGTCTTTCATTGTGTTGTCCTATACCTACAACGTACATCATCCGCCAGACTGAAGAAAGAAGGTAAGCTAGGGTATAAAAACACCACAAAAAGTAAGGAACATTTTCTCCATCACTTTAAATTTCAGATTTGTAATAACCAGCATACTACAGGCTCTTTATTTCCTCTTAGTCTGTAGACCTGAAATGCAAATGCAGAATAACGGAAAGAATATGTGCTCTAAGAGTATTTTATGAAGATTATTCTGAGGGGAAAAAAAGGAAAGTGGATCAGAGACAAGAAGAATACTTGGAGGATGGTTTCAGTGATTTAGGCATCAGGTGTCAAAGTCTCAAGCTGCTGGGATATTTGTGGAATGATAGTTATACCTCAAATCTGAGTCAAGCAACTAACTGCTTCTCTAGAAGAATATTTGGGAAAAATAAAAATAAGAGATCTGGCATTATATTTTTACTGTTCATTATCACTGAGAACTATACATTTGCTACCCAGGTTTCAAACAATTAGCCACTTACAAAGGTATTTTAACCCAAATACGGCAGCTCTTCAGCTATTCATTCACATTAACCCAGACATTAGGAGGACCACTCTCCGAAATCCTTCAACTTCATGTGCTGCATCTCTTAAAACTATGCACTACAAAAAACTCTTCATTCAAGTAGTTTATGCCTTGGTGTTTGGAGACAACCTCTGACAAGATTTCCATCACTGGCCACGTGGAGACACTGGATATGTTTATCAGCTTTGTGTCCACTGTGAACTGTGTTCTCAAAACTTAAGGCAGAGACCGGACAAAGTGTGAATCTCACCACTATGTGGGGGGGAAAAAGCAAGGTTTGACATCCAAGGCACTAATTACCCACCAGGAGTTACAGAGTGTCAGAGTCTAGCCCGCAACCTTTTACAGGTGGGAACTCCCAACGACAACAACAGTAGCAATATGTTTAAAGAAAACACTGTTGCCTGGTATTAAAAGATCTTATTCTGAAAAAGTCTTTTTTTTTGAACTAATGTGTCACAATGTCAAGGTTGTGTCAACCATAACGGTGATATGCCCAAATGACAATGTTTACTGAGGTCAAAATAAACGTGTTCCCCCTTAAACTGCAGTTTGCTTAACCTCATTTTAAAAAATACACTGCCTAGGGACTTCCCTGGTGGCAAAGTGGTTGAGAATCCACCTTCCAATGCAGGGGACACGGGTTCAATCCCTGATCTGGGAAGATCCCACATGCCGTGGAGCAACTAAGCCCATGTGCCACAACTACTGAGCCTGTGCTCTAGAGCCTGGAAGCCACAACTACTGAGCCCACGTGCCACAACTACTGAAGCCTGCGCACCTAGAGCCCGTGCTCCGCAACAAGAGAAGCCACTGCAATGAGAAGCCCGCACACCGCAATGAAAAGTAGCCCCCGCTCACCGCAACTAGAGAAAGGCTGCACGCAGCAGCAAAGACCCAACACAGCCAAAAATAAATAAATAAATATAAATAATTTTTTTAAAAAAATACACTGCCTAAAGCGGGTAGAAAGAAAACTGGGGCATTATCAGTTGTCTGTGTTTGAGTACCACTACTAAAAAAGCACATACCAAAAGCTTTTAAGAAGGTGCTGTGCAATGCTTTTTTCATTAGGGTCAGTCTGTCGGGTAATTATCCCCTGAGAGTATTGGGAGTATATAGTTCCTCTGTTTTTCTGTGCTAGAGACAGCCAAGGAAACTGCCCCATGTCCAACCCCACTTTCGGGTTCTAAGTGAAGTTTTTCTGGGGTCCGCTCATGCCCCAGCCTCTTTGTGGGTTTGAGAGCCCAAATGTTCTTCCTCATCAGGTCATCACTTTTCATTCCAAGACTTCTATTTAGCAGAGTCAAAAGTGCGCCCTCCACAGAGGTTCACAGGAGTAGTGACGTTGATTCTAGAAGAAAGGGACCTCGGGGTCTTGCATGTATTTGAAAAGGGCCAGGGATAAAATGTTAGGCATCGTCAAACATATATGCTATAACAGGACTTTCCCCATCTGGCTCACTTATTCCTGTGGCCAGACTGAAAGAAATTGGGAAGTCATTTATACACAGATTTATTCACAGATTGAACAAGCAATATTTCCTATATTTAAGTAGGATAATTTGTCAATTGTTGAGAGATGCTGTGATTGATAAAACAGAATTTCACTTAAAACTGACAGACTCATAATAATTTTTTGCCTTTATGTATTTTTTAAATAAACAGTAACTTAAAAAGCAGAACCACAAGACTCTGGAGGTCTGAGATATATTTTGGTATTTTAAAAAGGTGCTCATACTCAAAAACTTTGGGAATCATGTGCCTGAGACTTTAGAAAAAAATGTCCAAAAGATCAGAGGAAAAAAATACTTATTATTCCATGGTTAGTGACGCATAGAGCAAGTGAAAATTTGTCTTCTAAACTAGTTAAGCTTCTGTAGTGGATTATTAACCAGATGGCTTTAGAAAAGAGATGATCACTGTGAACCAGCATAAATTTACTACAAACAAACAAATCTAATTTCCTTTGACAAAAGGGTTACTAGACTCACCAGCATATAAAGTATTGTAGAGATTCTATACATAGATTTCAATAAGACAGATGACAAAGACTCCCATGATATTCTTGTCACCAAAGGGAAATGTGGACTAGATAATAATATGGTGTATCAGTTGGAACACTTGGCAAATGACAGAAACCTAATGCAAACTGGCTGAAGCCGAAGAGTTCATATTATGGCTTATGTAACAGCACAGTCAAGACGTGGCTTTGACTCTAGAACAGCTAGATGTGGGTTTGGTCTCGTTCTCTTTATCTCTAGGCTCCACTTTCATCTAGTAGAATGCTTAACTAGGTCCTGTCCATATGGTGACTCCTGGCAATTCCAGCCTTAAGTCTTCCCAGTTTCAGTTCCAGTAAGAGAGTCTCTCTTCCCAACGATTCTACAAAAGTTCAAGACTTTAATCTCCCTAGAATGACTTGGATTATGTTCCTATTTCTGTAGCCAGTAGAAGTTAATATTCTCATGGACCAAGTTTGGTCACATGACACCCTGAGAACCAGGGACAGACTGAGCCCTCAAAATCACATAGAGTGAAAATGGCAGAAGAATGGCTCTCAAGGAAATACACTGCCAGAGGAAGGAGAGATGGATATTAGCACGAAAAACAACTGTGTACTACAGATGGTGAGGTATTGAAAAGCCTTGTATATGTATCAGTATATCAACTTAGAGAAGTCTTCAAAGTATACCTCAGGGTTTTGCCTTTGTCTTAGGCTTTATTGAAGTCACTGAATGATGTTTATCATATTTTCGGTTGATCCAAAAGTTTACTTCACATGTTGGATGCTTTAATTATGATTCATGTTAGATCCATGGGCCAAAACCAAGATGATGGAATTTTACATTCAGTGATGCAACTACAGGGCACTGGAAAGTTGATATGACAGAAATACATTTGAAAAAGACGCAGAGGTTCGTGTTAACCACGAACTCAAAATGAGCCCGCTAAAGCAATCTTTTTGCCTGCAGTATCATGTAGAATTTAGATCAAGGTCAGTCATAGCTTCTCTGTTTTCGTGCAGGTCAGATCCGATCTAGAATTTATGTAGCATTCTGGATATTCTGTTTTGGTTTTGAGTGATCTCCTTTTTTATGCTTAACACAGTTCACAATTATGTATTTGTGTTGTTCTTTGAATCATGTTTACCTGCCCCCGCTTGAATATAAATTTCTTGAGGGTAGAGTCAGGTGATGTGTGCGTGCGTGTGTTTTACCACTGTATCATCTGATGCTGTATGGTAGCATCAATAAACATGCTTTATAAGGAAAAAAAGAAACCTGAACGTGCCCTAATGAAGATGAGGAATATGGAAGATAATTCGGGAACTCTTTCATGAAAAGAAGAAAGAACAGACATGCTAAGCTTGGAGGAGGATGTTGAAATAATATTCAGTTGGGTGGGAGGGCAGATGATTAGCTTGTAAGGTTCCTCACAATTTTGAAAGGATAAGATATTCTCATTCTACAAATACTACCAAACTTCTGGGAACCTTACTCGGTGCCTTGTCCAGTCATGTCAAATTAGTACTGTTCTTGGAAGACAGGGTTGTACTGAGCCATGCAAAAGTCAGAAACTCATGCTTGTGCCAAGGGTTATAACTGATGGCAAGTTTGCTTGCAGTGATACGCAACGGAGCCTCATTCTCTTAAATATGTAGGAATGAAGCGATCACAACTTGGGCCCATAGGAGAAAGAAGCATCCAGCTGATCTATAGCACATACAAATCAAATTCCTACTTCCTTTTTCTTCCGTTCTCTTTTCTTTCCCAAGAATAGAGTTTTAAAACACCTTTCGAAATAAGTGAGCCATTGTCTGGCATTGGGAGAACTTTTTTCAAGTATCTGCATATATTTAGAATTTCGTATGGCTTGAAGTAATGATTTATATAACTACTTTTATATTTGCATGTGGGCTGAAGTATATATACACGTATATGTAAATGTAAATTTTTAATTATTTATACTGTGAACAGAACTAGGCTTTGGTATGCTCTACATATTCTAAAGAGGACAAATCTAATACTTCGTTCAAATTCCTCTCTTATTTGAAGGACTACATCTTCTCCTCTCTAAAAATCTAGATCACATCCCTTCTACTTAAGCCCCACTGTATTTACAATTCTTACCCAATTTTACTGTCTTTTATTACTATTTTTTTGACTATGTAAATCCACCTTTCTGGGCAGCATTATGTGCTGAGTACTATGCTACAATGGTTGTATGTGATGGTAGGAATTTCCATTTTACTGTAAGCCATGTGAGGCAGCTAGGGTGCTGTCGTCCTGTGCAAACCCATCAACAGCCAAGCACAATCCTGGGCACATAATAGTTTTTTTGTTTTTTTTTTCTTTAACATTTAGAATCAAAGCTGAGCTTTTTGGAAGAAAAAAGATCCTCTTTTTCTGATAATTTCTATCGTTTCTTCAAATGCATCTGTGGAAACCCCTGGGGCTTCAAGTCAGTGCTTAGATTCTTTAAAAAGTGTTTTTACAAAGGAATTCATCTATAATCAAAGCAGCAATAATGAGTCAACCTGGGAAACATGATAATTTCTCCTAAGGGTTAAATTGTTTCAAATCAGAAGTCAAAATTATATTTATACTAATGACAACCTTAAAAATGTAACACAGCATCCAATTTTTGCATAAAAATTACACATTTTAAATACCAAAAGCTTGATGTGAATTTTACACTCTGTTTATGTTAAACCAAAAAAGTGAACTTAAAAGTAATCATGTAAATTGAATGATAATAAGAGTTCTTTTATATTTTTAGACTACTTCAAATGAATAATTTAAAAGGCATCAAGCAAAATATTTTATTAACATAAAGTTAATGGTATATTTTTATAGTACCTGATTTTCAAAAATTTGCACTAAGACATTATCATAATCAGCTCATGTCAGTTGTGTGCCATTTTACATACACTATTTTTGAATAAAGTTAATGCACTCATTGGCATAGAAGCTCAGTTTAAATCTCATTCCTGAACTATCACTGCTAGTCTTATTAAAATACTTTTAATTTTCCAACTTCTACGTAAATCTGAGGTGAAGATGGCTTCACTCATTGAAATGTAATTTCTATCTGCAGTGTTTCTGACTATATAATGAGGTCAAATAAAAAATTTGAGTCGTTTTTGTTAAAATAGGAGGGAAATCATAAGAATAGGCAGGTTACCCACCATGAAATGGAGCAGAAAGTATTTTTACTCAGAAATTATACCATGATACGAATAAAACTTTATGGTGGTTACTCTCCTGTAAATTAGATATTTATTCCTTTCCCATTACTGTGCCTTTTCTCAATGTGTTGGCTTAAATTGTAATATGAATCTGTAAATTCCATGTGCCAAAGAGAAATGGCTTATTTTCAAATGAATTTTCATATATAATAATTGTACAGCATATTATATTTTTGATACAAAATTGGGCAATTATTCAGTAATTTCTTTTTTATATATTAAAAAGAATAGAATAGCCTTTAACACTACAAACTGTTCTGCCCTCCTAATTGACCTCTGGCATATAATACTATAATTTTACTGAATTTATGGTCAGGAATAAAAGATACTTGAGCTACAAAGTCAGTTTGAACTTTGATTTATATCAGTCCCTTTCTCTTTCAGTTAGTTCAGCAATTTTCACCATCAAACAATGCATTTCCTAAGGGTATCTCATTACAGATACTACAGTCTATGGATATTCAACTGGACAAGCATCAGATCCACTTTCTTGAGTACTGGGGAGGAAGAAAAACCAACACTGTCCTGGAAAATTCCAAGCACAATTGCGGTTCATTGGTGCGCAGTTACTTTTATGTAATTTTTTTGCTTTCTCTTTGTCTTCTACCCAGAGTGCCAGAAAAAGTGTCGTATTTTGTCCTTACTTTGCCACAACAAGTCTCACTGGTGTTTTGTACCTAAATCAAAGGCCCAGAATAGTCCTTTAGAAGGCTTTAAACAAATAAATGGATGTGGGCAAAGAATATATTTTTTATTGCTCCTGAGAATTTCTTTAAACTCCCATTGGTCGCCCATGAACAAAGAACATTTATTTTCTATTTCTCTTGATGTTTTAAACTTTCTGTTTTCTTAGCACCTATTTTTTTTTTCACTCTAGTGTATGTGTTTTTAGTCTAATAGTGCTTTTGAGTGCCCAGGTACTGCTGTGATAAGTGCCACAGAAATACTTATGTAGAAAGATAGATTACTCTGAACTGGCTTCCATTCTCCTTTTTCCAAACAAAACTTCTAGTGACAGAAAAAAAAATGCCACCAGTTTATGAAAATCAATGGTGTTTTTGTATGTATAAGGAATATGGAATTATGGCAAAAGGAGTGATAAAATCAATACCTGAGCCCTAGAAGATGGAGTCTTCTCTTTAGAAGAAAAATAGTTTAAAAATTTTTTTTAAATAAAAATAAAAAAAAAAAAGCCTCAGAAGTATGGTATGTCTTTGGAAATTTCACCCGGATAGGTTGTCAGTGATTGGGTTCCTTTTTCTCTAAGCTTACAAGGAGTTAAAGGTGAATACGCCTCTCAAACACTATAAAATACTTTCACAGGAAGCAGCAAATGAAGTACAGTAACATAACCAGTGGATGAGCAACTGCAGACTCAGGGCTCTAGAAACAAACTTGGCATGTTTAATTACCCTTATCAAAAGACTTGGAATTTTGATAATATACTATGTAAAATTGCTGTAACACTTGAGAATAGTCTGAATTAAAAATTCCAATTGATGGTGAGTCAAAATAAAATCTAAAAAGATGAGGAGGGCGAATATGGTGTCCCAGGAGCTTTCCTTCAGTACTTCAGTGTGTTTATAATCACCCAGTAAACATCTGAGGCCCCAACATGTTCAAATGATTAATTTAAAAAAGAAACAAAGCAAGAGGAATTTGGTCTGTGCAGTCCAGTGGCCAACTTCAAAGATTCCATGAGAAGAGAACACTTTATGATGGAAATTCTTTTCCTCTGGTGTTTCCCATTGCCATGTGATACTCAAGATGCTTTTCCCATATTTTTCCTGGCATAGCATAGACTTCTCCTCTAAAGAGGCTAGACAATTATTGAAAAAAAAGAGAGATGATAGAAATCATTACAGAGTTTCAGTTTCATGGAAACCATGTCACCTTTGGGAGCTAATGCTATGCCTTTGCTATACTGATCCACATCCTGGTAGGTTGCTTTGCATAATGTTTACGTGCTTTGAAACCAAAGAGGAGCATTTTAATTAATTTCTAGTTCTATTTTGCTCATTTCTGTCAACCACAGACTACTTATGAAACTGCTTAGAAGCCAGCTTATCCTAGGAACATACTAGTCTTCCCAGCTGGATTTTAACTTTACACTGTCGCCCCAAGCTTACCTTCAAAACTCTCAGTGTGTTTTTCTGTCATTGCATTATTATGTTGATGTATTCAGACCTTGTGATGGCTGTTTATTACCCACTCTAAATACTCTACTAGATTGTGAGCCTTGAATAACTGGAATCTTCTCCCCCTGTAAGCCCTGTCACTCAGAACTACTCACTGGCTCTACACTTCAATGATTATTTTCATGACTGTAGGATACGTTGAGGCTCTCCTTCTTCCTGAGATGCATTTTCCTCTGTTGTTCACCTGGAAGTTCCAATACCTTCTCTGGGAATTTGCTCCAGTCCCACCCCATCCCAGCCAACTTAGCAGGATGTAAGTTGATTGTGCTGTGGTGGCACTTTGCTCGTATCTTCCATTCAGCACACATCACATAATAATCTGAATTGTTCTCACTCCTCCATTCTTAACCACACTGTTTCCTACATCTTTATGTCCCGAGTATTCAGCAGAGCTCTTGGCATAAAGACAGATGCTTGATAAATGTTTGTCGTTTGCCTTTGTATCTTTCACGTTACCTCACACTATTCTTTGTTTCAAACAGACACTGACTAAGGTTGGCTAAACAGAATGACATATTTTCCTAAAATTACCTTCCCAGTTGTGAAATAAGCATGATGGAATAAACATACTGGATTGTCTGTTCAGTTTATAATAAATCTCCTTTTACCTGATCCATCACTGTCCCTATATGATGGGTCCACACGGCATGGCACCTAACCCAAGCTGAAACAATGAGAATTTATTTGCCAAAAATGAAGATGAAAAAGGAGTTTCCACTGAGATTCTGCCTTTGGGTGACTGGACTTGTGTAGCATGTGAACTTTGATCTGCCAAAATCTATATTCAATTGGGCAGATTGAGGAGACTAAAGGAGGTAGTTTAGAGAGATATTAGAGAGGAGCAGGAAGGGAATGTGGAAGGGAAGAGTCTAGACAGTCTTCCCACTGGTGGTTCAGGACATGTTTCAAGGGAGTGGCTACATTGCTTTCCTTGGGTTTTGTGGGATATCCCTGTATCCTTATAATGAACTCTCCCTGTTCTGCTTTACCTAGCTCAGTTTGGTCGGGCCTCTCACTGTTGTTGCCTCTCCCGTTGCGGAGCACAGGCTCCAGATGCGCAGGCTCAGCAGCCATGGCTCACAGGCCCAGCCACTCCGCGGCATGTGGGATCTTCGCGGACCGGGGCACAAACCCGCATCCCCTGCATCGGCAGGCGGACTCTCAACCACTGCGCCACAAGGGAAGCCCTGGTTTGCTACTTTTGACAAAAAGATTCCTAAAAATTGTTTCAGGAGAAGTTCCGAGGTATATAAAGTATCTTTTGATTGTCAGGATGATCCTTATTACACCTCTCTCACTGCCTGTATTAGTTTTCTATCGATGCTGTAACAAATTATCTCACATTTAGTGGCTTAAAACAACACAGATTTACTATTTTTCAGCTCTGGAGGTCCAAAGTCTGACACAGGTCTCAACGGGCTAAAGTCATGGTATTTGCAGGGCGGCATTCCTTTCTGGAGACCCTAGGGGAGGATGTATTTCCTTGTCTTTTACAGCTCCCAGAGGCTGCCTTCATTCCTAGGCTCATGGTTTCCCTCCTCCATCTTCAAAGACATCAACAGCAGGTGGAGTTCTTCTCACATCACCTCACCCTGACCTCCTCCACTGCCCCACTCTTCCATTTTTAAGGACTGTATGATTACATTGGGCCAACCCAGATAACCTTGGATAATATCCCTATCTCAAATTCCATAATTTAATCACATCTTCAAAGTCCCATTTGCCATTTAAGGGGACATATTCTGGGGATTAGGATATGGATGACATTTTTTAGGGGGAGGCATTATTTTTCCTCTACACTGCCTCTTAACCCTCAAGCTGTAAGCAGTTATTACTTGCTGTGTTGTGTACCCCAAATCTCCATGCCCTCCCCTGCCAAAAAAAAACACACAAAAAACAAGCAAAACAAAACAACCAGAATGTAAGTTCCATAAAGGCTTGAAGTTTTTGTCTTGTTTATTGCCATTTTCCCCAGTGCCTACAACAAGACCTGGTATAGTATAGGTATTCAATAATGTCTGATATAAAAATAAATTTAATCAGCTCCCCATAAACCCTGGTACTTTTTCTTTTATTAGAAAAGATTTATAGAAATAGAACATCAGTATATGATTTCTACTATTTAAGGTCTCACCTTGTTAGAGGCTTATAATGTTTATCTGAATGGGTTCTGGGCCAGGCAGACCTGGTTTAAATCCCTTCTTAGTGGACTCACTATTTCCTTGCATGAGACAGAAAAGCAAAGCACCCAGCATAATTTACCAAGTACCAAACACTGTTCTAACCACTTTACATGCATGTTCTCATCTTATTTTCATAAAGATGCTGCAAGATGGAAGTATGGAAGGTTTCCCAAAGGGGGTGAAATAGGACATGAGCATGTTCTTCTGCCTCATCTGTGGTAGACAGAATAATGCCTGACTCCAATGTCCTAATCTCCTAATACAAGTTTCCCCTGCTCTCTGAAAGTAGTGTTTCTACAAAGCCTTTTGTAAGCTGAAATGGCTTAAAGCAGAGAAGTAATTATTTTAGGACACATCTTGCTAAGTGATGCACAAAATAAATTGAGATAAAGCACAGATGTTCACAGACACAGTTCAAAGCTATGGTGCCTTGATGCTGAGAGTAGATCTCAGGAAAGGAGCTTGGTGAAAGGCATTTTTGTTTTTGACCTTTTTTTTTTTGAAAATTCTCTTCAGATTTCTTTCAATTCATGAAAGCAGGTACTAATGTAGGTCTTTCATAAAAGCAAAGTTGTGTAAAGTGAACTTTTGAAAAGCAAGGGATAACTTTACATCCCTGGAAACTGTGAATATGCTAGATTATATGGAAATTAAGGTTGTAGATAAAATTAAGGCTGATTATCAGCTGACCTTAAGATAAAGAGATTATCCTGGATTATCCAGGTGGGCTGAATGTAATCACAAAGGTCCTTAAAAGTGGAGAAGGGAAGCAGAAAAGAGAGTCATAGACAGATGTTACAATGAAAGAATGGTCAGAGGAATGAAATGTTGCTGACTTTGAATATGTAGGAAGGAGACCATGGGCCAAGGAATGTGGACAGGCTTTAGAATGTGGAAAAAGAAGGGCAATGGATTTACCTTCTAGAGCCTCCTGAAAGAAATGCAGCCCTGCCAACACCTTAATTTTATCCCAGTGAGACCCGTGTTGGGATTTCTGACCTACAGAACAGTTAGGAAATAAATATATTGTTTCAAGCCACTAAGTTTGTGGTAACTTTTTATAGGAGCAAGTCAAAAACGAATACTGAGCCATTTCTAATTTCACCTTGAGCATATTTCACTGCATTTCTTTCATCTTATTTCCCTCAATCTGCTGTCTCTCTCTTGCTATTTTTATTTTTTCCACCTTTGCTTTTCGCCTCTTCGCACTCCAGGTTTGGGGACGCATCTCCATGGGATAGGGGAAGAACAACCTTGTCTGAGAGTTCACTAATATTTCAGGACCATGGACAGTGGTCTCACTTACTCAGGTAACCAGAAATAAGTTTCAGTGTTATTTTAAAAACAATTCCATCTTAAAATTAATTTCTAAATTTCACTTCTTTTCTTCAAAACTCCTTTCTTCACACATGCCCTGCTCCCTTAAGCCAACCCTCTCTGGCATCAGATACTGCATTATTAATTGATCAATTGTTTGAAGACTCTCATTAGCATCCTACGATGCTAAGTAAATGACCACTGTTTACTTTTTAATATTTTGATTTGTCCTCTTGTCAGGCTCACTTCCTGGCTTCTTATTTTTGCTCTTGTTCACTGTTTTGTCCTCAAAAAAATTGCAGGTAATATGTGTGGACTGCAAATTCATGCTATTCAGCTTCAGTTGGACCCTGTCTGTGAGCCATTTATATCATTAGGTTAAACCATATAAAATTTTTGCATGCCAAAATAATATATTTAAGTTTAAAAATTATCAAATTGTAAGCAATTTTATAAGGTTTGACCTAACTGATTTTAATTACAAATAATATTTCCAGTAAAGTTTTTCAAAATCCTGTCACTACCATCAAATTAACAATCTCACACTTGTATTTCCTCATTGCATGAATTATTTTATTTCTATTTACTGAATAGGCCGGATGATCACAAGAAAGAGTTCAATTTTTCTTCTTACTTCTTCATAATCTCCCTACTTTTCTCCTCATATCAATTTTTTTTTCTCTGCTCTCTGAGGAGTTTCACTGGCCTCAAATCCAACAAGGTCTACCCATACCTTTGATTCTCAAGCCCTAAAATCTCTTCTGGAATGTTGGTTCATACTATCCTTCATATTCACCTTCACCACTTGACTATGTCCTTGATTTCTACCTTCAAGTCTACTCAGATCTTCCTTTTTCAAATAAAATTGCCCTTGACACTGCCAACTTTTCTACATTCTCTATCTTAACTTTTCCTAACCCCTAATAGGGTTTCAGTCCTCACTGCTCAAAAGAAACCATTATCTCAAGGTTCAATGAAGATTTTTTTAATTGCCAGATTTGATGTCATTTTTCCCTTCTAAGTCATCCCTACCCTTGCCACTCCCACAACAGTTATCAATGTGTATCCATTCCTCAGTGCTACCCATTCTCTCTCGTTTCTCTACTCCTTGACTCCTCCTACTGCCAGCTGAGATGATCGATACATCTTTGCTCTTTTGTTATTACAGTGCTTTCTTCATATCTATTCCTAGCCTTTTCTCTTAGTTCTACACTCTTATTTTTCCATTGTCCTTTTAAATTTCTGTATTTTCCCAGGGTAGAGTTGAAAGTTCACAGTTTACTTCTGTCTGTTCTCTCCACTAAGTCCTTTCCATTTTCTCTCCTTAATATATCTTATGCCTCTCCTCTTCTTTTAAAACAATAAAATATTGGATGGAAGAGGCCTGTCAAAAGTGTATTTAAAAATCAATACTCTTATACCATATTCTGTGTGTCTACTGGGAGTGGATGCGAGGTTCAGCAACTGAATATGCATGGTCAACATTTATACTTTGTTATTTTCATCTAGCTCTACTTTGCATATTAGCGTATTAAAGGTTCTGAATAGCCCTTCAATTAATAAACCTGTTTAACTATAGTCAACCCAATGTTCCTAAACTGATTTGACCTTGTAAACATTTTGCTCATCATCTTTAATAACATTCTGTTGAACACATGGGAAAATGTCATCATAATAGAATAGACATTTTCTTTGGCGTCTGACAAACATGTTCAAATCCTGATTTTGCTATTTATTAGCTCTGTGGGCAAGCTATCTAGCCTCTCTGAGCTTCTACTTCTTCAGAATTAATAACAACTACCTTGAAACCATCTTCTAAGGATTAGGGAGAGTACATTAACACACTCCACATGATACCTAGCGAACAGTAAGTGCACCAAAAATGTTAGCATCATCAATGTCATTATTATTATTGCATTATAGTTACTTATGATGTGTCTTACACGTTACATTACAGTATATTTTGAAGTCTCGGTGACTCATATTCCTTTTAGAATGTCTTGTACATTGCTTTGCTCCATAAATACTGGGATGAAAGTATGATGTATAATATATACTGGAAGGGTGAGATACAGGAAAATAATGAGTTATTTAAATTACTCTGTTATGTCATGTCATATAATGACCCAAATTGAGTTGAAGAGGAGAAATTTCTCTGCCAATAAATTAATACTCAAGCCTGTGTCTAAAAACACCAATTTTTCAGTGGAAGAATTCCCAGTTAATAGTTGGTTTATAAGCAGTTTGGAAAACAACTTGGAAATTAAAATGTATTATTTTCATCATTAACTGCTGTTTTTGAAATAGTTACTTGAATGAATTCATTTTCCTCTCTTTTATTGTATGCTACTGTGTTTGTTATTCTTATTAAAACAGTGTGCATCCACAGCCACGGAATGATGGAGTTCCTACTATGCCTTCCAACAACACTTATGACATTTCAAAAGGATGTCATATAGTTGTTCTGACAGTGAAGTGATACACATATCTCCAAGACAAACAGAGATTCTAGGACCCTTTGGTTTTGTGTTGATTTGATTGATAGAACCTCCAAGGTTTAGTTACCTAGGATATAAACTACAGCGAAGAAAATAATACCACATTCCGTGTGATAAAATAAGAAATTTGTTTTAGCAGCAAGTATAGTAAAATAAATAATGTAGTACACATATCATAGTAAAATAAATAAGCTAATAGAAATCATAATTTAATGTACATCATCAATATCTAAGTCTGAATCCAAATGGGGAAATTTGAACCAAAACGGTCACACCAGTTTTTCTGAAGATAATTGAGAATAACAATTTGCACTAATATATCATTTTTCAATGTGCTGATAAATGAAAGCCTAACTTTCTTGTCTTTTTTTTTTTTTTTGCTTACTGGTCAATACAGGCTTAGTTACACATGACATGCTGGTCATGATGACAACCCAACCAACTTCCCATTCTTGCTGAAATCCTCTCACCAACAATCTCTAGCTCAAGGAAGCAATAATCAGGCTACTACCTGTGCCAGAGCAAGGCTGACTCAAAAATTAGACCTTACATTTGCTGTTCCTTCTGTCTGGAATGCTCTTTTCTCAGGGGTATCACAGTGCTTTAATTAAAAGACAGGATTTGGGTTCAAGTTCTAGTTCTGACACTTACAAAGCTCTGACCTTGAGCAAATTGACTTCATCTCTATGGGCTTCAGATTCCTGTCATATAAAAGCAATTAATAATACTATATACCCATAAGGTGATTCTGAGGATTAAATAAGTTAGTGTATGTAAATGCACGTGGAGCGATGTCTGCACAGGGTAGCACTATGTGTGGTTGCTTCTATCATCATGCTTATCATCACCACCACCATCATCATCATCATTTTTGTGTGACTGACTCCTTTACTTCCTGCAGGCCTTGGTTTGAATGTTTCCTCCCCAGAGAGGACTGAACTCACCAACCTATCTAAACAAGTTCCTAAACCATTTTCTTTGTAGCACTTACCACTTCTTCATTTTTTTCAACTTTTTCCTTCATAGAACAGGGTCTTGTTTTGTTCAATGTTTTATCTCCAGTGCCTAATGGAGAACTTTGCATATAGTCGGTACTCAGTAAATATTGAGCTGGTGGCCCATGATATGGCTTGGTTTAAAAATCTCCACCTAACACTAAACCGGTAGAAATGGCTCATTCCAAGATTTAGTCTAAATAATATATAGGTCCTGGATGGTTGTGAGTGAGAGAAGAATTCAGTGGACACTAAAACAAAATCAAGTTGTGACGGGCTTCCCTGGTGGCGCAGTGGTTGAGAGTCCGCCTGCCGATGCAGGGGACGCGGGTTCGTGCCCCGGTCCGGGAAGATCCCACATGCTGCGGAGCGGCTGGGCCCGTGAGCCATGGCCGCTGAGCCTGCGCGTCCGTAGCCTGTGCTCCGCAACGGGAGAGGCCACAACAGTGAGAGGCCCGCGTACCGCAAAAAAAAAAAAAAAAAAAAAAAATCAAGTTGTGATGAACTAGATCCTCAAGAAGTTGAAGCTTTTGAGCTACAATAACCTGCCATGTGCACCCATACAATAAAGTCCCATTTAAATTAAGTTGGCCTGATTGGGTCTGTTCCTATCAAAGATTCTTAAATAAGAGAACTGCAAATTCTTTGTTCCAGAACTCTATTTCAACTTGGACTGACTTATTTAATGGTGACAGAAAATAAATAAAATACCTAATATATTCTATTCCCCCAAACATGAAAGTCAATTTAGAAAGTTGAAACTTGTAGCCAGCATGGGTAAACAACTAAAAGTGGAAGAGGAGTCAACAATTTTATGGTCTCATGGGCCCGTATATTTGTCAGTTCACTAAAATGACCTGAAGTGTTGAACTTCCTTTATCTAGGGGATATTTTTTTAAATTCCTTATTTCTCAGAGGAATAGCCATATTGTTTCACTCTCATTGTTTTTTTTTTTTTTTTTTTTTTTCTTGCGGTACGTGGGCCTCTCACTGTTGTGGCCTCTCCCGTTGTGGAGCACAGACTCCAGACGCGCAGGCTCAGCGGTCATGGCTCACGGGCCCAGCCGCTCCGCGGCATGTGGGATCTTCTCGGACCGGGGCACGAACCCATGTCCCCTGTATCGGCAGGTGGACTCTCAACCACTGCGCCACCAGGGAAGCCCCACTCTCATTTTTTGATGGAAAAATAAGGACACAAGCAAGCCAATTAGCTTTCTGGGGTCAGAGCCTCCAGAATTTTAAAGCAAACCTGGCCTCCCACCATCTTCATTTAAAAGGTGAAGAAAATGAGGCCCAGAGAGAAAAATGCCTTGCCCAAATTTACCCAGAGCTCGTTTAGGTCTTTTTCCTATAAAAGACTATATCATCCTTCACTACAAGCTCAAAAAGTAAACTCATGGTAGAATTCAGCTCAAAGTCATAATTAGAATGTTGTTACACTGGTTGATAAAGACAAAAACTAGCAATGATTCTAGTAGTGATCAGTAATTGGGTGCTTATTTGATCCAGGCACTCTGATAAGTCCTTTGTGCATGTTAAACTCAGGACATATTCATGAATTCATTATCATTATTACCATTTTGCAGATGGGGAAAGAGAGGCTTTAGAGGGGTTGCCTGGAGTGTGATCTCTCAGTTAATAAATTGCTGAATCAGTGACTGACTTCTGATTTGATTGCAAACCCCACACTCCTAACTGTGAGGCAAACTGTAGCCCCAGGAGCGAGTTCTGGATCAATGCCTGTTTCTGTATAGCCAGAGTTAAGAATAGTTTTTACATTTTAAATGACTGGGGAAAAAAAAAAAAGGAACAGTTTTTCATGACAATTGACATTATATGAAATTCAAATTTCAGTGTCCATTATAACTAAAGTTTTATCGGAACAAAGCCACACTCCTTTGTTTACATTTTTCTGTGGCTGCTTCCATGCTACTATAGCAGAATGGAGTAGTTATGACAGACACCACGTACACTTCAAAGCCTAAAATGCTGATGATCTGGCCTTTACTGAGTCTGCAGGCCCCTTAATCTCAAAGTTCTTAATCATTATCTATATTGTTGCCAAAGCTAATAATTAGGAAGAAAACGACAACAAGACAATTGGGGTGAAAAAACAGCCAAAGCTAATAATTAGAAAGAAAACTACAATAAAACAATTGGGGTGAAAAAACAGCAGCTATACAAGAACAAATGCCTGCCTCTCCAAAGCAGGGACAATTCCATTTATGAATGGAGAATAATATTCAAGAGCAATAATCCGGCACAAGGAGAACAATCTGGTGCAAGAAAAGCTAACTCTTTACTGTATTCTAGCCAAGATAACCATGTTATCCTTAAATAGGTCACAGACATTCTTGTTAGGGAGTGTTTTCTCGCACAACTCTCCTAACGAAAGCAAAAAGTCATCACTTCAAATCTATACCGGTAACTCACAAAGTATGCTCCAAGATTCCCTGGAAATCTCTGAGACCCATTTAGCGGTCTATGAGATCAAACAATTTTAATAATGTTACTAAGATCTTATTATCCCTTTCACGCTCATTCTCTCATAAATGGAGTTTTCTAGAGGTTGCATGACAAATGATATCACAACAGACTGAATGCAGAAGCAGACACGAGAATTCCAGGTGTTGTATTTGATCTACATTTGAAAGAGTTGCCTAAATGTTAAAACAATGTCACTCTTTTCCCTCTATTTTTGTTTTAGAAAATACATTCATAAAATTATGTCAACATAATTTTTAAAATTTTTGAGATATTAATATTTTAAATGTCTCATTTTAAATTTCTAACACAGTAAATATTGACAGCTAAAACTCAGAAACATAAAAATTCTTAACCATCTTCACAGTTTGAAGGACCAAAAAGTTTGAGAACTGATATTTTGCAAATTTCTCCACCCTCAATGTTCAACCCAAGCTTGACCATGTATATATGTCTTTCCAACTATTCTTGTACTAGAAGTTCCCAAACCTGAATCCACATCAAAATCATCTGGAAGGCTTATTAATATCACATCTCTAGGGCCCACACTCTCTAGAAGTAGGGCCCAAATTGCTATATTTTATTCTCAGATAATTCTGGTCCAACTAGTTTTGGATCAGTGCTAGGGAAACCTGGCAGAGGTAATGTCGATGTGCTGTTATAGGCTGAATTGTGCTCCCCCTCCAAACCCAATTTATATGCTGAAGTCCTAATTCCCTAGTGCCTCAGAATGTGACTGTACTTTGAAACAGGGTCTTTACAGAGGTAACTGAGTTAAAATGAAGTCATGAGGATGGGCCCTAATCCAATATGACTGGTGTTCTTATACCAGGAAGAGATTAGGATAAAGACACACAAACAGAGGAAAGACCAGGTGAAGGCCCTGGAAGAAGACAACCATCTATAATCCAATGAGAGAGGCCTCAGAGGGAATCAACTCTATGAATATCTTCATATTGTACTTCACCCTCCAAAACTGTGAAGAAATACATTTCTGCTGTTTAAGCCACCCAGTCTGTGGTATTTTCTTATGGCAGCTCTAGCAAACTAATACAACCTCCTTCTCTGAAATCCTACTCTTCTAGTCTGTATTCTACTTCCTGCATAATTATTTTCACAGTCTTATCATGTATTTTCTTTTTCATCTCCTCCACTATAACGTGAGCTCCATGGGGGACTGACAGTAGTACATCTGTTTTATCTATCACAGCATTTTTGATTCCTAATACAATGCTGGTACATGGTAGACGATACATATTTGGAGACTGAATCTATAAATGAATGTTAACATTTGCACATTTACTTAACTACTTCAGTGTTTCTAGTGTCTGCGTCTCTTTTATTCAAAGAGATTATAAACTTCTGGATTGCAGAGATTGTGGTTTATCATTTTTCTCTATTCTCTTTGTAAACGTTATAGGCTATGTTTCAAAGAAAGAGAACTGCTGAAGGAATGACTTGATATATAATTGGAGAGTTAGCTTTAACGTATCTATTCCTGGGTTAATGGTAACAGAAAGGATGAATGTTTAATATATTTACTAAGTATTCTGTGTATATCTGGTCTGGCTGAATTTAAAAATAATTTAGATTTATCTTAACAAGTCTACCGATGACTAATCGGTACCACAAGGTAGTATCTGTAGTATCTATGTGCATGTGTTGATTTGGCTAAGGGTTTTTGGCTTTTGCCTTAATTCTGAGTGAGAAGGTTTGTGCATGTGTGCACATGCTCTGGAGATCCCAGGAGACCAATGAAGGGAAAGGAAGAACATATTTACATTGCCCACGTGCTTGAATTGGTTTTAAGCCCCAGCAAAGAAATGGGTTAGGAACAGGAAGCTCAAGATGCAGTTTTCATGACTTTCTGATAATGCCATCAGGTTGCCCTAAACCTGAAGTATTGTGTTGTAGGCCAAGTTATTGTGGAGAGATGCTCACTGTGCTTGAGGGGACCTGCATTTCCTAAAGGACTGGTGGCTATGGGACCAGGTCCAGAGACAATAGACTTGGCAGAAATGGCGGCATGCTCATGATGATGTCATCAGTCGTACCATTAGAGCATCTTCCTCAAGGATTTCCATGAATATAAGTCACTGATAAGGAAGTGGGAGCGTAAAGAAGAGAAAGGTGCAGCTTTACCTGATGGGCAGCTTCATCAGGTCACATGAGGCATAACTGAGAAATCCCATAAATACCAGTGGGAGAGGGGTGACTTTGCAGAAGGTTGGGAGACCCTAAGTTAGCAATGAAGGCAAGAACACAGGAAATGAGAGTCATTAACTGGAACGTACCCACAGTCTGTGGAGTTAAGGGAACATTTTCATTCTTGGGATTTACCTAATGTAATTCTTACATCAAGCCTATAGTGTAGGTATCATTATCCCATTTACTATGTTTGTAAAGTCTGGTTTAGAAAGTTCAATCACTTGAGAGGAAGTATTGTAACAAAGAGTCAGTGGTTAAACGTGGTTAAGAATGAGAACTGGATTCAATTCTAGCTTTCCTACTTACTACTTGAGCAAGTTATTTATATTCTCTGTGCTTTATTTCCTTACTTACAAAATGAGAATGACAAATAACAGTAATACTGAAAACACATATCTCATAGAGTTGTGAGGATTAAATAATTTTATGAGAGTAAATCTCTTCAACAGTCCCTGGCACAAACTAACTTTTCAAAAATAGTTTTTTTTATTATTATTATATTGGGTCACATGACAAGAAAATGGCATATTCAGAAATCAAAATTCTGATTTTTCTAACTGTAAAGTCTGTGTCCCTCAGAATTAGGATATATTAACAACTTTAATAACTACTTCCTCTTCTCCATGTCCTCTGCCTTTCTCTCCTTCTCCTTTTTCTTCTGCATATTGTATTTTTTCTTCTCATATACTCCTTTTAAATTCACCTATATAGCGTGTGGTAGAGGGCTCCAAGATCAATGATTACTAAGCCATGCTTTACTGACTTACAACAGGAATTCTCATTTATTTCATTCATTTATTCATTTCTCACAAAATACAAGGCAATGAGCTCCCCAAATAAGTTGCAATCATTATTTTGGAACACTGCTAGTCTTCAGAAAACTCTTTTTTATCATACACACGAAGACAGCAGGGGCCCTTCCCATGCCCTCTACATCTTCTTTAGACCTAATGGGAAGAAGCACCTGACAAGACGATTTTCAGGTAATCTCAGCTTCAATGCAATAAATGTGTAGGTACTGAACTTGAAAGCTTGTGACATTTGACAGAATATCAATGAAATTGTTATGCACAGCTACAGTTTGGACTGACTATGTAAAATTACATCACAGAAGATGAATGACAGTGTTTCAACAGCTATGAAATGATAACCTTGTTGGCTATGTTTAAGTTTGCATGGCAGAGAAAAGTAGAAAATGTCCCTTGGAACCACTTAGAAATGCAGTCAAGTCATATTTGCAATTGCATGGATGTGCAATGAAACAGTGTTAAAACAGAATAGCAAGGAAACAGAATAAAATACTTCCCATGAAACAGTGTTAAAACAGAATAGCAAGGAAACAGAATAAAATACGAAGACAAAACAGTTTCTCAATTTGTTAGCTGCGCATGATAATCACTTTGTTCCTGCTTTATTAATTCAATTGTCATATAATTCATTGCTGTAAATTGTACCCCTAAAACCTGTGTGATCACAAACTTAAAGGTGGTGCAGAGAGAATGTAAACATTTGAAGTTGACGGATCAAGTTCTCTTAAACATTCTCTTTAAGACACCAAAAATTTCTTAAAAAGTGAAAGAAAACCAAAAAACAAAAACAAAGCCACTAAATTTTCATCCCAATTCTCCAAAGTTAGCCCCATCAACACAAATCATCCCTGGAAGCCCCAAAATGCTTCTATGGATTTTGATAGGTAAGAATCCTTGATTAAACCTACGTCTTTTTGGTGCCGCAATTTACCACATTCAGACCTTAGTTCTTCCTTTGAACAGTGTCAAACCAATAATACTTATTTCTGGAAATGTATGCACGAAAGCCAAAGCCAAAGCCATGGCTTGAGAGGGCTACGCCCACACTCTTGAAAAAGGCAGAGTTCACCACGCATAAGTGGCAGGAAGGTCGCTCCAAAAGAACATCAACACATAAAGTAATCATTAGGAAGCGAAAAGGTTACTGGAGGCAGATTGCCCTAGAAACTAGGGAATATGGACCAATGAATCTCAGCTTTAGACCAAGGCACCCCCTCTGTCTATGTGAAACTGAGCATACTTATTCAAATGGGTATGTGTGTGTGCATGTGGGAATCCAGTGGAATGATATACTGAGAAGTGGATCATCCACAATAATCTAGTCTCGGGAAGTGACTAAAGTTTATTGTAAATAAATATGAGGGAAGAATGTGTTCTTTTCTCTTGCATCACAGACTCTAAAAGTTTTTTCTTTCTTTTTTTAAGGGAATTTGTCAGAATTACAGAATGATTATAGGAAAGATTAAACAGCTTCAAATGGGTAACGAGAAAGGGGAATAAAGAATGAATCTGGATTTCCTCTCTATCATAAAAGAACTTTCCTTAATGTATAACTCACAAGTTTGGGGGAGGGACAGGTGGGGAGGATTATATTAAGGATATTTTTAATGAAAATAGCACAAAGCTGTATCACAGGAGATGATATATTCTGGTCATTAATGCCTTTACATATGGGATAAAAGTTCAAGTTCCTGGGAATTCTGCAGAAGCCAAATCCTCCGAATAAAATATTGATACTAAGAAAGCAAATTTATGTACTTTCCTAGCTGGTACTAGACTAGAAACTCCCAATGAGTCCTTCACAATAACATTTATTTTAGGGTGGTTTATGGTTGGGTGTTCTTGTTTTGGGGATTTTTTGTTTGTACGGTTTTGTTGTTGTTGTTTTTTGGTTGGTGTTTTCTGGCTGTTGTTTTGGACTTTAGGTGTCTCGTTTCAGTGCTGGCCTATGAACAGCCCTTGTCATGGACCTGTGAGAGACATTTTTTTTTTTTTTTTGGTGATAACTACTCACAAATATGTCTCTAAGATATAAAGTATTTAGAGGCTTAAATTCACTAGCTGCTGCCAGCTTATTCCATCCAGAATCTGCTCAAATACATATGAGACAGGAGATGAAGTTTCTTGCTTAAAAATATCCTTTCCAACACTTGATAATATCCAACCCTCTAACTTTTGTCAATCTGATGGATGTTAAATCAAATTTCATTTTTGTTTTAATGTGCAACTTCTGATAGCTAATATTGTTGAGAATTTCTCCACAAATTTGATAGCCATTATGGTTTCCCAAGAATTGTCTCTTTATATCCTGTATATTTTTTGATTGGTTTTATTTTCCTTGTTAATTTTCAATATTTTTCAGGTACCAAAACAGTCATTAATACCAAATACAGATGATCCCCCCAAAATCAAAATCATTAAATCAATATTTTTGATAATGAATAGGAATTCAGAAAGCAAAATCCTTCCCATCAAAGCCAAATAAAGAATAAAAACAACTAGCAAGATGTTTTAGAAGAGGGATCAAAAACTTTTTCTGTAAAGGACTAGCTAGTAAATTTTTTGAGGATTTGCAATAATTACTTCTAATACTATATTACCAGGAATTTCCATTATTCTTATATTACAAATTATAGGGCATTATGAACCACTGTCGTATCTCCAAACAGGAAAGAAAGCCATCCACATTTCCCTTTAGATTCGTAATTTTATGTCACTTGTTCATGTCTCTCCTATTAGAATATAAAACCTTGAGGCCAGGAGTTTTAATTGACAAGCAATTAGGAAATCATAAGATTCTCAAACGATTGACTAAATTCATAAGAATATGAAACGATTGACTAAAACAAGCAATTTTGCCATGCTGCCTGTTCACGTGTCTCACATACTGAAATTAAATGGTTTCATAAAAATAGATTAAGAAGAAATTGGTACACTACTATATATACAATAGATAACCAGCAAGGACCTACTATATAGCATAGGGAACTTTACTCAATATTTTGTAATAACCTATAAGGGAAAACAATCTGAAAAAAAATTGACATATATGTATGTATAGCTGAATCACTGTGCTGTACACCTGAAACTAACACAATATTGTAAATAAACTATATTTCAATTTAAAAAATGAACAAATAAAATATTTAAAAATATTTTTTAAAAATTTTAAAGAAAAAAAAAGAAGAAGAAATAGCAAGTACTTACATAGGTATCTACTCTAACAATGTCCAAATGGGTAGAATTGCTGTATCCCCATTCATCAGTCACAATGTATGTGCTGAAAGACCAAAAGAAACATGCTATGTCTATTTGTCTCTGTTTCTCTTCACTTAACACAGGAATAGGTCTATAATTTTCCTACATCATTAAAAAAAAAAAAAAAGTAGGCTAGTATCGTCACTCCAATGAATATTGTCTCTTGTACTGGTCATACAACAAAGATGCTAAGGGACATGCCTCCTGGGTCTCCTCCCATCAAAGCTAAGTAATGTTTCTGCACTAAAAGCTAAAGTTGACTCACTTAAATCCTGATAGCTGTGAATTTGTCCAAAATCTATACTTCATTAGCTCATACATACTTCATATGTGGCACACTTCACATGTCTCATAACATAAGCACTTTCCATGTCAAGTTGGAGTCCCTGACACAAAGGATCAAGAGCGCCCAAAGCTTAGGGGATTAGACCTATCCTACTTTGAAACAGAGGAAAAACACCTCTGCTCTAGTTTCTGCTCAGGATATGTTAACATTGTGGAAAAAATACCTTTTGGGGGGAGTTCATCTTATCCTCTCTGCCTAAAGGATAGATGTTTCCACTAGACTGAAGTAGGTGTTCTCCATTTTAACCTAGGCTGTTCTCTGATAAATCTCCTCTTTCCTCTGCAACTGGGGTCAACAGACTTTTTCTATAAAGGTCAGGTAGCGAATACTTTAGGCTTTGCAGTTCATAGGTCTCTGTCACAATTACACAACTTTGCCTTTGTAGCATGAAAGCACAGGCAATATGTAAATGCATGAACATGTCTGTGTTCCAATATAACTATGTACAGACACTGAAATTTGATTTTCATATGGTTTTCATGGGTCATGAAACACTACTTTTGATTTTTTTTTCAAACATTTAGAAATGTAAAAACTATTCTTGGCTCATGAGCTGTACAAAGAAACAGGTGACAGGCCACATTTGGCTCACAGAATGTTGTTTGCCAACCTCTGCTCTAGACTGCTCTCTCCATGTGTCACACCATATTAGTCATATTTTAGCTGATTGCTGTTGCCAGTCTAATCCTGAAGATAATAAACACCTTCCCTCCCCTCCCCTCCCCCTTCACACCCTCCCGTCC
This sequence comes from Pseudorca crassidens, assembly GCF_039906515.1. Classification (NCBI taxonomy): domain Eukaryota; kingdom Metazoa; phylum Chordata; class Mammalia; order Artiodactyla; family Delphinidae; genus Pseudorca; species Pseudorca crassidens. The sequence continues at coordinate 150,352,701 of NC_090298.1, forward strand.
CTTCCCTTTCCCTTCCCTTCCCTTCCCCTTCCCTTCCTCTTCCCTTTGGCCACCTACACCATGTTCCATTGTCCCAGTCTCTTTCTGTCCCTGTCTTTCCAAATGGTAAAAAGAACTATTCATTCACTGTCAGGAAATCAACATTTTGGAGGGAAAAGTCTGGCTTCCAAGCAGTATCTTCAGGAACACAAACCTCCAGGGAAAAGAATGTTCTTTCTATGGTGCTTTCTGTCACTTTGATTTAAAATTATCTCCCACCACAGCAGAGTGGCAATACTTCAGAAACTGCTGGATATTGGATGCTCTCATACCTAACCCTGCACAGTCCACTTCATGTAGGTTACACTAGCAAGACAGCCTCCTACATAGGAGAAGAAAGCTGACTCTGAAAATTATAAAGGATGGCAACTTTCACCTGGAAGGGATTTTAAAAAATCATAATCTGCTGTAAAATTACCAGCACTGTCATTAAGATGTGATTAAGAACCTTCAAGGCATTAAGAATCTTCAAGATGGCCGAGGAGTAAGATGTGGAGATCACCTTCCTCCCCACAAATACATCAGAGAAACATCTACATTTGGAACAACTCCTACAGAACACCTACTGAATGCTGGCAGAAGACCTCAGACTTCACAGAAGGCAAGAAACTCCCCACGTACCTGGGTAGGGCAAAAGAAAAAAAACAGAGACAAAAGAATAGGGACGGGACCTGCACCAGTAGGAGGGAGCTGTGAAGGAGGAAAGGTTTCCACACACTAGGAAGCCCCTTCGCGGGCGGAGACTGCGGGGGGCGGAGGGGGGAAGCTTCAGAGCCACAGAGGAGAGCGCAGCAACAGGGGTGCGGAGGGCAAAGTGGAGAGATTCCCACACAGAGGATCAGTGCCAACCAGCACTCACCAGCCCGAGAGGCTTGTCTGCTCACCCGCCGGGGCGGGCGGGGGCTGGGAGCTGAGGCTCGGGCTTTGGAGGTCGGATCCCAGGGAGAGGACTTGGGCTGGCTAAGTGAACACAGCCTGAAGGGGGCTAGTGCGCCACAGCTAGCCGGGGGGGGAGACCGGGAAAAAGTCTGGACCTGCCTAAGAGACACGAGACCATTGTTTCAGGGTGCGTGAGGAGAGGGGCTTCAGAGCACCGCCTAAACGAGCTCCAGAGCTGGGCACAAGCCACGGCTATCAGCGTGGACCGCAGAGATGGGCATGAGACGCTAAGGCTGCTGCTGCCACCACCAAGAAGCCTGTGTGCGAGCATAGGTCACTCTCCACACCTCCCCTCCTGGGAGGCTGTGCAGCCCTCCACTGCCAGGGTCCCAGGATCCAGAGACAACTTCCCCAGGAGAACGCACGGCGAGCCTCAGGCTGTTGTAATGTCACGCTGGCCTCTGCCGCCACAGGCTCGCCCAGCATTCCGTACTCCTCCGTCCCCCCAGCCTGAGTGAGCTAGAGCCCCGTAATCAGCTTCTACTTTAACCCCTTCCTGTATGAGTAAAGAACAGATGTCCTCAGGCAACCTACACACAGAGGCAGGTCCAAATCGAAAGCTGAAGCCCAGGAGCTGTGCGAACAAAGAAGAGAAAAGGACCTTTCTCCCAGCAGCCTCAGGAGCAGCAGATTAAATCTCCACAATCAACTTGATGTACCCTGCATCTCTGTAATACCTGAAAAGACAACGAACCATCTCAATATTGAGGCAGTGGACTATGGGAGCAAATGTAGACTTGGGGTTCCCTTTCTGCATCTAATTTGTTTCTGGTTTTATGTTGATCTTAGTTTAGTATTTAGAGTTTATTGTCATTGCTAGATTTGTTTATTGATTTGGTAGCTCTCTTCCATTTTTTTTTTTTTTTACATATAGATATGTATTACTCTTTCCTTTTTCGCTTTCTGTGAGCGTGTATGTGCATGCTTTTTTGTGTAATTTTGTCTGTATAGCTTTGCTTTTACCATTTGTCCTAGGGTTCTATCTTTCTTTCATTTTTTTTTTTTTGTATGGTTTTTAGCACTTGTTATCATTGATGGACTTGTTTTTTCGTTTGGTTACTCTCTTCTTTCTTTTTTTTGTTTTTTGCGGTACGCGGGCCTCTCACTGTTGTGGCCTCTCCCATTGCGGAGCACAGGCTCCGGACGCGCAGTCTCAGCGGCCATGGCTCAGCTGCTCCGCGGCATGGGGGATCTTCCTGGACCGGGGCATAAACCCGTGTCCCCGGCATCGGCAGGCAGACTCTCAACCACTGCACAACCAGGGAAGCCCTTTTATTACATTTTAATTTTTAAATTTTTAACAATTTTTAAAAAATTATTTCAATAACCTTATTTTATTTTATTTTGTTCTTTCTTTCTTTCTTTCATCACCCTTTTCTTCGGAGTCATGTGGCTGACAGGGTCTTGGTGCTCTGGCCGGGTGTCAGGTCTACGTCTCTGAGATGGGAGAGCCAAGTTCACGACATGGGTCCACCAGAGAGCCCTGGCTCCACGTAATATCAAATGGCAAAAGCTCTCCCAGAGATCTCCATCTCAACGCTAAGACCCAGCTCCACTCAACAATCAGCAAGCTACAGTGCTGGACACCCTATGCCAAACAACTAGCAAGACAGGAACACAATGCCACCCATTAGCAGAGAGGCTGCCTAAAATCATAATGAGGTCACAGACACCCCAAAACACACCACAAGATGCGGTCCTGCCCACCAGAAAGACAAGATGGAGCCTCATCCACCAAAACACAGGCACCAGTCCCCTCCACCAGGAAGCCTACACAACCCACTGAACAAACCTTAGCCTCTGGGGGTAGACACTAAAAACAACAGGAACTACGAACCTGCAGCCTGCAAAAAGGAGACCCCAAACACACTAAGTTAAGCAAAGTGAGAAGGCAGAGAAACACACAGCAGATGAAGGAGCAGGTAAAAACCCACCAGACCAAACAAATGAAGAGGAAATAGGAAGTCTACCTGAAAAAGAATTCAGAGTAATGACAGTAAAGATGATCCAAAACCTTGGAAAAAGAATGAAGAAAATACAAGAAATGTATAACAAGAAGCTAGAAGAACTAATGAGCAAACAAACTGAGATGAATAACAATAAATGAAATTAAAAATTCTCTAGGAGGAATCAACAGCAGAATAACTGAGGCAGAAGAACGGATAAGTGACCTGGAAGATAAAATAGTGGAAATAATTACTGCAGAGAAGAATAAAGAAAAAAGAATGAAAAGAATTGATGACAGTCTCAGAGACCTCTGGGACAACATTAAATGCACCAACATTCAAATTATAGGGGTCACAGAAGAAAAAGAGAAAAAGAAAGGGACTGAGAAAATATTTGAAGAGATTATAGTTGAAAACTTCCCAAACAAGGGAAAGGAAATAGTCAATCAAGTCCAGGAAGCACAGAGAGTCCCATACAGGATAAATCCAAGGAGAAACACGCCAAGAAACATATTAATCAAACTATCAAAAATTAAATACAAAGAGAAAATATTAAAAGCAGCAAGGGAAAAGCAACAAAAAACATACAAGGGAATCCCCATAAGGTTAACAGCTGATCTTTTAGCAGAAACTCTGCAAGCCGGAAGGGAGTGGCAGGACATATTTAAAGTGATGAAAGGGAAAAATTTACAACCAAGATTATTCTACCCAGCAAGGATCTCATTCAGATTCGACAGAGAAATGAAAACCTTTATAGACAAGCAAAAGTTAAGAGAATTCAGCACCACCAAACCAGCTTTACAACAAATGCTACGGGAACTTCTCTAGGCAGGAAACACAAAAGAAGGAAAAGGCCTACAAAGACAAACCCAAAACAACTAAGAAAATGGTAATAGGAACATACATATCGATAATTACCTTTAGTTTAAATGGATTAAATGCTCCAACCAAAACACATAGACTGGCTGAATGGATACAAAAACAAGACCCGTACATATGCTGTCTACAAGAGACCCACTTCAGACCTAGGGACACATACAGACTGAAAGTGAGGGGATGGAAAAACATATTACATGTAAATGGAAATCAAAAGAAAGCTGGAGTAGCAATTCTCAAATCAGACAAAATAGACTTTAAAGTAAAGACTATTACAAGAGACAAAGAAGGACACTACACAATGATCAAGGGACCAATCCAAGAAGATATAACAATTTTAAATATTTATGCCCCCAACATAGCAGCATCTCAATACATAAGGCAAATGCTAAGAGCCATAAAAGGGGAAATCAACAGTAACACAATCACAGTAGCGGACTTTAACACCCCACTTTCACCAACGGACAGGTCATACAAAATGAAATCAAATAAGGAAACACAAGCTTTAAATGATACATTAAACAACATGGACCTTATTGATATTTATAGGACATTCCATCCAAAAACAACAGAATACACTTTCTTCTCAAGTGCTCATGGAACATTCTCCAGGATAGATCATATCTCAGTCACAAACCAAGGCTTGGTAAATTTAAGAAAATTGAAATCATATCAAGTATCTTTTCCAACCACAACACTATGAGCTTAGATATCAATTACAGGAAAAACCTGTAAAAAATACAAACACATGGAGGCTAAACAATACACTACTAAATAACCAAGAGATCTCTGAAGAAATCAAAGAGGAAATCAAAAAATACCTAGAAACAAATGACAATGAAAACATGACGATCCAAACCCTATGGGATGCAGCAAAAGCAGTTCTAAGAGGGAATTTTATAGCAATACAATCCTACCTCAAGAAACAAGAAACATCTCAAATAAAAAACCTAACCTTACACCTAAAGCGATTAGAGAAAGAAGACCAAAAACACCCGAAAGTTAGCATAAGGAAAAATATCATAAATATCAGATCAGAAATAAATGAAAAAGAAATGAAGGAAACAATAGCAAAGATCAATAAAACTAAAAGCTGGGGCTTCCCTGGTGGCGCAGCGGTTGGGGGTCTGCCTGTCGATGCAGGGGATGCGGGTTTGTGCCCCGGTCCGGGAGGGTCCCACAAGCCGCAGAGCACCTGGGCCCGTGGGCCGTGGCTGCTGAGCCTGCGCATCCGGATCCTGTGCTCCGCAACGGGAGAGGCCACGGCAGTGAGAGGCCCGCATACCGCAAAAAACAAAAAACAAAAAACTAAAAGCTGGTTCTTTGAGAAGATAAACAAAATTGATAAACCATTAGCCAGACACATCAAGAAAAAAAAGGGAGAAGTCTCAAATCAAGAGAATTAGAAATGAAAAAGAAGAAGTACCAACTGACACTGCAGAAATACAAAGGATCATGAGAGATTACTACCAGCAACTATATGTCAATAAAATGGACAACCTGGAAGAAATGGACAAATTCTTAGAAAAGCACGACCTTCTGAGACTGAACAAAGAAGAAATAGAAAATATAAACAGACCAATCACAAGCACTGAAATTGAAACTGTGATTAAAAATCTTCCAACAAACAAAAGCCCAGGACCAGATACCTTCACGGTGAATTCTATCAAACATTTAGAGAAAACTAACACCTATCCTTGTCAAACTCTTCAAAAATATAGCCAACTCATTCTACAAGGCCACCATCACCCTGAAACCAAAACCAGACAAAGATTTCACAAAAAAAGAAAACTACAAGCCAATATCACTGATGAACACAGATGCCAAAATCCTCAACAAAATACTAGCAAACAGAATCCAATAGCACGTTAGAAGGATCATACACCATGATCAAGTGGGGTTTATCCCAGGAATGCACGTATTCTTCAATATTCACAAATCAATCAATGTGATACACCATATTAACAAATTGAAGCAGCAAAAACATATGATCAACTCAATAGATGCAGAAAAAGCTTTCAACAAAATTCAACAGCCATTTATGATAAAAACTCCCCAGAAAGTAGGCATAGAGGGAACTTACCCCAACTTAATAAAGGCCATATATGACAAACCCACAGCCAACATCATTCTCAATGGTGAAAAACTGAAACCATTTCTTATAAGATCAGGAACAAGACAAGGTTGTTCACACTCACCACTATTATTCAACACACTTTTGGAAGTTTTAGCCACAGCAATCAGAGAAGAAAAAGAAATAAAAGGAATACAAGTCGGGAAAGAAGAAGTAAAGCTGTCACTGTTTGCAGATGACATGATACTATACATAAAGAATCCTAAAGATGCTACCAGAAAACTACTAGAGCTAATCAATGAATTTGGTAAAGTAGCAGGATACAAAATTAATGCACAGAAATCTCTGGCATTCCTATACACTAATGATGAAAAATCTGAAAGTGAAATCAAGAAAACAGTCCCATTTACCATTGCAACAAAAAAATAAAATACCTAGGAAGAAACCTACCTAAGGAGACAAAAGACCTGTAGGCAGAAAAGTATAAGACACTGATGAAATAAATTAAAGATGATACAGATAGATGGAGAGATATACCATGTTCTTGGATTGGAAGAATCAACACTGTGAAAATGACTATACTACCCAACACAATCTACAGATTCAATGCAATCTCTATCAGACTACCAATGGCATTTTTCACAGAACTAGAATAAAAAAAATTTCACAATTTGTATGGAAACACAAAAGACCCTCAATAGCCAAAGCAATCTTGAGAAAGGAAAACGGAGCTGGAGGAATCAGGCTCCCTGACTTCAGACTATACTACAAAGCTATAGTAATCAACACAGTATAGTACTGGCACAAAAACAGAAATATAGATCAATGGAACAGTATAGAAAGCCCAGAGATAAGCCCACGCACATAGGGTCATCTTGTTTTTGATAAAGCAGGCAAGAATATACAATGGAGAAAAGACAGCCTCTTCAATAAGTGGTGCTGGGAAAACTCGACAGCTACATGTAAAAGAATGAAATTAGAACACTCCCTAACACTAAAAAAAATAAGCTCAAAATGGATTAAAGACCTAAATGTGAGGCCAGACACTATAAAACTCTTAGAGGAAAACATAGGCAGAACACTCTACGACATAAAACACAGCAAGGTCCTTTTGACCAATCTCCTAGAGAAATGGAAATAAAAACAAAAATAAACAAATGGGACCTAATGAAACTTAAAAGCATTTGCACAGCAAAGGAAAACATAAACAAGATGAAAAGACAACCCTCAGAAAGGGAGAAAATATTTGCAAATGAAGCAACAGACAAAGGATTAATCTCCAAAATTTTCAAGCCACTCATGCAGCTCAATATTAAAACAAACAAACAAAAAAAACAAAAACAACAACCCAATCTAAAAACGGGCAGAAAACTTAAACAGACATTTCTCCAAAGAAGATATACAGATTGCCAACAAACATATGAAAGGATGCTCAACATCACTGATCATGAGAGTAATGCAAATCAAAACTACAATGAGATATCTCCTCACGCCCATCATGATGGCCATCATAAAAAAATCTACACACAGTAAATGCTGGAGACGGTGTGGAGAAAAAGGAACCCTCTTGCACTGTTGGTGGAAATGCAAATTGATAGAGCTACTGTGGAGAACAGTATGGAGGTTCCTTAAAAAACTAAAAATAGAACTACCATACGATCCAGCAATCCCACTACTGGGCATATACCCTGAGAAAACCATAATTCAAAAATAGTCATGTACCACAATGTTCATTGCAGCTCTATTTACAATAGCCAGGACATGGAAGCAACCGAAGTGCCCATCAACAAATGAATGGATAAAGAAGATGTGACACATATATACAATGGAATATTACTCAGCCACAGAAAGGAAATTGAGTTATCTGTAGTGAGGTGGATGGACCCAGGGTCTGTCCTACAGAGTGAAGTAAGTCAGAAAGAGAAAAACAAATACCATATGCTAACACATACACATGGAATCAAAAAAAAAAAAAAAACAGTGCTGAAGAAGCTAGAGGCAGGACAGAAATAAAGATGCAGACGTAGGGGTTTCCCTGGTGGCGCAGTGGTTGAGAGTCTGCCTGCCGATGCAGAGGACATGGTTTCATGCCCCGGTCCGGGAGGATCCCACATGCCGCGGCGCAGCTGGGCCTGTGAGCCATGACCACTGGGTCTGCGCATCCGGAGCCTGTGATCCACAACGGGAGACGCCACAACAGTGAGAGGCCCGCGTAACGCAAAAAAAAAAAAAAAAAAAAATAGATGTAGAGAATTGACTTGAGGACACAGGGAGGGGGAAGGGTAAGCTGGCATGAAATGAGAGAGTGGCATGGACATATATATATACATTACCAAATGTAAAACAGATAGCTAATGGGAAGCAGCCGCATAGCACAGGGAGATCAGCTCGGTGCTTTGTGACCACCTAGAGGGGTGGGATAGGGAGGGTGGGAGGGAGAAGCAAGAGGGAGGAGATATGGAGATATATGTATATGTATAGTTGATTCACTTTGTTATAAAGCAGAAACTAACACACCATTGTAAAGCAATTATACTCCGATAAAGATGTTTAAAAAAAAAACATATTAGGGAGAATGAATATGGGGAGTGTGATTCTCAGAGACTAAAAACTAAGTGGGAAATATATGCAGCTCAGCTCACCAATCAGCAGAGGGGAATCCACAGGCACTTCCATTTGTAAGAAAGAAATCGTTCTCATCAGAAACAGAGAATAAAGATTTCTTTCTTCTTCCACCCTTACAAGTCCTGCATGGCATTTTGAAAGCATGAGCCTTATTGAGCAGAAATGGCAAGTAGCAATGAAAAAGTAGCAATCAGAAGCTGCAAACACTTCATATTTTTGAAGTTAAAAAATGCTTCAAATATTAAATCTTTACATCTCTTATTAAAAATATTTTTACAAACCACATACTAATTGATAAATAAGTTATCTTATGTTTTTATCTTAACTTAGCTTTTCACATTACTCATCTTACCCTTTTCTAGTTAAATTAATGTTTAACTTCTAAAATAACACATCAAAGCTACAGTTTTTTGGGGGGTTGGGATTTTTTTGGTGGTGGTGGGGATATGGACAGAGAGTCTTGTGTGGTTTCCTTTTATTTATTTTCAGGTAGTGCTTGGCTCTTTCTCCGAGTAGCCAGAATATACATATTTTAAAGCTCTTTTATAAAGCGTTTACAGCAAGTGACATGTTTTGTATTGTCTGACATTTGTATTCACATAAATCTACACATTCCACAGAGTTCAGCAGTTTAAAAGCTGTGTTAACACTGTGTTCAAGAGGTAAAATTGACAGATGTGCATGATACACATCTCTTGTTTGGGCCACCTAGTCACCATTTACACATACTTCAGGCAAAACTTCCTGATCATCATTGAAGAATCTACCCATCCAGCACTTTGTCTCTGCCACCTCTGAGGGGACTCCAGGAGTGGAGTGTGCTATTTAACCCAAGCCTGTTATTAAATTCCAATCCTCCGATCACAGCCATTGGTTCAGGGATGGTCATATGACCAAAGATGTCCAATGAGAGGGAATTTGTGGATTCCCTCAGGACATTTGTGGATATCATCAGGAAAAGGACATACACGTTTCTTCTGGATGGGAACACACCCAGGATAACTAGGAACCATCGATACAACCACTGGGAGAAGAGCCTGTGTGCAAATGAAGCCAATCCATGGAGGAGGGTGGGACCAACAGATCTAAGATCAGAAGAAACCAGACCTGCCTAACATGATAGCCTGGAGCACGTGAAGCCAAACATGTTACTGGACTTTTTAGTTGAGTTGTCCAGTAAATGCTGCTTGCCTGTGTGTTTGTCAGTTTAAGCTGGATTTTTCCTTACTTTCAACAACTATTACTGCCATGGTTCATAACTATCATCGTTGGTTATAATCTTTCCTACTACTATATTATTTGACCAGGCAAGAGTATTCCAGAGCATTTCAGAGTCCTTTTTAAGAGGATAATATGCTGAAAGTCATGTAGTAGGGAGGCTAGTCTGGCAGCTATGTGCAGGTTGGGAGAGGCCAGACAGTGCAGAACACAGTTGCAGCAACGGAAATGGGACTGGATGAAGGTCTGGCCGTAGGGGAGAGAGAAGACAGGACTGTTAGCCCTCTCAGCTCAGAGAGAGAAATCCAGGGTACTGCCTGAGGATATATAGCAAGACAAAACCTGAAAAAACAACACAGAGGAGTCCTACCCATTTCTTCTGTGACCTTCTGGTGTTTTTCTTGTGGTTAACAAGCATTTGTGGAGCACCCACTAAGGACTAAGTACGATGTATTACATCGCAGACCACAGGAGTTACATTTAAAATGTGTCTTCAACTTCCAAAGTTGTAACATGCTCTTTCCTCCACTTTAATATCTTCAGCTAAAATTCTAAAGACACAAGGAAACTGAGGAATTATTTCATATTTTATTCTACAGATAATTACGTACCCTGACCTAGTTTGCATAGTGTACAAGACAATTTCAGTTTCTTTACAGGAGCTAAATTATGAGCTTTCTGTTATTCAATTAGTTCGCACTGACTCCTGGAAGCCAGAGTTCAGATCTGAAAGCCTGGTCAAATGCATGAGATATTTACATATATTCATCACAGCACACCCTTTAAGATGACATTAATTAGAGTAAAATATCTGAATCTCACTGCGTTATGATTAGAGATACCACAATAATGCAGACTCTGCCACGAGGGTGGAGATATCCATAGCAAGATAATGTTCTGAGCACTTAGAGAAGGCAATGGTAGGCTCCTTGAGAGGAGCATTAAAAAACTGTCTTGTTCTTTTCTCTGAGGCTATAAAAGAGCCATCATCCTTCTTATTAATATTAATCTCAGTGCTCCCAATGTGGTGCTCAATGAGAACCCAGTGTCTGAGTGTCTGAAAAAGATGAAATATAATAAAGATCACTGCTATCTACACTTGTTTAACTTCCTTATGAGCTCTCCTATAATTTGTGAAAACTGGAAGAAATTCCTCTTAAAACAATGATTCAAGTATATCTGCTGTTCTGCTGAAGAATTATTATTAAATAGTAATAATAAAAAGCTTTCACTGAGTCCTTAAACTCTGCATATAAATGTATGATGTAAGTAATTTCCACTACCCTTATTAGCTTTGTCCTACAGGCAAGGAACTTCAAGCTCAGAAAGGTTAAGCAACTTGCCTAAACTTGCAGAGTTAGTAGGAGGTAGAGCTAGGAATTACCCAGGAAAATCGATGTTCAAAATCCAAACTTTGCCAATGTGTGAAATTAACACATGGCTGTAAGCCCCAGATACAGCAACAATCTAGGTCAACTCTTCCAGCAACAGACTGGGACCTCTGGGTGAGCAGGTGCTGTTTCTTAGCCATACGTTGCTTGTCTGTGTGTTGTTTTTTCTGTTTGTTTGTTTGTTTTTTTAAACTACTTCTGTAATACAAGGAAGGGCTCTGGGGAAAAGTATACTAGTAATCAGGAGTCATCGCTATATGTTAAGCATGTTATCTCCCCTATCTTTAACAACCACCTATAGAGCAGGCACTAGTATTTCCATGGAAAAAGATGATGATCAGAGAGGCTAACAATGGTCACAAAGCCAATGTGTGGCAGAGACAGTTTGAATTCAGGATCATAACATCCCAAAGCAAAGGTATGCCAGCAGATCCATTTTTGAATGAGTCTATGACTGAACGATTCTGACTTGCATCACATCAATCACTTGTTTTTTCAAAATTTGTTTTCTTTAGCTTTAACTTCTGCAGAATTTCTACCCCTCCCTAGAGGGGGAGGAGAGATATGTGATGTATAAACAAAAACACCATAAAATTTGGTTTTGTTCGTGTACACTGCATCACATTTCAAATAAGATTCTAACTGGAGGCTAAAATGATACAACATATCGAGAGATGCTTTGTGCTCTTCACACTCTTCAAAATATCTGTACATAAAATGTTGGAAAACCATCAAACAAGGAAGTCTTCAATGATCGGGATCTTTAAAACAGGATCTTTTAAAATTCAAAGTTAATATACTATTTGTTTAATATGCAGAAAAGAAGTTAAATAATGCTTTATCAGCTGACATGTGAGAAGATTCTGAAGTTAGCCCCTGTCAGTTTCAAATTATACATGATGATTAAGCATACTCCTATTTTGCTGAAGATTAAATATTGAAATGAATTGTGGCCTTTGATTTGCTAACTGAATGATGAATTATTATAGTAAAACAGGAAAATTATAATGATCAGAGTCAAAATTTACCGATTCCCCCCATCCTAGACATACATGTTTTCTCATCCTCACCAATGTTAGTAGTATGTTCATTATACAAATGAGGAAGCTGAGGCCCCCCATGGAGAAATAACCAACTACACTGATAGAGATAGCAAGGGAAAAAGCAGGTAAAATGATTCCAGGTCTCTTTGTGTCCAAAGTCCATTTTTTTTTAATCATTACCCTTCACTGGATTCTACATTTTGCTGTAGGTGGCAAAAATACTTTCTTCTCTCCTTTCAAACAAAACAAAACAACAAAAAGAAGACGCAGTAGGGGGTGATAGCTAAACTCTAACTGAAGACTGTAACTAGAGAATAGACCAAAGTGAACAGAAAGAAAGACATTGTCCACTGAGAATTTGTATTAAAAAAACTCAACACAAAAACACTAATTTGAAAAGCTATATGCACCCCTATCTCACTGCAGCATTGTTTATAATAGTCAAGATATGGAAACAACTGAAGTGTTCATCCACTGATGAATGAATGGATTAAAAAAAAAAAAAAAAAAAAGAATGAAATCCTGCCGTTTGTGACAATGATAGACCTTGAAGGTATTATGCTAAGTGCAATACGTCAGATGGAGAAAGACAAATACCACACGATTTCACTCACATGTGGAATCTACAAAATTTTTTAAAAAGAGCAAACAAAACAAAATTAAAATAAACTCATAGATACAGAGGTCAGATGAGTGGTTACCAGAGAGGAAGGGTATTCAGTGGGGGGGTGAAATGGGTTGAGAGGATCAACTGTGATGAATGGTAACAAGATTTGTGGTGGTGGTCACTCTGTAGTGTATACAGATGTTGAATGATACTGCTGTATACCTGAAACTTAAAAAAAGAAAAGAACCCCTCCAAAAAAGTCTTTCAGGAAAAGGAACAATCCCTTGGGCTAGGAGAGAAATTAGCAATGACATGTGAAGATGAGGGAAGAAAAGATGTGATGGACTTCTCCCTAGTACTTGGAAAACAGAAACTAGGTAAAAAGCCAGGAAAATAGATTTTAAGAATGTAAGCAACTGAATACTAGCAAATCAGTAAATAATACTAAATCAGCTAATAAACAGCAAATCAATATTGAACACCCACAATGTACAAAATGTATCACAGAACATTGAAACTCAGGTATAAATAAGATAGTTGTCTCCTGAAACAGCTGAAAAAGACTAAGAAAATTTAAGGACCAGAACTAAATTATAATAATTTTATAATACTACTACTACTAATAAATAACATTTACCAAGCACTTCCTGTGTACTGAACACACGCTAAGTACTTTATATTTATTAACTCTTTAACTATCACAAGAATCATCAAGAGGAAGTAATGGTATTTTTCCGATTTTACAGATGTAGATTTGCCAAGCTTACAGAATTAGGAAGCGTAGAGCTGCAATTTGAACTCAGTTACACATTTTCAACCACTGTAATATACCTTCAATATATACCATAGTCTCTATCTTGATGTATTTATATCAAATTTTTTTAAATTTTCTGTGTCCTACCCTGTGGTTATTGTTTAATGATTATAATCTTCCACTCCAAACAAGATACTCTACTTTTATCTGCTCTTATTTATTGGGTTTCTTTGCACATGAAAAACTTTCTCAAGCAAAAATGTTCTCTCAAAAAAAAAAAAAAAAGAGTCTGAAAGTGAATGAAACATAATTATTAGGGTTGCTTGCTCACATGAAGAGTGCTTTTATACACTTCACAAAACTCTGCCATAGAAGAACAATAGAAAATATATTTCCATTTAAAATGCTAAGTCTTTGACCTATGATCTAAATCACATTAATTCAAACTCTGCCCATTTGAAATTCACTGACTTACAGAATTTTAGAGATGAGCAAATAAGAAGGATAAGTAGGAGTTCAGTGGGAGTATTTATCCTCCTTAGGAAAACACATTTGGGAGACTCAAAAAACCAGTATGCCAATCTCAAATGATTTTTACATGATTATTAAAAGTAGTCTTAATGGCAGCTCTCCTGCTCAGGTATTTTTGTCTCATGTGTACCCAAGAATGATAAACATATATTTTACCATTAGTATACTTTAGCTTAGACTTTTTGTCTCCATAGATTTGTCTTAAAGTCATGAGTATGCGATGCATTTTAACTAATTTAAAATCAGTAATTTAATTATAATCACAGCACACAAGACTGATAAGCCCTGTGAAGGACAGCTGCAAGTGGTATGAAATATATTAGCCCTGAATAATCTCAGAAATTCTCCCCCTGACTTCTGAAGACAATGTTTCCTCATACTGTTTTTCTGCAACAAATAAATAGGTATGCTTTGAAAAGTATTCTGTCATAATTACATTTGGGAAACATGAGGTTAAAAGTAGCTAAACAACATTCTTTCTTGTAGGAGTTCTCAGAGCATCTAATATGCTAATGTATGTGGTGAATAACCCAGAAATAGATTTTGTAGGCAATGTTTCACAACCTTAAATGTCATTGTGCACATCTATTATTATCATCATCTAAAATTGTTTTCCACAAAATACCATTTTAGAAGAGGCTCTTTTAAGTTAACCATGACTTGAGAGAGAAACTGTGTTGTCCAGTTTTCTTTTCATTTTCACTTCTCCCAGCTTTCTGGAGAAGCACCTATTTTCCCAACAAATCTCTGAGCTGCCTGTGATAACCTCATTCCCAAGTAGCCAGCCTGAAGCTTGTACTGGCTGTCATTAATTTTGCAAGAAAAGTCGATTAATTACAATATTTAATCGAGCTCTGAAGACCTTTGTCATTTCTTGGTTTAGATTCTAGGGTTCTGTAGGAACCTACAGATTATGAGTGATGGAAATGAGAGACACAAGCCGCTACACTCAAGGCATGTCATCCTTGAATGGGGGGAAACTGATAATTAAGATGGGGTATTTAAATCCAATGAAATCAATATAATGTTAGTGGAAGTATGGATGCAAATAGAAGGGGCATCTAATTCAGTCTTGGTGATTCAGGGAAGGCTTCCTAATGAGACTGGCCTCCAAGATTGGGCATATTATGAGCTCTGTAGTAACCATTTCTTAATCAAGTGAAGGGTGTATATTCTAGGGAATGTCCGAGGCACAGAGCAGAGGAAATAATGTAAGCAGAGATAGGAGACAGCTTGCCCTGTTCAAAGAATTAAAAGACATGCCTTAGATGGGTTAGAGATCAAGGAGGGAAATGAAGAGAGATGTATCTGGAGAAGTAAACAGGGACTGACAGATCTTGACCCAAAATGTTTTAATCACTACTTCCCTCCTTTACCCACCAGACGCCGAGCACATTACAATTACCTTACCCGTTCTTGAAGTTTTTCCTCCCTAAAATCCTTTACCTAACTTCTACCTTTCTTTTAAGACCCAGGCAAAAACAATCCATCTTACAACAATCCTGCATTTCAAACTACTATAAGAGTTTCTATCATCCCCACCCTTTAGTTACATATAGTCCATGGCAACGTGAACATAGAACTAAAAACAGTAATGCGTGCTCTCTCCTTCTGACCAACATAGAAGGTGTGAGAATAAGGTTGCACAGTAGAATCTTTGAAAATGAAAGACAAAGCCATAAATATTCAATACAAAATGATTCAAAATAAAAGATGGGGCTGGCATATTTGGGGAAAATTGTATATCTTATTCATAAGCAGCCATTTTAAGAATGTCTCCAGATTCTATGACTTTATCCAAAGAACACAATAGGATCAGTGCACAATAGTGCACAAGGATGTTCATTAAAGCCTGCTTATGAGAGCAAAAAAGTTGGAAACGATGTCTAGGTCCTTCAAAAAGGGACTGGTTTAAGAATGATGGTTTATCCACACAAAGGAGTACAACACAGTTATTAAAAATAATGATGTAGATCTAAACACGTTGAGATCAAAAGGAGTCCATGACATATCGTTAAACGACAAAAGCAGGTTGCCAATAAGCTGGTATGGTACGATTTCAATTATGTAAAATTTTAAAAATACCCAGTTATAGGGAGATGTTAACAATAATAGTCACCAAAAAGCTAACAATGTTTAATTCAGGGTGGGATACTGGCAGATGATTTTTGTTTTCTTCCTTATGTTCTACTGTATTGTTTGATTTCTCTTAAATAACAAGCAGAGTTTTATGTGGAGAAAAATGTAAAAATCTAGTCCAATTTTGATTTTAAAAGTAGAAAATTGCATTTTCAATGGACGGAAGAGTATAACATGTTTGGGGCATGTAGCTTATTAGGCAAGTAGTTTTCAAATACTTCTCTCCTTGGTTACATCAGTGGCTGCCTCACTTGGGACCTCTGTAGACATGAGACATCCTGTGGGTCCCGGACCACTGGCAGGAGGGAGCTGGCTATCGTTCTACCTTTCTCTCTACCATTGATCTTGGCAATGAACTGCTATGTTAGATTATTGGTGTGATATGCCCCCAGGGAGCAAAAGATCTTCCATGAGTCCTAAGATTTGGAGACATTGGTGAGAATACAGGGGAAGATTTTGACTGGTATTAGAAGGTATAATAAGATGATTTTTCTCTTCCATTCAGGAAACAAGAGAGAATTTGGTTGCTCATGAGAATTTGGTTCCAAGAGGTGCTTTAATAAATGTTTCTCATAACAATGACAGGATTTTTTACATCAAAGTGAGTTCCATGAATGCAGATCTGAAAGGAATCAAGTAAATATAAACCATTATCTTGTATTTATATCCCACCCATTTTTATCTGACATCCTTGGTGCCTGTACTAAATTTTCTTCTCTGAGATAATGTCCTCCATCTTCCTGAAAATCTATGATATTCACACTGTTCAAAATCAGCTCCCATTCTTCTCCATTAGAAAGGCTTCCTTCATGATCCCTCTTGGTTCAATGTGTGTGCTTTAACTGGACCTTCTCAGCACTTACCTTTTCAGTCTATTTTCTAGTCTGTTGTACATCTGGGTAATGTTGGTTTGTGGAGTTTCCATGCCTATTCCTCTTCTTGAACTCTCAGCTTCCATGACAAACACATATTTGTGGATTGTTGGACATATCCTCTGCTTGCTAATCTGGCACTTTTCCTTGTCGACCTTCTAAAATACACATCAGTGATTGTTATGGGCTACACTGTTTCCTCCTTAAAATTCGTAATACCCACAATACCTCAAAATGTGGCTATATTTACAGACAGAGCCTTTAAATGATGGTAAGTTAAAATAAGGTTGTTAGGATGGGCCCTGATCCAGTCTGACTGATGTTCTTACAGAAGAAGAAATATGGACACACAAAGAGACACCAGGGCTACACAAGTGGAGAACAAGGACCATGTGAGGAGAAGTAAGAGGGGAGTCACCTACAAGCCAAGGAAAGAGGCCTCAGAAGAAACCAAATCTGCTGATAATTTGGATTCTGGACCTTCAGCCTTCAAAACCATGAGAAAATAAATTCCTCTTGTTTAAGCCACTCAGTCTGTGGTATTTTGTCATGGCAGCCCTAGAAAACTAATATGGTGATCTAAATCCCAATCCTCCATTAACACTGAAAATTAAGCTATAAGGGAGAATAAGTAGTACCTTCAAACAAGTTACTTTAGACTTCTTTATTAAACAGTTATTTGATTCTCTACAGATTAGGGAGAAATTTGCCACTTCGTATTCCATGTAAGTCAAAAGAAAATTGGAGTCAGATTCATAGTGGGCCTATTATTTCTGTCCTGGTAAAAATAATTAAAATCAGGCAGAACACCTCTTAGTCACAGATGTTCTTCTCCAAACATTTAGAAAACTTTGGAGGATGGAACTAAAGGACAGAATCTCAATAATGTAATATATAGCCATCTGGGAGCAAATTCCACTTTTGAGTAAATGCATTTATTCAACAAAAATAAAGGAGGTATCCTATAGCCAGAATTGTCTCTAGTTACTCCAGAGAGTGCCTCTGACATGGGTGGTAGATATGGTATCTGAGACCTGTCCAGAGTCACTGAGTAGGCAATCCAGCACTGGAAGTTAGAGCTGTTTCAGTAATTAATAACTCTCACCTTCAGATTAAAGGGTTGGAAATAGTAGTAATAAGCAGTTAATTGAAGGTGGAGGGCAGGGATATATAGACAGGAAAGGGGGAAAAAAAGAAAGTTCTAATATAATGGAAATGTTCTATGTCTTCATTGTGACATGGGTGTATACATAGGAAAAAAAATCCACTGAGATGTGCACTTAAGGTCCATGTGGTTTACTACATGTATGCTATACCTTCATCCACAATTTTTAGGTATACATAATTTAACAGATCTTAATATTCCAAATAGGAATCCTGAGCAATGTCCCTCATTATGATCATTTATGAATTATATTATTGCCTCGAGATACCTTATTATTATAATCCAGAGTTAGGTAGCAATGGATGCTATTTAAATTTTTATATGAAATATATTTCGCCTGTAACTAGATAATAAGCTCTCTGAAGGCAAGCAACATTTTATATATCCGTCTTTTTGGAGCACTCATTATAAGCTAGGGACTGCATGCTAAGTGATGAACAAACAGTATTTCTTTTCATCCTCAGCCTTTTGGGAATTAGGTTATCTTTATTCCATTTTTACAGATAAGCCCAAAGTCAACCAGTTGGTCAGCAGAGGAACAAAATTCAACCCCTGTTTTTTTTTACTGCAAGGCAGTACTATATATTCTATTGCAATGTTATGCTATATATTATATATGGTATACTATATATAAACCCTATACTACAGTATACTATATGTATACTATAACTAGTATACTAATCTTACATTGCCATTAACGCTTTGTCTTCTCTGTTAGATTTTAAGCTCCTAAAATTCTATCTTCTCTTTCTGTTTTATTGCCCGACTTTCCTTGAATAGGGAATTAAATGCAATGGGTCCTAAATCAATGATGTGGACAATGGCAGGACACCAGTACCTGGAGGCAGGGACATGGTCAACTTCTGCAGTGATGGGAACTTCTGGATGTATTTCAAAAGTTTAGTTTATGACCAAAATCAAAGGCAAACATTCTGCAAATGTATGACAAGGCCATTATTGATGACAAGAGCAGCAAGCTTACATAGAACAAAAATGTGCTCAGCAGTGGTACAAACAGACAATTCTCAATTTCCCCAAACGTCTCGCAGATTAAAAAACACTGAGGTATTTGCGTCTCTAAGAAGCAAACATGAGATGGTTGGAGATAAACGGAAAACAACACTCGATTTCTAAATGGGTGATTTTAAGACTAATGGCCGCACACTTCTTACGTTGATTGAAAAATAGTATTTTTAATTTATTCATCTTTCCCAAGAACGCAAACTTTTTTTTTTTTTTGCGGGCCGCAGGCCTCTCACTGTTGTGGCCTCTCCCGTTGCGGAGCACAGGCTCCGGACGCGCAGGCTCAGCGGCCATGGCTCATGGGCCCAGCTGCTCCACGGCATGTGGGATCCTCCCGGACCGGGGCACAAACCCGTGTCCCCTGCATCGGCAAGCGGACTCTCAACCACTGCGCCACCAGGGAAGCCCTCAAGAACGCTAACTTTTAAACAGTTCCCTTAAGTGTTCCTTCATGATCATTCAAAAATCGCCTCTCAAAAAAATAAAGCCTCTCATTTTTCTCCAGTTCTCTGTATTACAACCAGTTTTAGCTGAAACGGTGGAGTAAGCAGGTTTTCCCTGTAGCTTCCTCCCACCTCTCCTTTATCTTTCCTCCCCTAGATGTTTTCACCCCCAGTCCTCTCTCCAGTGACAACTGCAGATAACAGTATTGTTAGGAGCTCCGCATTCTCAGGGGATTTGCATTTTAATAGGTTACTCTCCTACTTAGAGGACCTTGCACTGGATCATCAGTGTGCAGTCAGGGCATGTTTAGCCTGCCCAGTGTTGAAAAGACTAGCAATAACTACAAAGACTATTGAGACAACACGTGAAAAAGTGTTTTTACGCTCTCTTTCCAGGTTCTTCTGAAAAATCAAAGAGTTGGTAATGCTACGCTTGCATTCTGAAATGCAATGATCAGCTGGAACTGCGCAAAAGGTATCTGCTTTCCAAGGTTGTGGGGTCTTCAGGTTGCCACAGTCCCCACCACTCCTTATTGCATCCTTGACAAAGAGAAGTAATCAGCTGCCATTTATCAGTGTATGAGCTGTTATTTTACTGAGACTACAGAAATTATTTCTCAATGCCCAGAGATCTACCTCAAGTGAGAACATAAAATGTAGGCCAAAAAGGCTTATTTTGCTTTCTTACACCAAACATGCTTTACTCATTTACATGCCTTGAATGAACCATACAAGACACCAAGTGTGTGGCCCAACTTTAGCTCCTCATGGTCGACTTTAAGTGTGATAACAGGGGGTAGAAAGATTTATTTTGGCTAGCATTCATTCCATCAGTCACTCATCACATATTTACTGAGTGTCTGCCATGTGTCAGAGACACTGTAAGAGTCACCAGAAATGATGATGATGATGATGGCAAAATAATAATTAATACTTATGGAAGGCCAGATGTTGCTCTACTCATGCACTCATTTGATCCTCATAACCACCCTATGAGGTCGATTCTATTATCATCCTCATTTCACAAATGAGAAGACAGGGTTTAGAGAGACAACGTTATTTGCCCAAGATCTGCTAAGAAGTGATCTCGGTGGGTTATGAACCCAGCAATCTAACCACAGAGTACAGCAGCCTTAACCATTACACATACAGCCTCTGACACACAGACACCCAGGGGTGGCACCTTGGCCTCCTGGGCTTCATGAGCACTTCTTTCCAGGTTATTGTAAGGAGACTGTAGACAGAATGAGACTTCTTGCCTCACCATGTTTTTAAATTTTACTGTTTTCTCTGAATCTCTCCCCTGCTTGTACAACGTTTTAATCTGGATCATTTACCAAATCCCTCGTTTTCCAATATTTTAATTAATTTCTTTTAAGATCAGTTACTGCTGTATCCCTCATCTATCCATAACTGAATTTATAAATCCCAATAAGGAAATGTAAATAAACAAACAAACAGAACCCCCACTAATCCTCTCTGACAAATCCTGTGTTTTATCTAATGAGCTCTAATGTATTAGGATAAACAACCATTCCAAACTATTTGGTCAGAATTTAGAGAATCAATTTTTTGAAGCATTGGGGTGATTTTCCTTTCTTGAATCAGTTCAGATCTAAATAAGCTTCAAATGCAAACTCCAGGACCTTTTGCTTGATTTTTTAAGGCTAACATAAGAGCAGACTCTCTTGAAAAGTTTTATGTGCCAGGGAGTTTGTGAGGGTTCATCAGACCACTTCACTCCCTTGGAACAAAAGGTCAAGTAGCCATTCCGGGCAGACATTTTGGAGGTTGTTTCTGGTTGACTCCAGTGTAGAAACCTAAGTAAATGTGGTAGAGTCTGACAATTATCCTGTTTATTTAATCCAAATCCCAGTTTGTTTTCAATGTAAATGAAAAAACTGAAGCTTTCTCAGCCCTTCTGCTTGCCTCCAGTTTCTTATTTCCCTACCTGTTTTAAGCTTTAACACTATGAAATAATCACACCTTAAATAGCCCACTTTTTACTTCTCCTCTACCGTTTGAATCCTGAAAGCAAATGAAATTATTTTGTGGGCTCTCCAGTCCTATATCCTTCTCCCAGTGTAGTTTTCTTAAGTTACTTTTGCAATAACATCAACATTCCACTTCATTTTACCTGAAAAAGTCTGTTTACCAAGAATCAAATAATTATTTTATGATTTCAAGAAAAATATGATACATATGAGAGGAATGGGATCCTATTCAGTGTCCTTATTACCTTCTTCAGCCGTTGCAAACAACTGAAGTCCAACAGAGTCACAGGTGGTGAAGAATCTACAGTTCACCCAAGTCCCAAAAAGGTCTTTGGAATACTGAGTTCTATAATCCAATCTTCTTCCCATAATGAACTTGATCCTACAGCCTGCTGCTCCTTGGTTCTCTACCTCCATCATTCAGGGGATTTCAATTTGCCAACAAAAGTTAAACTTCTCTAGTTAGGTGTATTTTCTATTTTACTAAACACTTTCTCCATCTAGATCAGGCCGCTCTTCTTGACCTAAATTGACCACCTTTCCTCCTTCTCCTCTTTGATACTCCTATTATACTGTTAAAAAGCTTGAAAATATTCTCAAGATTTTCCTCAGACATTCACTCTAACTCATGCATGTATCTGACACGTGTTTATTGAGCACCTACTAGGGGCCAAACTCTATTTTCTATGATGGGACTACAGTGATCAACAAATCAAAGTCCCTGCCCTCATGTTGCTCATGTGGTAGTGATGGATAAAGTATAAACAAGAGTAGCTTTATATAAAAATAAACACCACAAGGAAAAAAGAAGAGACTAATGTGATGGAGAATACTGGAGGAGGGAGTTACTTTAGATTGGGTAGAAAGCATGGAGAATGATCTTTCTTTTCCTGAAAACCATACATCCTGCTCAGTTCCCTTTAGAGGTGACTCCTTTTCTCACACCTTGGAGCCAAGAGTCAGTGTTGGAATTCTATTTACTTCCTATTGCCACTTCCTAATTATTTTGCAATCCCTTTCATTCAACAGTTCCAGCTTTTCATGAAGCCCATACCATTAAACATTTTTCATTTGGCCATCGAATTTTGCCTACTTCCATGGTGTTTCCCTTACATTCTTGGACATCTTTATTCCCCAAGTCATAGATTCTCTATTTTGCACCTTATCCTCCACCTTCAGCTTGAATGGATACATGATTCACAAGGATCAAGGAAACAACACCCTAGTGTATCAGTTCTTGGATTTATTTCTACTCCAGTGACCTTCAGCTGTACTCCACATGGGCAACCCATTTGCACAGCCACACTTGCACTTCATTAGTACTCTATGATAGTAACTTGGAATTTCTGTTCTTGATTGACAGGCCCCCATCATTCCACTTCACACTAACCACACTCTTCTTTTCATTTGGATCTGTATAATCATTAATCTCCAAGTCTGCTTGTACTCTTCTGATTCACCTTTGAGTGCTGACTCTGTGGAACAGATCTGAGTTGAAACCACATCCTCTACTTAGAACTGCAGGACTTTAAGAAAAAGTTATTTAATCTATCCTAAGACCTCCTTTTTCTTTTTTGTAAAACAAGGATAATATTACAAGAGTATGTTACAAGACATTAGCAACTCCTTGGCACACAGGAAATGCTTAATGAATGATTAAGGTCATTATTATTGTTTCCTTTCTGCCTAGTCTGGTTTCTCTTCTACGTCTTAACCATTAATAAGTACCATCTTAGGCTACAAAACATTTTGCCAGTCGTCATGATTGGAAAATAAATTCACTATTCTTTTTCTCTTTAGCTGCCCTCCTATTGGTTTTTGACAGCAAAATTCCCATAACTGTATTGATGGTTTGAAGTTCACGTTGATGTAATCAACCCCCCCTCAATTGTTATTCACCAAATATTTTTCTCATTGCTAATTGACTGTCTACCTCCTTTATCGGAGTCCTTATTTCTCTTTTATTAACCACAAAAATCCCTAAATGCCCTCACTGAGGCTCAATAAATGATCTAATCTCCCATTTTACTAATGTATCAGGATGTTAAATTCAACTCTTCCTGTTGTCTTGAATTTTCTGCATAGGTTCTTGGCTGAGAATGACACAGTAGTTGCCAAACACTCCCTCATTCTAAAGACAGTTGCTAAACCAGCTACACAGGACTTGCAAAAGAGATGGCTCAAAACCAATTCTGCTAGCATAGGCTCATCACTACCTTTTGAATGTATAAGATATTGAAGTTTAAGAGGTCATGAGGGAATTCACTGGGGAGAAGAGTTGAAATACCGTTACGTCCTGTCCTTGTTCCTCACCTTATATTGTGTGAAAGACCTTTCAAAAGGACCCCAAAGGAGTCCTTAATATATGTCCTTGGAGCTGGGCCTAAGGTTTGCCATGAGGTTCTTACTGGGAAAAGTCTGAAGGGAAAAGCTGTGCCTAGAGTGAACTGCACCAGGAGCAAACTGCCCCTCCACCAACAGCTGGAAAAGGTGCAAATTTCCTGGGAAATAAAATGGTTCTCAAGATATAGTGTCAGTCTGGGACCATCTTAGGAACTGCGTGGAGGGCTGAAGTGACTCAGCAGAGAGGTGGACAATCAGGAGGCCAGAGGATGAGGGTGGAATTGAAAGAAGTCTTGCCTTGGATAACAGAAGTTGCCATTGGTGCTTCCCAGTGTGTGTATCTTTGAAAAACTCAACAAAAGATTCTTTTCTGAGAAACTCAACAAAAGAGACATGGAGCCTGAAACTGTACATCTACCTCAAGAGGATAAGGACAAGAGATGATAACTATTCCAGACACATAGATTGAGAAATTTCCCTCTTTCTCCACTTTCCATTTTACTATACCCTGGAGGGATAAAAATAAATAGGGAGTGGGGGAACAGGTAAATAAGGGTAAGGGAAGAATGAATATATGTATCCCTCCCAACAGCAAGCTTCTAAGCCTGAAGTCAGCCTGAGCTGGGGAAGGAGAGACAATTATAAATTGAATGCCTTTGAGATTAAATATTATATTGTTTTGGACTATTCAGTTAGCAAAATAAGGCTACTCTTGGGAATTAAAGAGGTCAGAAAAGCAGTGGTACTCAACTGAGATTTTATCCACATTATGAAAGAATGAGTCTAGGCATCCAGTTTAAGGGGCAGTGAAAGAAAGAATAAATTCACTACGTGGCTTCACCCAGATCCAGATCATTCAATAAAACAATAACACTAAGATCTTTTAATATGGACCTCTTCAATTTCTCTCCTATTCTCCTTGAAATTTTACTTGTCTGTTGACTTGTCCTTTCCTTATTTTCTCATGACTTACCAAAAAAAAAAAAAAAAAATCCTCCCTCCAGTAAGATAATTTTCACGAACTTCTTCCTCATGATCCTCATTTATACTCCAATTGATTTTTCTTTTGAATTTGATACTTCCTCATTTTCCATGACACTGCATTCCCTTTATTGCCCATTGTCATCATTTCTTAGTCTCCAGTTCTGCGGGTTTTTTTTTTTTTCCTTTATCATCCTTTATGTTTTCTTTCCTTCTGTTCATAGTCTTTCTTTATGGCTCTCTCTATATATGTGGTTTTATATAACACCACTATTATTATAACTTCCATAGCTACACTTCCAGTTTTGGTGTTTTGCCTAGGTCTAAGATGCAGAGTTTCAAAGGCCTGCAAGATATCTCCATATTTTTATCTCTAGGGTACTTTGTCTCTACTTAGTATTTCTTTAATGAAATCCTATTCACCAATTAAGAGCAGCTCAAATGTCGCTTACTTTGTGCATTCTTCTTCCCTTAGAGGAAAGTACATACAAAATTTCATTCTTCTGTGTAATGTACAAAACAGTTTTTTATTGGGCTGTTCCACTGCTAGGATCTCTCTGGACAACTACGGTGTTTTTTTTGTTTGTTTGTTTTAATTTTGTACCTTCCAAAGCACCTAACACAGTTCTCCTACAATTAGAACATTCATGATCACTGCCAAATTAAACTGAAATAAAGATTTTGGGTAAAACAAATGAAGATGACACCTTGGAAAAGAGTTTGTTCAAATACTTAAAAAATACGAAGTGGGTGTAGCCAGAATGTATAGAATAGAACCTAGGGGAAACTGATTATTCTTTCTGTATATTCTTATCAGTTTTCTTGAACATGTATTTTTTAATATTTTTTATTTTCTCAAATACAGTAGTCCTCTCTTATTTGCAGGGGATACATTCCAAGATCTTCAGTGGATGTCTGAAACTGTGGATCGTACCTAACCTTATACGTACTATGTTTTTCCTGTACATACATACCTATGATAAAGTTTAATTTATAAATTAGGCACAGCAAGAGAACAACCAAATCGCCAGCATCACTACTCTTGCATTTTGGGGCCATTATTAAGTAAAATAAGTGTTACTTGAACACAAGCACTTCAATATCATGACAGTCCATCTGATAACCTAAAGGGCTACTAAGTGACTAATGGGGAGAAGGCGTCAGAACACATACAGAGTAGATATGCTGGGCAAAGGCACGGTTCATGTCCCGGGTGGGATGGAATGGGATGGCACAGGATTTCACCATGCTACTCAGAACGGCCAGCAATTCAAAACTTATGAATTGTTTACTTCTAGAGTTTTCGTATAATATTTCCAGGCCATGATTGACTGGGAGTAACTGAATCCAGAGAAAGCAAAACCATGGTTAAGGGGGAACTACTGTAAATTGGAAACGCCTTGAGAGTAGAGAGGTTTTACCCAGCAATAAAAAGATCCTTGAGCTGAATTTTGGTCTCAGTAACCAGGATAGTAGGAAAATTCTAAACTTAGCCAAGTCAATGAGGGAATGAGAATTAGCCATACCTAAAATGCACAAATATGTGTAAGATGCATATAGATATCAAGTACACATACATAAATGTGTCTGTATTTAGCACTCATGGGACTATATCTGCTTAATAAATTTAATTTGGAATCACAAAGTGAAAATTTTGTTAGACATGTTCTTTCACAAGTGACTTACTGTAAAGAAAGAACCCAAAATCTTTTGTGTTGTAAAAAATGAGCCATGGTCAGCTGCCTATAGTCTCCTGAGTTCTGATTCCTGATTCTTGATTGCTTCCATGACAACCATGTCATTTCACTGCCAGAATATCTTATAAACAGTTAAGATGAATGGAAATATATTCATGCTCTCCCGAAATTAATTGTTAAGAAATAAAAGAGAGACAGAACTACAGTTATTCATTTAGTGAGCTTCATTCTACGTGGATAAAGAAGACTTTCCTGGCTAAGCTCTCTCCACATGGATCAACTTTGATATGCTATTTATTCTTACTTAGAGGTTGCCTGTGTCATTCTCCAGTTGTTTCACAACTGGATGTCTTGCTTCTTTCAGTAGAATATTAACTCTTACAACTTTAGTCTTATATTTATTCTTTTTTTATTGAGTTCTTGCTATGTGCCAGGCACTGGTACTCATGCCCGTGTTGTGATTAGATTTGATCTTTACAAAAATCATTTTAAGATGAGGAAACTGAGGCACCAAACAGTTAAACAATTAATGTATGTTTAACTAAAGAAGAAGATGGGTTTAAAATAAGCTCTAATGAGCTTTTTAACTCATTTTTTACATTGCTTACTCTTTTCCTTCTTTGATGCTTCTTAAGGAATTTATCATATTCTATTACTTATTGTGATAAATTGTATTATTGTTCTCAACTCATTACCCTTCTCTGTATCCATGTCTTTTGTTCTTTTTAAGTCCTCCATTAAAGGCAGAGTCGATTTTCTCACCCCCATTAATGTTGAGCTTGACTGTGTCACTTTTGCCAATGCAATATGGGATAAGTGGCAATGTGTCCAGAGCCTAGTCTTTAAGAGGCACTGGAGGTTTTTGCTTGCCCCTCTTATGCATCTGCCATCAGCAGGAGAAGAGCATTCTTTGGCTAGCACATTGCATCAGGGAGAATGAGAGACACTTGGAACAAATCTTCATGCAATCTATCACCTTGTGTCAAGACAAGCAAAGAGCAAGCTAAGTCAGATTACACCTGCCTAGGCAATCTACAGACAAGTAAGCAAGAATAAATTATTGTTTATAGGTCACTGAGTTGTGGAGTGGTTTGTTACCCAGTGTTACTGTGGCAATAGTAACCGATACACTCAAGATTATTCTTTGTGCTCATACCTAATTTCCTTTATGAGATAATATGAGTTGTTCAGAGTCCTCGTCAGTCTTCTCTTAGACCTCCGAAACAACTAATACAATGTCTTGCAGGGTGTAAGTGTCCAAACAATGTTGAATGAATAAATGTATATCTTCTTTTCTATTTCCCAAAGTGTGCTGCTATGTAAGGATTGGTGCTTGGCAATTAAAAATACATGAATCTCATGTAAGCAAAGACTCTATAAGATAAAATAATTTTTACTGGTTTCTCTACTCATGGTATTTGTCACTGGAGGATCCTAGAGTTTTCCTACTTAAAATGTCAATTTTCCAAGAAGTGAATCATTTCAAAATACCAGTGTGAACTCTTTAGAAAAGCACCTTTGTATAGCGATAAGAACACAACTCTAGCACCTTCTGTTACTATTGGGAATGCCAAGATGGGACAAATCCATTGACTTTATTGAGCCCAAGTTCTCATATGGAAAGTAGGGATAAGATTATTAGTTCTCATGGAGTTTTTAATGAAGATTAGAATAAATGATATAGACAAATACCTATTTCTAATTTAAAAATTACTACTTACTGCACACCTACTTTGTGTAATAAGGCTTCTACTCATTACTCACAGTATAATCATAGCACATTGTTCCAAAATGTCAATTTTACTTGATCCTATATAATATTTTCATAAACTTTACAAATTAAAAAATATATATAAAGAAAATTTTCACATGCAGATGAATTCGGGGCTGGATTTTCTCTGACTTTAAGAAGTTTGATTCCTTCTTTATTAGTGTTTTGTGAATGTATTAGTCTGCTCAGGCTGCTGTAACAAAATACTACAGACTGGATGGCTTAAATAATTGACATTTATTTTCTCACAACTCTAAAGGCTAGAAGACCAAGGTCAAGGTACCAGCAGGACTGGTTTCTGGTAAGGCCACTCTTCTGGGCTTCTTGATACGTTCTCACCTGGTCTTTTATTTATGTATACACAATAGAGAGAGAGCAAGATCTCTGGTGTTTCTTCTTCTTGCAAGGACACCAGTTCTATAGGATTAGGGTCCCGCCCTAATGATTTAATTTAACCATAATTACTTCCTTAAAGATCCTATCTCCAAATACAGTCAAATTGTGGGTTAGGGCTTTAACGTATGATTTTTGGGAGGATGCAACTCAGTCCATAAAAGTAAGGTATGGTGGTTTTTTGAATATGTCCAAAAAGTCTTTGATACTCCTTTTTAAAAAATATTTATTGGAGTATAATTGCTTTACAATGTTGTGTCAGTTTCTGTTGTACAACAAAGTGTATCAGCTATACGCATACACATATCCCCATATCCCCTCCCTCTTGCACCTCCATCCCATTGTCCCTATCCCACCCCTCTAGGTGGTCACAAAGCACCAAGCTGATCTCTGCGGCTGCTTCCCACTAGCTATCTGTTTTACATTTGGTAGTGCATATATGCCAATGCCACCCCCTCACTTTGTCCCAGCTTACCCTTCCCCCTCCCCACGTCCTCAAGTCCATTCTCTACATCTGTGTCTTTATCCCTGTCCTGCCCCTAGGTTCTTCAGTACCATTTTTTTTTAGATTCCATATATATGTGTTAGCATATGGTATTTGTTTTTTTCTTTCTGACTTACTTCACTCTGTAGGACAGACTCTAGGTTCATCCACCTCACTACAAATAACTCAATTTTGTTTCTTTTTATGGCTGAGTAATATTCCATTGTATATATGTGCCACATCTTCTTTATCCATTCATCTGTTGATGGACACTTAGGTTGCTTCCATGTCCTGGCTATTGTAAATAGCACTGCAGTGAACATTGTGGTACATGACTCTTTGAATTATGGTTTTCTCAGGGTATATGCTCAGTAGTGGTATTGCTGGGTCATATGGTAGTTCTATTTTTAGTTTTTTAAGGAACCTCCATAATGTTCTCCATAGTAGTTGTATCAATTTACATTCCCACCAACAGTGCAAAAGAGTTCCCTTTTCTCCACACCCTCTCCAGCATTTAGTGTTTGTAGATTTTTTGATGATGGCCATTCTGACTCGGTGAGGTGATACCTCATTGTAGTTTTGATTTGCATTTCTCTAATGATTTGTGATGTTGAGCATCCTTTCATGTGTTTGTTGGCACTCTGTATATGTTCTTTGGAGAAATGTCTATTTGTATCTTCTGTCCATTTTTGGATCGGGTTGTTTGTTTTTTGGATATTGAGCCTTTGTGAGCTGCTTGTATATTCTGGAGATTAATCCTTTGTCGGTTGTTTCGCTGGAAATATTTTCTCCCATTCTGAGAGTTGTCTTTTCATCTTGTTTATGGTTTCCTTTGCTGTGCAAAAGCTTTTAAGTTTCATTAGGTCCCATTTGTTTATTTTTGTTTTTATTTCCATTTCTCTAGGAGGTGGGTCAAAAAGGATCTTGCTGTGATTGATGTCATAGTGTGTTCTGCCTATGTTTTCCTCTAAGAGTTTTATAGTGTCTGGCCTTACATTTGGGTTTTTAATCCATTTGGAGTTTATTTTTGTGTATGGTGTTAGGGAGTGTTCTAATTTCATTCTTCTAATGTAGCTGCCCAGTTTTCCCAGCTCCACTTATTGAAGAGGCTGTTTTTTCTCCATTGTACACTCTTGCCTCCTTAGTCAAAGATAAAATGACCATATGTGCATGGGTTTATCTCTGGGCTTTCCATCCTGTTCCTTTGATCTATATTTCTGTTTTTGTGCCAGTACCATACTGTCTTGATACTGTAGCTTTGTAGTATAGTCTGAAGTCAGGGAGCCTGATTCCTCCATGATACTCCTCTTTTTAAGAGGTGATATTTAATTCCCCTCTTCTTGAGTGCAGTCTGGATTCATAACTTACTTCTAATGAATAAAATATGGCAGAACTGATGAGACATTATTCCAAGAATAGGTTACAAAAAGGCTGCAGCTTCAACTTGCATGCTGTATCTTACTCTCACACTCTAGGTCTTACCCTCTTGGATTGTTTGATCCAGGAGAAGCCAACTGCCATAGAGACCCACATGCTGAAGAACAGAGGCCTCTAACCAAGAGCCAGTGAGGTACTAAAGTCTGCCGACTACCATATGAGTGAACCTATAAGTGGATTCACCAGCCCCATTTAAACTTTGAGATAACTATAGCTACAGCTGACAGGTGACCACAATCTCATAATTTCTAAGAAAGTTGTTCCTAGTACTGCCTGGTTTCTTTTTGCTCCTTACAGTAAAATGAGAGAGGAGAAAAATAAAGGAAAGGTCATTAAACTTGAAAGAACCAGGACCTGATGGTTTTGAGAAATCTAAGACATTCCAGATAGCAAACAGTTCTAAAATTAAGCAATGGCTTCTCAGCAAAGCACATATATAGACTGTTGCCAGGAAAACTAATCTAAAGGTGAAGCCAAGTGTGTGACTGTAAAATTATTTCATGAGGCCTCAGAAAAAGTTACAACAGTGCCTTGGAGTTCCTTTTAATCAGACAAAAGACTC
This sequence comes from Pseudorca crassidens, assembly GCF_039906515.1. Classification (NCBI taxonomy): domain Eukaryota; kingdom Metazoa; phylum Chordata; class Mammalia; order Artiodactyla; family Delphinidae; genus Pseudorca; species Pseudorca crassidens. The sequence continues at coordinate 150,384,048 of NC_090298.1, forward strand.
AATAAAGCTATCAACTGAGTGTCTTGCAGATCCTCTCAATCAAACAATAGGAGTGCTAAGGAATCTTAAGGGCATTGTCCTTCAGGAGTCTCAGCAGAATCCTATGCTAAAGGATTATCTTGAGGAAACTGGAGGTGTGGCTATTCTCTAATAGAGTGATCCTCTATAAGATTCACATAAATAAGATTTATAGAAGAATTATATATGCAAAAACATTGCCAGCTTGAATTGAAAAGGACAGAAACAATAGAAAATGAAAAGGCGGCTTTGGACCTCCAAAATTCTATCAGAAAGCAGGCTAAGAAAACTACTTAGCTGCAAATACATTCTATGTGTCGAAAAAAGGAAGGATGAGGGAGAACCAAGGGCCCAGATGGTGAAGCTGAGAGCCACGGAAAATTATTCCCAAACTCTGAGAACTTATCAATAAATATCAAAACAGTTGTCCAGCAGGATTTCACAATAGTTATGCACCAATGACATTTCGTGCCTATTTTTACTTGTTTGGATCAGGAAAGCTCAGAGTGGTTATCCTAAGTCTGTCCCAACATTATAGAGGTGTATGTACACTGTGTGTGTTGGCAGCAGATAATATATGCTTTTAGTTTCATAAGCAGAGGGAAACTGTACTCAAGGGGCCACAATTAGGGAATTAAATCTGAAGAGTCTTATCTGCACCTTGACTCAATTTAGATGGTAAAATTCCAGGTTTTCAGCTGAGGCTGCAATAGCATGAGACTTTGGGAGGCTTTGATTTGGGGTACGTATTTTGTACGTGAGATGAATGTAAATTGTATACTATGGAAGACTTGGTGGTTTTACAAATGTATCCACAAATCTTTTGATACTTCATCTCTTTAAGAAGTGGAGCTTAATTCTCTTCTCCTTGAGTGTGGGCTTGTTGGGCTCTTTGGATGTCAGCAGCTTGTTTTTAATAAATAACATACAGCAAGAATGATGAGTTGTCACTTCTGAGATTAGGTTATAAAAAAGACTATCGCAGGCTTCCCTGGTGGCGCAGTGATTGAGAGTCCGCCTGCCGATGCGGGGGACGCAGGTTCGTGCCCCGGTCCGGGAGGATCCTGCGTGCCGCAGAGCAGCTGGGCCTGTGAGCCATGGCCGCTGGGCCTGCGCGTCCGGAGCCTGTGCTCCACAACGGGAGAGGCCACGGCAGTGAGAGGCCTGCATACCGCAAAAAAAAAAAAAAAAGACTGTGGCTTCTGTGTTGGGTATTTTTCTTGTTCTTGTGTTCTCATACTTTTCTTCTCAGATCGGTCATTCCTGGGGAAGACAGCTGCTATGGAGAGGACCACATGGCTACAAACAGCCGCCTCATGGAATGGAAACCTTCAACAACCACATGAGTGAGCCTGGAAGCAGGTTTTCCATCCTCAGTTAAGTCTCCAGATGACTGTAGCTGTGGCTGATGTCTGACTGCAATCTCATGAAAGTCCCTGAGCCAGAATCAACAAGCTAAGCTGCTCCAGATTCCTGACTCTCAGAAACTGTGTCATATAATAAATATTTATTGTTTTAAGCTGTTAAATGTTGAATGCATTTTGTTATGCTGTAATAGATGACTAATATAGGGGAAAACTTAAAGCAATCCTGTATAGGTAAATCTACTCATTCTATAGATAAAGCAGCTGAGGTATAAAAAATTTCCCAGGGCTTCCCTGGTGGCGCAGTGGTTGAGAGTCCGTCTGCCGATGCAGGGGACATGGGTTCATGCCCCGGTCCGGGAAGATACCACATGCCGCAGACCGGCTGGGCCCGTGAGCCATGGCCGCTGAGCCTCTGTATCCGGAGCCTGTGCTCTGTAATGGGAGAGGCCACAACAGTGAGAGGCCCAAGTACCGCAAAAAAAAGAAAAAAAAAAATTCCCAAACCACACAGCTAATAAATGGAAGGGTAAAGATTTGAATTCACATCTATGTGTCTCAGAAGAAAAAAAAAAAAAAAAAGTAAGCTTTGTATAAACAAAAATCAAAACATAAGGAAACCACAATCTTTTATAAAAATAATGTTTGGGCTGATACAGAAATTCCAGTAATTACATACAAAACTACCATCTGCTTAAGGAGTAACTAAGGTGTTGGGCAGGCAGAGGAATGTGCAAGAGATGCTTAAATCTATACACCACAGGGGCCAGAACATCTGGTAAAAAAAACAAAAAAAAGGTGAGCCATTCCTTCTCGATTCCAGCTTTCCCAATTATGTTAATTGTAACAGAACTTGGCTTCCTGGCAAAGCAGAGCTAGTGAGGCATTTGACACACTGTAGAATTTAAGTTCAAAAGTAAAACTGTTTAATGAATGCACACCCTACTCCTTATTCATTATGCAAAGTCGGGTTGTAGAGTTTTTCAATATGTGCTCTAATTCCCTTTAAGAAACGTGATTCCACATTCCTCACATTAGTGCAGGGGGAAAAAAATATTCTGCTGGAAGATGCTTTGGGGTCAGTTAGAAATTCTCTGCTCTGTTTTTAAAAGGAAAATATAATCCCCTTTTCTCAGCTATTGTGTTTTCTTCTGGTGAGGGTTGATGGCTGTAAAATACAGCACCTCCCCTTCAACTTTTCCACATAACTTGATTAGACAGGAATAATCTCTTATGCTTTCATGCACAAATTTAGGAGTGACCCAGAACAAACGAGTTTCCTTCATCACCATAGCAACCAGGACTACGGAAAAATGCCACTCACTAGGCTATGCAAGTCAGATTTCATTCCTTTGATGTTAATTAACAAATTGCTTTCAGAAAATCAATGAGTTCCCCTGCTCCCCTCTAAATGTCTGTGATATATTTTTTAATATTTCCTAAAGTGATGCAGTGTCAGAATGGATGGGAGAGATAGGGAGCAAAACAGAACACTACCTTTTCCTGGTATAACACTTTGGCGATTAGGAACGCAATAGTGCATCGGGCCAAGAGGAGTATCCACTTGGACCTAATGGGCATTGAGACACAAACCTAAATTCATGTTTTCCTACTACACAAGTTCCCCTCCTCTTAGAAGATAGTGACTGTTCCCTTAGCAGAAAAAAAAAAAGAAAGAAAAAGGTGTATGTGTTTGTGTGTGTGCGCTAAACAAAAGGTCTGTCACAAAAGTTGTAGAAACCTATATTTACATTCCTCTATTCTCGTAATCTGCTCCTGGGAATGGAAAATTTCTCAAGGGCAATTTGGTGATTTTTACCAAAAATCTTTAAGTACCCTTTCTCTCAGATATTTGACTCCCAGAGAATTATCAGAAGGAGATATATACTCAGAGAATGGTATATAGATAAATGTACATAGACAGTCTTCACAGTGATATTTATTTATTTATTTATTTATTTATATAGTTTTTGCAATACGCGGGCCTCTCACTGCTGTGGCCTCTCCCGTTGCGGAGCACAGGCTCCAGACGCGCAGGCTCAGTGGTCATGGCTCACAGGGCTAGCCGCTCTGCGGCATGTGGGATCTTCCCGGACCGGGGCACGAACCGTGTCCCCTGCATCGGCAGGCGGACTCTCAAACACTGCGTCACCCGGGAAGCCCCCCACAGTGATATTTATAATAAATTTTTAAAGTTGGAAACATTCTAAACAACGAGGGGTGAAAGTGATCTAAAATGTGTTTTTAGAGAATTTAACAGGGTTTATAAAATTTTAAGTGAAAAGAGCAGGTTGAAAAACAGATTGCTGAGGTGATACATTAAAAAAGCAAAAGTTTCAGAAATTTGGCAAAAGAATAAATAAACCTCGCATGAAGGGTTTTCTCTGTGTGTGTCTTCCTGAAGTTTGCAGCTATTTTACTGAACGTATGTGGTGGGATATAAAATGATTTTGACAGAAATATATGAAAGATCTAGTTACATGTAATAGGTCCTCAGATAGATGTGTACCTATCTTTTTTACTAGATGGCAAAAGTTTATTCAAAGATATCATATCACTGGTCCCAAGAAGTCTCACCATTCTATTCATTGTAATATGATGTGAGAGAACAATTCCAAGAAGGTATACTTTGAATTGGCTTAATTAAGTGATTGATAAAAGGATTAAAAACTGACAGTTTCCAACATACTGAGTCTTACAAAAAAACTAATTATTAAAAACCTTTATCTACTTGTAAGTAATAAAAATAATTTCTAGATAAAAGGATATAAGGGTCAGAAAAAGATGCACAAGTGCGATCAGCTCCAGAATTAAACCCAAAAAACTTTATCAAATAAAATTCATGAAGAACAATTACTGTCAAGATATTTTGACCAGCACAGCTACTTCATTCAAAGAAAGACCAATATGTAAAACTAACTGAAATACAGTTTATACTGTTGGAAGAGCCAGATGAGTCATCTGAAGCCCACCCACTTTATTCTGTGAACAACAGTTTGAAAACCACTATTGCAGAAGATAATAGCTTCTACGGTTCCACCCCGTCCATTCTTGCCCTTCTCTTATCAGAGTTTGGGACTATGTCAGGATACCTAGGCTCTTGCAACAATAGCCACAGGATATGCAACACTAACAAGTGATTAACCACTTTGCGCCTCAGTTTTCTTGGCTGTAAAATGAGAGACTGGATTAGATTATTTCTATATATGGAAGGCAGCCTCTGAAACGGCTCCTAAGGATCCACCCTTTTGGTATTCATGCCCTGGGTAAATCCCTCTCTTTAATTCCCTCTCTTTGAGCATGGGCTGTGCCTCGTAATTCACTTCTAATAAACAGAGTAAGCTGAATTAGGATAAACTGAAAGTGATAGGATGAAACTTCTGACATTATGGTACAAAGACTGTGATCTCTCTCTCTCCCCCCGCCCCACAACCCCCCAACCTCACCCCAATCTTTTCCTCTCTTGGAAGGAAACTTCTGAAGTTGTGAAGAGCCCTATGAAGAGGTCCACATGGTGAGTAAACTTGAAAATGAATCCTGCCAAAGTCAAGGCTTGGGATGACTGTAGCCCTGATTGCAGGCTAGTGAGAGACTGTAACCCGAGGACAAGCTAAATGTGCCTGGATTCTTGACCCACAGAATTTTAAGGTGTTATATGCTTGTAGTTTTAATGTGTAAAGTTTGGGGGGTAATGCTACACAGAAACAGATAACTACACACAAAAGATAATGTTTTCTTCTATTTCTCTGGTTCTTTTCTTTAAACAGGTGTTTAAAGAGCATTTGTGGTTACCTATGAATCCAGAGTAAAGTTTGATAGTTTAAAAAACAATTTACCCTGATTTTGAATTTTTAATCACCTTTGGAAAACCCAGTTCTCCTGGTTTTAGCCCACATTCTCTTCAGATGCCGAGATGAACTATAGATACTGAGCTTGCCTCAAAATCACAGACACTCCCCACTCCTTCTTCTGGCCTTTACCATACCTGTGACAGAAGAAGGTGACAGTTCATCTTAGGGATCCCATCAATAGAACTGCTAATGAACAGCTGAATTCAGCTTTGAGGAGGAAGCATTCTTTCCTCTTAAAAAGCGAAAGTGCAAAGGCCCTTTAAAAGTTAAAGTAAAACTGCTTAGGAAATTTTTTGCCAAATCGAATTGTATTACCTTAAAGAGACGCCATTTTCACTCTACTACCTTATGTATCTTAAGCTCATAATTTGGTTCCACTCATCATGATTGATTGGGTCTTTGTGAATTATCCGTCAAAATAAATTCTGTATCCATGCTTTATTTTATATAATCTCTTATTGCTAAGAGATTACATTTTAATTTGTAGCCTATTAGCTAATTTATTATTTATGTTACCCCACTCCTTCAACCCCCCACCCTCAAATTATATAATCTCCTTGAAAAAAGAAAACACTATACTTTCTCCATCTTAACAAAATAAGACAATAAGCACCCAAGAGGTGTTCAAACTACAAATGACGGGATTATTTTGTGGATGTCTTAGTGCCAATTACTGTGTTGCCCTAAGAGGCATTCAATTACTATTTGTTAAATAAAAACAATCTAATATTAAATATAGATTATCCCTCTCCCAAAAATTTCAGTCTCACTCCCACTTGCAAATAAAGTTTAACTGTTCCAACTTTTTTTTTTTTTTTTTTAGAAATCCTAGTTAGAGCAACTAGCACATAACAAAACAACTCCAGTACATGAGGCGGAAATTTCCTAACAAAACAGGTAATGAACAATACCAATATAACTACAAAAAACTCAGTTTTCTTTCATAATGCCCTGAAATGTGCCGCTGAGTGCTCCTTCCTGGGACCAGACACAGTTTGGTCTGTTCATTGAATATTAATATTCATATTGGGGGCAGATGAAAAGACCCTCTATGTAGATCAATGTGAAACTGGAGGTACTTATGCAAAGTCAGTTGTCTTGGAGCCACCGTGACTGCATTTGATCTGTAAGTGTGGAAAACGTGAAGCCAGTTTTACTGTCTCCAGCTGACAGGCCTGCTCTTTGGAAAAACTGAATGGTTAAAGAGAGTTGGGAAGAGTCTTGACATTGTATGATAATGTCAGAAAAAACAGAAAGTCACATTAGCATGTGAACTAGAGTCACCTAGCACCTATTTTTGATTAGAGATTAGATGATGGAATTGACAGATTCAAGATGAATTATGAAGTTGTGCATTAGAATGGCACCATAAATGAGAAAAGCTAACATGAATCTCCCTTCTTGAGTATATTTCGGAGGCCTGATTTCTCTAAAGCAAACTTGAAAAACCCCAAGTCTACTATCTAGCATAGCATCTTTATTACCATAACCTATTTTCTTATGGGGAAGCATTAGAGTTTCCAAGAGTAGATACTTAATGAAACCACACATCTTAATTTCAAATATAAGACAAGATTTAAGAGATTATTACTTAATTCTCCTTACTTTGTCTGGGAGAGTTTTTGATTTTTGTTTTTCACAAAAGACAATTCTTAAATTATAAGCTGCTATAACAATTATTTAAAATCACTTAGCTGCATATGAAGCCAAATATTAAAATATATCCAAAATGAACAGTCCCCAGTCCTTGCTGTCCATTCATCACCTGGGGAGAGTTTTCAAAAGAGATTCCTCAGATCATACTGAATGAGAAAGTTTAGGGCTAGAAACCAGAAACAGGTATTTCTAAAAGGTAAAGAATTCATTAAAATATATACCCAGGCATCTTGGGGAAAGAGAGAGAGAATTCAGTGCTTGAACTTATGCTTCTGTCCAAAGGAATATATGACCTCACTTCTGCTCCTCTGTAGTCAGTCACTGTTTTTCACTTTTAGACCATGTCTCCATTTTGTGATATACACTCCTCCATCCTTACTTTCTGGAGCACACGATGCTCAAGGTGATGATGCTTCCTTCCAAGCACTGGAAGGGCTCTGGTTCCTATGGGTTCCTGAGCAATCCATGGTCTGAGGGATCTGACACTCTGCTGAATTTCTTCCTGGCAAATTTCTCTTCTCTTCTGCCAGTCCCTTAAGCGAAGAGTTGTAAGGAAGTTTCCAGTGAATGAAATCTGTTTACCAAGCTTATCTGTAAACTTCTCCGTTATATGCATCAATTTAGCTTTCTCTGGGTACTGTTAGATTAACCAAATGGCTAATCTCAAAAATCAGAGAGTGACTTTCTGTCAACATGCTTGTTGAGAGACTATTCCCTGTTTCTGCACGTTTTATATCCATCCTTTTTCTAGACTATAGTTTTCAAAGATATCTGTGTAGCAAACAGCATTAGAAGATAGAGATCCTATCTTCCTCAGGGGGCAGAGGGCAGATATGCTTCCCGACCAGGATAATAAAGATAATATCTCCCCTCCAGGTAAAGGTTAGGAAGTTTCAACTCTTCATAAAATTGGGGGATTTCGAAGCTTTGGATTTCTCAGCTGTGGCGCAAGCACACTGTGGGTGACATCTCCCCTAGGCCATCCCACATCACCCTTATGGGACTTGGGGTCAAGAAGAAGAAATGAGAGCATGAAGCCCTTGCCTCCTGCTGTCCCACAAGTCATAAAGTTATTTTGTTCTGAGCCAGGAGTCTTGTGAGCCAGGGCCCATGAAATAGTCACAGGCTAACTTGTTCATGTAACAGGGCAAACTCACAGATTTGCACAGCTCTTTAGAGCTCTTATTAAGTCCCTGGACTCTACTAGACACCATGTTACTGAGTCCCAGTTCTACCACTTACTTGCTACAAGATTCACTAGCTATACCACACACTAGCTATGTCACTCATAATGGTACTTCCTAGCTGTGGGACCTTGGCAGTAACAAGAGCAATAATAACAATAACAACCACAGTAACAGTAACTGGTAGGATTGTAGTGGTAACTAATAATAGCTAATACTTACCAATTGCCCTTTAGACACTGTGGAGTGCTTTATATAACTTAGCTCATTCAATCACAGATGCCATATAAACTAAGAATATCAAATGCTATCAGAATTTTCTCTCTCAGCATTATCATGAAGATCAAAAGGAAATATTGATAGTGCAGTACATTGGGAGCTGTAAACATAAATGCACAGTACTTCTATTTTCCTCTCTTTATTCACCTGGATCTCACACCAGGCCCTTCTATCTCTGTCTTTGCATGTGCTGTGTCATCTGTCTGGAACACTTTTCCCTTTGTTCTTCTGCAGGCTTCTTTTGGTCCTGCATGATTCAGCTCAAAGAAGCATTGTAAGGGGAACAGATTGTTCCCTCGAAACACGTTTCCTTCGTGAGCCAGGACATAATGTCTTTTGGCCTGCTGGGTGGAGTAAGTACGCACCCATTTTTCCTACCCCATTTCTCACTTATGTTCAGGGGAGGTAGAGGGTCTCAACTCTGTGGCTCTCTCTGAAGCTGCTCACCTACTGCCCACACCTATATCCTTCTCTGCCAGATGAGCCAGCCTGGGGAGTGCTGCCCCAGCCGGCTGTGGTCTGGGTTCTCTGCCACAGACCAGGGCGATAATGAGTTCATTTGGGTAGGCAAGCAGGGCTGGGGGCTGGGAGAAACCCCTGTTGTCCCCCCAGTCTAAGTCACACTCTCCAATCCAGCTCTACTGTAATGAAGTTGACAATTTTCTTGCTATCTCACTTCCTAGATTTACTTCTCAACTGGGTTGGAAGCCAACGGGGAAAAGGGAGTGAATAACTGGCATTTCCTGAAAAAAATCCACCCCAGCTTCCCCTACCTCCCTCAGCAATATTCTTAGAGAACAATTAGGACACTCACTGTCTTGTTTACCTGCCTGATTTTTCATGCAAGTGAGCCAGGGGTACAACCAGTTGGTGTCTGTATGCTCAGTACTAGCAGTATTTGCTACACAGGACATAGCACTGTGTACTATTTTGAGGATGTGGTTAGGTCCTCAGTAAATGAAAGAACATAAGCAATCCCCAGAGATTCTAGCTCCTTCTTAGTTCGTCTTTGCAGCAGTAACGCTGGAATGTCTGCCCCATTCCAGATGAGGGATAATACTTGATAGGTCTTTAGCTGGGGAGACGCAATGTTTTTCTGCATTTCGTCTTCCACAAATGGCAAGTCATCAGGATGAGATTTCAGAATGTCAAACACTCTTTGGCTTCCAGGCCATGTCAGAATAGTAAAAAAACAAAACAAACCCAAAAAACATGAAAATCAGTCTCTCGCCAGTGATGTTCCATTTTATATCAAAAGATTTCAGAGCCATTAAAAAAATGGAAACAAGGAACAACTCTTATCTCTCCAAGAACATCATCACCCACCACAACAATGAAGACGTGAACAAAGGAGGGCACACTTCAAGATGTTCCTGACAGTTTTTGTGGTAATTACATGTCCTGCCCTTCTGGTTTCTTCCCTCTAAGACTGGAGCTATGCTCTTACACAAGTTACTGAAAATATGGATGTGGGCCTTGGTGCTCAGAGCTTCACACTAAGCATTTATGCTTCAACTTGGAAGAGTAAGACAGAGACTCCTTAAGTCCTAAGGTAATTTGTGATTACAGTTTCCAAGTTACACTTTGACAGTGTAAGTCTTAATTTTTAGCTACCATTTATTTATTAAGTTTTTCACCTATAGCATCTCATTTAATCCTCATAACCACCAAAGGAGGAGATAATATTATCAACATTTTACAGATGGAAATGGAGCTTTGATAACTTGCCCAAGTTCAGATAGTCAGTAGAGGGGCCAGGATTAAAACCCATATTTTGCTTATCCCCATGGCCAAACTGCCTCTCCTTGGCTAATGTCTGAAGAGTGATCCAACCCACATGCAACCTTTGGGGAGTGCATCTTGGTAGATGCCTTGAATTTGTTAGTTAAGAAACTGTTTCAGAAATTTCAGTTAACATCCATCATGTGTACTATTTGTCCAAAGAAGTGAGATCACACGGGATAGTAGGAAAGTGTATATAGTTTCTGTGATCTGACAGCCCTGTGTTTGAATGACCTAAAGCAAATAACTTCCTCTCAGGAAACTGGAGTTGTTTCAGCTATAAAAATGAGAATAACACGCAAAAAAAAAAAAAAAAAAAAAAAAAAAAAAAAAAGAGAATAACAATAGCATCTCGTTTATAGGGTTTCTATGAATATTAAAGACAATGAAGAATATAGAAAAACGATTCGTCCCCAGAAAGTTATTGACAGATGTTAGGAATTGACAGATGTTAAATTAAACAGATGTTAGGAATTAAATTAAAACAGATGTGTTTTAAATGAAGAAATTCCACTGTAATTCTAGTGGTTTCTATATAAACTTTCCTACAGATGCATGTTTTTTTTTTTTTTTAAACACTATCTCATCTGGTAAAACTACATCAGACCGAAGATGATAAATTGTAAAAGAGAAGACAAGAAATTTCATGGAAATTTATATAGACTGTTCCCTCAAAGTTCAGACTAACTGAACCCCTCACTGATGTACAGAGAAAAACCACGATATCCAAGCTCACGACTTCCCAAATGGTAGCCCTGGAATATTACTATGGATTCCAGAAAGTGTAACTTGCTTCTAGCTTTGTAATTTGAAAAGCGAACAACTCCTAACCTTGTTGATTAGCTGCTGTTGAGGGCTGAAATCGGCCATGGAGAAGGAGAAAAAAAATCTTTTCTTAAAGGCTCAAAAAAAATATCCTGACACATGGAGACTAGCACACTTGTTATTCCACCAGATTTCTCCACACCTGCATGCATATAACACATCCTTTTAAAAATTCACTAACAACATTTGAAATTGGATTCATTTTAACATGGAAAAAAAATACTAAGAAAACTGCTAGTTACCAATGGCCAAAACGGAAGACTTTTCCATACAAGGAACAATTTCTGGAGTTCTGTGAAAAGCTAATTTTGTCCTTCTTCTTCTTTTATTTATATTACAGATATTTTGCAAGTTCCATAAGACTCCATCCCACACAAGACAGTGAATCTAAGTGTCACAGAAGACTGAATTTCCTCAGTATTTCACAGTTACCAAAACACCTGTGCTAAATACTTTTCTGTGTATCAGCTGTGAAAACTCACTGTTCAATAGCCCTCCAAATTTCTCATTTATTACCCATGGGGGGGGGGCGGATCCTGGGTGCCCCACAATGGGTTACGTTAAACACTTGGAAGAATAGTGCTTCAAGAGCTTCATAACGGATTAAAAAAAAAAAAAAAAGACCAGCAAATTTCACCTACACTTCTTTTAGACACTGGCTTCTACCTCTTCTGAGATGCTGCCTTATCTGGAAATTAATTAAGCAGAAACTAGATGGGCACAAATACCATAACATTCTGAAGCTTAATTAGCAAACGCTTTTTAACTTCACAACAGGTCCTAGCCTTGTTGGTTACTTTGTTTCTTAAAAGAGGAGAAAGCCAAGCCATATTATTCTTTGCTTCCTTTCAGAGAGGAAACAAGCATGGAAATTTAAAAATAGATCAATGGATGCTCAGAGGGCAGCTCCCTAGCAACCTGGGCTGCATTGCTGATATGCTAACAGGAGTGGCCTGCATTTTGCCAGGTATGTCAGCAAGCCACTCCCACTGATAGCAAAGCCATGGAGGGAACACAAATGCCTGAAGCCAGGGAGAGGACACACACAGGTGCCAGATATTCCTCCAAGTGGCAGGCAGTCTGATCAGAAGGGAGGCCAATGACTGTGCTGGGCAAGTTTCTCAATTGCATTCCCTAGTGAGGCTTCTTGCCCATCCCCAGGGGTCAAGCAGAGAGGCTGGAGGTGGGAGAACTCTTGGTCATCAAAGACCCATGAGAAGAGAAATCATTCTGAAAATGACTGCTGTTGGACAGTCAAAAATCATGTCTCTGCCTTTTCTTTATTAAATAACAAGGGAGAAAATGAAAAGATGGAATGTTTATTGATAGTCTTTGTGCCTGATGCCGAGGAGCTTGTTTTTGAGGCTCTGATGTGAAGGGGAAAAAAAGAAATTCCTGCATGTCATATAGTGCAGAGTACAGGCGCCCTAGTGCACACTGTGAAAATATCATAGAAAAATATGACATCAAATTGTCTGCCTGATACCATTTCTTATTAAAATAAAAAGAAGAAAGGTATAGAGACTAACAACGCTTTTCCTTTTCTTGCTCAGCCTTCACATAAGGAAAGTTACCTGGTTTTTCAAGATGTTAAAACATGTCCTTGTGTCAAAATGGAATAATTAAACATTCAATGCCAGCCCCTTAACCAGATGTGCCCCCTTCCACTTCTTTTTTTTTTTTTTTGGCTTGCTTGTTCAAAATGCTTTTCGAAGGAAAATGTCAAGCAAATTATTTTTACTCAAAATATTTTTCCTTTCTCCCTCCCTCTCTTTTAAGACAGCAGTCTCAAATCGTTGGCCATTCATTATTTTTTGCATAGACTAATATTTTTGTCTTTGACTTTTTTTTAAATAGGGAAAAATATGGAAACAAAAAGGTAAAAGGGGAAACATAATGAACTTCCATGTTTCTCTCACCAAGACTGAGGATTAAAACCTTACAAATGCTGTTGAAGTTCATTCCTTTCTCACACACTAAGAGGTAACCACCATTCCCCAGAATTCGGTACATATCATTCCCAAGCATTTCTTTATACCTTCATTCTATATGCACCTATCTGTAAACAACATTTTGTCATGTTTCCAAATTTTTTTATGTATTGTTATATGGTACAACTTGGTTTTTTAAATTCTACAACTTGTTCTTTTTAAAAAAAGTCTCCAAATTGCATTTTTGTGATTTATCCATGTTAGTACATTTATTTCCATTTCATATACTATCTACCTGAATGAATAAAATACAATTTAATTATACACTCTTTTCAACTATGAGACTCAGTTTCCATTTTTCATACAATTATAAGCAATGCTGGTGGTATCATTTTTCGTCATGTATAAAGATAAATTCTTATCTGCTCAGAATAGGTCTAAGACATATGTTGTCACCTTCCCATATATTCTATGCAAGCTATGATGTTACTTTAAAAAAAATTAAAAGGTACTGTACTCTTATTAGGTATGAACACTGTGCTCTGTGTTTTATATAATATACCTCTCATTGTAATAGCCTGAAGTAAGTAATTTTATCTCCATTTTACAGAAACAGAAACTGGCATCCAGAGAATGGAAGTAACTGGCAAACATAGAGCTGGCTTGATCTTCAAACACAGAGCTGTCTGACTCTGAAAGCTATGCTCTACACCACCATCCTATACTGCTGCCCATGAACAGAAAACTCATTCCATTGGCCTCCCAAGCTTTTAAATTGAGCAGTCTTCCCAAAAGAAATTTGTTAAGTATGAATCCAACAAATTCTTATTCAAATGCGTATTATATGTATTTAAAACTGCACCAAATGATATACACATGAAAAACAGAAAAGGGTGAGATAAGCAAGAAATGTTATATTATTTATTAATGGTCCAAAACATTACGTACTTTCTAAAATATATTAATAATAGTTATCTATGTTGCATAGATTAGTATTATTTTGATAGCTAGGCAGTTTACTGCTTTTATGTTTGATTAGAAGTTTAAAAATGAGGAAGTGGGGACTTCCCTGGCGGTCCAGTGGTTGGGACTTTGCCTTCCTGTGCAGGGGATGTGAGTTCGATCTCCGGTTGGTGGGCTGGGATCCCACATGCCTCACAGCCAAAAAAAAAAGAAAACCAAAAAAACCCCATAAAACAGAGGCAATAATGTAACAAAATTCAATAGAGACTTTAAAAATGGTCCATATAAAAAAGAAAAAAAACTCTTTAAAAAAAAAAAAAGAATGAGGAAATGGTTATATATGACGTTAGGAAAACAAAGGTATACATTGTGGATTGACTCCAATATCTATACTATTTGTTATTTGTTCCTGTATTTGAGTCTGGAAGTATAAGAATATCATCATCATCATGATGGATTTTTTTGTTTGGCTTTTTTTTTTTTTTTTTGCGGTACGCGGGCCTCTCTCTATTGTGGCCTCTCCCGTTGTGGAGCACAGGCTCTGGACACGCAGGGTCAGTGGCCACGGCTCACGGGCCCAGCCGCTCCGCGGCATATGGGATCTTCCCAGACTTTCAACCACTGTGCCACCAGGGAAGCCCATCATCATGTTTTTAAATATATTTTTAGTCAGGGCAAAGTGATTGAATATGTACTTTGTGTTATAATGATTCACAGGTCTGATTTCAAGTTCAGTTTGATTTTTTTTCCTAACATGTGTTCTTAATCATTGTCATTGATAAAAAGGAAACCTCACAAATCACTGACATTGCTTACTAAATCATGATATTCATTTTTCAATCTTATCCACCAATTATGTTAAGGGTATTTTTTTGGCTTAAATGTAGCTCATAAATTTCAATCTTCTTTAATGTCATTCAGCTATTCTTGCAAACTAGTCATAAAGTGTTATTTTTATTATAATGTAAAAGATTAGTTAAAACTCCAGCTTAAAAATACTATTTAGGGACTTCCCTGGTGGCACAGTAGTTGGGAATCCGCCTGCCAATGCAGGGGACACAGGTTCAAGCTCTCGTCCGGGAAGATCCCACATGCCACGGAGCAACAAAGCCCGTGTGCCACAACTACTGAGCCCACATGTCTAGAGCCCATGCTCCACAACAAGAGAGGCCACCGCAATGAGAAGTCCACACACCACAATGAACACTGGCCCCTGCTCATCACAACTAGAGAAAGCCCGCGCGCAGCAACAAAGACCCAACTAAGCCAAAAATAAATAAATAAAAAATAAGTTTATATAAAAAATAATAAAAGTAAAAATACTATTTCGAGGGTTTTAAAATAGGTTTGAAAATGCCATTTCCAAATTTTTAACTGCTCAGACATGACTCTTGTTGTTGCTGTTTTTGTTTTTGTTTTTTTTTAATGTGACACACATTGTTTCTGGCAATGAAATTGCCTTTCAATGTAAACTTTTCCAAACACTGTATTTCAGAATGCTTTCCTAGAGTATAAATTTTTAAAAATATGCACTTCTTTCACACTCACTGTGAAAATGTTGCCAAAGAGACTGTTTAAGTGTGCCTTCTTAAAATATATATTTACTAATTAGCACACTAACACCTACTGGTCTTTGAGTTCAATAACACTTTTAAGAACAGCTGTTTCCTATTTATTGACAGCAGAACAGATAAGACATTGTCCTGGATGTTACACAAAGCTGGGTTTAAATGCCAACTCTGCCACTTGCTATCTGAATTATCCTGAGAAATTTACTTCACCTCTCTTGTCAGTTTCGTATATCTATAAAATATGAATAAAAACAGCATCTGCCCACATAGGTTGGGTGGCAAAAGTGTGATTAGTTAATGCATGTGGTGTTTAATACAATGCTTGGCACATATAAGGACTTGATGAATTTTAGCTCTTTGTATTATTATTTCATGGGTAACACAAAATACTTTTTGTCACTTGGAAACCTAAGAGATAGTAGCAAACATCTAAGTGCAGGGATCCATTTTTCAGTATTAGTAATCTTATTCTGCAAGTAAGAAGACATTGTTTTACAGACTGAGTCATCCCTTTTGGAAGTAGAATACTGCCATCACAGAACAAAAAGTACCAAGTCACTGGGGGAAAAAAGAACAGCCACAGTTACCATTCACAGTTTGTTAAAGGAACTGCTGCCCTCATTTACTAATATATTAATAAATGGTTAATTAAATTCCTCTTTCATTTGGTGATGCTATATTCCATTGACCTTTTCCAGTTCTATGAGCGATAGTGCTAAAAACAATGTGTTTCAAAGACAACAAAGAGGCATAGGATGGACACAAGGTTATAAATGAGCATGTATACACGTGGTTTAATTTTAGAGGAATGGGACGCTTCTTAAGTAGAATTTCTCTCTTGCCAGCTAACATGCCCAAAATTCTACTATTGGATTTTACCATTTCAGCCCTTCTGTTCTTCAACAAATCAGCATCTTAAGAGACATAATAGAGTCTTCCGCCAAAGCTTTAATAAAATGAAATCACTTATCATCTTGTTGGCTTAGAAAAAAGGTAACGTGGCCTTATAGAAATGGGTAAGAAGAGGAGAGAGGTGTCAGGAAAGGCAAGCAATATTATAAGGGAGCATATTTCTAACTGTATCCACCTTTCCATTTAGGAAAACATAAGAAGGCTGCCAGTAATGACTTAGATCTTGGATACCCCAAACTCTTTGCTTCAGTTTCTTCTTAAGAAGAAATATTACCTAAAACATCTATTAAAGCGGACCATGGTCCCCAGAGGCCCAAATGTACTCTGCATCCCCTAGAACAGAGCAACTTGAAATTTTCTTGGACATCCACCTATGTAGAATTTAAATAATAATAAACTGTTTTATGAAATGATTTATTTCTTTTGCTTTGATTGGGAGTTGAGACTCTATCTTGATAAAGCGGATACTACCCGCCCCTTTTTCTAACTAAGTGGATAGCATATTATAGTTTTGTTTAAAAGTAACACTTGTCGGTTCACACACAAAAAAATAACACACCATAATGATAGTTTAGTTCTTTGCTAAAAGTACTTACTGTAGCAGCTGTGAATTTTCACTTAAGACAACTTGTGGACTTAGAGAAGAGACAATCTTTTGTGATTACCACACACTCAATGGACAACATTCAAAATAACCTATTAATTTTAAAAAGTCACAAATGTGAAGTTGTAGACTTTTCTTTTGGTAGTTACAGTAAAGCAGAATTAGTGGCACTGACATTATAAATTCCAAGAACTTTGTAAAGTATTTTAGAAGTTCTAGGTGAGACTGGACTGATCATTACTAATACTTTTAACATTAAGCAAACTGGCTCCAGGGCCAGATGAGGTAGAGTAAGCACACTCCACCCCATCCTTCACACCGTATACATTCTCTATACAGCTATATAACCTCTACCCAGCTATAAAACCTGACAGAATGCAAGGAGCAACTAGGTGAAGACTCTGAAAAATAAAGAGCAGCGAGCAGATTGGGGAAGAACACAAGAATTCCTAACACCTCTGAAAGGGCAGTGAGCTTACTAACATTTTTTCTTCTTGTTTCTTTCAACCTAACCGATCTCAATGTAATCTGAGACCCCAAAGTGGTAACTGGGGCACAGGCAAAGAGTTCCTTCTCATTTTGCTGGAAGAGTGGAAAGAATTCCCAAACACTCAGGGAGAGGGCAGAAATGATCATTTTTCTTTTACTGTTTCTCCATTTCTTCACACTGGAGCCCCCAAGAAATCCTGTGTTAGCAGCAGTAGTGGCAGAAATGGGAGCCTGCAGGAGCCAGAAATGAGAGAGAGGAACACCTTCCTCTCTATTTTATGAAACTATGGTTCCAAGAGAAGATTTCTCTCTCTCTCGCTTGCTCACTCTCTCTCTCTGTCCTCTTGCAACTTGGCCTTGGATGCAGACACAGTCACAGTGGTGCACAGCAAGGCTGGGCACTGGGCAACCAAAGCCCCAGCATTCTGGACGGAGAACTGAAACGGAGCACTTAAGAGAAATGTTAAATACTGGGGAGACTGAAGAGGAGAAGTTTGGGATAATAATACCATGGACTTGTTTATGAATTGCATAGATCTAATTCTAATCAGCACGTTGAATAATTTGAGAGCTGAACAAATAGATCACTGCCCAGATCCCACAGTAGTCACCATGTGGCACACAGGTGGAACAGATCTGAACAGCACCACAAAGGATTTGAACACTGAACTGACACTGAGGCCACAGCCCAAGGAAGGCACATTATAACTTGCAACTTGAACTTAAACTGCTCAAACAAAAGTATAAACATTCTCCTTAAAATTCAACAGACTAAACATTTCATAACATAATATTCAAAATGTCTAGGACTTAACACAAAATTACCAGACATACCAAGAACCAGAAAAATCTCAACTTGTATGGGAAAAGACAATTAACAGATATTGATGCTCAGATAAGAAAAATGTTAGAATTATTTGATAAAGAATTTAAAAGCATAAAAACGCTTTAACAAACAGTTGCAAAGACACTTAAAGCAAATGGAAAAACAGAAAGTCTCTTCAGAGAAAAAGATGATATAAAGAATTAATTAGACTAATGAATTGGAAAGCTACAATAAATGGAATTATAAACTCACTGGAGGGGCTCATTAGCAGAATGGAGAAAATAATCAGTGAATCTGAAGACAGAACAATAGAAATTATCCAATCTGAACAACAAAGAGACAACAGTCTTAGGAACTTGTGGACAATAAGAGAATGTCTATTATTCTGTACTGTACTCTTTCTCTTCTCTCAGAGACAGTACTAAGAAAATCTGAAGAAATAATGGCTAGAAACTTTTCAAGTCAGGTGAAATACATAAGCCTACAGATTTAAGAAGTTCAGCAAATCCCAAACAAGCAAAAAAAAAAAAAAAAAATCAATGCCCCCAAACATAATTAAACTGCTAAAGACAAAGAAAAAAATCTTGAATGTTACCTATGTTTAAGTAATGATTTGAATGATAGCAGATTTCTTTTCAGAAACCATGGGGCCAGAGGAAGTGTCACAGCATTTTTAAAGAGCTGAACAAAAAATACTATGAACCCAGTGAAAATGTGAACAAAAAATACTGTGAACCCAGTGAAAATGTCCTTCAGAAATGAAGAGAAAAACAAAAGAAAATATTATCAGATGAAGAAACTAAAAGAATTCACTACCAGCAAATTTGCTCTGAAGTTGGGCAAATAATATTAGAAAGACAAAGCAACTTGTTTTTGATCACTGGATGATTATCTTTCCTTCTTTCTCAATTATATTTCAGCCCATCGATAGCAATAACTTATAAATATCTTGGAACTCAGTAAACACTACTCTGACGTGGTAAAGAACAGTAAAGTGCATTTATTGCTCAGGTGGGACTTTCAGCCAATAACACATCTACACCCCTTTATTTATATATAGGCATGGAAAGTGAATGGACTTTTTTCTTTCTTTATTTTGGCTACGTAGGGTCTTCGTTGCTGTGTGCAGGCTTTCTCTAGTTGCGGCGAGCAGGGGCTACTCTTTGTAGTGGTGCACGGGCTTCTCACTGCGGTGGCTCCTCTTGTTGCGGAGCACAGGTTCTAGGTGTGAGGGCTTCAGTAGTTGTGGCTCGCGGGCTCTACAGCACAGGCTCAGTAGTTGTGGCACACGGGATTAGTTGCTCCATGGCATGTGGGATCTTCCTGGACCAGGGATCGAACCCATGTCCCCTGCATTGGCGGGTGGATTCTTAATCACTGTGCCACCAGGGAAGACCCTGGACTTCTTTTAATAATACTCAATTTTGAGTTTCTTATTATAATAACAAAAAAAATTAGAGGAAATTTTTGGAATAATTATCATAGAGAAGGATTTGAATACATTTGGGGGAATATAAGGAAAGTAGTACTTTTGGGGAATGATTTTCTTGTTATTAATCAAAAGCAAAGCAGTGTTATCACAATAGTCAAAACAGCTAGACTCCTCCTTTCTGAACCCCACCAGAGTCCCCTGGTCCCTTCATATCTCTGAGATTAGAAAATCTAGAGAATCCATCTTTGGAGCTAGGCCTGATTTCCTTGCACTAATATCACTAGTTATAAGGTCTATACATGTGCTTGAGTGTCTTCAGCCATGATTTATCAGCTAAAGATAAAAAGCATGAGGAAAGAGAGACGGGGATTTATCTTCATAATATATCTTCTGAAAATTGAACTTATACATGTTGGTCCTCTGCTAGACTTACATTTCTAGGGAGCTGAAGTTCCCAAACAAAAACTAAACTTCAGCAATGACAGTCTTTTTGACAAATCCTCCTATCTCTTTGGGTGACTATATGATTTTTTAAAGCATACCTTGCTTGAAAATATGTTATTTTTCTTGATCCATTTACAGTCTGTTTAAGAATTTCTTCTCCATCTGCTTGTATTCCTTGTTTCAGTTTAAAAGGAAGAGCTGCCTAAACTCAGTGGATCAATAAACAGCAGTATACACTAATGTATTCATTAGGATGTTAAAATCTTATTTCCTGTTAGTCAGTATGGCTCACCTGGGCTTTCATGTTGGCTCTAAGGACATATTATAGCTGATCTTTCTCTGGAATGTTTTACTTGTTGCCAATTTTGCATTGAGGAAGGTACAAGAAAGTGACTTGACCGTTAACCGCAGAAGTTCCACAGCAATCACTCCTGTTCTCATCCACACAGCAAGCATAACAATAGGTAAATATCTCCTTGAATATTAAGGGCTTAATCAAAATCCTATATTTCAGCACAGACTTCTCAACCAAATGGGGCAACAAGAAATGAACATATGAAGAGATATGAGATTTCACTGCTTTTTAGCAAAACTGAAGAATTGGCTGTCTTACTTTAAAAAGGTTTTATAATGATCAAGACCTTTTGGAGTGATTTAAAACTGTGTACATAATCCCGCTGATGAGACCTGCTTGGGCTTTTCTCTCTACAGCATGACAAGGGGGCTGCCTTCTCAATGACTTTCAGGGAGGGGGACTCAGAAAGAAAGGCTGATTTCAGCCCATGCCACTCTGAGCAGGAAGCCAGGAGACGAACTGCTGGTGCTACTCTGCTCTGCTCTGCAGCTCCCACTGGTGACAATGTCTTTTTAGCCTTATTCTCAGATCAAGTGGGAAATTACGAACACATTAATTGCCCTCCAGTCAAATACTTGCCAAGATAACAGATGGCCGATAACACCAAGCAACCTTGACCTGTGGTCACCAGCCCCGTCAATCAAGCACAGGATCTCTCCTCTGGGGAAAACACTGTCTTCTGTGCAACACAGCATGTTCAAATATCATGGCAGATTTAATAAAACACGTAGTCCATGCAGCAAATATGGGCACAGCATCTTCCCTTGTGTGAACTGGAGTACCGGCATGCTACATAAATTCCCTGAAGTCTTCAACTGCTTCCATGTAAACACTGGACAGAAAATGGAACACTGCTGAGCCAGAATCAACAGTCATATTCGACATCTGAAATCAAAAATCTCTATTTGGGGTCTGACAGTACACTTGAGTGTCATACACCACACAAGTAAGTGCCCACCTAAATCAGAGGAAATAGCCATTGTCTAGAGATTAAATGTAAGCTACTGACCAATGTGCTTGGATGGATCCATTAGGTGTGAAAATCCTACAGATATTTCAAAGCACATTTGCCATTTGGTGGTAAAGGAGAGAATGTTCTTACCAATGCTAAAACTCCACAAGCACAAATGCTGACATAAAGAGTATATCTAAATAGATGCATGGATGCTGACACTGAGAGCCCAGCCATAAAGATCTATCAAGAGGTCATTAGAAAAGAGATAACTAATAAGAACCTGCTGTATAAAAAAATAAATTAAATAAAATTCAAAAAAAAAGACAAAAAAATGGTCTATTAGAGATCTGGTGCAGCTGTTTCTGCAACAAAGAGACATTCTTGCTGGGATAGGCTATATACATATGAGGTGTGTAGCTGGGGATTTGGTAGCCTAAGAAATAGTATCACAAAGATTCACTGACTTAGAAGCAAGAGGTCAGGCTCCAGTGCCCACTCTGGGCCCTACTCCTAACTGACGACATTGTGGGAAGTAATTTAGAACAATGAGCGAGAACTTGGGCTCCAGATACAAGATGAGCCTGGGCTTGATCCCTAACACTTACTACCTCC
Source organism: Pseudorca crassidens (assembly GCF_039906515.1). NCBI lineage: Eukaryota > Metazoa > Chordata > Mammalia > Artiodactyla > Delphinidae > Pseudorca > Pseudorca crassidens. Next base: position 150,406,101 of record NC_090298.1, read on the forward strand.
ATGGCCTTGGGCATATTATATAAACTCTCTGCCTCAGTTTCTTCATCAGTCAAATGAGGATAGTAATACTTTTTCAAAGGCATTATTGTGATCATCAAACGTAATAAACTATGTTAAGCCTTAGCACGATGCCTGGTATGGACGAAGACTCATTAAATGTTAGTTATTATTAATAAATGTTCATCATTACTATTAATAGTTTAGTAAATGTTGGGAGAATAACTTATGCATTCTGAGCCTATCTTCTCATCTGTGGAAAGAGAAATTGGAATAGATTATTATGATAAAATGCTTCCAGCTCTAACATCCCACAGATGTGTAACTCCAATTTATTGCTGGTGAATACAGATGTCTCCTACAGATATATGATAGGATAGTAATGCATTTTGGAGCATAAAATTGTTTAAGCGGACATTTTATTTCCTAAAAGGTCCAAGGCATGACCTCATTAAATCTTTACCACAACTCTGTGCATCAATAAGAGATGAGGAAACTGAGGCTCACACAGGTTAGGGGGCTGCCCGTGGTCACAGAGTTTCCAGGGCTAAAAACCTAGGTATGGCAGCAACAGGACAGAGAAAGGAAAGTGAGGGCACAAGGTGGGAGATGAGCTTGTCAGAGCGGCTGGAGGACCAGGCAGCCACGACAGTGTGCCACGCAGGTCCGCAAGATGTCAGCGCTCCTTGTGAGATGACTGAAACCCAGGCTCGGCAGCCAAGGGGAAGGAGAGGAGAAGGGATGTCAGGTTAATTTATTTAACATAAATAATGTATTCCTTAATTATCTGCCACATGATTAAGTAATTCTGATGTAAATAATTGAAATCAAGGGAAGGGGAGGACATCAAGTGCAGGGAGCTCTGTTTTTAAAAATATACTTGCAAGGTAGAGGACAATGTGGATTTCAAAGGAAGACTTCCTTAGACCATTTACGCATGGACACTGTGAGTGCCACCATGTGGCATGTGCCAGGCATTGTGCCAGGCATTGTGTAAGACTCTGGGAATATAACAAGCTGAGTTCTCAACTCAGAGCAGTACACAATCTCATGAGGAAGCCGACTATGTAACCGAAAAACAGTATTTTACACTGTTATCAGTCCTATGGCGGAACCGAGGAGAGAACAACCAATTGTCAGGAAGGTTAACTAAGGATGGACTCTAGTTGGAGCTTAAAATAGAACAAATAGGAGAAGAGTTAGATGCCTGGGAGAAAGGGTGGGACAGAGGCTTGCCACAGTTCCTTTGGGGGTAGATACTATTACTAATTCAAGAGACAGAGAGAGAGAGAGAGAGACAGTGATAACCTGCTGTGAAAGAATTTAATTTGACCTATTCTTTACTGTTGTGAAAGTAACAAGTATACTGTTCTCAGTAATTTTTAGCACAACCTTTTAAGGAATTTGGTAACTCAAAGATGCAGCCCGCCGAGAAAAAGCAAAGCTCAATTTGAGAAGGTAGGAATGTGATGTTGGGAGAGCCTGTCTTTGGAGTCAAACTTCCTGTGTTTCAGTCCTGTCTCCATCTCTCAGGAACTAGGAGACTTCAGGCAGTTCACTTTTACCTCTCTAAGCTCCAGCTTCTTCATCTATAAAAGGAAGATAACGGTAATACTACTAATAATGTCTCCTCTGTAAAGTTTAAATGAAATAATGCATATACTGAGGATAACACAGAGACTGAGAAATATCAGGTGATCTACAATGTTTAACTGTTATTAGCAGCATTACTATTAATTACTATTTCTAGAGGGGCTTAGAAACCTCAGAACCTCTGGGAGCCTGAGAAACACTGACAACCTTTCTGAGACTGAAGAAATAATCTTTCAATGTTGAGAGAAATCCACATATGTATAATACCATACACATAAGGTATAGTATTACTTATAAAATTTACGGAATTTAAATTTTAAAAGTATAGAACTTCCTACTATTGAGAACAAAGACTTGACTGGCTTTTCTACTTACTAGCTCTGTTATTTTGAATAAGTCATTTACCAAAGATACAACTTTTTCTCATCTGAAAAACTGGGCTCTCATGTCCCTAACTCAGGAAAGGAATACCCAGAGATGGATTTGGAAAAAAAAATGATAATAAAACATAACAACTGTGAGTTTCAGGGTATGGCATTATATATCAAAATCAAAGCAACAGCTCCTCCCCTAATGTCCTTCACAAAAAAACTGAACGCTTCTTTCCACTAAGCCCCTTTGCAACTACTTTTATGAATTATCCTATTTCTATAAAATGCTTGGATGACTGAGGGTTTTTTCCATCTCATCTGGGCCTCCTCATCTTCTGCAGCCTCAGTCTGTGGCTAAAGTCTCTCGTTCTTGACACACAAAGTCCTACCTATGGGTGTAAGGCGTCCAGAACACTGACTAGTCTTCTTGCTTCCCCTTTTGCTGCTTCGCTGGAATAACCAAACTGGACTACTGGTTTGTAAAATTCACCATATTTTTCTTTCTCACATGCATCCTGAATCTCAAATTTAACGAGTTAAGTAGAATACTGGCGGTTGCCTTAAGGATGAAGATCTGCTGAAAGGACAGAATTCAGCCCCTACAAAATGATGAATGTTAGGACCATTGAGCTTCCCAAATGAAACTCAACAGTAAAATAGAGAACTGTAAAATATGCAATCTAGCAGTTGGTGTGTCTCATGCCCCATTTATCATAACAGTTAGGGTTTGGTTATAAGTAACAGAAACTAACTCTGGCTAACTTAAGCTAATTTAAAAAGAAAAATCTAAATACAAGAAAATCTGAGCAATCAAACCTCTGAAAAGACAGTAATGGGGCAAGTCTGAGTGTCAAAATTCAGGAAGCAAAGGAGAATCTCTTCATGGTTCTATGGCTGAGATGGAGCCCTGCCAACCCTTTCCTGCCTGTATATCATTCATGAAAGATTCAGATGCCCAAAGGAGAGGCTGGCTGGCCTACTGGGTTCAGGTTCTACCCTCTGGCCAGAGGAAAACAAGACACCTTGAATGAATACAACACAAAGACTATACATGTTGGGCAAAGTATAGTTTTTCAAAGGAAAAATGAAATGCTGTTTCTAAAAGAAGGGGGAATGGATGCTGGGCAGGCAAAAACAACAGATGTCCACTGCAGCAGGTCTATTTGGTGTATATTTGATGAGCCAAAAGACCAGAAACTATGCAAAGACACATGCATCTCTCTCTCTCTCTCTCACACACACACACACACACACACAATTCTGTGTTAATTCCTAGAGAAAGCCCACCTCATTTGATTGACTTCATTCCCCTTTGATTCACTTCTTGCTTTTCAAAAACAATGTCTTCTTCTCTCCAATCTCACTCCTTCTGCCCAGTTTCCCACATAACATATTTGCTACAGCTAGGGTATTTCCAAAACGTAGTCAGCTAAGTACACAATTCTACCCCATTCCTGTTATTGAATACAAATGGTGCCAAAGATAGAAGTATTATGCACATTTTTGATAAAAATTGTTCCAAATTACCTTGCATTATTTTTAGTCAGGGAAAAAAATGGAAGTATTTTTGTTAAGCAATGATCTACTCTTATTGTCATATTCCGCCCTGAAGACACATCATATATCTTTCCTCTAATGAAGTGTTTTCTAGAAAGTAGAATATAGTCCTCTGTTTCCAATCTTTAGATTCCGTGGATTGCTATGGTAACCCTGGGTTTCTTGATTTATAAATTTCTTCCTTTGTAAAAGAAATAATTTTAGTTTAATTTACTAATGGATTTTAACTCAATCTATAATAACAAATAAATCCAACCATACCTCTTTTTATTAAAAATCTGTAATCGGAATTTTGCAAATGAAGAGGTTGTTTCTCAAAGACCCTGAAAGGTAATATATAGTAGGAAAAACAAGAAAATGTGAATAAAGCAACACATCAAAGCCAAAATACAGTAGCAACTTCAACAGCAATTTCTTTTAAAAAACAGCATTTATCTTAGAAGATCAAAAGATAAGCTTGGAACAGTAATCAGCCTACCAAAAAAAAAAAAAATCACAAAATGAAACTCCCAAATTCATGAAACATTGTGCTCAAGAATGCATGTATTTATTTATTCTTTGTTTCGAAAAATCTTAGAATGTAGATTAAAATGGACAAATCCAAGTGGTATTTTGACACATAACATCAGGGCTAAATGTGTCCTAGTTTACTTCAGTTCCTGCTTTACTTATACTGGATTCAATGCAGGACCCAAAAAACTACTGAAAATTGTAACTTGAAACAAAGTGAAAAGTCCTAACAAATCTAGCTGTCTGTCATCTGGCTCTGTGTTTATCCCATTTGTAAAATCAACAGGGAAGTTTAATGAAAAGGGAATCGGGCCAAGAATCAGAAGACTTCAACTTCTATTGTAAACTCTACCATCTTTGTGCTGTGTGTCCTTAGGCAAGTCATGGAAACACTCTTTTGAGTTATGTCTTTTAAGACCCTGCCCAGCCTACATCAGGTGATATTGTCATGCTGTAAGGATTAAATGAGATAAAGGTACCAAAGGTTTTGAAATTTACAGAGTGACTCAGGTGTAAGGTATTGTACTGAACAGGGCTAAATCATGACATCAGCTTCCTAAGCAGGAGCTAGTGATATTCTGGAACTCTGCTCCCTCACAGAAGAGCCTTGTACATCTCATGACTTTTCCACATGGTTCCAGGAAGGACAAGAAAGGCCAGAAGGTGGCAGTTCTCTAATTGAAGCACAACATAAGAACTTTGTAAGAGTAAATGTTGTCAAAATAAAGCATGGGCTACCTAGGGAGGTAGTCAGGAGGCTTCCAGAGATTGCATGATTTATTTTCTAAGGTTCATTTCATAAGTATCTATTTCCTTATATTTGCCTCAGATTGAACAAAAACAGGTGTCATTTCTGTTCTCCAAAGAAGAATAATTAAGCCTCTGTTTTGTGTAGTTACCCAGTTCTTAGAAGAAGTCTTCCTCCTTCCCAAACTCTGGGCATCCTCAAATGTTAATATGTGAAGTACACCCCTTTTGATTATGTCTGTTAAAATTTAAGTACCCCTCATATATATCTTAGTTTATAGCACTGTCTAAGCCAAACATTCGTAAATTTATAGTTCTTCCTAGGGTGATCTTACCTGTAGATCTGAATGAATAGTGAGCCGCTTTGCACAACCCCATCTTTGCTCAAGGAGAAACAGTAAAGAGGAGGAAAAGGAACATGGGTCTTGGAATTAGAAGGCCTCTGTGGGAGTCTAGGTTGGGCCACTTGTCAGTTGTTGGATCTGACTGGAAGTTTCCAGACTTGGAGAACAAAACTACTGCTACTACTCTCTCAAGGTTGTAGGTCTGTGCTTTGGGAGCGTTTGCTGAATAAGCAAGCCCATGCTTGACTGTGAGTGAAGAATAACTCATGACTTTAGCATGGCCTACTTTTTGCTTCTTTATCTTCTATAAAAAAAGTATCTCATTTTTTCTGATTTTAAAATAACATGTGTCTGCCATGGAAAATTTGGAAAACATGGAAGTACAAAGAAAAAAGTAAAACTCTCTCTTATTCATTCCCCATGTATAATCACTGCCAACGTTTTGTGGTATTTCTTTCTAGTGGGTATGTATACATGTTTACGTATGGTACAATACATACTGTGTGTATTATTTTTTTCTCATAACATGCTATTATACATGTTTTCCATGTTTGTTGCTATTCTTACAAAACATGAGTTTATAGCTCCTTAAAATGTCATAATATGACTTTGCCAAGTGTGCTTTTGCCTGTCCTGAATTTCACTTTCTTAAAAAAATTATTTTGGAAGTGAAATCTCAGTTTAAAAAAATCAGCAAAACAGAAGTCTAAAGTAAAAATACTGAAGATTCTATTTACTCCCCGTTGTCCTGCAAGATATATTCTATAGCACGTTCTCTGTATGCTTGCAGAAGTTTTTCTGTACATTCACAAAAATAATTTCTATATTCTCACTACTCAAGATCTGTAACATCAGCATTCTCTTGGAGATTATTGGAAGCAGAGAATCTCAGATCCCATCCCAGACCCACTAAACCAACTCTGCATTTCAACAACATCTCAAGTAATTTGTACACATATTAAGCTGGTCTGCATCAGAGAGCTTTGGAGCCAAATCCAGGCTGCTGCCTCTTTTGTATAGCATGCCAAATATGAGTACTTTTTATATTTTCAAATGGTTGAAAACAAATCAAAAGAAGATCGCTATTTTGTGACATAAGAAAATTATATAAAATTCAAAGTTCAGTGTCCATAAAGTTTAATTGAACATAGCCATGCCTGTTTGTTAATGTATTGTCTGTGGCTGCTTTGGTGCTGCAGTGACAGAGTTGAGCAATTGTGACAGAGACGTTACAGCCTACAGAGCCTAAAACATTTATTTTCTGCCCTTTACAAAAAAAGTTTGCAACGCTGGTTTATCTGGCAGGGTACCTAGGACAGTGAGCATGTAAGTCAATTTCTTTATATATATGCATATGATTAAATGAACTAAAAGCAAACAACCAAGTATTTCAGAAACTGTATGTATACTACATTTTATAACCATTTGGTGATATTTATATTTAATATTTGCTTATTTTCTCTCTTCACACTAGAAACAAGTTTCAAGACACCACCCTGTTTACTGAAGACACACATTACAGACACTCAATAAATATTTGCTGAATTTTTGACGTTCACAATAATATCATGAGGTAGTTATGATTATTATTCATATCTATACATAAAATAAAAATAGGAAATTATCTGCCTAGGATCACAGACAAATTAAGTGACAAAGAGGACAAATATTTTCTGCTAGAAATGTGTTTTCTGTTCTGCTTTTTCTTTGAAGAACTTTAACGGAAAAGTTAGAGAAGAAATGGCAGTGACCATTCCTTTATGTGCATTAAAAAATAAAGAATGTATTTGGTTGGAACATTAAAGATACGGTTTAGAGAAGTTCTAAGACCTGCTGTATTTACATAGCCATTGGCCACCAGAGCTCGGATTTCAAAGCACTCGGTATAACTTCAGACCCCACCCTCTGGCTACTAGACTCCGAAAACTGAATGATATGAGCCAGATTGCAGAGGGCCATTTAATTGTTTATTGTGAAAGTATGAAATTGGCTCAAAGATCTTTGATCTCAGAAATAAACTGCTAGTTGGCATCAGCTGCTTAGTCAAGCACTTTAGTGATAAATTCAGGAAAGACTCTTGAGTTATAGAAAGAAACCTTGGGAGAGGCAGGAACACAGGTAAACCATGAGGAACTGGTGAAACTCTATCCAAAAGCAGCATAGAGGAGGGTACCAACCTTGGCTGATCTGACCTAGGACGGCAAGATAGAGCATAAAGGAAGAACAATTAGTAAGATAAAGAGTAGAGGGAAATAGGTAAGTAAGAGAAAGGAAACGGGTGCTCCCTGTGCAAGAGCATGAGGGGTTTAGAGGGATTGGGGTTTTAGGTCTATGAATTTTTCTCTTATCTCTAACTGATGCCAACATCTCAAGTTGTTGCAAACGAGCAGAGAATTACCACACCCAGATACTGATTTAATTATGAAAACAAGACTCTAGCAAGGAATCCTGCCATTTGCTCGCGGGTAACCCTGTGAGTGAACTCACTTGTTGGAATTTAGCTGCTTTTAAGGGTTTATTAATCCAACATTTTGATTTGCATGTTGTTTCAAATTTGCAAGGTACTAACATCAGTATTTCGATGGCCAGGTCTGAGGAAACTATGTTTGTCTTAGGACAAAAGAGGTGATAAGGATGGCATTGCTGCTGAAATACCTGGGTTTAGGATGGGCTGGGGGCTTTGGGACCCAAGAGTCTTGTTTGGCTTGGCGGAGGGCATTTTCTCTAAGGTACAATGGCAGGAGGAGACCAAAGTATCTTAGAGCTAACTCTCTTTGCTGCTCAAGTAATTACTTTGCATGTGCATTTTACCCGTGTGTGTTAAAATATGGTATGGTGTTTCAAACTATGTTTTTATCACACAATAGCCCTGAACTTATCATTTTAATGTGCTGAACTTTCATTAAACAGTTTTATTCACTAAAGATGAAACTTTCAGAAAGAAGGAAAATAGGTTTTTTGCTTATCTAAAAATAATTAGTTATTCCCCAAACCAAAAGGACAATTGTTAATTTACCATGGAATCTCACTTCTCACTTACAAGTCAGTTCCACACCACGATCTTCACATCTCTTTTATAACCAAGCTCTTATAAATCATGGCAGAAGATTCCTTTTTTCTCCAAAAATGTTCCCTTTTTCTTTTTATTCTTAGAATCAGCTAGTCAGTTACGGTCAGAGCATGGCATTTTATCATCATTGATCTATGCATTGCCCTTTTTTGCTTTTATTCTTCTTGTCTGTTTTATTTCATTTTATCTGCATTTTCCTACACCTCCCCACCCTCAAAAGGCAACCGTTCTCATGTGTCTGTGTATCATTTGTTTGGTATAGGGTTAACAGATAAAACACAGGACCCCCAGTTAGATATGAATATCCAATAAACTACAAATAACTTTTTAGTATGAGTAAGTCTCAAACATTGTATGGGGCATACTTATACTAAATATTTGTCCCAAACTTATACTAAAAAAAATTCATATTTTATCTGAAATTCACAATTAACTCGGTATCCTGCATTTTTATTTGCTAAGTCAGGTAATCATCTATTGGTACAATCTGTACAATGTTTCTTATTTTGCTGTATGTATCTTAGTATATTTTAATAATAAACAGATAATTCTCTGTCTCTCTCATTTTTATACTCATTACACTATTTTTACAATCCACCTATCTGCCTTTGGGTCATCCAGTTTTACTTCTGTTTCTATGAGGGCTTCCTTGTACTTCATGGGATATACCTGCCACTGAGGACCTATCTAGTACCCCACCGCTAGATACTCAGGTTGGGATAGACCCTAATTTCCAATCACCATGAGCAATATTATGATGAGCATGCTCCTAGATGTCCTTTATCATCTGTGTGAGAAAACCTTTAGACTCTAAACTCAGGGTCACAACTGCTTGATCATGTGTCTGTGTGCGTGTGTTCAGTGTGTGTGTGTGTATATAAAAAACATAAATATATATTTATGTATATATGTTTAGTATGCATACTGTGTATATATACTCCTATACACTGCATTTGAATAAGACCCACCAAGTGATTTTCAGAGCAATGGCAATAATCTCTAATCCTACCACCATTTGGTGTTTTTCTATATTTTAAATTTTTGCTTATTTACTAGGTATAAAGTAATAGCTCATGTTTGTCTTAGTTTAATCACTAATAAATTTCAGAAACTTTTGATATACTTGTGATCCTCTGGGGATTCCTCTTACAGAAATTGCCTGTTCTTATCCTTTGCCATTTTTTTTTTTTTTTGAGTTGTATTCTTTTTGTTGACTTGTAGGAGTTCTTTGTGAATTCTAGAATATTAATCCTCTGTCCTTCTCTCACTCTTGAGGCAGTCTTGGCAAAAGTCTGAAAATCTTTTCAAGGAACCGACTTTTGCTTTTTACTAACCTTTAATGTGTTAGATGCATAGGTGTGATATCATCTTGCTCTAATGTTCTTTCTACAAGTAGGCAACCTCCTTTTTTGACCCTTACAATATTCTTGTAGAGGTTAGATTGCTGAGTGGTTTCTCCCCGGCAGTACACCAGTGCTCAGGATGAATTCTACAATATTATCTTGCACATGTTAAGGAAAAGGGGCATCTTATGAAGACAAGAGTCAAAAGAGAAAAAGGAGAGAAGATACCCACATCTTCCCAACATCCCACGGAGAGGTGGAATAGGACCATGGACCCATAGCATGAGTCTATTTTTCAAGGGTCAGAACTGAAACCCTTTTTGAGCTCTTTTATAGAGGAAATTTATCAATGAAAAATCCTGTGGGTGCTAGGTATTTTGAATACAGATAATGGCTCTTTATAGGAGTTGTCTGTAATTATCTCTCTTCCAGTTGCAGGGGAAGGGCCATTAATCTCATGGCAAACTGAGTTCAGATGCATTCTTTCTTCCTGATAGAAAAGAGAAATGTGAGACTGAATCCAGCTTGTTCCTTTTTTCAGGTAACCCAGAGCAAAATCCTGAACAAATATGTTCATTATACCACATTTTCCCCCTTCAAATTATAATTTCTCAGATATTAAGAGTACTATTCCATTTTCGTTTTCACACTCATATTTACCTGGTCTGTAAGTTTCTTTTATTTTTAATATTTTTGAAATTTTTTTGTGTTAAATATCTCTTTTTAAAAGACAATTTTTTTAGATCATATTTGCTATGTTTAAAAATACAGCCTGAGGTTGTCTGGAGTTTCTCTATTATAAATATTTTAATTATTTTTATAGTAGAACATTTCTGCTGTTTCATCTGATATATTTCATATTCTGCACTTTTCTCCTTCACCTTCTCTTTTCTTACTTTCCTCTGTATAAACAAGTTTTGTTCTTCATATTTGAAATTATATGTTACACATTTGTACTCAAGTTTTTGCCTTTAATATAAGACCAAGGTTACGTCTATTCACTCATTAATTTCTTAAACTTATCAATATCTATATCTCCTTCTGTATTGTCTATATTTGCATTCTGGATTGCTCTGAATTGTTAAGAATACATTTATCTCTCTCTCTCTCTCCCTCTCTCTCTTTTTAACAAAACCTAACCATAACCAAGTTATTTGATTTCCCCTACCTCCTTAAAAAATTCTCCTGGAATTTTTTTCTTCTTCTATGACATGATATTATACACAGAAAATGCTAAAGACTTTACCAAAAAACTGTTTGAACTAATAAATTCAGTAAAGTTGCAGAGTACAAATCAATATGCAAAAATCTGTTGTGTTTCTATACACTAAAACTGAACTATCGGAAAGAGAAATTAGGAAAATAATCCTATTTACAATTGCATCAAAAAGAATAAAATACCTAGGAATAAATTTAACCAAGGAGGTGAAAGACCTGTACACTGAAATCTGTAAGACACTGTTGAAAGAAATTGAACAAGACACACATAAATGGAAAGATATTCCATGCTCATGGGTTGGAAGAATTAATATTGTTAAAATGTCCATACTACCTAAAGGAATCTACAGACTCAATGCAGCCCTATCAAAATTCCAAAGGCATTTTTGGAATGAAAACAGAAATAGAACAAACAATCCTAAAATTTGTATGGAACCACAAAAGACCCCAAATAGCCAAAGCAACCTTGAAAAAGAAGAACAGAGCTAGAGACATACCACTTCCCAATTTCAAACTATACTGCAAAATTACAGTAAACAAAACAGTATAGTATGGGCATTAAAAAAGAAAAAAAAAAAACAGACACATGGATCAATGGAACAAAGTAGATAGCCCAGAAATAAACTCAAGCATATTTGGTCAATTAATTTATGACAACATAAGGCAACAAAAGCAAAAATAAACAAGTGAGACTACATCAAACTAAAAAGCTTCTGCACAGAAAAGGAAACCATCAACAGAATAAAAAGGCAACCTACTAAATGGGAGAAAACATTTACAAATCCTATATGTGATAAGGGGTTAATATACAAAATACATAAAGAACACATACAACTCAATTTCAAAAAAAAAGTCTGATTAAAAAATGGGCAGAAAGGGCTTCCCTGGTGGCACAGTGGTTGAGAGTCTGACTGCCGATGCAGGGGACGCAGGTTCACGCCCTGGTCTGGGAAGATCCCACATGCCGCGGAGCGGCTGGGCCCGTGAGCCATGGCTGCTGAGCCTGCGCGTCCGGAGCCTGTGCTCTGCAACAGGAGAGGCCACAACAGTGAGACGCCCGTGTACCGCAAAAAAAAAAAAAAAAAAATGGGCAGAAGATCTAAATAGATAGTTTTGCAAAGAAGACATACAGATAGCCAACAGGTACATAAAAAGATGCTCAACATCACTAATCATTAGGGAAATGTAAATCAAAACCAAAATGAGATATCACCTCATATCTGTCAAAATGGCTATTATTAAAAAGACAAGAAATAACAATTGTTGGCAAGAATGTGAAGCAAAGAGAACCCTTGTGTATTGTTGGTGCGAATGTAAATTGGTGCAACCACCATGGGAAACAGTATGGAGGTTACTCAAAGAATTAAAAATAGAACTACCATATGATCCAGCAGTTCCACTTCTGGGTATTTACTCGAAGGAAACAAAAACAGTAACTGCTAATTGCAGCATATTCGCAACAGCCAAGATGTGGAAGCAACCTATAAGTGCCCATTGAGGGGTGAATAGATAAAGAAAAGGTGATATACACAAACACACACACACAATGGAATGTTGCCGTTTGTGACAACATGGATGGACGTACAGGGCATTATCCTAAGTGAAATAAGTCAGACAGAGAATGACAAATACTGTGTGAATCTAAAAAAACAGAAAAACAAAATACAAAAAAAAAACCCAAGCTCATAGATTCAGAGAACAGATTGCTGGTTGCCAGAGGAAGGGGTGGAGGGGGTCGGGGTAGGGTTTGAAAGGGGGTGTTCAAAATGGGTGAAGAAGGTCAAAAGGTACAAACCTCCAGCTGTGAAATAAATAACTCACGGGGATATAATGTGCAGCACGCTGACTACAGTTAATAACACTGTATTGCATATTTAAAAACTGCCAAGATAGTAGACCTTAAGAGTGCTTATCTCAAGGGGAAAAAACTTGTAACTATGTACAGTGACAGAGGTTGGCTATATTTACTGTGGTGAACCTTTCACAATAGATACAAAAATTGAGTCATTCTGTTGTACACCTGAAACTAATATAATGTTATATGTCAATTATATCTCAAAAATAAATAAACATATAAATGAATAACTGAGAATGTTTGTAGGTGACATTCTTTCTCTCTGGAATTTTTTTCTTTTCCCTTAAATTTCACTAAAATACTTAACTGTGACATTCTCTTATCCCTCCTGTTCACCTTGCCCTTGTCTCTCCCAATTTGAGCCCCTTTAATATGACATTTTCATCTTTAATTTTAGGAATATTCATTATTGCTTCAGATATTTCCTTTTTCCTGTTTTCTCTTTTTCTCCCTCATTTTGTACTTTCTGTTGCCTACATATTGGTATTTTTATTTTCAACATTTTCATCCATTGAATCTCTTTTTCTATTTTCCATGTTTTTTTCAAATTTCTTCAAAGTCCATCTATCTGATTTTCTCTTAACTCTCTATGTCCTGCTATTTATCCTGACTACTGAGTTCTCTATTTCTATCATTTTTATTCCTGTTTTTCCACTTGGCTCTTTGTATGATTTCTTGTTCTTTCTTCATATTGTAAACACCTTCCTTTATCTTTTAGTAAATTTACCATGCTTATTTTAAGTTTTCTCTGTATATTTCAATATACAGATGGGTTATATTGCCTCAGATGGGTTATATTGTTCTTCTGTGATCTTTCTTTGCTAGTAGCTCGTTATTTTGCAAGTGTCAGGTTATTTTGCCTGTTAATTCGTGTCACGGGTACCTGATGATCTGTGTGAAATCGACAATAGAAAGGGCTGAAAGAAAGGGCTGGAACACCTTCAGGTGAATATAAGGAGTTAGAAAGAGAAAAGCTCCGGAGCACAGAACTCCAGGAACTATGGAAAGTCTGCTAGGCACTCCCATTTATTTCCAATCCACCAGGCGACTCTTCTGCTCATTGTTTCACCTTTAAACACTTAGGAAGCAGTGGCCCTAACAGGAGGTAGGGCCTCCTAATCTTTTATTGCTGGGTTTAGAGGAACAGAGATGTGAATACCTGAGCGTGTCTGGCCACCCTGCAAGTTTTCATTCAGTAAGTCCCCTACATACAAATGAGTTCCATTCTGAGAGCGCGTTCGTAAGTCCAATTTGTTCATAAGTCCAACAGAGTTAGCCTAGGTACCCAACTAACACAATCGGCCATGTAATACTGTACTGTAATAGGTTTATAATACTTTTCACACAAATAATACATAAAAAACAAACAAAAAATAAACACTTTTAATCTTACAGTACAGCACCTTGAAAAGTACAGTAGTACAGTACAACAGCTGGCATACAGGGGCTGGCATCGAGTGAACAGGCAAGGAGAGTTACTGACTGGAGGAGGGAGAGGAGGTGGGAGCTGGTAGAGCTGAAGGATCGTCAGCAACAGGAGACAGAGGGCAAGATGCAATTTCACTCACACCTGATATTGAAGGGATGTCAATGTAATGTCTTTTACATAGCCTGAACTTAGCCGTGCTCTTGTCTGACACTGGAGGTCTAGAGTATTGCGTACAATTTCTGTTGTAAAAGAGCAGAAGCAAAGCTTAATAGGATCCTACAAGCTGTATCCTCACAGTTGCCTCCTTTTCTCCTCTAATCTGTACTTTCACCATTATCCACCCAAAATTCCCAAACGGCCAAGGCAGACCTCAGACTCCTTGGGGGTTCTGTGTTTTTTCACTTTTCATTCCTCAAATCCAAGCTTTTCTGCAGCTTCTGTAGTTTCCCTAGGGTTGACTTCGGGGGAGGAACCAATATCCCAGGCCAGTTTGTCATCTCAACAAGAATGCATTATTTAGTATTCTAAGCTGCATCTTGCCTACAAGTCAAGTCTATATCATTAACTGACTTCAGTCTGTTCCTATTAGATGCTCTTAACTCATTCTCTCATTTATTCTTCCAACAAATATTACTGAGCATTAAGACATGCTGGCACTCTGATAGGTTCCAGGGACATAAAATGAATTAAAGCATGATACAGACCTTGAAGCATTTAGCTAACCCACTGTAAAAGGACTTTTTGGGAACACATGATAAAAATCCTTTGAAACTACCACATTAGTTATCTGAATTACAGTGGTGATTAGAATGTATTTTGTCCCAACCCACGTAACTCAAAAAGATTAATTTTAATGAGCTATTATTTCATTTTCCAGGCTTTATTTCTCATTGCTTAATTCTTTTAAAATAGCATTTCATATTATTGAGGGGAGGTTTAGTTCATCTGCTGATTGTTATACCTTCTGGGATCCCTTCTGTTCCCTAAGGCTGTGGCAAAACCCAAATTTACTAATGAACTGCCAAAAAATTCATTTCACAAATTCCTACTCATGTGCCATTACTGTAAAGGCTTTGTAGTTATTACAGTGATGAGTTTACAGCGTGGAAAGTAGGACAACGCTGTTTCAACTAATTCATTACCTACACTTTACACATTTTCAAGAGGAAAAAAGAGTGTGTGCATGTGTGTGCGTGTGTGTGCGTGTGACTGTGTGTGCGTGAGCGAGAGACAGAGAAAGAGACACAGAGAATTGTATGTGTTTTCTCATTGGCACTGGACTGCGTTCTGCAACATGATAAAGGACTGATTAAACATTTATTTCATTCTTGCTCTTTGAACTCCCATCAGTCTATGGTAAACCCTGCCCCTTCCACCAGTCATTCATGTATTTGTTCATTCCATGAATGTTAATTTAGCACCCACTCTGTGACAGGCACTCTGAAGGTGCTGAAGATGTAGCTATTGTAGTACCTTTGTAATGTATCAACTTAGCTAGGCTGAATGACATTTCCCAGAATTCCCTTTCCTGTATATTTCTGGGTAGAGTGGGCCAGAAGAGACATTTCTTATGGAAGATTTGGAGGGGAGAAGCAAAGCAAGAGCCATTTTGAATTTCACACACATTGTCAATGATCTGCTGACTCACTTTGTTGATGTGAGTTAGCAACTGGACCTGTGATGCTCCACCTTGCCCTGCATCTTCCTCAAGCTTCTTTGACTCATGGGCCAGGAATATGTTTCCTACATCAAAATGGGCCCTGATGCATGCAAGACATCCACACCACCATCGTCAGAGGAAACAAGAATTGACACGGGTTTCAGTCCATCCTTGTGGGGTTCCAGCTCATGTTTGTGGGTTCCAGCCTACTCCTGATCTCCCTCAGTTTACATCCATCTTCCATTCTTGCCTGCCTGCTTGTGGACTTTGAACTTCAGCATGAGACATGAAGACAAAGCCTTACAGAGAATGCTTCACCAATTCCCACATGCATAAGGTCATATTCCAGCAGCAAATCATTTAATACTATATGGATATATCTCCTAGTGGTTCTCTGGTTGAACCCTGACTGATATAGCCAGAAATAATATAAATATAATTTCTGCCCTAATGGAGTTTAAAATATAGATAGGGAGGAATGCCTTTCCAAAATATTATATCACAGTTAATTCATTACAACTATGAAAAATCCTGTGAACAAAAATTCAGGGTGACAGGAGATCCTTTAAGCCGGGGTCATCTGGAGAGATTCTCAGAAGGATTTTGGAGCTGAGAATGTGTTCTATTCCACCCAGATGCCCTTGGACCCCATTTGATCTCTTTTGTAAATGCCCCCTGGTTTTTGTGTACCTTTGTTTCCAGAAATAGCAACTCTTATTTGGAGGACTGCTCTTGGGCTACTGAAGCCTGCTTTGTCCCCTTGAGGAGAATGAGACGTTTAATCCACGAGACATGGTGGTCTCTAAAATTATTTGCTTCTATGATTCAAGAAAGGATCTCCTTAAACTGTCTTTTATCTGGTGTCTTTTCTTGCTCAGTGACTCTTGGGGACAGAACTAAAACAGATGATGATAAGTCATTTTTTCACTTAGAATTTAACATTCAGAAGCTATTAAACATATATTTAATGCTCTAATGAAGACCTAATTGATTTTAGGAGTGCTTATTCTATTCAATGTTCTGAAAAGTAATCTTATCTTATCTCTTTCAAAACTACACTGCCAACCAAAAAGAAATGGCTTTTCTTCTTTATCTGAGCAAGTGGTACTTAAATCGACACAGTTCTCAATCTAAGTGTTACTGTAGCCTCTTCACTTCTCACCCCTCACATCACATTAGTTGCTGTCATTTAGAACATACTTCCTTTTCTTTCTCTCCAACCTATTCCCTTTTTCACACCTTTCTTTCAATCCTCTTTACTACTAGCCTCGTTGAGAATCATATCATCTCTTTCTAGTTTGTCCCAGTAGTTTCTTAACTTTTCTCCCTCCAGTCTTGCCACCTTCAATTTATCTTCTACTCCTTCTCAGAAAGAACTTGCATGCCATCACGACAATATAAGCATCCAGCTCAAAGTACCTTGTGTTTCCAAGCATCCAGCATCAATATATATCAATTTTAGTAAAACTCACCTGAAAAATTTAATGTCCCTCTATATATCCACTATATAAAAACCTCAATTTCTTAGCATGAAGACTAGGATTTACTTTGGTTGCTGCTCAGCTGTCCAGCTCTCCCTTCACATTCTCTTCTGTTCTTTGAAACCTGAGCCATTTACTGAACATTCTCTTTTTTTTTTTTTTTTGTGGTTCGCGGGCCTCTCACTGCTGTGGCCTCTCCCGTTGCGGAGCACAGGCTCCAGACACGCAGGCTCAGTGGCGATGACTCACGGGCCTAGCCGCTCCTCCCGGACTGGGGCACAAACCCGTGTCCCCTGCATCGGCAGGTGGACTCTCAACCACTGCGCCACCAGGGAAGTCCACATTCTCTCTTTTTACGTCCTTGCCTTTGCATATGCTGATCCTACTACTCAGAATGTCCTGCCTTCCCTTGTCAAACTTGTACTGTCTTGTTAGTTCACATATTACTATTTTTTTTGAATTTTATTTTATTTTTTATACAGCAGGTTCTTATTAGTTATCCATTTTATACATATTTGTGTATACATGTCAATCCCAATCTCCCAGTTCATCCCACCACAACCACCCGCCCCCCGCCACTTTCCCCCCTTGGTGTCCATAACGTTTGTTCTCTACATCTTAGTTCACATATTATTGTGTGAAGCCTTCTCTGATACCCTCGGGCACAGCAAGCTTTGGCTTTCTCTAGGCTTCTGCTATGCTCTATACGTTTAAAATAACACTCATGTCACAGAAGACACTTGTGTGTGTATCCTTTTTCCAAACAGACTGTAAATCCTTGAGAGCAAGAAACTGTCTTTAATCTTGAAATTCACCAACAACATATCAGAGATAATCTTTTTTTTTTTTGGTGGGGGTCGAGGGGGAGGCAAGGAATAGCGACTTTATTCTGAAAGCCAGCAGAGAGACGGAAGACTGGTGTCCCAAAGAACCATCTTCCAGAGATGATTAAAATATATTTGATGAATGACCAAAACTGTTAATATATACTGCTCTTGAGGAACTCAAAGCACTCTGGAAACAACTTCTGCTCTATTACAAGGTATGTAACAAATAAGAAATGATCTCTCTACTGTCCCCAGAGACATAGCTCTGCCCCTGCCAAACTCTCATCACCCACTCAACAAAATAAATTCCTTTCAGTTACCCACACTTTTCTTTCTTTGAATGAAACTGAAGTTACTCATGCTTTTACTTTGAGGATCTCACCTGCTCCCACACTCAACATCCCCCAAGCTGTTAATCATGTTAATCCTTTCAACCAAAGAAGAGTTCCGGAAAATACAATTTCCTCTATCTAATTATACTTGCCGTACTACCCTAGTGTCCCTTATAGAGAGATGCTCTGGACAACTGCCCAAGTAGCTGTCCGTGAAGCTGACCCTGGATCTGATAATGTCTTGAATGTTCAATAATAGGCTCCCATCAAAAATACCCTATGGTGTATTCAAGAACTTTGAAGAAATGGGCAAAACTTACACTATTTCCAGTGAGGCCTCTAGTATAACAAATCACACTGAGCAAATTTTTCACTTACGTCTGATTCAGCAGCAATAACATTGACTGGGTGGTGGTTAATTGTAACATGGGTTAAGTTATATAAAGAACATGAATTTTCTTTGTCCCTAGGCCAGTGTTTCTTAAGTTTTATTTCAAGTCCTTTCATCTCTTTGGATACCTAGCCACTGCCACGGTCTTCTTATTGCAAAATCTTTTTGCAGAGTTTTCATATTGTAATAAATGTTACTTAGATGTCAACATCACCTGTACACTGATTTTGCAGTAAGAATTTCAGATGTTAGCATCTTTCTTTTGAGTCTAATAAGAGACCCATTATTATTAAAGGGTCACTTGAACTTACCGGTACACAAAAATGACACCAACTACCTGAAATCTTCCTTGATGTAGAGATAAAATTATTAAAAAAAAAAAAAAAAAGAGCTAAAGCAATGTTGAGTGTCTTAAATTGCTTCATTTATTTTAGGTTGTGTCTACAAGGGCAAATATAACAGGGCACTGCACAGTTATTTAGAGAACCTGAACATTATAGATTGGAAAAAATCTGATTAATTATTATTAATAGTTTCTCTTTTCCTCCAGAAATGAGTTGCTTTGAATGACCCGTGTAATTGCATTATCCCTTTACTTCTTTGGGTTTTTAGATAAACAATTTCTTGAGGGTAAAACCCACTTCCACATTTCTTTTGTACAATTTACATATCCAAGCTTGGGACTTTGCATTTTTAGACGTTCTAGCTGACAAACACACCAAGTCTTATATTATTAGGCAAAAATTGAATAGGCAATGCTCTAAGAAATCAAAATATTTCCAAACTGCCACTATTTATCTGAATGTCTCCATTTTTATGTTTTTCGGGGTACTAATTCTCTAAATAGAGAATAGTAGTAAATTTATGAATTAGGATCTTGGCTACAGGTCTAAAATGAACAATATTTACTTACTAGCTTAAGTGTCTGTGTTTTCAGAGCAACTGTCATTACGTAAAAATTCTGAATAAAAGTGGCCCTTCTAATAAGCACAGTTAAATAGCAAGCACATTAATTGTGTGTATGTTGCCTCTAAAGAAAAACTAAAATGAAATGAAGGAGTCTTCAGAACAAAGAAGTAAATAACAGATGTAAAAAAAAGGGTACCATGACTTCATTCTGATTAATGACTTTGACAATCATTACTTGCTGTCGAGGGGCATTAGTCAAGGTTCAGTCTTTAGCTAGGCATTCAGCACTCAAGATCATACAGCCAAAGTGAAGAACTTCTCCATGTCAATTATCTATTACAAACAAACTATCAAGTCACTCTGAAATAGTTAAACAAATCTATACATTGATATTTGCTGGTATCTTTTTATGCTACATTGAACTGACTTGAGGTTTATGCAATGTTAACTTCTGTGCAGGTATTTCTGAGATCTCATAATTGAGAAACTCTCAAAAGAGACAAAGATTCTGATGTACTGCAGAAATGCTGGGTATTCCTATCGAAATAGTGAAAAAACAGAGAAGTGTATTTCCAAGTGTCCCAAATTAAGGATGTTTTTAAGTCTTCCATTTCATTAAAATGCATGGCTGGATAGGAGAGTCTTGCTAAAATATTGTGATTAACACAAAGGAAGCTTAACAGACAATGCTATTATAGGTGAAAGACTGCTAATTGCCATCTTCCCAATAACTTATTGATTTTAATCAAATCTTCCTAGAGCAGCATGCCAGTGGCAAATGGATAACTAGATAGAGGCAAAACACAATAGAAGGAGTAATATGGAAGAAATCATTCATGTTTGATTTGTATAAAATTGAACAAATATTCTTGATCAGCATTTATACAAATATAGATTTGTCAGGAAGGTGCTATCTAAATTGCTTCTCTCACAGTGTATTGAAAATTACCATAACTGTTAGCATTTTTAATTATTTTGATCTGCTGAAAATAGATTAAACTGAATGGGAAATTGGCTTATTAAGGCTTATATATTTGAGTTAACATGAAATGTTCTCAGCCGCTGTGGCTTGAAAATCTTTTAGTCTAAAAGACATTCTCTATCTCTGGTTGACAACAGGGGGAGGGACACGGGACTGAATTCTCAGAATGTAAAGTTGTGTTTTGAGATGGGTATAAGTAAAAACCTTCTTATTCCCATCACTTCATTAGCAGAATTTAACCACATCTGGTAATGGTAATATTTGATAAATGAACAACTGGTCTGTTTGAGAAAAAGAACTGAGTTTTCATATGGAAAAAAAAAAAAAAATCCTGCTAGACTAAACTTAACACTTAAAAGAAAATGGAGGAGCCCTGAAATGCGTCTTGCTTTTACAAGAGTAGTTTCTTAGTGTGAGATTCAATATAGCATGAAACAATGAAGAACTCACACTTGGGTCATTCACAGCTGATAGAAAAGGAATACAATGCTGAGTTGTAGTTGTCATCTCTAGGCAAGTCCCATGGAATTCCACTGTCTTTGGAGAATTTCTTATTCATCAAATTGGTAACAGTGGACCCAAAGACAAATTTCAAATATGAGCATGACTACACTTTTTTAAAAAGAGTATTTAAGTAGTTTCTCTTTTAAATCAAGTTCACAGCATAAAGATTTCAGTTACAAAATTATCTCCTTCAACATCTATTCTAGAACTAAGCATTCAATAACTCAGTGAAGGATTTGTCAGCTTCAACAATACTGACATTTTGGTCTGGATAATTCTTTGCTGTGGAGGCTGTTTTGTACATTGCAGGATGTTTGGCAGCATCCCTGGCCTCCATCCACTAGATGCCAGTAGTACTTTCTCCCCACCTTGGACAACCAAAAATGACTCCAGATACTGCCAAATGTCTCCTGGTAGGTAAAACTGCTCCTGATTGAGAACCACGGGATTAGTAGAAAGGGATACTTTAGTTCTCTTGATAATGAGGCAACCCAAATTTTTCTGTACAAAATTTCCATTTCACTGCAAAAATGCATGAACAGAACAATGAATTTTGCATTATAGATCTGAAGTCTGAAAAGCTGCTGATTAAGTATACTGTATTTACAAAACACCGGCACCTAGGTCAAAATTTTAAAATCATGAGATTAACTGACTATGAGAAACAGGTAATAGAAATTAATCACAATGGTAGTTTGAAAGGCAAAAAAGTGTCATGATTATAAGATGCTACCTTCTGTTTAAGGTTTTAGGGAAATACAGTATAGTCCAACAATAGCAAATAGTTCGGAACTAGTTGCCAACTCCAGCTGATTGCAGTGGCTGATGGGAGCCCTGCATTGAGAACAATTCTGATGATGCGTCCAGGCTCAGTGGGAAAGAGGGCTGTGATGGATTAACGATGTCTGCCTTGGACAACGCAAAGGGGAATAATGGCACATATTTCACACACTGCCTCGTCCCTTTCTAGTCATTTTAACCAACCTGCTCTCCAGATTATTTTGAGTACCTGATGAGACTGTGGTATGCTGTTGTTTTTGTGTTGCATAAGTAAGTACATAAAAGAAAAAAAATTGAATGAAATAAAGATTACTTTTAAGTATTGATGAAGCATCTCCTCTTCCTTAGGCACTATTTCTGGCTGTGTGGACAGGCTATTGAATAATAATAAAAAGATAGTCTTTTATATCAAAACAAATGGTGTAGTGGTCTGCTCTCCAGTGGAATAAGAAAAAAAAGCCATTCTCGTAATTTAAAAACAGTCACGCAGAGTATTGAGTTCCTAGGAACATATCGTTTCTTCTAAAATCTGTACAGTTCTTTTTTTAGTATTTTTCTAGTATTTCTCTCACTTTCTGAGTTGCGAAGAATAAATATCAGGCCAATTTCCCTTTTTATCTAGATGGTGGTATGGATTTAGATTTTGGGAAGGCTTTTAAGGAGAGGACAAGGCAACTTCTCTACTTCTTTAGGGGTAAGAATGGCTATACATATGATAATTCTTGTGGAATGCATACAGGAAGTAGTCAGCCATGCAAAAGGATTTATCAATGATCCTTTGGGAGGTTCCCCTCCAAATAACACTGTGTGTCATTATTATTTCTCCCATAAAATTAAATAAGGGATAACCAAATAGTTGTAAACAACTCCTTTAGATTAATACTAGGTACGTAATAATCATAATAATTTACAAAATGATTTTCTACTTACAAATCATTCCTTTTCTTAACCTTCCCATTGCTATGGCTAGGACTAGCAGATGTTAGATTAGTAGCCAGTGTTCATAAAAGAGAAAAGTTTTAATCACTTTTCCTCAGTTGTTACACATAAAATGAGAATCAAATTAATAAACTATTCTGAGATGAGGATTCTAGGCTCCCTGACCAATGGAATGACTCTACGGTAACCCAACTTTGAAGGGCCCAATCAAATTTGTATCTTAGCACAGAAAAGAGCAAGTAACATATGAATAAGTGAAACCACAGAGAATAAATCCTTAACTGCTAAGGGTGTGCTATAGACAGGGGTTGACATAAAGCTTTGTTGATTTCTGTGTATCAGGGTTGATTTAATTTCCCTGGTAAAAGGAAAACAAAATCTTAAGCAGAGTAATGTGAACCCAAGCTTCCTGCCCCTAAGGCTAGGAAAACCTGATTCAGTGCAGAGATTAGACTTTATGGGTTGGGTTTTAAGATTGTCAAAGGGCTATTAACTCAAAGCAGGTTAAAGCCTTGGGAATTGACTTGCATCTGGATCATAAAAGGGTAAGAATAGCCCCTTGCCTCCCCAAACAGAGGCAAGTTGGGCTTCTAAAGGTAAAGGCCAAAAAAGTTCACGGGGAAATGTGACTGGCCAGTTTAAAGTCAGTGGCTTATCAGTTCAAGGTGGAATGGTTGTAGAGGAGTTCAGCACAGACCAATCACTAACCCTCAAGTCCATCAGCTGAGTAGTTTCAAGTTGACTATGAAGCTGTTTTCTGCCCACTCTGGCCAATTCTTTGAGAAGCAGTTGTTTTACTTCCTCCCCCTGTCCTTATCACTTGTTATTTTACACCCTTAAGGCTCAAGGTCATGTGAAGATCAAGTTTGACTGCAAGTTCAAGAAGCTTGGGAAATATCCTTTATCATCCTCATGTTAATTTGATATCTGCAGCAGCTTCAAAAGAAAGTATATACTTTACAGAGAAAGAAAAAAAATGTACTTTACACTTACTGGGAAAAACATTAATAACAGAGGATGATTTCTTTCATTTGGAGTATGCTGGCAAGTTGTTTGGGTATCCAGAAAACACAGAAAGGGTTAAAACCCAGTAGAAAAAGACAGAGCACGCTCAAGAGAACCACATGGGTTCCTTGGTCAAACATCATGTGGTGCACAACGGGCTTCTCTGCAATTTAGTGCCAAAAATTAGTCTGAAATAAAGTCAAGGACAGAGCCACTGAGGGATTTTTTTAAAAGTATATTTAGATGCACACTGCAGTTGAACTAATGTTGGGTAAATGAGGGAGTAAAACAAATTACACAATTCATTATCAGCTCGAAAGATTTGGAGAGAGAAGACTCCCATTTGAAAGAAAACTTTGGGGCTTTTCCTTCCACAGGAAACATGTTTCATGTCATCCAGACACTAAGTAGATTTCTTTCACAAAAACTGTTACATTATCTGGGTAAACATGTCAATCAAAGACTACAACTAGCAATTTACAGCAATGATGCTAGATTTAGCATCTAGAGAACAAGATTCCAGAGGGAAATAGTGTTTTTATTTACCTCTTTGTTACTAGAACAATTTAGAATATTTTTCATATAGAGAGCTTTGAAAAGAGAGTATTTATGTTATAACCAAAACAAGTGTTTAAAACTTTGAGGTCTTTTTATTGGATTGCTTTCTTTTTCAATTTAAGAAATGATTTCTCCAAAACACTATTTATAAAATTTTTGAGGGTATCTCAGAACAAACACTTTTTCTTAAAATGAAGCTTTAGGAGAGTGATGATATGGTATCTTATTCTGCTTGCATGTTAGAGGTTTAATCATTACTTATTAATTTTCCTATTTTCATGAGATTGTCTCAAACTTAATATTCTATTAAGGTAGCATCTGTTAGAGGAATTATCTTGGTTTTTTAAAGCAAATTCTAGCTGATTACCATGAATCTACATAATTAGAATTAGGTCTAATTATGTAGTGTAAATACATGTAATATATTTATAACATATAATGACATAATTATGATTCACAATAATGTTGAAAAACTCCTCCTTAAAATTAGTAAGAAAAATACGCTGCTCAACCCCTCCAAAATTTATTAGCAATTTTACAATGTATGTTTTTCTGTAGCTTCTAGAAGAGAACTTGGTAAGAAAATATAATTAAAAATAAATACATTTTGAAGTTATTACCCTAAAAGAACACCACTAAACATTCATTAGATTTCAAAACTATAAACATATTGCAACCTCTTTAAGAAGAGCACATCTTAACAGTAACCACACATTTCCAATGCATCCTGAACCAAATTCTGAACATTTAGAATGTCTAGCAAGAGTTAATACAATATAGTCCTAATGTGTCTTACAAGTCACTGATCAAAATGATAGAAAATGTTAACAAATTATGGTGAATTTTTACCTATATACTAACCAGAAATATGATGATAAAAGCTGGGGGGTACACCTAGGCACTTCATAAACTATATTAAGTACAACATATATTTCAAAATGTTGGACCCAACTCTTCATTTAATTTGTAAAGGTGAATGATATATTTGATACATTATAAGAAGACCAGCAATTTTTTTCTTTTCTGTAAAGAATCAGATAGCGAATATTTTAAGTTAAGAGGGCTAGATGGGCTCTATTACAGGAATTCAACTCTGCTGCTGGAGCTCTAGAGAAGCCATATACTAAAAGGAATGAACGTGGCTCTGTTCTAATAGAACTTTACTTACAAAAACAGGCAGCTGCTGGATTTGGCTTGGGAGGGGAGCGTAGTATACCTAGCCCAGCAGTGTACTGAGGAGCTGAAAGAATGGATTCTGGAGTTTGTCCTCTCTGTTTGTATCTTGCTTTCACCATGTAGTAACTTTGTGACCGCAGCTAACCTACTTTAGTTCTCTCGCTTGTAAAATGGAAGGAATAACTATTTCCTGGAATAACTATTTCCTATCTCACAAGGTTGTTGTGAGGAAAAAAATGAAATAGTTTATGCAAAGCACTTACTATAACAGAGTATGTCTTCTTTGTAGGAGGAATAAATTGGTGTTTACAGATATATATAGCATGTATATGCAAAATATTTGGTATTCAACATTAGTTTTCAAATTTTGATAGCATAATTTTGCACATGCTGATGTTTCAGAAGCATTGGTTTAGTTGTTGAAGCAAATTATCCATACTGATAAATTATTTTTCCAAAATGGAAAAGAACATTATGTCCTAATGAGTCTGATCTTATACATAAGGCATAAACTATAAAAATATACTAAATAAATTATGTATACTTAGATGTATACTTTATATATACACACCATATACCATATATAGAAAGCATATGATTATGTACTCATTCATATTCAATCAACAAATAATTGTTCAATGACTAATACACATACTTATTATGCTAGGCAATGGTTAACCTCTGCTTTCTTCCTTTTTTTAATGTGGTGAGAGATGCAAACAGCAAACAATTAAAATTCAGTGTAATAAACTATTCTAATATGGTACACATTTTTTAATAAGGTTTTATGGGAAGTTCTATAAAATTCTTCTTGGCAAATCATGGAGCATTTCTTAAAAGATTTTCATGAATATATGTCTCACCACTAAAAATGCAAGCCTTTTAAGGACAGAGCCTGTGTTGACATACATAGTATTTCCTAGCATGCTTCCTGTATTATTATCACACCCTATTTGTCAAATAAACATTTTTGAATAAATTAATCTTGCTACTAAGTAGGTAAGGTAGTAACAATGAATACACCTAGCTTTTCTTAAGTTCATAAAATCAATAGTTCAGGCAGTTATGAGGGTGAGCACCTTATAAATTAAAAATGCAAATTTTATCTGTTACCTATCCTTTTAAAAAGCTGTGATGAATTACTATATAATGTTGGGGGGGGGAAATGAGCTAATAAATAATCGATAAGTGGTCCACGCAATGCTCAACCAACTGAAGAGTAGAGAGCGTATCAACAGTAGAGTGGTACTAGCTTGAGGTTGAGAGCTCCAACTTCGAAGACCAACTGTCAAAAAATGACTTGGCTAAGCTTTGGCAAATCAATTGTCCCTACACCTTGGTTTTGTCATCTATAAAATAAGGGAGCTTTATGGATTCTCAAAATAGTGGGATCTATCAGCCATCAGAATCCCCAGCTTCCTCCCTGAGATCCTGATATGTCTGTCTGTGGGTTAAGTGTGGGGAAGAGATAGAAGGCATGATGTTGGGTCCAGGGGTTCATAGTGACCCTCTTGATGGGTCACTGTTACTGATGGCAAGTATGCCTTAGGGACCAGAAAGGTGGGAAACAGAGAACTAGATCATCCCTCAGATCCCTTTCAGCTGTGAAGTGGAGGAAATTCCAGGGTCTTTTCCCAGCCCGTATTTCCTCTGGACTTCTTTCTCCTCATCTTGCTCTTTTAGCCCTGAGTCTGGAGTCCTGTTGTGTATGCACAGCTATTCCAGTAGGTTCAGTCTTGCCTTTAGCCTGTTTTAGGCAGATTTTATGACCTATAAGCATCTGTGATCCTTTAACTCCTTATCAAACTTCCCCTTCCCTTTATCCCATTCTCTGATGTTTCTGCTTGGGGACTCACACTTATCTGAGAAGCCATTTCCACCTAAAGTGTAACATTGAAGTTTAGCATAAAGTGTTGGCCAACTCAGGTGATCCCCTTGCATTTCCACAGCAGCCTTCACATTATAAAAATGAGTACAAACTAAAATGTATAAAATAAGCTACAAGGATATATTGTACAACATTGGGAATTATCACCAATATTTTATAATTACTGTAAATGGAGTATAGCCTTTAAGAATTGTGAATCACTATGTAGTACTCCTGTAACATATAATATTGTATGCCCACTATACTTCAATAAAATAAATGAGTAATAAATAAATGAGGAATTTATATACTTACTGTTGGGGAAGGAAGTTGGAAAGATATTTTAAGGAAGTGGGATCATTTACCTATTCAATGTTTAAACTCTGAAATTCCTCTAGTAGAAAATTTTTTAGTTTGGGAGGCTGGTCTCCTCATCTAATGAGGATGCTGTTTGTATACTTGATGAAGTATCCTTAGACCTTGCCATTCAGAGTATGTCCTGGTGACCAGCAGCAGTGACACTGTTGGAAATGCAGAATCTTGGGCCCCATCCTGGTCCTACTAAACCAGAATCTGCACTTTAACAAGAGCCCCTGCTTATGATACTTAGGAACATTAACATTTAAGAAGTGATGTGTCACACAGATGAAAGCCTTAGTAATCATGTCTTTCCAAAGAAGAGTAGATAAGATGTAGGAAAGAGTAGATAAGAGTAGATAAGATCTACCCAAAGAAGGGTAGATAACATCAAATCACATGAGCTGAATTTCATAGATGGACACACAGTCACTTCAGTCAATGCTATGTCCCCTGGGCTTTGGGAGAATTCTTTACGATCCATATACCACTGGGTCAACGGAATATACCAAACCAAACCAAACCAAACCAACAAGCAAAACCAACCACACAGTTTGCAACCTGTACCTGGCTGCTTATACATTAAACCTACTTTCAGTACTTGCCTATTTACCTACATACGCATGTTTCCTAGGGAGGTTTAAGCCACTCTAGGTAGTTTTTATCCAGTTTCCTTTCTTCTCATCCCCAACTTCCCGACACCCTAGTCCCTAGTACTAATATGGTACAGACAGACCACATACTTGATGCTAAAGAAAAGTTTGCTAAAGAATCAATAAAGACAAGTCTACTATAAAAGATATTTTACTCACAGGAAATAGATCAAGGCAAAGACACACACTTCACTGACATACAGCAGGGGATGGTAAACTATAGCTGTCCACCTGCTTTTGTAAATAATGTTTTATTGGCGCACAATCATACTTACATGCTTACATATTATCTAGGTATGGCTGCTTTTGCATTACAATGGTACACCTGGGTAGCTGTGACAGAAACTTGATGATGGCCCATAATGACTAAAGTGGGTCCTTAAAGCCCTCTACGCTCACTTATACATGGTACCACTGCTGACCTCCATGGGCTGGTTAACTCAGAAAGAATAGCCTAAATTGCACAAGGCCAGGAATTACCTGAGGAATGAAAAGGCCTTTCAGGAGAAGCAAAAGAAACCAGCAGTGGGTTTCCTTCCTGGTCTTTCAAGCCCTGACTCCCTTTCATAGAACATTTAATACAATTTTGAGTAGGACCAAAGTTTAACTTATACTTTGATGATCAAAACACACTTTTCTCCGCCTTCTTGTTTAAACTATGTGTAATTGAGTAAATCTGGGAAAGCATTCATGCAACTTGTTCTGTTAACCTCAAAATCCCCCCATCTCCTCACTGTTCTGCCTTCCTGTGTGCACCCACGTATCTTCTGAAGCCCCAGAAGGAAGGAAAAACCCTCTGTGGGACTTCTCCCTCAAGCTCTGCTTAAATTAGACTCTGTACTCTTAACAGTCATTCAAAATGCCTTGTACCATCTCACAAGGCAAAACCTAGTATTTCACTGATATTAGAGACCTTTGCCCCTTCAACATAACTGAAATTTATTTTACATTTTCTTACCTTTGTATACACTGCCCAATGATCACTCATGCATCACTCAGGGTTTGATCAGAAGAGTGGATATATAATATCTAATATTTAATAAAATGTGTTTGTGACACTTCACCTCATATTTTAGTACTTAAGTTATCATCATCATTATTATTACTATTTGTTTGCTTTGAATACACTGCTACTTCACCCTGAGGATTCCCCAAATGCACTTTCCCAGACTTTCCTCTTTCGTTAAAGGAGACATTTGCATTTGTCAATTGGATGGAGACAGTAGGACAAGTTAGAGCCAAGCTCACTCCTCTACATCAACTCACTGCCTTTTCTTTCTTTCTTTCTTTCTTTTTGGCTGCATTGGGTCTTCGTTGCTCTGCGCGGGCTTTCTCTAGCTGCGGCAATCAGGGGCCACTCTCTGTTGCCGTGCGCGGCCTTCTCATTGCAGTGGCTTCTCTTGTTGCAGAGCATGGGCTCTAGTCGTGCGGGCTTCAGTAGTTGTAGCACGCGGGCTCAGTAGTTGTGGCTCGTGGGCTCAGTAGTCGTGGCGCACGGGCTTAGTTGCTACGTGGCACGTGGGATGTGGGATCTTCCCGGACCAGGGATCGAACCCATGTCCCCGCATTGGCAGGCGGATTCTTAACCAATGCGCCACCAGGGAAGTCCAACTCATTGCCTCTTATCTCTGCCTTTCTTCTTTGAGAGCTAGGATGAGGATCATGGTCCTGGTGCCACAGTAAATTTCCAACCCTAGGAGGATACATCACTAGTATAACTGGCTCAGAGCCAGCTTTTGGACCTTGTTGCTTCAACCCACCCAGATTTGAAATGTCCTGAGAAAGGACATTCTAAATGTAAACTCTTAGTCTTTATAAATCATGTGCCTTTCTGTGTCAATGTTTTGCTAAAGAGAGAAAGAGCATTACATGGATTCCAATTAATGTTGCCAATGTTTACGTAACTCTTTGTGAGTCATTTTAATTATTTTAAATGTACATGAACAGATCAAATTTAAAGATGTCAGTGGATCTGAACCCAGTTACTTCCTATTGCCTACTGGCCTTAGCCAATTTGGTTATTCACCATTGTTAGACTGACATGTGAGCTACAGACCTCCTTCTTGTACATTCAGTAATAGGCGACGGTGAAAATAAGTGTCAGGGCAAATTTAGCCCCACAAACAGGCATTTAGTAGCATGCAGGCACAGGGAAATCATATATCCGAATGCCAGGTCTCCATCCTTCTAGGTGCTCCAAGACTGCCTTGCATAAACTGTATCATTAAGGCAGGTGCTTTTAGAAGGATGTGGCTAACCACAGAGTTAGAAGACCTAACTAATCAGTAGCCTAGTAACCTGAGAACATAGACTCCTGTTTTCTCTCAATTCTTAATTTCCTGCAAGAGCAGGAAGACCTCTACAATATTTTATCAAGGCACTTGTCTTGAACATCACAGATTTCCCAATGACATCTGACTAACATTTCTTTTGTTATTTAACAAAACTCCAGGGTTGTTCACAGATAAAGATAGCTGTTCCTGTAATAGTTGCCTCTGGAAAGTGGCCTTTCATGTGGAATGTGTACACCTGATTAGGGGAACTAACCACTCCCGGGTCCTATAGGCAAAGGAACACAAACATACGTATCATACCATCTGTGCTGAATTTTTTTCAAAGTTAGCTACAGTCTAGATAACATTTCCAGTGTTCTCACCTCCACTGATATTGACATCCATTCATTTGTTCATTCAAACAAGCATGCATTACACTCAAGCCCTGTACAACACACTGGGGTTACAGAGATGAATGACAGAGACTTGTCCTTTAAATGTCCCATAGTAGGGCTTCACTACTCAAACAGCAGTCCACAGACCAGCAGCATCAGCATCATCTGAGATCTCGTTAGAAATGCAGACTCTCAGGCCCTAGCCCAAATCTTCTGAAATCAGAGTTATATCTTAATTAGATGCCCCCTACGCATGACAATGTTTCAGATGCATGGTCTAGCATGCAGAGGTCCTCAGATATTAAGAGTGGATCTAAGCTACCTGGTGTGTGTGTGTGTGATGTGGTGCTTGTTAAAGATTACATATTTCCAAGCCTCCTTTCTTTAGAGTGGGGTAGGGCCCAGTAATCTGCCATTTAACGAGAGTAGGCAGTCATTTTGCAGGGGTCCTGAGAAGTCTTTGAAAAATACCAGCTAGTTGGAGGGTAATAAGAGCAATTTGGAGGCAAGAGGTGATGGGGGAGGGTAGAGGAGTCAATATTGAAATGAGAGTATCTCAAGTTTAAAACTACTGTGCTTTGGTGTTGCTGGCACTGAATACTTTCTTTTTTGGGCCTGAATGGAACAGACAGCTATCCTAATTGCTGCTCCAGCTCAGAAGGGTCAGAGACTTGAATATCTAGTGCTGCAAGAGGTCTTCTTCATACCTAATGCATACCAAGTAATTTAGGCCATTTCCGTGTCTAATAAAATAGATTTTTGACGGAAACAAGGAGGTCTAAACATGAGTCATTTCTGAGTGCTAATCACAAAGTAGTAAGATACTTTGTTCATTGTTATTAAGCATCTCATTCACTTAGCATTTTTCTAAAGTAAACTGCTTTGCATTCGTGTGAAGCGAGGGTGAGAGAGTGTGTCTGCTCTAACAGGGTCTATGAGTTCATCCTCTCAAGCCTAACAAATGAATTGCATCCCTATTTTTTTTTTTAAGAGATAAACCAAAGAGAAACGTTAATGATATGTCCAAGAGCAGCTTTATGTAACCAGGGTTGAGCTACTGCCTTCCAATTCTATCTCTAGTCTTAGTTTTTGGAACCCAAGTTAACAAGGAAAAGGTTTTCAGGTAACCTAGATTGCTGCTTTTATAAGTGCTTGTTACAGCTGTAGTGAAATAAAAAGAAGTGCCGAGTGGGAGGAACACATTATCACCCATAAGAATGAGTAAGAAAGGAATCATTTTGGGGCCTGCTCGTTGGATAGGAAGTGAAAAGCCCCGTCAGAAGTGCAGGTCTAAAACTCTGCTAATTTGCAGGCCATCACAGAGAGAGGGAGTTCTCACGTGAAGACAAGATCTGGTTTGAGGTGGCGTTCTGGGCGACTGCATCTTTAGTAGTATTGAAAAGGATTTTGGCTCAGCAGTTCCTTTTCAAAGGATTTATCCTGCAGGAATACACAGACAAGAGTGCAAAGATGCATCTAGAGGGGTGTTTACCACAGTTTTACTTGCACTGGTAAATAACTGGAAATCACACAAATATAGATTGATAAAAGTTCGGGATGGAATACTATACAGCCATTAAAAAGAAAATCTAGATTGTTTTAATGAAAGTATGCCTAATTACTAAGCAAAAAAGCAAGCTCCAGGGCTTCCCTGGTGGCGCAGTGGTTGAGAGTCCGCCTGACGATGCAGGGGACACGGGTTCATGCCCCGGTCCGGGAAGATCCCACATGCCGCGGAGTGGCTAGGCCCATGAGCCATGGCCGCTGAGCCTATGCGTCCAGAGCCTGTGCTCCGCAACGGCAGAGGCCACAACAGTGAGAGGCACGCATACCGCAAAAAAAAAAAAAAAAAAAAAAAGCAAGCTGCAGAACCATAATATATAAAAATTTAGTATGTGAACAAGAAATAAAACCTCAAAGAATATACAACAAAACATCCATAAGAGCTATCTCTGAGTTAGCAAGAATCATGGGCAATTTTCATATTGAAAATTGTATACTTTTGAATTAATTTATTTAACAATTATGTATTATTTTGAACATCAGAAAACAAAAAAGATTTTGTAAAGTATCCTGAGAGATTATAGTCCTATCCTATTTATTCCAATCCCTCTTTTTTTTTTTTTTAACAGAAACATCAGAAAACACAAAAGATTTTGTAAAGTATCCTGAGAGATTATAGTCCTATCCTATTTACTCCACTCCCTCTTTTCTTTTTTTTTCTTTTTTTTTTTTTTTAAACAGATAAGCAATCTGGGCTCATCTGTAAAAAAGATGACTGGCCTGAATTCCACAAGCAAGTTAACTGTTGAGAAAGCCACATAAATTGCCGAGACCTGCTGGAAACTTCAAAAGAGCAAAAACCTGCCTGGCTGTTTTCTGAATCTTTCCTGGCAAGGACGTTCAGAGGCTCCTGTGCTGTGATGGAGAGCAGGAGGAAGCAGGGAGATCAATACCAACAGAAGAGAAAGCTCAGCCAGACATCTAGAAGGGAGAAACTCTGCTCTGCTTGTTTTCTCTCAAATTAATAATCTGGCAGCTAATTTTTGAACTAACTCTAATTCGTGTGTGGCGCCTTCTGTCAAAGCTGTCGACGCAGAGTTGCTTTCATTTCACACTGGCTTGCAAGCTGGAAGGGCTGGCGCTGTGCCAGGGGCTCACCCCACTAACACAGGCTGCCATCAACTTGTGCTCTTTGGCTGAAGCCGTTGCGTGATTCCCTGAGCAGATGCAGGTACCTATTTATAAACGTGATTACTACTGAAAGAGACAAGGGACCCCCCCCACCCCACCTCCACCCCTACACCTCACCTCTTCTCTAGTAGATACAACCAAAGTTCCAAATCTCGGAGAACAGTTCATTAAGAATGAGGTTAAGGTATCTAGAAGCCAGGGTATTTAGTCATTCCGCACTATCAGCTAGTTATGGGATTTTTGGATAAAGGATTGGAGGTATTGGCTTAGCTTCCTCGCTTATCAAATGTCAGTAAAAATACTTACTTGACCTGCCTTGTAAGCACTAAATGAAATATTAGGTTGTCAGGTAGAGCTTCCATGTTTGGGTATTGAGATATTTTGTGAATTAAACTGAAAATTCCAACACTTCAACCTCAACTGCTTTTTCATAGGACACTATTCATACAACTTAAGTATTAGCTTGACCAGTAGCTTTCTGTCTTCTTCTCTGCCAGTAGAACCCTGTTATTTTGCTGTATGCTCTGAGTGGGGGGCATGTCTTCAAGGGAGGGAGTCCTGGCCCTAGAGGATAATAGGGAATTGGTCTGATCTAATCATGTGACCTCCCCATCTCGCTAACAATTCCTTTAAACATGAAATACCATCTCTTCCAGCTGACTGATGGGAATCTTCTTAAGGCTTCTAGGAAGTGTTTTCCCTCATCTTATAGAGACCTTTAAGATGAAAATTCACTCCTTCTGCAACCAGCCACTGTCAACTGCAAACGGTGTCTGACAGCAAAGAAATCTTGCAGGAACCAGAAAAGAACGGGAAGAAGGCAATGAGGAGCCGTGGTAATGACACCACTGTCCCTGGGATGTGGAATCCTACAACTATGACGACGTTCTCTGATTTTCTTCGGAGACCATATAGCTGGCCAAGTCACAAGCCATGGTTTGTGATAAAAGCCACTTTTATCCCCTTTTGCTGTTTTGCATTATTGCACACAATAAAGTCCACTATTTCCTGGCTTAGAGCTCCTAGGCATTTCACATTTCCATAACCAAGATGAAGGAGCAACCAGAAATCTGATCATTAAAACATGTGCGGCACCTAAAAGGTAGCTGTATTTCTTCAAATACATTCTGTTGCGTACATATCCTGTAAAAGGTTAGTCAATTTTAAACTAACATTTAAAAGAAGGACATCGGAAAGGGTAGGTGTAAAAAAGTTAATCGGGTCACTCTTATTTTTCTGTATTTTTGTTATTGTTGATTTTATTGATTTTTTATTGTAGAAATTTTCAGAATTTTGAAGATGTCAACACACATTGTACATCTCCAGTAGGAAGATGCAATTTTAATGTTTTGTAATTATTCTGAAATTCCTATATTTATCTTGAGCATTTTATAGGTGTAGTGCTCATCAGAAGAACAAAATAAAACCACAAAATAAGGAAAAAAAACCTCTACAGATTTGGGAACCACTGTTTCCTTGATGTACAGATGACGTTAATTTACCCTGCTCAGATATATTTTCGACCAAACATGGCTAGCAGACTTCTGCTTCATTCTGTCTAAGGTGTCCCTGTGGTGTTTTTGTCTTGGCCACAAAAGGAATAATTTCCTTCTGAAAATTGAAATGGGACAAAATCATGACCATCATAATCATCATCATCTTCAAAATAAATCCTATTAATTTATTCAATAAATATTTACTGAGTACCTACCACATGTCTGACACTATTGTAGGCATATGGGATAGAACACCAGCCCTGTTCTCATGGGGCATACAATCTTACTGGAGTGTACCACTGTTGGGAGATATTTCTCCATCAATCGGTGGCATTCCTACATGCCACAGTATGCTCTGGGCCTATCTTTTCAGGGATGCCTATACAAGCAGGTAGCTCTGCAAAGAAGGAGAACAAGATCCCCTGTGGAACATATGTATATACATCCTTGGATAAGCAAAGTCAAAAGAGTGATTTTTCTCCTGAAAGATTTAGAGGCATAAGACATCTCTCCTTGAAGACACTTACATTCCATGATAATAAAAATGATATCTCTATTTGGAGAGAGAATGGGCAGATTTGCAAACAATCCTTACATGAGCTTAGAGTCTGCTAAATTAGATCAGAGTCTCCCCTCTTGTAACGTACCACCCAGCCCTCACTGAATCACTCTGAGCGATTGCGTCTCAGGGAACTGCTTCCATAATGTCGCTCTGATCGCTGCTTTTGTTGCAAATAATAAACTGTCTTTATCTCTGATCCTGGGATCTCCTAGTTTCTTGGACTCTTCATGCTTCCTGATTTAACACACATAAGAAACAAGTTAGCACGTTTTCGACTGAATGGCCAGAAAAGATCTGGCCAAGTTGTAATGCTTCATAGCATCCGTTTTTTTAAGCTTAAGTATGAGAGGGACAATGTGAGTGTCCTTCTTTAGCCATCACGTGGTGGTAGTGTTGTAATGTGATGCCACTAGAATGACAGCTCCAAGAGGGTGGGGATTTTTGTCTGTTTCACATTCACTGCTGTATCCTTAGTGCCTAGAGCAGTGCCTTGTACACAGAGGTATATGAATAAATGAATGATGGGTACAGATAGCCTTTTTCTGCCTTGCCTCAATTCACAGACCACCCTCATAGGAACAAAGAAAAAGAATAAATATTTCTGATAGATGGTGATGATGGATTTGAGGAGAAAAACGGCCTTACTGCCTTTGAGTGAGAAAAAAAAAAGTATCATTAATACCTGGGTTATGAGTCTATATTAAAAAATAATTTCCTCTGGATGCTTGATTTCATTTGGACCCGTCATACCAAATACAGTAAATGAATGCTAAAAAAATAAGTTCCAAACCAAATAAATGTACATATACCTGCAGGCATTCCAATGGATTTTTTTTAAACTCAAAAAGTAATTATGCCATTAACTATTACCGGACGTAGTGAGCTGTGAAGAGATAGTGGAATTCATGTCTACTATTACGGAGTCATTTTTTTTCTTGCTAAGCACTAATATGTCAGAAAAGTAGCCAAGAATAAAATAACATTAGGAATACTGGGATTAATAACTACTATGGTCATAGAGTAGAAATAGGGAAACAGATATATTGATAATAAGTAAAAATCTACATCAATGTCACTTTGTGCTCAGATTCTAAAAATTACCCTAACATATATTAATATACTTATGGATTGCATTTTGTTTGAACATGTTAAATATGTGCTGGCTACTAACAGGATTGATGCAACATGAGATTTAAAGGAAATAATAACTTTTTTTACTGAACTTGGAGGTGCTGATCCTATGATTATTTTTTAAGACTTCGGGCCATGGCAAAATATGTAAAAAAAAAATGTACTAATTTGCCTGGGATAAAACAATTCCATTCATGTCATTTTTCATATTTCTGTAAGATTCCCTCTTCTGGGGTTTTAAGAGTAGGAACAAGATTCTTGGATTATTTCAAGCAGCTAGGGGTAACAACAAAAACAAAACCACCGTTGAAATGTACTCAGCCCTTACCCTAGGCCAGGAGCTGTACTAAGGGCTTCCTGAATCCTTCCAGCAACCCTAAAGGCTGAGAACAGGAATATGCCCATTTTCCAAACGAAAGATCTGAGGTTAGAAGATGTCAGCTGACTTGCCCAAGATGATGAAATCGTATCAGAGAAACTAGGATCCAAATCTAAGCAATCCAAGCCTAGTATCTGTAGTCTTCATCACTGCACTATTCGGTGTTAAAGGAAAATCGCAGTAAGCCATGAGTGAGCACATTGCAGGGGGTCTGCTGAGTGACCCAGAACTGGCTGGCATCATATGCAGCCCATTTTGAATCAGGCTTCTCAGCACTGGTGACATATGACTAGAA
Organism: Pseudorca crassidens; assembly: GCF_039906515.1. NCBI lineage: Eukaryota > Metazoa > Chordata > Mammalia > Artiodactyla > Delphinidae > Pseudorca > Pseudorca crassidens. Next base: position 150,443,781 of record NC_090298.1, read on the forward strand.
GGTGATTAAATGGCAAAGAAAGACATGATCTGCTTCACGAACCAGTCTGCGCTCAGAATCTTGTCTTTGCTGTGTTTCTTCCTTGTTGCCTTAAATCTAGGTCTTTTGATTCCCACTTAGAAGACCCACACCTGAGTGCTACTTAAGAAAACAAAAACTAGTTGTGTTTCACATCACCTTTTGGTGGTCTGTATTGCTTTTCTCTGTTAAGAACAGCAATGGAAACTAGGAGTCCCTTAGGCACTGGCACTAAAAACTTAGTGAAATGTCAGAATACCTCTCAGTGACATACCCAACCTTCAGATATTCAGAGTATTCTGACATTAGCCTGAAGCTAACCTCTCCTGTTTAACTCCAATCTACCTTTCCTATCTCACTTTGTCTTTGAATCCCAAATGAACACTTTAGCCACATCAGAGCTGTTTTTTTACGTGGACACTCCTGACACTTGCTCCGGTACCTGTGCTTATGCTGTTCCCCCCACGCCCCAGGGGATCCTCATCTTCCTCCTCTACCTCCTTGCTACTCACCCCAAACTAAGTTAACTTTTAGCCCAAGCTCACATCCTGATTCTTCTGTGACAAATTACTCTACCCTCATCCCAAGAGATCCTCCCTTTGTCCCAACCGTGTAGTCCACATTGATAGACCGTATATGGACGGTTTAGAATTGGATAAAATGTGACTGTTAAAATCTTCCCAACTTGATGTGAAAACAGACAAGTATGGCAATTAAGGGGCCGCTAAAGAACCTCATTTTAAACAATTCAAAACCATCCTTATATGCTATACATGCTGCGAGGGTTCTGAGAAAGAACAGAAGTACTTTGTTAACTGAAAAATTTAATTCCGTGATCCCTACACTCCTCTAGTAAGCACCAATGAAACCAAAAATAAAAGTTATACAGCCAGATTAGGGTTTTCCCAAATCACATCATCTTCTTGGATAGTCACAATGCCTAGCATATGAAAGGTCTGAGAAGCTTTTCAGTAAAAAACACTGCTTAACTTCTTAAACACTCCCATTTCCAAACTGGATTTTCCCATGGAACACCTCCTTCACGGAAAACGGTTTAAGAGCACATGGAATAAAGTTTTATCATAATATGCACAGCCATGATGTAGTCCTGGGGAACAGATTCTAACAGAAGCTAAATAAAATTTCTCTTCTGTTTTTGAACCTCCTGGATAAATTTTGAAGTTAAGGGGTGAGGTCATTGCTTTGAACAGCATGGGGTGGGTGAGGATTATAGTGTTCTGAAATAATAATTGTCTCCCCAATCATTATTTATTTAAAGTTTTAATCAGGCTTTGAAGTTGGACTAAAACTCCTGGAAAACATTCTATTTTCAATGAATACTTGGCCACCAAGAAGACTGACAAATGGTCATCTTTCCTAGAACACCCAGCTCACCTCTCAAACAGATTCTTCAGTTTGCGTGTCTTTTCCCACTTTAAAATAACTGTGATTTGAATCCATTTTAGATAAAGGAGTCAACTATTTGGGGGCTTGAAGAGCTGAGGGCCAAACATGAATATACAGTCCTTCAACCAAAAAACTGCCCATAGGAGGGATACTTGTGAAGAAGTTAAGTGTTCATTCTCGTCATCTGTTTTGCTGTATCACTGGGCACTGCAAATTTATTTGTCAGGGTGTTAGGGATCAAAATTAACAGTTAAAATAATTTGCAGAGAAGCAGTCTCTAGCACTTGCCTAGGGTAGTAGAGAGGTTAGGAACACAGTTTTTGAGTCAGATAAACATAGGATAAAATCCAGCTTGGTTTTCACTACTTTGTGACTTTGGGCCAATTATGTCACCTCTGAGTAACATCAGCTTTTTTTTTTTTTTTTTTTTGCGGTACGCAGGCCTCTCACTGTTGTGGTCTCTCCCATTGCGGAGCACAGGCTCTGCACGCGCAGGCTCAGCAGCCATGGCTCACGGGCCCAGCCGCTCCGCGGCACGTGGGATCTTCCCGGACCGGGGCACGAACCCATGTCCCCTGCATCCGCAGGCGGACTCCCAACCACTGCACCACCAGGGAAGCCCCTACATCAGCTTTTTAAAGAAATGTGGTTGGAGGATTTAACTGAGATAGTACATATAACAATAAATATTAGTATGATTTCTATTGCTCTATCTAGTACCTTCTAGTACTCATAATTCTTTAAATTGCCATCTAAAAAGAATCATTTTTTAAATGTAATGGTTTTTGCTTATCTGTTAGGCACCAGGGCCGTGCTAAATTTGAGCGATATAGCAGTGAACAAGATATAGTCACTACATTTAAGAGTTCAGGGTCTTGTGAGGAACGCAGATAAATAAACTCAACATTAAAATACACTCTGGGGGCTTCACTGGTGGCGCAGTGCATAAGAATCTGCCTGCTAATGCAAGGAACATGGGTTTGTTCCCTGGTCCGGGAAGATCCCACATGCACGGAGCAACTAAGCCCGTGTGCCACAACTACTGAGCCTGCGCTCTAGAGCCCGTGAGCCACAACTACTGAAGCCCGCATGCCTAGAGCCCATGCTCTGCAAACAAGAGAAGCCACCGCAATGAGAAGCCTGCGCACCACAACTAAGAGTAGCCTCCACTCGCTGCAACTAGAGAAAGCTCACGTGCAGTAACGAAGACCCAATGCAGCCAAAAATAAATAAAATAAAAATAAATTGTTTAAAAATAAATAAATAAAATACACTCTGGAAAGTACTTTACATGAGGTATGCACAGTATATCACGGGAACACAGAGCAAGTTAACTCAGCACAGGTGGACTCAGGACAGAACTAGAGTCTGGCTGAAGGAGCTCCGAGCATTTGAAAACTTGCAAGTTATGTTTTTAAACACAGCTGCCCCAGAGGTATCATCGGGAAAGTAAGTCAGGAGAAATATGCATGTTCATAGTGAGGCCCATTTATCCCAGTAAGGGGTTTATGCTTTGTCATGTGGGCAGAGGGAATGCTCTATTATATGGTTCTAATCCAAAAAACGACAATTTGATTTGGACATATGAAGGGGATGGTAATGGGGGAGGACACCTAGTGACCAGATTCTGAAATTGTCAAGGTCAGTAATATTCAACATATTATCTGCAATCTATCTGTTCTGGGTAAAGTGACCAAGTAATCAAGCCTTCTGTATAGGATGTAGGGCAGCTACTAGTGTTGCAGGAAATCTAGACAGAGAAATGAATGGTGTCCTTTTTTTTTCTTTGTTACAGTTTACCAAATAACTAACATTTCACCTTCCTATTGCTAAAGAAGGTGTGTTACAGTGGTGAGGTGTCACTCATACCTTTGTGACACTTGTGAAGGACTATAAGAGATGAGTGCGTATTTTAAGTTTACAGGACATCAGCTTACACCCCTAGGACACTGCATTTGTAAATAAGCTTGCACTTTTTTTTTTTTATCAAGTACATGATATCAATTCTGCTATATCACTGGCAAAACTGTATTGTCATTGTTTTTGTCCTTTTGAACTAACTTTTTATCACAAGTTTCTCTTCCATTGAAAAACATCCTTGGGTGGTAGTGGGGGCAGCTGGCTCTTCATATTCTTTGCCCTGTCTAAAAATGGACTGTAATCTAAAAAACTGGAGAATTGCTAATGTGAATGCGAAGTAAGGAGACCTTGAAGAGAAGTAGGAACCCCGCTGAGGAAGAGGTGGTATATTTCATCATCAGCGGGGGCCCACAAGCTGTCAGCAATGATATTAACCTTTCAGGTTAACTTGCAGCCTAGGCAGAAATGAAGAATGTAGGGAAGACCTGCATGAGCCACTCAGGATCACTCATTTAGCTTCCCAACCTTTTCTGTGTCTGGAATTAATGGATAAAATTCTTCCCAATTTGCACTCTGCTTCCCAATATGCACCTACTTGGATTGCAAACCAATACCATAGTAAAGCCCCTTTTACATTCCATTAAAAATCTAAACATGATTCAAGAGTCAATCATAATAATAATTTACAGCTCAGCAATGTCAGAAACTAAAAAAAAAACAAAAAAAAAAACATGGTCTAGATATAATAGCTATTAAGTATCTAATTTTGTGCCTAGAAAATTTGATCTGGATAGGTATAGACCAAATTAATAGTGGGTGATTCTGGCAAAGGGATAATTGGAAACTCTCTTTTTCTATACTATATATTTTTAACAATATTTGATCTTTAAAATAGAGAGCATGCATTGCTTTATAATCAGGGTATACTTAAGTATGTTTGGGGTTTTTTTTTAAGATGAAGATATTTTCTTATCCTACCCCTCACCATTCAAAAATAGGAAAGAGATTAGACTAAATTTTGTGTTTTGAAGGCCGTACTCATCCACAAACCACCTTAATGCTGACTAACATATCTACTGCCATTTGTATAATTGTTTACTTAATATTTTAGCTTCATCCCAAGCAATAAAATCTGGGAAATGATGTGTTGGAAATTCTAGTTATACTAAAATAAATACCTGTCCTTCCAGGCACCGCTGCAATTATTTTGCACAATCTCATATGGGAGCTGAGTTTTGGAAAACTTTGATTGGTGGATCCCCAAGATTCCTTTCAATCCTAAGATTCTACAAGTTCTGGAAAGAAAACATTAGTCACCCTGGTGCTTTTTATCAAACAAACTTTTCCTACTTGCTCAGTTCTTCATGTTGCATTTAATTATTCAGGGACTGTGCAATTTTCCAGACGATTTTCTTGATTACTGAATATTGTTCAGTGCAGGGGCAGCTTATTTATTTATTTTTTTTGTCAAGGATCAGACAGTCAATATTTTAGACTTTGGTGTGGGGGGGTCCCCTTTCCCTCCCTTATCTTCATGTTAGTCTTTGTCTTCTTCTACAATGCTTTATAAAGGTAAAAACCACTCTCAGCTCCTAAGCTGTCCAAACAGAGGCTGTGGGCTGGATTTGACCCCCTGGCCACAGTTGCTGACGACTGGGATGGTACAACGACTTGTCCAGCAGAGTTTGGTAAAAATATAATACTTCAGGCATAGTGGGCATGCGATAGATATTTGTTGGTTTGATTTGGAGAGGAATTGGCATTCATAAGTCTATTTTCTTCTCGTTGTCAACAGCTTTAGTGAGAGTTTGAGTGGTGGGGAATGGCTTACAGGAAATGCCTCGCTTTTCCACGGATTTTAATGATCCAGGTCATTTATCTCACCCACCCCACCTCACCACCAGTATAACAAGTCCCTAAAAACTCTTAGTGGTTCGTGGCCTCTACTGGTGCTCAGAAGCTGAGAATCCCTTCACGAGGCCCAGTGTAGAATTGGAGGAGGCACACCTTTACCGAGGCCACCGTTGGCTTTGAAAATATATTTGAGTTTTAACAACCTCACATTCATCTCTGCTAATGACTGGGGAAGTGAAGCTTTCCTTTGAGTCACCTTTCCTTTTCTAAAAGAGTGTCTGCATTTCACCTTTATGGGAAGCTCTGGGCTGACTGCCTCATCCCACATCAAAACTCACCCCTGGGATTTCCACCTTCAAACAAGTGAAACAAATGCATTCCCGCAGGGGGGCGTGCTGTCAAAGGGGAGGGAAGCGATCCAGATATCAGAAGTATTCAGATAGGATTGCCTCCTTAGAGGAAATCGGTGGCTGATAGAGAATACTTTCAGTGGGGGACCACTTAGCACTCCATCCCACAGGCTTCCAACCTCTTTAGAGCCAGTCAGGAAGAAAAAAGACCCTCCGCATTTACATGAGCCAAGAAAGTTTGTAATGGATAACACGACTCAGCATGTGCTACCCAATATATTTTGATTATGTTCATCTTAACCTTCCCAAATTAGTGGATGCTTTCCCACAAGTAAGTCACATTTCTCATAGAAATTCCCTGCAACAAAGGCTTCCTTCTCTCTAAATCCTTCCTATTTTATCATCTACCTAAAAGAAAAGATGGATAAGGAGAGATGCTTCGTGTTTTTTTAAAAAAATAGTAATAATAAAAGCAAAAAAGAAAAAAGTAGTTCCATTAGCAACTTTGGTTAAGAAATTGCTCCACATTGTTCCTCTGACAAGTAATTTTTCCCAGCATGTGTGCATCTTAAAAGTATTGCAAAAACAATGTCTTAAAATGAACTGATTAGTATGCATGCTCTGTGGTCACATTTAAGTTCTATTTATAAAATCTATTCTGTTCCAGGCTCAGACAAACAAAACTGAAATGCAGCTGTGTAACACATTGATAATTTTCATTAGTTCTAAAAGCCTCAATAGAATTTGCAATTTTATTCATTACATCTAAAGAATCCTGTAAAACCCATTGTGAAGATGACCTTTCACTTTTTCCCCCCTGGCCTTGGCGACTTGTCTGGGTGAGTGTGTATTTGTGTGTGTGTGTGCACGTGAATCAGTTAGGGCTGGGCAGAGGAAGGACACTTTTGCAAGAGTAAAGCACAAAACAGAACAAGAAATCAAGTCAGGCAAAGATGAAACAATGAGGCTTAGGGAATCAAAATCACCCATGTAGATTCTGAAAGCCCTCCTAACTAGGGCCATCCTGCCATCATTCCCCAGACGTGAACAAGTCCAGATTTCGGAAATCACTGTGTGATATGGGGTCAAATGTAGATTGTATTCTAATTCATTGGGAGGCAGTTCTTTTTTGATCTGAAGGGATGAGGATTTTCCCCCAAGGGTGAGCCAAAGACAGGACTAAAGACAGGCCCATGAGAAATAAACAGTGCTGCTTCCTTCAACTCGAACTTGCTCTTGCAAAGTAAAATAATGCCAGCTTTGGAGGTGGCTTTTCTTACTGGGAACAGTGTTTTTAGTGTGTGGATCTTTGAAAAATAATTTTAAAACACACACTCCCAGAATGTTGGCAGCTAGCCATGAAACCACAAAGAAGTCTCTAGAAAATTAAGATAACAAAACATAAAATAAGTACAGGATAGGAAAGGTAAAAATAAAGACAAACACTTGCAATTTTAGCAGCTACGGAGATGTGCTTCAACACTGACCAGGCAATTAAAACAATAAAACCTTGCGTGTAGAGAATCTGACACACCTGTCTTAGATAAAAATATATGGGTGGATACAAAGGCACACACTCAAGGTTTGATTTGATAACTGTTAATCTGGGACTAAAAATAATGACAGTTATCAATTACCCATTATTTGCAAGTGCCACCTTGCTTATTCTATCTTCCTGAGCCAGAGTCTCAGCAAGGATTGTTATCTCAGTGTTTCTAAAGGTGTCACATTTAACAAAAAGAAAGGTGGCAGCGAGGGGTAGTGGCAAGGTGAAATTCTGGGAAATATTAGGTTAAGCAAAGTTAAGACAGCTTCCATACTGATTAGAACTTTTAATATGAGAATGTCAACTTTTAATCTCCAAGAGAGAGGATGCAGTATAAGGCATTTCCCACAGTGAAGAAACCACAAAGAAAAGCTTCTTTTTTTCTTCATTTTCTTTTTCTGCAGAGTATCTTGTATAATTAGGGTTTGGGGGAACATTTTGGGGAGATATGCTATTTTATCTGAATAATCACTTTAGCAACCATTGTCAACTAATAGAAATTAAGGTTCAAATGGAAGGCCATTGTAGAACAATTCATTTTGAGTGAGAATGGAGAGAATCAAAGCATGGAGCTTTCTGCAGGCCATCTTGACCCCTCTGAAAGAGACTGGCTTTTAGAGGACTCAGAAAAAAGATGGTGGAAGAGAAAAGTGGAAAACCCACCCCTCACGGAAATGTTCAATTTGCCTACTTTTAACCTTTCGGCACTACAGGTTAAGATGGAAATTTACCAACAAACTTGAAAGGTTCTACAGGTTTCCTCGTCAACTGCTAGACAAACAAGCATCTTCCCACTAACACATTACAGGTTTATTAAAAAAAAAATGTGGCTACATAATTATGTGATTTTCCACCTCATTTCAAAATTACTATATCCAATGATATTCAGGAGACAGGCAGCCTACCCTGTTAGAAGATTTTTAGGCCCTAGGTTGGTACCAAAGGAATCTTATGGGAAGAGGTCTCCTGTCATTATTTGAGAGAGTATGGAAAGAACACATGGCAAGGAGTGTGTGCCTCTATCCTTAAGTGTGAAGAGCTATAGAACTCAGTCACTAGAAGGAAGTTTCACTGACTCACCCACATGTCACTGCAGAAGGAAAGACATTTGTCAACTACTTTACCTCATGACTATGCATAGGCTAGGAAACACAGTGATACCTCTATTCTGAACATAGCTAGGACAACAGACACATTTATGAATGTCGTAAAACAATTAAGCCCTGAGAGCTGCTGGCACATTAACATTACGGTAAGGATTTATTGAGTTGGGAGACTTTACTAGACTCAGTTACAGGCAACTCGGACCATGTTGGCTTATAATCATGTAACAGGTCGCAGTAGTCATGGTACTTAACTGAGCTTGGTGGAGCTATTAGAGTTTGATCATTTTTTATAAACATTTGAATAAGATATATACTTTAAATAAATCATATCATATATATACATTTTGAAACAAATATTTCACCAATGTTTTTAAATTGTCAATCATTTTATCTTTTAGAAATTTTAGATCAAGTGGGTTATAAATTGCATTACTGCTGTTGACTCATGTTGGCTTCACTTTGGCTGATAAAGGGAAATACCTACTATCCTTTTTCAACATCAGGTGAACCAAGCTGTTATTTATGAGTAACAGAACTTCTGAAAGATCTGGCAGCTTACGGCACTATTATTTTAGCATTCATTCTTATTGTATTTTTAAACTACCTTAATAATGTCAAGGAAATGTTCATTTTCTACCAGTGATAGTGCTTCAGCTGAAAAGTAGTAACTTCAGAAAGACTTTACGTGTGATGAAAGCTACGAAGGCCAAAGAACTACCATGATACAAAATGTTATGAATTTAGGAGAGGATACTGTGCAAATTATTGGAGATGATGGTGACAAAATAAAAAGCAACTCTAATCTAGCTACAGGTTGAGTTTGCAAAAACTGTCTTATGTAACACGGTAAATAAGGTAGAAAAAAATGCTGGTGACATGGTCACAAAATCAACCCCTAAGCTATAGCGATTACAGATATAAACACCTTGCAAATTCACTCCAATTACATTCTGTTTGTCACAATGGCAAAATGGATGTTGACTTATGTCAGTTTTGAATTATGAGACCTTTTCAGGAATATACCTTTGGCATAAAATGAGACTGCCCTACACCAGCATTTCATTTCTTCTGAAAGTCACTATTAAGCCCATTCAACAAAGATGTACTTGAGTGCTATTCTGTACAATGAGAAAACAGTAAGAATAGCTGACATCTATTGCTTATCATGTACTTAACATATGCTAAGACTTGATACCCACTCTTTCATATAATTCCTAATAATCATTCACTGATATGTCTACTGTACTATGCATATTTTATAGTGATTTTTACAAAGTTCAGAGGGTTGATATTATTGCCCAAGATCACACAGTTTCAAACGTAGGTTCTCCAAGTCCAGAGCCGCCGCTCTTAAACACCAAGTACATTAAGGCAGAGTGGAAATATAAGTACCTGAGAGTTTGTCTACATTGCCTTTGTTTCTTGAACTTGCCTTGATTCAACAAAGTGTGGTTTTGATGTGTTTATAAGGCTAAGAAAAATTGTAAATTACTGTGCATGCTGTTATTTCTTTAATTCCATAAAAGGAAGATAATAGGGATAATGAGGACTGCTCCTTTGTAATTCCAGTGTGAGATTTTTGTGGGTGGTTTTCAAAGCACATGGTGTGCAATTAGAGATAATGTGGATGGCTCGTTGTCTTCCAGGCGTGTACCATCCACTGGGCATTTGCTGAGAGCACTTGATGTGTGCGCCACAAAAACTGATGTGGACATTTCAGCTGCCTCTCAAGTTGGAGAGCCCACAGGATTCTGGCAGTGACACATGCCCTCAAATGACTTGGAAAGGAGACCTTACAAGGATTTGTCTTTATTATATTTTAAATATAGTTTTTTTGCTTCTGACAGTATTTCCTTCTTGTCTTAGACTTCTTCCCTGTACTTAAAATTGCCATAGTAATCAGGGAAGTGACTCCTGAAACTGTGGCCGACTAGCTTTCCTTATTTATTCTCTTGCTATGACTTTCATCATAACTTTTCAGAAGGCAAAGACCGAAAGAGAACTATTCTCCTTGCCAAGGAATTTAAGTTCAGCAGAAGCAGATGTCCAGCAGTGTAATTTCTGCCCAAGTGTCACTGATATATTATTGAGGAAACATCAAATCAGATGAGTACTAGAAAAATTAGAGCCTATTCCCAGCCTCTCTGCTTGACCTATACTCCTGAAGTTAGATTTACATTAATCTTCCAGCCTTTACATCCCCTAACCTTTACCCATGTGTTATGGAAATTAAAAAAAACCTTATTTTTCCATGTGTGCTGTTCAACAGTGCTTTTCGTTTCCAAGGTTTGTTTTTTTTAACTGTTTTACTTGTCCTTTTATTCCTTTTTTTCCCCATACTATGTTCTATCCCCCATCCTGCCAAAGTAATCTGACATGTATCTTTCCACATTGTCCTCTGTCACGTAAGTTTTAATCATTGCTTACTTCACAAAAAAAAAAAAAAAAGACATCATATTCTTCCACATTGCTCTGCATCTTGCTTTATTTCCTCATTCACACAATTTTACTACTTATTTTTAAGTATCTCTCACCTCACTTGTTCTTGGGCTCCTTATCATGGGTGTTCATTGCTTAGACAGGTAAAAACTCTGATGGCAATATTCCAGATGGTAGAGTTTATTCATGACATTCTGCTAGCTCCCTTGGCCCACTCTCAGCTAATACTGACTGAGTGAGAAGGAAAAGATGCACAGGTAATTCACCTGCTCTTAAATCACATAGAGTCTAATCGTTAATTTATTTAACCATCCCTTCAATTCAATACCTACCATGTTCCCAGCACTTTTCTGTAGCTACACATTAGAAAAAGTATCTGCTTTTATGAGCCTTACTTTCTAGTAATGTTTCAGCAAAGCTGATCATAAATAAACATATAAATAAGATAGTGTCAGAGAGTAATAATGCTCTTAATAAGAACATAAAAACAGAATAATGGTATAGAGAGCAGATGGCCTAGTCAAAGGAGATAATTTGAATGAAGAGCTGAGTGAGAAGAAGAATTGGCCATGTTGAGGTCTAGACTTGAAGAAGAGCATTAGAGGCAGAGAGGCTCTGAGTTAGAAATGAGCTGAGAGCATTTGAGGAACCAGCAGAGGCCAGAATGGAAAGACTATATAATAGGAAAGGCAGGAGTTATAAGAGATGAAGCTCTTGAGATGGAAAGGAGCCAGATTATGACAAGTTACCAAAGAAATAGATCAGAAAACTAATGTTTTTTAATTACTATGAGGATAGTTCAAAATGCTATAATGCTATGGGAGAATAAACGTGTGTGTCTGTGTGAAAAATACCACCCATCTTCATGGAGGAAGTAATATTTGAGATGGGCTTTGAAAGGTGGGTAGGACATAGATAGATGAAAAATAGGAGTAGGAGTGGTAAAAGAGTACAGCAGCTAGCAGGAACAGCCTGTGTAAGGGCAAATAGGTGACAGTGTATAAGGCAGTTCTGTGAGTAACAAGTGGTCCATTGTAAGTGGGTAAGCAACAATTGGGAAATGTGAAGCTTGTGAGAGCTGTGAATGGGACTGAACGTCAGAACAAGAAAACTATTGAATAGTTCATCTGGAACCACTGAAGGTTTGGGGACAGGGAAATAATCAGAGCTGAGATTTCAAAGGATTTCTCTGACACTTCACTGCTGAATTGAATTGTGTTGGTAAGACTGGAGGTGAAGAGGCTAGTTAGAGGCTTTTAAAACAGTTACGCAGAGTGGACATAACAAAGGGACTACTGGAGAGGATGTAAAAGAGAATACGGTTGAGAAAAATCTTATACATGGAATCTGTCATTTATCCAAAATAGAATTTCCTTTTCCACATGGCTCATCAGATGATGGAGTTTCTCTAAACTACCTCTAGAGACAGGAAAAACATTACCTCCTGGGGAAACCAATTCTGTTGCTGCACAACTTCAACTATTTAAGAAAGTTCTTTTGTAGGTTGAATTGGAATCTGCTTCCCTGTAACTAGGACCCACTGATGCTAGTTTTACCTTCTGAAGAAAAGCAAACTACGTAACCTTCCTCTAATACAAAGTCAACCTTTCATACATTCGAAACCAACTATTATTTTTATCATTTGTCATATGTAGGTTAACACTCCTCCAGTTCCTTTAACCCATATATTTTACATGGTTGTATCGAGTATGTATTATATTTTAATAAATAATTAGCATTTACTGATCCTTACATGCCATTAGCAATAGGAACATATTTTTTTCCTGAAAGCTTTTTTCCCACTTGGAAAAATGTAGTTTTTAAAACTTTCTCCTGTATAAACACTAGGAACTCATTATACAACTGGGGGACAAGAAAACAGAATCGCTCTGCCCTATGTAACATTATTCTAGGCTGGGGTCAGCATACTGCGGCCTGGGAGCTAAGAATGGTTTTCACATTTTTAAATGGTTGAAAAAAATCAAAAGAAGATTATTTTGAGATGCATAATAATTTTATGAAATTCTAATTTCAGTGTCCTTAAATACAGTTTTATAGGAAGATGTCCATCCGTTTACATATTGTCTATGACACCTTTCATGTTGCAACAAAAACTGTATTGTTGGCAAAGCCTAATAAACTATTTACTGTCCGGCCCTTCACAGAAAACGTTGTTCAACCTCAACTCTCAGGCACTGGTGTGTGGTGTGTGGACTGATAGTGTCTGCTTCACCTGGGAGCAGAGAGAGAATGTAGAACCTCTGGCTCCACTCTAGACCCACGGAATGAGAATCTACATTTTAACTGATCCCCAGGTGATGTGCAGGCGTGAGAAGCTGGAGAAGTGCTTCCCAAGTTTTGCATGAAGAAGAATCCCCCTGAGAGTCTGTGGATGTACCAATTCCCGAGTCCCATCTCAAGGAAATAAACTGAGTAAGGCCTGAGAGTCTCCATTTCTCTCTTTTTTTAAAAAAATTGAAGTATAGTTGACTTACAATGTTGCGTTAGTTTCAGGTATACAGCAAAGTGATTCAGTTATATATATATATATATATATATATATACACACACATATATATATATATACTTTTTCAGATTCTTTTCCATTATAGGTTATTACACGATATTGAATATAGTTCTCTGTGCTATATAGTAGGTCCTTCTTGAATATCTATATTATATATGGTAGTGTGTACCTGTTAATCCCAAACTCCTAATTTATCCCTTCCCCCCTTTGCCCTTTGGTAACCATAAATTTGTTTTCTATGTCTGTGAGTCTATTTCTGTTTTGTAAATAAATTAATTTGTATCATTTTTTTAGATTCCACATTTAAGTGATATCATATGATATTTGTCTTTCTCTTTCTGACTTATTTCACTTGGTAGGATAATCTCTAGTCCATCCATGTTGCTGCAAATGGCATTATTTCATTCTTTTTTTGTGTCTGATTAATACTGTATGCATGTATACTGTGTGCATGGGTGCATGTATTTTATACACACACACACACACACACACACACACACACACACACACACACACACACACACACACACATATATCTCACATCTTCTCTATCCATTCATCTGATGATGGTTAGGTTGCTTCCAGGTCTTAGCTATTGTAAATAGTGCTGCTATGCACACAGGGGTACCCGTATCTTTTCGAATTAGAGTTTTCATCTTTTCTAGATATATGCCTGGAGTAGGACTGCTGGATCAGAAGGTAACTCTATTTTAGTTTTTTAAGGAACTTCCATACTGTTTTCCATAGTGGCTGCAGCAACTTACATTCCCAACAACAGTGTAGAATGGTTCCCTTTTCTCCACACCATCTCTAGCATTTATTACTTGTAGACCTTTTGATGATGGCCATTCTGACCAAGTCTGAATTTCCAATAAGCACCCAGGAGATACTGATACTGCTCTTTCCTGATCACGCTTTGAAAGACACTAGGGGATTCTCTTCCACCCACGTTTAAATCCTCCCTCCTTTGCAAGGTTTTCACTGACCACAATAAATTCTCCCTCCCTTCTTTGACCTCCTATACTATAATACAAACAGTGCTAATTTTACATTTATGTAATAGCATTTGACATTATTAAATATCTCAACTGCTATCTTACTTAATGGCCTCTTGCAGTTCCCTAAGCACATTCCTACCTCAGAGCTCTTGCACAAGCACATTCCTACCTCAGAGCTCTTGCACAAGCACATTCCTACCTCAGAGCTCTTGCACAAGCACATTCTCACCTCAGAGCTTTTGCATTTTGTTCCTGCTGACCAGCAAGCAGTTATGTCATTCGCGGCTTTCCTTAGATATTCCCTCTTTAACAATACATCCCCTGACCTCACTTTCGGAGGGGAGAAAAATTTACCACCCCAAAATATATCTCTTTGGCATGGGGATTATTTTAGGCTGATTATTTTTAAGAAACATTAGACTCAGGAAGCTTTTCTTTTACCTCCACCTTAACTGCCTGAAATAATTTAGATAGGGAACTTGCACCAGAAAGAGCTATCACTAAAGATAACTTTGTTTCACAGGAAAGACTTACCCATGTGGCACAGCAAACATTTGTTTATCAAACATTTTCTCTTCCCATCTCCTTGTGAATTTCTTCCTCCCCTTTGAAGTCCCAGAGCCTTACACCCTTTCTCATTAACTCTGGATGACATATAAGCCTCAACTGCCTGACTTGCCCAGGGGCCTCAGATTCTTATGGAGCCCCCAAACTTATGAAATTAAATTTGATTTTCAATCTCTCTCAAGTCAACTGGATTCTTAGACCAATCTGAAGAGCCTACAAGGGTAGAGGAAACACTTTTTCTCCCTAACACTTTGTAAAATTACTTTTTATCTCCACTCCATCGCTCTTCGCTCATCTTGCTTTATTTTTCTTCACAGAATGTAATAGCACTTTGCATTATGTATTTATTTCATGCATCTTTCTTTTAACTAAATATAAATTCTGTGATATCAGGGACTCATTCAACAGTGATTTATCAAGCACCTACTATGTGCTTGCTAGGTACTGTTCTAGGATTAGAAGACAAATGAGTTTACTTAGGAAAATGCCTTTCATATACTAGACATTCAATGAATACCTGTTGAATAAATAAATGAATGAGTTCCCCTAAGCCAGTTGGAGCAGAATTATGGTGACACTCTGTGCAATTTATATATCCATTATTGTTAAGCACAGCAAGTATACAAAAACATCAAATGAAGGCTAATGTTTATTGAGTACTTATGTCGTGGTGGGCACCTGAAGTACTTACAACTTTTATTCTCACTGTAAGTTTAGGAAACCTGAGAACTAAGAAGGTTATAAACTTTAAAAAGTTTAAACATGTGCATAATCAAGCAGTCTGCAGGTAACCATCACATAGTCTTCCTCCTCAAAATGAAACTTGTGGATAGACTGGTAGGTTTGTGTGGTGACTGAACCATACCATGAGATTTAACTGTAAAATTTTAAATATCCACTCACCACCTGTATCATTCCACAAAAGACTGAGGATAGTTCTTACAAAGATATACACAAAAGATATATGATAGACAGAAATGGATATAAATAATTAGGTCTGGGTAAAATATAAGTAAGAACTAGTAAATAAGGATGAAGGACAAAATACAGCTATGGAAATCAAAGTTGTTGTCACTGAGCTTGATATTTAGCTCTGAATTTCCTGGTATCTGACATGGGTTGAATTGTGCCTCATCCACAAAACTAAAGGTACATTGAAATCTTAATGCCCCAGCACTACAGAATGTGACTTTCTTTGGAAATAGTGTCTTTGCAGATGTAATTAGTAAAAATGAAGTCAAACTAGAGTAGGCTGAGCTCTTAATTGAATGTGACTGGTGTCCTTATAAGCAGACAGCTCTGTGAAGACAGGAGACATGTAGGGAGAGCACTGTGCAAAGATGGAGGCAGAGGTTGGAGAGAAGCATCTGTAGGCCACGGAATGCCAAGAACGAACAGCCACCTGTGGAGGCTCAGAAAGTTCAAGGGGTTTATCTTCCCTGAAGATTTCACAAGCAGCATGGCCCTTCTGACATCTTGATTTTGAACTTCTGGCCTCCAGAACTGTGAGACAATACATTTCTGTCATTTTCAGCCACCGAGTTTGTGATACTTTGCTAAGGTAGCCCTTGGAAAAGGAAAAAAAAAAGATTTTCTGGAAGAGCATAATATGAGAGGTAGACTTATTTTAAGGAGTAAAATCTTCACATCTGAGACTTAGTGGATTCCTAGAGAAAGAGAATAAATTTGCAGTGATTTCAAAGAAGAAAGACACTCTGGGAACACAATTCTCTAACAGAAACAAGAAGACATATTATAAAGCTCTAGAGAGGAGTGGCATCATGGGTGTGTGACCTGTGCAGCACACAGGCCTGTTCTTCGAAGTGCCCTGTGCTTGGGCTAACACTCTGCTGTCACTGTTGTGAAATTCTTGAGAATTTTTGAACAAGGTCCCTGCATTTTCATTTCACTGTGGGCCTTCAAATTATGTAGCTTGTCCTGGATCTGGCAATAAATAGACAACATTGGTACTAGTACAAAAATTGGTGAATACACTAATAAAACAGTACATAGATCCTAAAAATATGACAGAGATAGTATTTTAGATCAGTGGGGAAAGGATGGACAGTTGCATAAATGCTGCTGAGACAACTGGTTATCCATATGGAAAAAGAGAAATAATTTGGGAACCAAATTCACAACAATCAATAAAAAATCAACTCCAGGAACATTAAATGACCTAAACGTGAAGGCAAAAATATATAACATTAAGAAGACAGGGGCTTCCCTGGTGGCACAGTGGTTGAGAGTCTGCCTGCCGATGCAGGGGACACAGGTTCGTGCCCTGGTCTGGGATGATCCCACATGCCGCGGAGCGGCTAGGCCCGTGAGCCATGGCCGCTGAGCCTGCGCGTCCAGAGCCTGTGCTCCGCAACAGGAGAGGCCACAACAGTGAGAGGCCCACGTACCGCAAAAAAAAAAAAAAAAAAAAAAAAGACAATATTTGAGAATATATTAATGTTCTTGTGTGTAGGAGATTTCTTGAACAAAATGTTAAAAAAAAGAGTAGAAACTATAAAGGAAAAGTTTGATTCATTTGTCTACATTATAATTAAGTACTTCTTTTCCATGTTCTCCTCCTTTATGGGGAGCTGAGATTTTGAACAGTGCCTATGACTGGGGCCAGGCCTTCAGCTGGCACTCCAGACAGGCAGGGCTCATGTCCAGGGCTGAACTTTCTAAGAGGCTTTTCCTCCTTATTCCTTTCTTGGTCTGCAAGCCTGAAAGGAGTGGGTGTCAGTGGAGGAGAATAGTTAGCAGGTTGTTAGGGCTCACCTTTGGTCTGACTCATCCACAACTTTGTTTACATACAGGGGAGGCTGATCTAAGAAGTAAACAGACAGAGTAATGGAGCCAGATTTCTCACTGTTGCAGAAGGGAGTTAGGAACATGGAGCAGAAAAGACTTGAATAAACTCTGTGGTATTTGATTAGCTTCAAAAATCGTTAGTGTGAACCCATGGTTTTTAACTTGTCTATCTACATACAGAAACATACAGGTGTGTCTGTGTGTCTGTATGTGCATATAGACTTAACATCTTCTATCTGTGTTTTCTGAGTGAACTAGAAGCAATGACACCTCAGTAGCAGTGATGTACTTGCTCTTGGTTTCTGAATACCATTTTCCACTAAAAGAACTTGGACTCTCTAGAGAAATGTCTGACTCGACAGAAGAAATATAAGATGAGCCTACAAATAACTGAGCCAGAAAGTAAGAAAGTGCGCAAAGAATCAGGGAAATGTCAAAAGTCACAGAAGCCAGTTTGAAGGGGCTTCCATTGGCCACATCTTGGATGGTGTGATGATAGAACTGTAAACCTTTGAGTAAAATAGGAGTACACAAGTCCATACTGATATAAGTAAATAAATGCATTAATTAATTACTTAATTGGAAAGGAGGGAAAAGCTCTACCTTCCAATGGAATACCAACCAGCAAATCTAGATGGAATTAGAAAATCACCCTTTGGCAAGCACTTTTGTCACAATTAAGCCAGGCAAGAATCATTAGTGGATGATAAATCTGGTTGGTAACGGGGGAACAGGACACGTACATAACTTCTAAGAATCTCCTCCAATTATACTTATGAATTACTTATCAATTGACATACAACATCCTAATTAATTAATGTAAGAGTGTGGGTCCTGTTATTCAACATCCCAACCAAGTGATAAAAGTTAACATCACCCGTAATGGGACAAGTCAGTGTCGTGTACCTCCTGATATGATGCACTGAGAATAGCACTATATGACTCCTGTGGAATTCCTAGCAAAAAGCATGAGCCATGACAAAACATCAGATTCCAAATTAAGGGATGGTCTGCCAAGTAACTAATCTGTACTCTTCAGAAATGTCAAGGTATGACAGAAATGCAGACAGAGACACTGTTCTTGGATTAAAGAAAACTAGAGATGTTAGAATTAAATGTGTTGCTGGACTGGATCCTGGGTCTATAAAAAGTATGAATAAGACAAATAGCCAAACCTGAATAGTATCTTTGGATGAATAGCAATATTGAATCAATGTTAACTTCTTGATCTTGATGGATGTACTGTGATTATTCTTTTAAATAAGAAATACACACTGAAGTATTGAGAGGCAATGAGGCAACGTGTCCCAACTTACTCTCAAATGCTTCAGAAGAAAGAAAAATGAATTCTGAGCAAAGAGTATATTGGATCTTTATACATATTTTCTACAACTTTTAAGTTTAAATTTAAACTTATTTTAAAATAATTGAAAAACATTAGGTTCTTCTCTTATCACAAGACATAATTGTAGCTACAGTTTGGGAGAAGATATTTGCACCACACAACTGAGAAAGGATTAACAACCAGAAAAGGAATTCTGATGAGTGAGTAAGAAAAAGAATGACAGAGGGACTTCCCTGGTGGTCCTGTGGTTAAGAATCTGCCTTCCAATACAAGGGATATGGGTTTGATTCCTGGTCGGAGAACTAGGATCCCACATGCCACAGGACAACTAAGTATGCACACCACAGCTACGGAGCCCGTGTGCTCTGCAGCTGGCATAGTACAACTAAAGAACCCACGGGCTGCAACTACTTAGCCCTTGCAACACAACTAGAGAGAAGCCCGTGCGTCACAACGAACGATCTCACATGCTGCAACGAAGATCCCATGTGCCGTAACTAAGACCCGACACAGTCAAATAAATAAATAAAAGATTTAAAAATTTTTAATTTATTTTTGGCTGCACTGGGTCTTTGTTGCTGCGCAGGCTTTCTCTAGTTGCGGTGAGCGGGGACCACTCTTCGTTGTGGTGCACGGGCTTCTCATTGCCGTGGCTTCTCTTGTTACCGAGCACAGGCTCTAGGCATGCAGGCTTCAGTAGCTGCAGCACACAGGCTCAGCAGTTGCGGTGCGTGGGTTTAGTTACTCCATGGCATGTGGGATCTTCCTGGACCAGGGTTTGAACCCGTGTCCCCTGCATTGGCAGGCAGATTCTTAACCCACTGTGCCACCAGCGAAGTCACAATAAATAAATATTAAGAAAAAAAAAGAAAAAGAATGATAGATACTCGTCCAATTTAACAAATAGGCAAATGATTAATCAGAAACTTCAGAGAATTTTTTAAATGGCCTATAACATATGAAAAGATGTTCAACCTCATTAAAAATCAGAGAAGTGCAAATTAAAACAACAATGAGATATCACTCACTCCTGTTAGACTGATAAAAACTTAAAAGTCAGATAATAGGGAACACTGGTGACGATGTGGACAAAAGAATTCTGATCCTGTTGGTGGAAAAGCAATATGATGCAACCACTCTGAAAATAGTTTGATATTACTCGTAAAGTTAAACACACATTGTGGTAGACTGTATTACTGTCACCAAATGTACTGGCACATTTCTCTGCAGTGCCCCTCCCTGCATTTTAAATCCCATCCTGTAGAATTCAGACTAGGCTACCTGACTTACTTTAGCATATAAAATATAAATGGGAAGGACGTGTATCACGTCTGAGTAGAAGATTTTACTTCCAAGCTGTTGTGTGCTGTGGTCTTTTCTCTCTGGCACAACTCTGGCAGTGTTACCATCTGGGGCTTCTCTTCGAAGCTGGTCCTGGACTGAAGAGGACACAGAGCAAACCCCCAGCTCACAAATGATGCATGTGCAACAGGACAGTGCAATCAGCCTCTGTTAGCGTGAGCCTCTGAGATTTGCTGCTCTGGTTGCTATTTAATTACCAGTCTGGCACATCCAACATATTCTGACTTACAACATGTGTATATGCTCTACAACTCGACTATTTAATTACTAAACATACATCCTCAAGAAACTGTTGCAAAGGTACACCAGGATATATTGTTCAAAATATTTACAGTATCAATAGCACTGTTTGTAAAAGGGAAAAAAAAGAATCATCAATTCAAATCTTCATTCAGAGTGAAATGAGTAAGTTGTGGTATTTTCACACAATGGGATAATGACCTAGAACTACACCTCAACACTGACAGGTCTCAAAGATATAACAGTGAGTGAAGGAATTAAGACAGAAGAAAATATACTGTATGGTTCCATGTGTTTTTTTAAAAGCAGGTAAAACTAAACAATGTACTGTTTATTGAAACATACATACATGGGGGTAAAAACTACAAATAAAAGCAAAGAAATGATACAAAACTCAGGGTAGCACTTACTACAGGAGACAGGGAGAAGAAAAATGTCAATTCAAGAAGCACATAATGATGTTTCAGATATGATAATGTTTATTTTCTAGCCTTGTAGTGGGTACAAAGTGATCATTTAATTTTGTCCTTTAAATAATATGCTTGCATTTTCATGCAACAGTTCATGTGTACTGTATCTCAAAACGGAAAAAAAAAAAAATGAGGTAAAGCATGCCGGATAAAGGAAGTATAAATCTGCCAAGATATCTAAACTCCAATCTTTTCCTTCATCTTTTTTTTTAAAAAAAATATGTTCAATGTAATTAATTCATATTTTGTCAATCTAAACATAGCTTCCCTTGGAGGAGAATTTTCCCCAGCATTTTTACTCCGTAGTAAAAATTTCAATCAATCCAAATAATTCCTGGTAACTTCTTTATTTTCACAGAAGGGGTGTGTGTGTGTGTGTGTGTGTGTGTGTGTACAGTATTGTTTTTACTTAAAGTTTAAATCCAAAAATAAATAAAGATGCTTTTTGTTGTTTTAAGTAGAACCAACCTGAAAGGAAGGGTAGTGACTCAAGTATTGGATGATGTCTCTGTATTGACTGATGTGAATGTGTTGGATAATGTCTCTGTATTCACTGTCCAGAGCCAGCTCATAATGCAGTGAGCATGTGCACAGATGAAAACCACTTCAGAAGCCCAAAAGAAAAATCACATGCAACTCACATACTCTTTTACCTAAAATCCATAGGGCGCTAGCTGTAGCAAATGCAAAAATAATACAAGTGAAAGAAAGGTGTAAAGACTTCAGAATATGTGGATCGCTTTTGTTTGGGGACCTTCTCAGTGAAGTAATATTTTCTCATCTGTAGATATGCTTGATTATTTTAAAAATCACACACACACACACACACACACACACACACACACACACACACACACACAGCAATTGACTGAAAGATAAGTTGTTGAGACTGACCAAAAGAAAATGCATTTGTTTTCTACAGCGAAGATTGTGACCAAGTCCTACTGCCTAAGAGAAACCCAGAGAGCAGACCTTTCAGAAGGTTTTTAAAGTGAGAATCACATCAGATTCTTCAACAGCCTCAGAGAATAAAGCAGTTATAAGAAGCATTACAAAAGTAATACAGATGATAAAATAGGGGAAACACATGATCAGCACAAAAGGACAGCATACAAATGACCCAGCTACCAAACAACCAGACACATAATATTTGCTGAGAATGAATGTCTCAAGATCTGTAGTCAAGTACTTACTTGCTCAAAATTAGAGCTGGTCAGGTCAACATCTTGGTTGGTGACTTGATTACTCTGTAATTTGGATAATAAATAGCAATTCTGACTTGGAAAGAAAAGGATGCCAAAAATTTAAAGGGCTGAAAGATGGTCCTAGATTGATCAACTGATTCATCCATCCACCAACCATTCATTCATCCACCAACCATTCATTCATTTATTCAATTATTAATTTATCAAACATTATCTGAACACAGATAGGTCAAGCCATGTTAAACTCTGGAGATCCAAAAAATTTAGCAGTGAATTCAGACACATTCCCTGCCTTCAAAGAGTTGGTAGTCTAGTGCAGAATTTTTCAATCTCAGCACCACTGACATTATGAGATGCATAATTCTTAGTTGTGGAAGGCAGTCTTGTGCATTGTAAGATGTTTAGCAGCATCCCTGGCCTCTACTCACTAGATTGCAAAAGCTCTACACATCCTCCAGATTTAACAACCAAAAATGTCTCCAAACACTGTTAAATGTCCCTGGGGGAAAAAACAATCCTGGTTGAGAATCACTGGTTTAGCAGAGAAGGCAAATGTGCTCCCAAATATGTGTAATACAATGTAAAAATGTTGATAATTAAGAAACATTTAAGAAATGGTAGTAACACAATGGAGAGAGAAGAAAGAGCGACAGTGAGGGAGCAAGGGGGGACAGAGGGAGAGAGAGAAGGAGAAGGGAGGAGTGGAGGGTACAGGGAGAGGGAGAGGGAGAGAGAGAGAACATGCTCATGAACACTTCTGCCTGCAGGAATTTAGTGAAGGTGCAGAGAGGGCAACCCTGAGCTGGGTCTTTGAGAAAGAGCAGACTTTATCATTTTTAGAAGACACAGCTCTGCAAATATGTGAAAATGCAAAGACTGCATTCTCTCCTTCCAGGTTAACAAATTTTTTACTTTCTTTAACCTCTGACTATAAGGGGCCTAATGCATTTGAATATCTTCTGGCACATAGTATAGTGTCATTGGAATATTTGCAGCTAGAAAGTGACAACCATTTATTCATTGACCAAACAGTTCCCAAGCACTGTTCAGATATGGTGCTAGGTCTCTGAGTGTATGAGATGAAAAAAGATACAATGCGTGCACTTGAGGATATGAAAGTTTAACGGAAAACAATTTAGCCAAACAACATTTTCTGATTCTTCATAAATAAGCTTTCTTGCTAAATAGCATCAAATGTTAGACAGTTCCTACCTAATCCTTTCACAAACTTGCCTGCTGACTGACTCTGGAGGCTGCAGTCTATAAATGAGGCAGATATGTAAACAAATAGTTACGAAGTTCAGTATTAAGCACTTTGGTAGTGGTATATAAAAACTACCAGGGACTCCTAGGAAAAGGAAATCATCTGGGTCTGGGGATCTGGAAGGCTTTCCTAAAGTCATGGCATTTAAACTGGCCTGAAAAGACAAGGAGAAGAAGTTCATTATTTGGAAAAGGGCTAACTAGTAGATGGAAAAGCAAATGAGAAGATACAAAAGAAGTTAGAATGCTCAGTAGTGAGAATTCACTACTAACCTATGACCATAGTGAAAGGGCTATCATGGTAATGATGGGTTTTCACACTCTCTTAATAGGTGGGAGCAGGTAGCTCAGTATCATAGACATTAATAGGTAAGTAACAATGGGCAAGTTGGTGCACTGGTGAAGTGAAAACCCTTCCCTCCTAACACACACACACACACACACACACACACACACACACACACACACACACACACACACCCATGGATGAGGAAATGCCACTAAGAATGCCCTTTTCTCGAATATGCTGGATGACCACCATGACTATGTCAGGTCTTTCTACATAAACTGGAGACCTCAATGTTTACAGAGTCAGGGCCCCAGCACCGCTATAAGCACCTATTTTGACACTGATTTTGAAAAGCGTTTGGCCACTCAGACTAGCAAAAAACAGGCTGAGAGATGGAGCTTCTGATTCAATTCTCCTCAGTGACATTTTAATCTGGACTGCAGGATGTACACCATAAAAACAATGTTATTGAGATTAAGAAGGGTGCATGGCTCGCTTTAGCCCAGCAAATGGCATGGGCTGGAGGCAATGTGAAGACTTGCTGATACTCGCCATGCAAAGAGCTTCAAGAAAATGAATGATGGGGTATGTCCACACAGGGCTGTGTGTGACTCATTCATCTCTACCATAGTCGTCTGCCTCTTGAAATCGTATCCAGGTACTCCGTGAATTGTAGAGATACTTATATTGGTTTTGTATGAAGAACACATTAAATGCTAGATTGGGGATATTATTTACTTCAAAGTTAAACAGCTTGGTATTTCCAATCTTTATAGAAGTAAAGGATCCCTTTAATTATCACCAGGACAATCGGATCCCACAACTTACAGACATAAGGGACTAATTAACAGGCATTCAGCACACCACATTGCATGTCACCCAAGAAAAGAAAGACTCCCAGAGATGTTGAACACGTTCACACTCAGAAGCCTGGGTGGCTGGGGAATGCTGCTGGCCTCACCCTTTGCCTTCACGCTCCTCTCTGCCCAAGCACCGGTGGATTGCTCTCAGCTCCCCAGGGTTTTCAGACCCAGTACCTTTGGAATCCCACAAGTATGTGCCTGTTAAGAAAACTGAAGGACAAGGAAGCCAGCAGAGCTGGTCTTTTAAAATGCATAACTCTGGGTAGGCTGAGCAAGGGAAAAAAGAGAGGTGCTGCCACTAAAGGCCAAGGATTCGAGGTCAGACTCATCCTTGACTATGCTGACTATTACAGAAAAGGACACAGTTCTGTGATGTGAAGAAACATCCATGGGGTATGGATGGGACTAGCCTTTGTTCATCAGCCCGACTAAGAACTCCAGGAGGGGAACAATCTTATGTTTATTCATCACTGGCAGATGCTAATACATTTCTGGATCGACATTTGGCAGAAGTATGAATAAACACAGAGAATTCAGAATCAGATATCAGAGCTAGAAAGCTGAATACTACTGATGGATTGATTATGTTTTTGAGCTATTTAGATAATTGGACATACTAAGTACAGAGCTTTCTGCAATGATAATGGACCTGTCCCGTTGTGGTCTATTTAACAAACACTTGGACTATTTTTTTTAAAGCTTGTTTACATTCCTGTACATCCTGGCTTTATTGATATTCTGTCCTTTGAATTACAGTGTCACCCTAGCAACGCTCCAGAGAAAGTTGAGGAGGGCATTATCATTGTTAACCCACGTTTTTTTTTTTCCAAAGCAAAAGAAAGCAACCCCCTTCCAGGCTAAATCTGGAGCTGGTCTTTCTTATCATCTTACCCACAAATATGCACCTCCATTTCATTGTTGGTCAAAGATGGGGGTGGCAGGGAGAGGGATGTCTCTATCTCCTGTTTCTAAAGAGAAGTGTCTTTCTGTGTGAATTTTTTTTACTGCAGATCACTTTGCCCAACAGTCTCTTCCCTAGATCTTTCCATGCTCTCACTTCCTGTCACCCAAGTCACAGCTCAAATGTCCCCTCTCAGAAAGTTATCACTCCATCTCAAGTAGGTCCCCAGTGGGTAAGCCTTATTTGATTCTCTTCACAACACTTACTAACTGAATTATTACTTCACTGTTGTTCATTTCTCTCATTATCATGGAAACTCCTTGAGAGCCACAGCCATGGCTCTCTTCCATATCAATCTGTCCCCTCAGTCGAATACAGTGCCTGGGAAGTGGCTGGTACATAATAATAATCATGCGCACATTTCATGAACTTTTAAGACAGCTGACTCTTAAACAAACCAACGCTTTTTGCTATGAAACATGCACATCCAAGTTGAGTCCAGGCATCCAATTCAGTGGCTGATGTCTATTCTCTCTGGAATATGGCATCTGGGGCTTTAAGCAGCAGGCTTGTGATGGGTCACATTATTTGCACAGTTCATTTCTTTATAGAAATGCATGTCTGGCTTTGAAAAGATTTTTATGGTACCCATTAAAATATTCTATAGCTCTTCTAACTTTCTAAGTTCTATCATTCCCACAGATCCATGTGTGTCAGTTCTTCACTAAATAAAACATTCTCCTTGAAACATAATTCAGACAAAATACCTTTCCTCCTGAAATCGTGTCTAGGTACTCCATGAATTGTAGAGATACTTATATTGGTTTTGTATGAAGAATACATAAAATGCTAGATTGGGGATATTATTTACTTCACAGTTAAACAGCTTGGTATTTCCAATCTTTATAGAAGTAAAGGATCCCTTTAATTATCAGACAGTCCTAGGCAACTTGTCTCCTGGGGACTAGCTAACAGTTGAATTCAAATTCTGGATGACTTCCCTATAATCCATAAGCTTCTTTATGGACTTGATTATGACTTCTGGCTTATAGTTTTGAGATTTTAAACAATGAAAATGGTGAGATTATTCAGTCTTGATTTCTTGATAACATTTCTTTGGTCTTTCATTTCACAAAACTTTTAAGTGGCTCCACCATTAACAATTTCTTTAAACAGCAGGAGAGGGTGGCCTCTCTGAATCAATTCCATTTTGAATCTTTGGCCCTTACGCATTTTCAGAATTCAGTTTATTTTAAAATTTCACATATAAAAATAAAGTAGCAGGCGAAGGCGGGAAGCTATAAATGTTGTTTGAAGTAATTTGACAGATTCCCTGAGCATTTATTTGTTTTGTTTTCACATAATCAATTTATGAAAATTGTCTGGGGTTTTGGTGTTGGCCGGGTGGCACTCTCTTAATCCCTGTGCTTCTTAGAACTTAGACCTAGTGCCACAGCTTGGGTCAATCTTTTTTAGGCTGTTTGGAGGTGAGCTTCAGAATTCTGATTTCTCTCTTTTGTTCTCAGTAGAAGAAGCAAAAAGAAAGACTAAAATTCTCACAGGTTATTAAAAAAAACTTGGAAGCCGACCCTGCATAAATTATAGAACTTGCAGGTTGCTGTGGTAATGAGAAACATTAGACCAACTCCTCTTTAGTGTTGGCTCCATCATGTGAATATGGGAAGGAAGTAAATAAAAGTTGATTGGAAGTTGGAGGAGGGGGTAGGTGGGAGCCACAAGGAGTGTGGGAGTTTGAAAATAGTGCCTGCATAGAGAACAGGCTGTTTTTATTTAGATTGTATATTTATTTGAGGTCGTTTGTTGGAAGCTTACTTGGGGTATAAATTGATGGACCCTATGGGAGGAAGTCTGTGCTGAAACACGGAGCACAGTCACAGGTGCAAACGTCGATTTCTTCACGTGTAAAATGAATATAATAAATACATCCATCTCCTAATATTAATGCAGGGATGAAATGATTTAATGTGTGTAAAGTCCTTAGTGCCTGGCACTGTTAAGAACTATTATCTATTATAAGTACTGTATGATGAAAGACCCATCTGCAGCCCCAGACTAACAGGATTACCACTACTCATATGCTCAATCAGGTTACCCCTCCTTCATGACAGAGTTTTTTTGATTATTTTTGTGCTGTTTATGGGTAAATTGTCCACATTAAATGAAAATGGAATCCCCCAAAGAAATTATAGATTTAACAATTGTATATTTTCCTTGAAAAGATGTTTTACCTATAGAAACAACAACAACAACAAAGAAAAAAGTCATAAGCCACACACCATAGACTATCAAATAACAATATCTGAGTTAAACTTTAAGGAGTCATCCTGACTTATTCAATCAGCTTATTTTTTCTTCTCTTTCCCCTAAACATCTGAACTTTACATTGGGCTTAAATATGAATCAACAGAAGATGAATGAAATATTAGTTTCATCTTTTCACCAAACTTTTTCATTTAACAGTATTTTCAGATAATCATTTCTAAAATTACATTTTTAAGGCAATTTTCCCACTTGTATTATGTTTTTGAAGTTCATTGTTCTTGGGAGGTGAGAGATTCCAAACGCTATAAAGCAAAATGTCACACTGCACGTTGTAGGCAAGTGTAATAAACTTGACTTTTCCTCATAGTGCATTTCAATTAGGTACTTTGGTACCTGAGGCATGAGGATTACTGCATTTCCTTTTGCCAATGAATCCTAAAACTGTTGAGTCATCTGCATATGAGTATCAATTAGTGATACAAATAAACGTATATAAAAGAGTGGTCTTTAAGAAAGCAAATTATATGGATAAATAACTTTTTCCCTTAGATTCTGGCAGTCTTATGAAAAATCCAAAATATTTAATTTTCCCCGTGTAACTTCTCTTCACCCCCATTGTGTAAATTAAATCTGCTTTATTCTGCTGCTCATGTAGGTCAGAAACAAGAAACCTATTATGAAATACTTATATTAGCAAAGTCACTAGCTGTCATCACAAAATGTTGATGCAAATGTAGGCAAACAAAACTGTCCACCCCAAAATGTATCTCTTCAGTCTTCAGGATTTTGGGGGCTGATTGCTTTTAAGAAATAAAAGATTCAGGAGGAGCTTATACCTCTTGCCCTTAACTACCTAAAATAATTTAGATAAAGGGCTAACTCTAAAAAAAAAAGAACTACCACCATAGATAACTAAAGTATAATATGAAGTAGGTGTGGTAGACTGGGGGAAACTTAGCAAGGCCTGTTTATCAAAGTTCTCTCTGTCCCATTGCCTCTGGGCCAGCAAACATTTGTTTACCAAATATTTGCTCTTTGCATCTTCCAGTCAGTTGCCCTCCTTCCCTTTGAAATCTCCAGCCCCCACCCCCTTCTCCTTCTCTCAGCCAGCATATAAACTTCAATTGCCTAACTTGTCTTTGGGATCCATATTCTTACGGAACCCTCGTAAGTCCTTAATAAGATTTGATTTTCTCTTCTTAATATGCCTCATGTCATTTAATTCTTAGACCAGCCGGAAGAATCTAGAAGGGTAAAGTGTTTTGTTTTGTTTTTTTCTCCCCACATAAATGGGGTGTAATGGTGGTTGATAAATAATGTTTACTTATGTAGGACAATTTTGCCTTCAGACCAAAATATGTCTAATTGCCAAAGGGAAGAATAATCTATTCGTATAAAATCAGGTCCCAAGAGAGAAAGAATCAACAGGGCCTGCAAGACTTCCCAGTGGAATGATCGCTCAATGATACTTTGGACAAAGAACATAAATTCACTAACTGATAAAAAGAAACCATATACAGGGCTTCCCTGGTGGCGCAGTGTTGAGAGTCCGCCTGCCGATGCAGGGGACACGGGTTTGTGCCCGGGTCTGGGAAGATTCCCACATGCTGCGGAGCGGCTGGGCCCGTGAACCATGGCCGCTGAACCTGCGCGTCCGGAGCCTGTGCTCCGCAGTGGGAGAGGCCACAACAGTGAGAGGCCCGTGTACCGCAAAAAAGAAAAAAAAAGAAAGAAACCATATAGAAACTAACTTGTAAAGCACAAAAGTCAACGAGCAAAGCAGCTTTAGTTGAAAATTTAAAAAAAAGAAAAAAAAAAAAGAGAGAATTTCATTTTATGATTTGCGCAAGGGATTAATAATAAAAAAAATCTCCTTCCAAAAGATGAGGCATCTGATGTAATTCTGTATCTCAGGATTATAAGATATAATACACAATGAAAATTCATCTAAAAATTTGCTATGTACACAGGGTGATTCACAATCATGTAATATTTTGCAACCCATATAATTGCAATTTTAGAAATACTAAGCTTACAGGTCTCAAATACTAAAATTATAGAAGATTCAGGGGCCTACTATATACCTATCTAATAAATATTAGAATAAAAACTCCTAAAGTTGCAGAAACTTTGGTAAATATACATTACTCTGCACAAATGAAAACATTAACTTAATTCTCTGGCCCAGCCAAATGACAAAAATCCTACACTCTACACATACAGAGAGACCAAAATTTTCGATGACTTGCTTTTGCCTTTAGATGTAATAACAAAAATATGTTTATCAGAAGTTCCAAACTTCCATCCACAGGTCAGAAAGAAGACTCATGATAATTTAGGAGAGTTAGAATTACACAGCACTTCCTCAGTGTGTAAAACATGTTTAATTTTGATACAATTTGATTTTATATTTAAAACAACCTTATAAAATAACTGGGATTAACATTAGCAGCACCATTTAAATGACTGAGGGAAACGAATTTGGTTGATGTACAGTGACTTGTCCAAGGCCATGAAACCAGCATGAGTGAGAATTTCTCATGTTCAGGTTTCCATGGGGTTTTACTGTGCTAGAAACATAAATATAGATATATACGCACAGGTAATTAAATAAGATGTATGAAATTCTGACTTGAGCTGCTCTTCCTTTTTCCAAGCTTCCCTTTGGAATGTTGTTGCATTGATATACATGGGCATTTTTAAGTGCCTGATTTTTATACTAAATTAATTTCTTTTTTGTAAAGCTTTCAATGAATATTATATGAACCTGAGGCGAAGATGCAGAATCAGTTTTTAAATTATTTTGCATAACACATTTGCACAATGTAAGTAATACTAACCAGAAGGGAAAAGAGCATTTGATAACATGGTATGCTACCTTACAGGATTTCAGCTTCTGCCTGTTCTTAGTGTCATGTACAACCAGCAAGGCCATCTTTTAAAATTTAAATGTCTCATACACATTAGCTGAGGGAACGATGAATTCTATTTTGAAAAAAGTACAGTGGGTTTCAAATGCCACTTTGAACCATTCCTTAATTGCCTATCTATGAAAAGACTCAATTGAAAAGAAAAAAAAAAAGGATAAATTTAAAATTGAATAGCTAGAGAATACTTAGGTATGTAGGTGATAGTGAAGATCTTTTTAAAATCTTTTAAAAAATATAAATGTGCCTAATTGTATTAAGCATGAATTTTTATGAAAAAGAAAAAAAAGCTCATCAATTTTTGGCATCGAGAGAAAAAAAAACCCACCTGGGGCCAGATTACACCTTTCTTGTACAAAATAGGAGGGTGGAGGGAGGATCTAGGAGGTAGGTTTTCCTGTCTGAGCCAGAACATCACCAATTTTTCTTTTCCTTTGCCTAAAGAATGCATGCTCTTTACTTGGATGGCTCTATGGTCATCACTGACAGAAGGAAAGGTAAGCAGCTGAATACTGTGTGGCTTGCCTAGGTCCTCACAGCTCACCTGCTTTTCCTTCACAGAACTTCCTTAACACAACTTCCATGACGGAATTCATTGTTAGTTCATCTGTTTCCATTTGGGATGGACGTCTTACCACCTAGCCCCAGTAAAGGAGGCACTCAAGGAACTGTTCCATGAATGCTGTGAATCAATCTAATGGATGCTTACACAACCTCTGCTTTCTACTGTTTATTTTTTTTACTGAGATGTCTGTCTAACACGTAACCCTTTTCTCCCAGTCACCATCACCACCACCGACTGCATTCTCCATGTCTTTTTCATCTTTTTATCTTGGCCCAGGGTGAACCCTCATAAATATGTTTGGAACAGCTGTAGGGAAACAAAATTCACTACCCCAAAATGTGTGTCTTTGGCATGAGGATGATTATTTTTAAAAAACAGAACACTTCAGAAGTCGTTCTCTTTACCTCTCCCTTAACTGCCTCAAAGAATTTACACAAAGGGCCTGGTCCCGGAAGAGCACTACCAACAGAGATATCTACAAGAATATGGGCTATGTGTGGTGGGGGGAACTCTGCAGCAGCTGGACACCAAAGTCATTTGTGTGTCCCATTGTCTCTGCAGGGCTCAGAAAACATACATTTATCAAACATTTGTTTTTCCATCTCTATGTGAGTTGCCTTCCTCCCCGCTCTGCAGTTCAAATCCCTACCCCCTTTCTCCTTCTCTCAGGTGGCTATATTATATGCCTCAATTGCCTAACTTGTCCGTGGGCCTCATATTCTAATGGAGTCCTTGCACATATGTAATTAAATTTGATTTTCTCTTATTATTCTGTCTCATGTCAGTTTTATTCTTAGACCAGCCAGAATAACCTAGAAAGGGTAGAGGGGAAATTTTTTCTTCCCCAACACGGCCATTCTTCACATCCTATAGATGGACTCTGTTCTTTATGGATCCTTAAACAGAATGTTTTTAAAGTCCCAATTATCCTCAAGAGTAGGGTTGAGTTTTTAAATCCTGGATTGTGTAAACACTGGTCTAAACTCAGCACTTGCTTCCTCAATACAGAGCTAGTCTTAAAATATTCCCAAGTACATCAGCACAGCCAAGAATATTGTTTAAAATCAGATCACACTCCCTACAACATGGTCTAGGGGGATCTTAGCGTCTAATTCCCATTCAGCACATTCTACATCATGGAGGCAAAACTAAGCCTGTAGTAAACTGTGCACAAAGGAGACCTAAAGAGGTGATTATTTCATTTTATGCACTATCTCAATTACTATCTTTCCCAGTCAGGGGGACAGTTTTCTGACATGAAAATGGCCATGTCTTTATCTCCCATGACTTATAAACATGTTGGACCATAATGCTGGATTGCATCAACTGCGATTCAGGGGAAAACTCATTCTTTACCAGCTTGGTGGTTTAGCCTCACAGTCAGTAAGACTGTCACAAGTAAGCAATATCCTTTGGGAGCGGGGGGCGGGGAGAGGGTGGGAGTCTTTTCACCTTCACTTAATTCCACCCATCACTTACTCTGGGGAGAATGACCCTGAAGCTGCTTGAAGCTGGAAAGGTATTTGGAACAATAACCATGCCTGAGATTTGGACATTTGGTTACACACATCAAGGTCAGTATTTAGTATTCTTAATAGCTCTAGTTATTGGATTCCTACTGTGTGCCACTGATAATCTATACGTAATAGCTGTTTAAATTTAATCCTTTAAAAGCAAGCCTAAAGGAGAACATCATAAAGACTAGAAAAGTTCAGTACATTTCTGGAGCCCACACAGATAGAAAATGCCAGTGTTGAAACAGCAGGGATTAGAATCTATGTCTAAGTTACTCCAAAGCTCGTATCTCCCTACTTCACACCAATGCCTCACCCCCAAGGCAATGATTTTACACATGCACCCCCTACCCACCACCACCACCATGACTGGTTTAGTAAGGGTGGATAACTATCACTGCTACTTAATTCCAAAAAGCCAGGACTCTGTTTTGCTTTGTGGATCCTTATCAGGGAAAGAATGTTGTCAGGAGGATTGGAAGGAACTATGGGTGGGAAGCGCCTGCAGGTGGGGGCTGGTAAGTGGTAGAGTACTGACAGTCCATAATGTAAGAGTCACTCGTATTTCTTGAGCACTGTGTGTCTGACACCAATAAAAATGCCTTTTATGCACTATCTCAGTTAATTTGTAATACAAATCTGAGGTCAATTTAGCCATTCACTCATTCCTTAATTGAACAAATATTTATTGAGTGACTAGTATGTTCCTGGCAATCTAAGTGTTGGGAAAACAGGAGTGAACAAGGTAGAGAGGGTTCTTGCTTTCTTTCTACATGGGGGAGGCAGAAAATAAACAAGTAAACAAATAGGTAAACCAGATAATTTAAGATAGTGATATATGCTCTGGGAGAAATTAAATAAGGTGATGTGCTAGACAGTCCATGTGAGGGAACTGTTTAGATGGATGGTCTGAGTAAGGTGTGGTGACATCTGAGCTCAAGTCTGAAAGTTATAAGGAGCCAACCACAGAAAGAAGAGAGAAGAGGGTTCCTGGCACAGAGCCATAAGGGGAGTATAATTTTAATGTGTTAGAAAACAGGCGGAAAGCCAGTGCAGTTGAAGCTGGGTCAGGGAGGGGACCAGGGACAAATCATTCTATAGCCTTACAGACCTGGATGGGGATTTAGTTTATTCTGAGTAAATGGGAAATCAAGAGAAAGTCCTGTGCAGGTGAGTGTCATTAAATAAGTGAAATTATTTACCATTTCAAAAAAATCATTCTAGCTGTTCAATAGTTCCCCGTGCTGAGGAAAAGGAGGGCTGCAAAAATGAGAGCTGGGTAGAGGAGGGAATCCAAAAGAATGGATTCCCATGAGAGGATGATGACTTGTTTGAGGGCAATACCTTGGAAGTAAATCCTATTGCTAGACCCACTTTATAAGAGGAAACTGAGACTTTAGAGTGATTTTCCCAAAGTTCCACAGCTATGAGGGTGGGGAACCCTGATCAGAACCTCATCAGTCTGACTCCAGAACCTTGGCTCTTACGTAAACTACATTGTCTCCCATAGTCGAGCATGGAGAGAACCATTTCTACTTCTTGGACTCCCTCTTTTGCTGAGAATACCATCAAACCAGAAAAGGAGAATGTGGCCATAGCATTAGTCTTTGCATCTTCCAGGTGACAGGAGTTAACAGTGCTATTAGAACATTATTCCCATTTATCGGTTAATAAGTCAACCTAAAACAATTGCAAATGCGCAGAAATTGCTTCTCTGATTTACTCCGCTTTCACAGAAGGTTCTCTTTGTCAGAGACAAAGGGTAGCCTGATCTTTTAGGTCAGGAAACACATTTGATCTTTAGATACACCAGCCGCTATGATGGCTACAATGTGGGGTACTGTCCATGTGCTACCAGCACAACATAGGGAAGCTGAATAAAGCAGACTCTAAGAAGTCTTAAGTGTATAGAGAAAAAAATAGAGTCTAAAAAAGCACCTCTTACCGCATGACCCAGCTCTCATCATTCACACAGATGAAGGCTCATAACCTCCAGATTCATATTCGTCATTTCCTGTGCAGTGGCCCTTCAACTTCCCAGTCTCTAGGTCTTCTGGGTCACACCTTCTTAAACCTCACTATCCAGAGCTCACTGCACACGCTACTGACCTCTACGGTTCTCTTAACCAATCTCTCTATCATTCTCCTAACTGAATGACTCTTTTCTGCAAATATAGTGCTTTCTCTAACCCTCCAAGAAACACTTAATGCTGGCCATTAATTCCCGTTTCCTGTATAATCATTTCAAAGACACTCACCCTTAGTGTTTTCCATAGTTTATTATCTCTTCTTCTTTTTTTTTGCGGTACACGGGCCTCTCACTGTTGTGGCCTCTCCCGTCGCGGAGCACAGTCTCCGGACGCGCAGGCTCAGTGGCCATGGCTCACGGGCCTAGCCACTCCGCGGCATGTGGGATCTTCCCGGACCAGGGCACGAACCCGTGTCCCCTGCATCGGCAGGCAGACTCGCAACCACTGCGCCACCAGGGAAGCCCTATCTCTTCTTTTGAAGCCAGCAAAGTTTAGTTTGCTTTAAGACAACAGTTCTCTCTCTTGAATATTAATGAAGAAGCTCAAGTTTGAAACACATTAGGGTAAGTGTCATAAAAAGTGATCAAGGATGCCTAAGGATCCCTAACTGTATTGCAATACATTGTCTGAACCAGGAAATATCTGATGAGTGCCTACTGTGTGCTAATCGCAGTGCAGTATAAGAAATGAATAATAATTCCTTCCCTAATATTTAAAATTTCATTTAGGGTTAAGAATTAGGAACAATATTTTAATTAGCAATTAAATGCATGGTACAGTAAGTGTCAAGTGAAGGGTATACACTATTGCTGAAATCATCAAGGAGAATTCTTGATGGGGATGAGACCAGATTGTGACTGTCAAAGTGAGTAGGGAATAGGCGGGCACTGCTAAATGCTCCCTGGATCCAATAGCTCCCTTTTCCTTTAGAAAGAAAATTCCTAGTTAGAGACCTACTTTCCCTTAAACGCTAGGTCACATGATTATATTTTGGTTACTGAGAAGAGGTACGCACAACTTTCAACTTGAGCTTTATTTATTTATTTTTATTTATTTGACCTCAGTTCCCTGCCCAGAAACTGAACCCAGGCCACAGCAGTGAAAGCCCAGAATCCTAACCACTAGGCCACCAGGGAACTCTCACCAGGCTGAGCTTTAAAAGGATATTATTTGTCCACCACTTCCTCTCTTTCTCCATCCAATAGGATGGAATGTGGATCTGGTGCTGATAAGCTGGTTTGACTGGGCAGAAAAGACAATACCTCTAGGAGGTAGTGGGGTAACAGATGGGGGTAACCCTGGTCCCTGAATGAATGATCTCACAGAACTGCAACTTCCTGAACCACTCTCCCATCTCCAGATTGCTACAGGAGAGATAAATACAACTTCTGTATTGTTAGAGTGCATTGGTATACCTCTGGTTTATCTTCACTCTGGTTGCACCATAAGTGATAAAGGGATGAGGCACTCAGCTAACACTCCCTGGTTTGTATTTAGATAAGGAAAGAGTAAGGAGTTAGTGAAATGATTAATTCATTAATTCAAGCTGAAATACAAACTCAATACCACAAGAAACTAGTAAATAGGACAAAATGAATTGGCCAGGGGATCTATATAGACTTCTGGCTTGGAAGAAGAAAAAGTAAGAGAGAGAACAAAGAAGTGGAGGAAGTGGAGAGAAGAAAAGAACAGGGGGAGGAGGTGGTGGTAGTAACAGAGAATTACTGAGGAGACCACTGTGTGCAACTTATTCTATTTATAGTCTGAATTTGCAGAGGGGAAGTTACTAGATTTTGGACAAAACAGTAAATGATAAAATCATTCTTACCTGGTAGTTCTCTAAGGTACTTCTACCATCAGACTCAACAATGGAGTGTGTTCAAGTTCTAGGTAGATAGGACTTCTTTCAAGCAGAAGTACCTCATTCCTGCTTGATTTAGGCAGTGGAATAACGGTTCAGAGTTCAGGGGAAATGATGGAAGATGCAATTACAAAGAGGTTCAGATGTCAAGAAAGAGACGTGGGTCTCTACAAAAAATGAGACACTCTGGAACAGTTTCTTGGTTTAGGACTGGCAGAATCAGAGCAATTTCTTAGAGTGCTTTACTAACCTAACAAGTCTTTGTTGAAGTTTTACTACATGACCATCATTTTGAGATTAAGCTGATTGTGGTCATACAGAATATATAGAGAATTTTCCAATGAAATCATCCTCGTGTCAGAAGACAGTGAATGGGCTTCCTGAATAATTTTAAAAAAATGTGAAGCCCTGGTAATTAAAAATTAAAATTAAGAAATGCTTAAAAGTTGTCATGTGTATTTTAACCTAAAAATATGGTTTTCAGTAACTTACGAATTAATACAACTGATGCTCCAAGATGTGGCACATCTACAATGGCTTCCAGCCCCTGCATGGCACTTTCCTGTGCCTTGGGTCATGGTGAAGGCAGTTTCTCTGTTGGGGGCAAGTGTGAAGTGCAGCCAAAACTTTGGTTGGGGAATATGTGGAATCTACAAGGAAAGCATGCAGAGACCACTTTATCTCTGTGTCTCTCAGTCTCATTTTCACATTATTTATTCTACGTGACTTTGTTATGGTCTCCACAACTGTCAAGTCATCAAATACCTTGAAAAGAAAAAGGCAGGCCACTGCTCCTGCTGTTTTTCTAGCTATGTCAGTTATCCCAGTAGGTCAATTAGACAAAGAGACATTTGGGTTGAAGTGTTTTCTCAACATTCAAGTCTACCCAGAACCTGGGAATATGACCTTATTTGAAAATAGGATCTTTGAAGATGTACCTACGATGAGATCCTACTGGATTAGGGTGGACCCTACATCCAATGACTGATGTATAAGAGAGCAGAGGACATGCAGAGAGAGACACAGAGGAGACAGACCCTCAGAGAAGATGATGATGTAAGGACAGAGGTAGCGACTGGAGTGATGCATCTATTGAATACAAGCCAAGGAATACCAAGGACTGCTGGGAGCTACTAGAAGAAAGGAAAAGCAAGGAAGGATTCTTGCCTAGAGCCTTCAGAGAGAATACGGCCCTGCTGACAGTTTAATTATAGACTGCTAGTCTCCAGAACAGTGAGAGAATATATTTCTGTTGTTTTAAGCCACCCAGTTTGTGACAATTGGTTAATTTGTTAAGAGCTATGCTATTAGTGGGTTATTTTAGCTTTATTTTAAACCAATCTTAAAGACCAATGTCTTTAAGTGGGCTCAGGCAGATGCCATTAAAAAAATT
The DNA here is from genome assembly GCF_039906515.1 of Pseudorca crassidens. Lineage (NCBI taxonomy): Eukaryota > Metazoa > Chordata > Mammalia > Artiodactyla > Delphinidae > Pseudorca > Pseudorca crassidens. Next base: position 150,481,772 of record NC_090298.1, read on the forward strand.
AAGGCACTCAAAGATGTTAAAAAATAAAGAAATGACAGAATATTTCAAAAAGTAGTGTTTTTTGAATATTTCATTTAACAGACTAAGTATATTTGTATCTAACAATGTATATGTATTTGTAAAACTGCATTTAAAAATAACAATACTCCTAAATATGAAGTTCTAAAGAATATTGGCTGCAGGTTAAATAATCCTCTGGCGGTGGGCCTCTAGTTCCATCTACTCTCATTCCCCATGGACCTGTCAAAGGCCTTTCTCTCTAAGTCAAGGTCAGAATCAAAGTGTGGTCGCTCTTTGTGCTCACTTCTCTCCTTATTAGAACCATGCTCCCAGTTGAGACTGGATAAGAAAGAGGAAACTTGGCTACTATTTATATGTATAGAGCTAGCTCATTTTTCTAGGTCACCTTACAGAACTGGAACCTTAGTTGGCAAGTAGAGGTCAAGCCAAAGTGACCTTGAACAGAATTTTTTTTTTTTTTTTTTAATGACTCAACTTGATCAAACACCAAAAATCTGTTTTGGTGCCCAAAAGGGACAGCGATGTTTTCCCAGGATGAAAATGTGTTTTTAGCCAACAGCCGAATGGGAACCTGCATTAGCAGATAAAGTACTAATCGTTTTAACTCTAGGACAGCTGTTCTTGTCAAAGACATATTCCTAAATACACAGAGTTCAGTGGTGGACTCACAGTCTATTCCTATGAGGAAACCAATCACAAGAGATCATTCAGGAAAACTGGCAGTGACTGGTGGAGGGAGCTCCAGGCCTCTGCCTACCTGCAAAGTGAATCATTTGTTATCCCCTGAGAAGGTAGAATCTTCAGCTCAGGGCAGGGGTCAATAGCAGCACCGTGTGATGGTGGCACACCTTTATGGCTCTATGCACTCTCTACACCTGGTCTATGAATAAAAAGACAGAGCTACCTCAGCATTATCATTCCCTTGACCTTCATGAATGGAGAGTCCCAGCAGGGGAAAAAAAAAACAGCAGGGGAAGAAAAGGGAAAATTAAAATGTTAAAAAACTATATTTCAGCTCGTTTGTGACCTTTTAAAAAAAATTAGACTTGAGAATATTAGGCTGAAGTGGATACAACAAAGTCTGTAAAGTCATAGATTTTTTTTTCTTTTTTCTGAATGGCTTTCTACCAAAATCTTAAATAATAAGCAGACCCTGCATGTTTCTCACTGGCTGACAGCCAGAGAAAATTCAGAATTTCGATCAGTGCCTAACTCTTGAAAGAAATTTGCTTTGAATTTCAGAGCATTCCTCTCTCCTATAAGCTATTTGCAGGGGGTGTCAAAGAGTCAGTTCCTATTAATAAGAAATGCAAAATGCTGCAGATCGAAAGTTATGCAATGATATTCTTCTCCCTTAAACTTCCGTGTTAGTTGGTTTGCTAAGTGAATTCAGCATGACAAGCAAACATTTAAAGCCACCAGTGTTATCATAAGAATACTTCAAGAAAATCTGTGTTAGAAATCATGGCAAGTGTCAATACATTCCAACAACCTAGAGCATTCAAATTTAAAACCCCAAATCCAATTGCTGTTAGAGCCATGTGCCGAAGCCTGAAGACAGACTGCTGCCTGTACAGGATGAAAGGATTTTACTGTCCCTAAGAAAAGGAGCCCTTAGGTTTCCTAGGTGTCTTCATCCTTGACAACAAACAAACAAGCAAACAAATCCACCCAGGATTTTATAGCAATTAAGTATCCACCTGCTCTAAACAAAATGATCTTTCTACTTGGTGTAGTGGGAGAGGGTCAATATAGCTTTTTTTAAAAAAAATTTTTCACTTTCTTTGACATCTTTTGGTAATCAACTTATTTTTTTAACATCTTTATTGGAGTATAATTGCTTTACAATGGTGTGTTAGTTTCTGCTTTATAACAAAGTGAATCAGCTATATGTATACATATCCCCTATGGGGAGATATATGGGATATCCCCATATCCCCTCCCTCTTGCGTCTCCCTCCCCCCTCCCTATTGGGTAATCAACGTTCGACTCATGCTGCTTCCTTTAATTCTCAAACATTTTATTATCTCTCTTTACTGTCTAAAGAGTATTTTATGAGGTTGCTGGTATTTTTAAATGACCATTTAATTTCTATCTTTTTTATAGACTGGATAATCACAAACAAATCTATTTAACCTCTAGGCTTAAACTCAGGGTAAGGGTAATTTTAAAATAATATTTTTGGATGCTGTTCTGACCACACATAAGAAACACCATTAAAGGTCAGTCAGAATTAATATGGAGATTAGCAAGTGTCAGAAGTTATTTTGTGGAAGCTGCAGAATATGTTTGCAATCTGATTTTGTGGCATATCTAGTACAAATGAGAAAGAACCTCAGTGGTTTTTGCAGAATCCCATTTTCTTAATAGGAAATTTATGAATGACAGCATCTGGCAAGAAGAAAAAAGCATATGGTCTAACTAACTGTTTCTAAAGAGGTTAAAAATGGCTTTGGAATTTCTCTGGTTGCCGTTATGATTGACAGACCATCAAATAAATCATTCACTTCTCTTTTCCCCTCCATCGGTCCCATGTACTGACAAAGGCACAGGGGGAAATTGGCAGTGTGGTGCATGAGAAATGAGACATGCAATGCCCATTAACATAAATGGATTTTTTTGCACCTAATTCCCTACTCACCATGCAAAAATCTACCCGCAGGACATATAGTATGCATGTTTTCTTGTTCTTTCTATTTATAATTTTTAATTATTAATTTCATATATAATTGGTTTCTTTACAGAATGAAATGCCTAGTAGGTTATCTAAAACACTGTTTCGGAGTCTTGGGGCTTGATGCTGCAAAAAGATGGGCTGATACCAAAGGATGTTATGGTATGTAAGACAAACAATGAAAATTAGGCTGAGAGGTCTTGAATGAAGTTAGGCTAATTAAATAACTCTCAGTGTTTAAATTCTTGCTACCTTCTCCAGAGTATACTGCCAATCATGTCATCTTGGGGGATTGCTCTGCTTTGCCCTCACCTCCAGGCTCACTTAATACATGTAATCCTCAAATAATTTATCAAATATTTTCACTATAAAAATGAAAACTGTTTTGGTGTTTTCAACTCACTTCATTTCTCTCTCTTTTCCTTTTTCCAAGTCAGTTTAAATACTCCTAAGAGAATCGTGAGTTCTGAAAGGAGGAAGTTTGTCTAGTCTAATCATTACATGTTGTAGAATTCCTCCACCCCCTTTCCTCATTTACTCAGTTTTGGCCCAGGTTTTGCTTCTGCACCTCCAGTACCCAGGGACTTATCATTTTGTCATGGGACAGTTCCATCATGGTGGCTGACCTCCAAGACGGCCCCCAATGATCCTCGCCTCTTGGTATGTGTGTTCTTGCCTAGTAGTCTCCACCTCCTGGCACTGAATAAGGCTTACCTAATAACATACAGGATACTGTGGAAGTGATGAGATTTGACTTCTGAGGCTGAGTCATAAAAGATACTACAGTTTCTGACTTGCTATCTCTTGGATCAATAGCTCTTTGGAAAGCCAGCTTCCAAGACATGAGAACAGCTCTGAGGAGAGGCCCACATGTGGGGAAGCACCTGTGAAGAGATACTGAAGCCTCCTGTCAACAACCAGTAGCCACTCGCCAGTCATGTAAGCTGACAGCTTTGGGGGTTGGTCATCCATCCTTGCTTAAGCCCTCAGATGACTACAACCTTGGCCAACAACTTGACTACAATTTTGTGAGATTTCAAGCCAGAACTACCCAGCTAAGCTACTCCCAACTCCCCGACCCACAGAAATTGTTGATAACAAATGTTTATTATTGTTTTAAGCTATTAAGTTTGAGATCATTTTTATAGAGAATATGTATTAATAGATGGCTGACACAGATTGCACTTTGTTATTCCTCACTCACCCACTGAAGACTTAAGAAATCGATGAAATTCCCTTTTCATATGATGGCAAATTCTAGATGATAGTAAATCTTTCTGTTTCTTGTCAGGTAAAACATTCTCAATCCCTTCAGGCCTTTGGTCTTCTGCTCTGTTTTCTCAATCTAGAACTTCTTTCTGGGTTATCCCACCCACAAGCCTCCAGCCTTTATTATACTGAGGTCCCTTACACTGTACACAGGTATTTCTGACTGCCTCTTGCTCAGATCTTTCTAATGGCCTAAAAGTACCTCAAACTCACAGGATCAGAATTAAACACCTTATTTATCATCTGCATCCAAATCTTCTCTCTAAAGGGCTTGGTATATCTTGCCTAAGTACACTGCTGGCCACTCAAATTTCCAAAGCATAAATGCAACATATCTTACGCTCCTCTTATAACACAGAATTCTGAACACATCATTCCCTTGATTAAGGTTCCTTTGGAACTCTCTACTGCCTTCAGGATAGAATTAATCTAAAAGCATAAGCGATCAAAGACTTTATAATCTGGTCAGTACCTACTTTTCTAGCCTTTCCTATCACTTTCCATAATTCAGTCGAAATGAACTATCTACTAGCTGTTTCTCATTCTAGGGCCTTTGCACATACTTTTCTCTATGCTTTGACTGGCTTTTTCTCACACTAACTCCCTACGCCCCGGACATTTCTACCATCTAAAAGAGAAGGTATGTTGACTCTAAAACCTTCCTTAAAGTCAAGCCTTCCCTGCTTCTCTCTGCCTTGCATCATTTCCTCTGTATAACTCTTTAGACATCTTATCATGTTTTATATTGTGTTTGTTCATGCAGGTATACTCTACCAATCTCTGGTTTTCTAGAGAATGCCTGTCTTATTACTATTTCAATTTATTTAAATATTAATGCAGCTATTTAGAAGTATGTATTGAGTAATTTTTTTATTGTATGTCAGTGACTATTGTAGACGCTGGGGATACAGCAGTTAACAAGACAGACAAAATTCCTGTCCTCAAGAAGCATACATCTTAGTGAAAGACATAGAGAGCAAACAAGTATACTTGCAAATATATAGAATATCAGATGGTAAGGAGGAGAATAAAGCAGGATAATGACTTTAGGACAATAAAATAAAACAGGATAATGAGTTTAGGGAGTATGCATGTTAGTGCAGGTGGGATGTTGGAATGCTATATATGGTGAACAGGGAAGGCCTCTGTAATAAAGTGACTTTTCAAGGAAAAGAGAGGACCAAGCTCTTTGATATCTGGGGCAAAAGTATCCTAAGCAGAGGAAAGAAGTATGAGAGCCCTAAGGCTGGAGAATACTTGAAGTGCTCAAGGAATTGCCAGGAGCCCTTGTATGGCTGGGGCAGAGCGGGAGAGAGGCAAGAAAGAACAGAAGGTCAGAGAGGCATCATGGCTAGGGCCCTGTAGCCATGGTATGACATCTGACATTTAAGCTGTGTAAGGTGAAAGTTAAAAGAAAGTTTTGCACAGAGAAGTGTGAAAAATAGTGTAGGGGCATGGGTGAAGTCTTACCACTTTCAATAGGTTCCCTAAGTAACTGACCCATCAAGGTGCTCATAAATATCAATTAAATAATTATTAAGGCCACTGGGCCAATCTAAACTTCTTTTCTATGGGCATGAGATAAGTTTAGCATAGTATACAGATGGCTTTTAAAATTTTGGTTTCTTATATTGCTAATTTTTAAAATATTTTTTGAAGTTGTTGTAAAACAAATACTTGACTGACAAAGATGGGGTCGCATTGTATGTATTGCTCTCTGATATTCCTTCTCAGTATGTAGTGTTTACAGAGAGGATTCTAGAGAATGGATATCCCATAAACTAGTGAATTACCCTCTAATCTATTAAGATTGTATATGCTTCTATCCTTTTGTGTTTTTCTTTTTTTTTTTTCTGTAAGCTGCATGTTCACATCCATTGCCTAATTTTTCTATTGGTTTGTCTTTTTCTAACTGGAGCTAATTTATGAATTTAGATATTAATCTTTTGTCTACCAAATATTTTACAAATACGTTCAGTGTGTTTCTCACCTTGTAATGTTCTTTATACTGTACTCCATCATATGTAAGTTTAGAAATCTATATAATCAGAGTGACGTCAGTAAAAATAGCAGTGCAGGAAGCTCCATCCCTCCAGAGAAAGACCAAAAAAATCAAGCCAAAAGTTTCTGTTAGGAATTCAACTTAGATCTCTGTAAAGAATTCAAAAGTGTACAACAACCAAGTGAATCCCTAATCAAGAAAATGGCAAATAAAAATTGGTAGAAAAGTTTGGTGGCATTTTTATTGGGTCTTGCCTTACCTCCTTCTCTGGCTCGGTGGTGGTATTACAGATGGCAGCCAATATTCCCAGTGTGGAACCCTGTCTCTGATTCCAGGAGAAGCAGAGCAGACCATATACACAAAGAATTGTGTTTGTTGCAGATGTCTGGAGACTGCTTGAAGGACTGGTACAAGCAGCTTGATTTTGTGTCACCTAAATCAAAACTCACTCAGGGCAGCAAAGCAGCAATCTTCGAAAATTTGTAAGGCAAATGAAACAACCCACAGCCACCTGAATGAAGCAAAAGACTGACTGAGCTATACGACAGAGCACTGAAAACCTGGGAGGAAAATCTGGGAAGAGAGGGTGTTTTTGAGAAATTACAGTATTTGATAGCCTCCGGTGTATACTTTGGAATTTAAAAAGCCATTCACATCCACTGGATAGGATATATGCTCAGAAAAGACCTGAGAAGACCCTAAACTTTCACCTCTACTGAATATCTGGACTCAACACAAGCTGGAAGGGAAGGTCATGACAGAGTTGTCCATGGCATGGCTAAACATTAAAGGAGTGCCCCAGCACAGATACACAACCTACAAAGACTAGGAAACTTTTCCCTGTCTTTTTATTCTCTCCCTCTCTTTCTCTCACTCAACTTCTGCCCTCCAAGTACATAGGTCAAAACCTACCTGGCTACGAGCAAAAGGAATGCAGATTTCATATAAAGAATACAGTTTTTACAGAATGTGTTATAGATTATAGACAAGGGATACTTACTTAACAAAATATTTTAGAAAAGTCATTAAACTAAAAGATACAGCCTAGAGCTGTAAAAAACACAAAAACAAAAACAAATGGTGAGGATGGGGAAGAATGTGATTTCCAGAGTTACTACATTATAATATTCACAATGCTCAGTTTTCAGCAAAAAAAGAAAAAGAAAAAGAAAACAGGAGAATAAAGTATGAACAGAGAATACCAATAAAGAGATTAAAAATTATAAAATGGAACTAAATATAAATTCTGAAAACCAAAATAATCAAAATGAAAAAAATCACTACAGGGTTTCAAATAGCAGATTTGATCAGGCCAAATACAGAATCTGCAAAGCTGAAGGTAGGTCAATTGAAGTTATCCAGTCCAAGGAGCAGAAAGATAAATGAAAGAACAAAAATGAACAAAGCCTAAGAGACCTATGAGACACTATTAAGAAAACTATAGCATACTTAAAATGGGAATCCCAGAAGGAGAGGAAAAAGAGAAAGAGATAGAAAGACTGAAAGAATAATGGACCCAAACCCCCCAAATTAGAGAAGAGCACAAATCTACGCATTCAAGAAGCTCAATGAGCTCCAAGAAGGATAAATGCAGAGATCCACATGGACACACATTATAGTCAATTTGTTGAAAGCCAAGGCCAAAAAAAAAAAAAAAAGATCTTGAAAGCAGTAAGAGAGAAGCAGCTCATCATGTACAAGGTATCCTCAATAAAATTAATAGCAGATTTCTCATCAGAAGCCATGGAGGCCGGAGGGAATACGATATTTTTTTAATGAAAAAAACAAAATAATAACTGTTAGCCAAAAATACTATATCCAGTAAAACTATCTTTCAAAGAAAGAAGAAGAAATGAAAACACTCCCAGGTAAACAAAAGTTGAAAGAGTATCATTGGTAGTAAAACTGCCCTACAAGAAATGCTAAAATGAATCCTTCAGGCTGAAATGAAAGGACACTAGACAGTAACTCAAAGCCATAAGAAATAAAGAACTCTGAAAAAGGTAACTACATAGAAGCTAAACTTCCTAGAAAAATGGCTAGACTAGATGATCATAAAGATATTTAACATATTATGATTCTAATAATTCCTCATTCTCCCCAAGTAAGTCCATGTACCCTGTGACAGAGAGAATCAATTTCATTATGTTGTTTATCCAGGTAAGTATAAAAAGAGGGAACGTCTATGTTTTACACCCAAGAATTAGCTACTTTTTTAATTCCTTATTACTGTGAATATAATTATATTTGAACAAATAGGATAAATATAAAAGTAGTCTCTGTATGAGGTGGCTGAATAATTCAATATAATGAATTCAGTGTAAGCACTGTAAATGTATACTTTGTTAAAATTATAAATCATATAATGGAAAATATATAGCTAAATTTATTAGTTTTTCTTTAATAGTCTCTATATTTTGCATAAGGTAGTCTTTCTTACACCAAAATTGTATAAATATTATCCCAATTTTCCTTCTAGTATGTTCATAGTTTCCTATGTTTAAATTTCATAAGGATTTTGGTTTTATATCTTGTGAATGAGCAATTGAACATTTTTTCCAAAACACAGCTATTTAACCAACGTTATTTATTGAAGAACTCACCATTCCCTTTTCTTGCAAGTTGAAGTGATTTAAAATGTTACACTGATTATATGGTAGATTTTCAAAATTATACATGTCTAACTCTCTAGTCTGCCACTGTTAACTATTGTCTGTTACCATGCCAGGTCAGAGATGTTTTAATTATGACCGTTTTTATAGTATGTTTTACTATCTTAATACCAAGTTTCCCCATTTTCTTCTTGGTTGTTTTCAATTCTTGAACATTTTTTTTTTTTGGATAAATTCTAAAATCATCTTCTTAAGTTCCACTTACATACTGATAGAGTTGGGATACAGATTGAGACTACTGAATTTATAGATTCATATTAATACTGACTTTTCATATCCAGAGATATAATGCCCTTTCATTTATTTAAAGTGTAGTAGTACAGAATGCAAGCTGTCTTTTTATTCCTATATGATTTGGGGATATTTACTTAACCACTCTGTGGGGTGAGGATTCAACAATTTAATCCATATAAATCTTTGAGAAAAATGGATAGCACATTGCAAACACCCTGTTAAAGTCCTTTTAAATTTTCCTTTACAATAAAGATATGTAATATTTGTTTAAAGAAAATAAAACAGGGGGGAAAAAAGTCAAGCTAGTGACCAATTAGTTCCTCCAGTAAGCACCTAAATGTCAACTTGTGGAATGGTGCTGACAGATGACCTGTTTTCTAGGCTTTGGTTGCACGTGATATAGGAGCAACAGGTGTGCTCATACATCAGCTAGGTCTGCATTTGAGCTGCATTCCAGCTACGGGTCTTCATTAAGTCAACTAACCCCCTTTCTAATAATATCTACCTTTCAAGGTTTACTAGATTTAAAAATATCAAAGCATAATAATTAAATAGATGAAGAACTTAGCATATGCTCGACACTTTAGACATTATCATTTATTATCCCAACAACCCAAACTGTTAATATCCCCATTTTACAATTTTACTGAGGCACAGAGAGGTTAGGAGACCATCTTTAGATTACAAAACTAGCCATTACTCTCAACCACCATGCTATGAAGCTTTTCATTTTTCCACAGAAACAAGTGCTTAACAAGTGACAGATCTTTGTTTCTGTTTGTTTTTATTGTTATTTTTTTTTATTATTGGGGTATGACCTCAAACCTGAGAGAAACAGAACACATACCAAAGAGTAAAAAACCTGAATGAAGGGGAACCCTGTTTTCTGTCTCTGGCCATGTACGTACACACCAGAGTGCTGTGTCCTTTTGACTGATTTCCTGGCTAAGAAACCAGTAACTGGGTAAATGCACAAGGTGGGTAATTGTTAACTCAGTGGACTTTTGAACTCTGGTGCTGTGATCTCTGTCTTTAAGACACATTTATGACTATAGCCAGTAGATACCAGTACCTTTAGTCTATGACAGTATCCATTAATGAGTCTGAAAAACTCCATTGAAAACAATAATCCAACTCTACAATATAGGTCTGTTACATAGTTGGATATTTTTAGTTTTCTGTTGCCATAGTAGCTATATGTGGAAGCAAGGATATGAACTGAGATATTAGTGCTATGATCTACCATAAATGTAAGATCTGATTACACTTAGCATTATATCAACTTTCAAGATTACTAGTTTTGCTAGTGGTCTTAGAATTACACTCATTAAAAATAAAGCAACACAATTCGTCATATTGACCTCTAACAGTACATAATTTATTCCTCATGAAAAAGCACCAGATTGACACCTGATAATGGTGAAGTCATTGTCTTTACGTAATAGAGCAAGGCTATGGATGCTTAATGCCAAGTATGCCAATGAAATCAGAGAAATTCATTCAATTATCTGAATGTCAGAATGTCAGGTCAACAAAATCTTAAGACAGGCAATAAATGTTTACCATTTTGTCTTGATACACGCACATCATTTAGACATGTATCTGAGACTAGGAACTGTTTAAAATGAAATCCAAAACCTTTAAATGACTCTGAAAATACTGCTCAATTTGATTCTAATTTGGACTAAGGGCAATTTTATTAGAGGCTATGCTTACAGACACACTCAAATTTGGGAATGTAGAGTTGAAATCACTCAAAACTTGGTGACTGAAATATTTTAAATCTTAAAAGAAAAAGAAAGCAACCCCTAAGAAGTAAAGAAAAAAAGATCTTCCACTAAGATATACATTATACAAAATAAGGGTAATCACTCATAGTATTTCTGGCCTGAAAAGTGAAGCACAGTTGAACACTAATAGACCCCTTTTACATATAAACTTGGGATTTCTGGTCTGAAAAATCAAAGCTTCAGAAAATGTAAATCTGTTTTTTAAAAATATAACATAAGGGTCTTTTGTTTGAAATAACACTCTCTTTCTAAAAGCTAAGAGAATTGGACTGATATATTATGCCTTACCGACTTTAAATACCAGAGGCAAATTCTAAAGTTTTTCTTTTGTCTGAAAGATTATGTGCTTATAAAGTGTATATATATAATCTTAGGCAACTATAAACCAAAGTGACTAGAATGGAATACTCTATTCCAGATACTACAGTTTGCATTTGTTCGATCATGTCATTAATTTATAATATTTTAAGTATTTTCTATTCATTTCTTAATGTACCTGGCATCTTATTTCTGGCTTTAACTGCTGACATGGACTGGGCATCAAGTGCAAAGAGCTCTCTCTAGACAGAATGACTCCTAAATATTTTTCCTCAAAGGAGCTATCAAAATCAGAGCCTATCAGAGAAGAGAAGGGTTTTGAGACTATTTTGGCCAATATCCATTATTTTTTCACATTATTCTAGGTTATATTTCACGTACTATCCAATTCCCTAAAGTGCTTACATCCACTTGGAATTTTCCCAGAATTCCAAGTTTCTATCAACCAAAATAATTTGGTAGAGTACGCCAACATCACTTGTTAGCTTTCCTTGGCCTCTTTCAAGAAAGCAATGACTAATTAAAAGAAAACTACTTCCTAGCTCCTCACTCTGTCCCATGCCTGACTCCTCCCCCAGTTCTCCAGGACTTATTCAATCCAAATAATTGTATTTTTTAATATTTGGAGAAAATATCAGAAATTTCTTTATGCTTGAGAACTAACCTAACTAGCCACTGCTCATCTATACCTTTGAAAATTTCACACAGATTACAGACACATTTGAAGGCATGAGCCTTCAAAAGCATATTGAGAGAGATTCATGGTTCATTTTATCTTTTTTTCCCCAAAATGTGAGTCTGATAATCATTCACAGCAGCTAGTATGCATTATTTTTCATCAAATATCACCATATTTAGAGGTTAAGTGTATAGATTTTAGATCATCAGAAAGCTTCTCTTTGAATCCTGAATCTGCCACCTGTTTGGACAAATTATTTAACTTCCCTAAGCCTCAGTTTTCTTATTTGCAAAGGAAAAATACCAGCCTATAAGGTTGTTAGGAAAATTAAATGACATAACCTATGGACAGAATTTAACATCTGGAACATAGCTATAAATGTTAGTTACTACTCTTATCATTTCCAAAAATGTCAAGCAAAAATCTCAATAATGTCAATATATGAAAAACTAGATGAATGCGTACACTTGCTCTATAGTTTAGACTTAATATCACCTCAAACTACATAGTTTGGGTCACATGAGGAACGTGAGAATGTTGTTTCCTTGAAAGCAGGGACAACAGCTCATTGATGTCTACTTCTATCCTTACAGCCCACCACAGCAGGCTATATACAGTCCCAGATAAAAATCTCACTTGACATGATACTTTCTCTTTACATATGGAATAAATTCTAAGCTCTTTAATACAGCATTCAAGGTCCTCATTGCTAAGACTGGAAAGCATATGATGCTTGCTTCAGCAGCATCTCAGGTCAACTTCTCAGTTGTATAGCAGCCTGGACATTTGTCAGGTTTGCCTCCACCCCCAACTCCGGACGAGGCCTTTGTTGGCCAGTGTCATTCTACCTCCCTCAACACAGCTTTGGCTTAAGGATGGGAGTGGCAATCAGGCCAATAAGAATGGAATTCCCAAGCTACCCTGCTAGTTTCAGGGATGACTGTGTGATACAAGTCAGCTAAATCAAGACAAAACATGTAACTTTGATCACTGAATTAAGAGGATCTCTCTCTCAGAAGGCAAAAATGAAAAAGCATTGAATCTTGTTGCTCTTGACAATCATTCTCTGACAAAAAAAAAATTTCCTCATGGGAGCTGATACCCTATGTGGCAGGGAACAGAGATATAAAACTTTTTTGTTGTTGATACTGTTGAATCCGTGAATCAACCCTTACTTACAGTGTACTTAGCCAATACATTACTTTTTAGTTAATTTGAGCATACTTTTACTTGCAGTCAAAGTTTCTGAACTCATATATGAACCAACTAGTTTTCTAGAGTAAGGTGCTTCTAGATCTTTCATAAACATTATGGTCCAGCTATACTTGCTGGCTTGAGAGTCCCAAAGACCTCGCACACATGAATGCCTCTGAATACTTTTTGAAATAGTTCCTTGCATGAACAATTCTTTCCTCCTTTATTCTACTCATTTTTCCAATTCCAGTCCAAATATACTCCCACTTGCAATCTTTTCATAAATTTTTGGATTATGCCACAAATGTAATGATTTGTATCTTTCCATCTCTGTTTTGCCCCACTTGCAGATTGTCAGTCACTTATAGGTAGAGTTGATGTCATGTTGGTCTTTATGTCTCACCACTGAACCTAGCACAAGGCTTACATTCAATAACCCTACTGATTTTAATCAAACCAGATGCTTTGGCTACATATTTAGGGGAAAATATATTAACAGTGGATCTATTTGTTGATAATGATGAATTAACATATTTTGGACATCTATGTTATACGGTTTTACATATTCATAAGTTGTATCATTTAATTTTCATCATAGACTTGGAATTCTTATCCCTATTTTACAGATCAGGAAACTGGGACTTAGAAAGATAAGTAACTTGCCTAAAATCACAAAGTATGTGAGTGAAGAGGCCAGAACCAGAATTAAGAATCAAAGTTTGCCATGGGATAAGATAACTAAGTGGGCATATATATACTACAGAAATTCCAGCCCTGGCTGAATTGGTTCATTTAGTCCAAATATCAGTGTGAAATAATGTTTAATATTATGCAGTCCTCTGTAGTTTAACAGAGCCTGGTTTAAATAACTAAAAGTTTAAGGGAGGAAATCGATTAATTTCCCTGAAGGAATTGCCCTAAAGGAAGAATATAGTTTGAACTTCTATCCTACTTTCATTTATTAAACAAATATTTATTCAGTGCCTTTTATGTGGCATGCTATATTCTAGGTGCTTGGAAACACCTCTCTCTCTCTCTCTCTCTCTATATATATATATATATATATGTTGGAGAATTTATATATATTCTCCAACATAATTTGGTCAATACAGGGTTGTTGGAGATTTCTCCACACATAAAATGCTATTTCATCCAAAGTTAATAAATTTAAAAATATGAATATAATTTTAAATTTTTGAAGCCTCTTACTGTTTGTCTAAAATAAAAATATCAATTAAAAGGCAGTTTTATGTAAACTTCTTTGCATTAATTTGAGAGAAGTAATTTGCAGAGGTTAGAGGTAGAATCACTTGCCATTTTTCTTTCCTACTTGCCAGATGGAGTCAATGATAGAGCTATCCATAGAGGGCTTTTTTTTTTCAGTCATGTCAACAACAGATTAAGGGAAAATTTAAATCTAATAGTCGAAGCAGATTAAGATCTGTAACATCATTTTCATCCTTACCTAGAGAAAGGTCTAAGCTGTTTGCTGCTGTCATACAACCTTTTTTGTCTTTTTGTAAGGTTTCTAAGAAGGGTGAGAAAAAAACTGACATCTCAAATTCTCTTTCCTCAGAAAATTTATCATTGAATCCTCTTCTGACTATCAGGCTCAAAGTTACAAGGAAAGGATTAATAAATGCAAAATTTAGGATATAATTAAATTTTACATGGAGGAAGGGGAACTGAAGAGGAAACATATTTAAGTCTTGAAATATAAGGTTGGTAGATACATTTTATCAATCCAAGTTTTTGAGAAAAAAGTCCCCCAAAATATTAGTTTATCATCAACAGGGTTTTTCTTTTTTTTACCCTTTCTTTTAGCTTGTAACAGGAGTGTTAAGCTTTTATTTTGAATGATTCTGATGGCTAAGCAGCCTTTTGATATAATAATTTCCTCTGGAAAGATGCCATTTACTTAACAAGGGTCACAGTGTGATAAGGGAAAGCAGAAGGCAGGTCTAACCAGAAAATAGATGCCAGTCACACACTGCAGTTGAGCTTTATATGCACGGATTTAAAACTGAACAAAATTGGTATCTCTCAAAACTAGATTTGTGGCAGCAATTTCCTTCCAATAAAAGCCCAAGGTCTGATTTTCTCCTTTTGATGACGATATGCTAGATACTGTAGACTTATTGGTCACATCTAAATAGTATTTCCCAGAGGCACACATTATCAAACAACCTTAACATTCTATCTTCATGCCTAAATGCACCATTTTCTTGAATAAAATTTCATTCACGGTGTAATGAACTAATTCTTAAGGGAATGGCCATGGAATTTTAAATGAAAAAAAATAGAAAGATTGCAAAATCAGTGTTGGTGAGATGGCAGAGACACGGGGGTTCTGAGAGGCAGCTCAAATGATTTTAACTAGAGTACAATATTTGGAGGACAAGTTTTTAATACACATCAAAAATCTTTAAAATAAGTTGATCTTTGATCTAACAAACTCATTTCTAGGAATGTATCCTAAAGACAGAAATCAGAAAAGCACTCAGACATATATATTTCCATCCACTGGAATACTACACAGTAGTGATGACAAATCAACTACTGCTACGTACCTGAGCAAGGATCAATCTTGGACATACTACTCTGAGAAAAAGGCAAGTCATAGAAGACTACATACAGGATTATTCATTTTTTTAAATAAAACTCAAAAGCAGACAAAACCAAACAATAGGGATAGCTAGATGACAAAATTATAAATGAAAGTGAAAAATCATTAAAAACAATATTGAGGGCTTCCCTGGTGGCGCAGTGGTTGAGAGTCCGACTGCCGATGCAGGGGACACGGGTTCGTGCCCCGGTCTGGGAAGATCCCACATGCCGTGGAGCGGCTGGGTCTGTGAGCCATGGCTGCTGAGCCTGAGCATCCGTGGCCTGTGCTCCGCAACGGGAGAGGCCACAACAGTGAGAGGCCCGTGTACCGCAAAAAAAAAAAAAAAAAAAAAAAAAATATATATATATATATATATATATATATAGAAAATAATAATTAGATCTTAGGAGAAGGAAAGGTACTCAAAGAAGAAACAACTACAGGGCTAAGACTTAAGACACAAATGTGGAACCACCTGAATTTCTTAAACTTTTGATTCCTCCTCCATATATGTCATCACAGCCCAGATATGAATTATGTGGTCAATAAAGTGGTTTTGAAAACCAACCTTGTTATCTCAAGGTTTCAGGAAAAGATGATCCTCCCCATCAAAACATTCATGGGGAGTACAATTAATTTAAAGATACTCATGAGGAAAATATCAATGATGCTATAAATGTTAGTTCTTCTACAACAGGTTTGCTCTGGTAGCTTGTTACAGGAAGGCTAAGTGGTTAGTAGAATCACTCTTGTTAGAGGTAAAGGGATCAGAGATACATATAAAACATAACATGCAATGGAAGGGGCTATATTGTGGAAACATTTTTAATGCATTGGTAGTATAAACAGTTCTTTTGTCTTTATTGTTCTATACTACAAATATAAAAGATCTAGGCAGATTCAAACCTAAAATGTGTTTACGCTTGTTAATATTGTGTGTCATCTGAAAGACAGAAATAGATGGAATCAATGCAGAAATATTTAAAATAACATTAAGATCAGGGACTAAGTTTCCATTTTAAACAAAAGAAGAGATATAAATGAAATGGGAATTTTCAGGACAGTAAAATTGGTTTCAAACAGTCTTAGAAAAAAATATAAAATTTGATTCTAAGACATAAGTGGGAATTTAAAGTGCAAGTAAGTGAAGTTATAACTAGTAACTATTAAGTATAATTCCATAAAAACTCTAAATTATAAGTGTGGTAACTAAAGTGGCAGCAGAACTCATATCAAGAACAAAGAAGGTGAAAAAGGTAACAAAAACTTATACAATGGTGAAAATGTCCATGTAATTTTGGAATGGTATAAGATGAAAAGCTGAAAATAGAACAGGAACAGATAAAAGAAAGTAAATAATGACAAAAAGAAAATGGACTTGAGAAGAGTCACAACTTCAGTGTAGCATGAAATTGAAACATGGCAAAAGGTTAATATGAAATTCTGAAAAGGCAAATGACAAAAGGACAAAAAACCCCAAAATGGTTAAAAACAAGGCAAAGATGAAAAGATTGTGGGTGATTCTGAAGAATTAAGTTAACAATGCACTGGTATAAGTTGAAACACACAAATGAGAACAAATGATTGAACTCTACAAAGAATATGAGTAATGAAAAGCTTCAGGAAGATTTTTTTTTTTTTTAAACTGAATAAGATGAGATAAACATCTTGCTCAAAAACCAAAAAGAAACACATGGAAACAAATGCTTGCTTTAATGGGTAGGTCAAAGAGCAACAGAGAAATTGCAGAAATGCTTTTGAAAAGATAAAAGGCCAAGAGAAAGCTGAAAGGAACTAGGGGAATAAAAAAGCTTACTGAGAGAAGGAACTGCAGAGAAGGGCACCTTTCTCAATTATTTATTGGCTTTCTGAAGTAACTTGTTATGAGATGCTGGTACAAAGACACTGGTACTAAATAGGAAACAACATAAAACATGATTAAAAAGTTTAAGAATTTTTTTAATATGAGCAATGAACAAGTGCAAAGAGAATCAGATGCTAAAGAGAATTCTATGTATACAGAATGCTAAAATATTACTGTGTCACAATTTGAGACAAGTAGAAATTTGGACCAGTCACTGGTCATACCTGATACGTCTACTCAACACTGGATATTTAAAATATAAAATAAAATGAATTGCTGGTACTGTGAGGGATGGGGCATGCTAATCTACTTCACAAACCCACTCTAGTACACAGGACTGAACTTTAAACTCCTTTACTGTTATGATTATACTATGAGGCAATATAGAGATAGTAGAATATAGGAAATTTATATAAACTAACATGGACAGCATTTTAAAAATTGGGAAACTAAAGAAACAAACACATGAATAAATTATTTTTATTTGATGAAATATTCACCAGAAAAGCTTTGCTAAATAAGAGGAGAAAATAAACCTGAGAGATATTATAGAGAAAAAAATAGGAAAAAAGCTGAATAGCAAAGCTACCTTTCAAACTTTGCTAAATTTTGTTAAATTCAAAACTTGTTAACAAAGTTGTTAGATTCAAGACAGTTCTTTTACATATAGCTTAGAAAATACTGAAGTCAGTTTGGAAAGTTAACTTTTTGAGATCCTGGAAATCAAACATTCAAAAACTGCCTAAAGGGCTTCCCTGGTGGCGCAGTGGTTGGGAGTCCGCCTGCTGATGCAGGGGACGCGGGTTCGTGCCCTGGTCTGGGAGGATCCCACATGCCGCGGAGCGGCTGGGCCCGTGAGCCATGGCCACTGAGCCTGCGCGTCCAGAGCCTGTGCTCCGCAACGGGAGAGGCCACAACTGTGAGAGGCCCGCGTACCGAAAAAAAAAAAAAAAAAGTGTCTAAGGAAAGAGCACAAAAGATAGGAAGGAAAAGAAAAGCAGAAGATCAAAAGAAATGTGGTATATTAGTTTGATAATAAGAAAGGGTGATAATGGGCAAGTAAAGGATGGTTTGAAACCATGCCTGAGATGATGCTGGGCTATATCTCTAAGTACACAAGCATCATTTGGAATCATTTTTCACACGTTTATATGGCCTGTCTAGAGTTCCTCAATGGGATGAGTTCACCATTTTTACCAAGTATCAAGAGTTGGTAGAAACTGCTAAAAGCCATCTTTGAATTTTACAAGCCTTGAAGAAATCTTTATTAAGTGAACACAGGATTTACCTTCCAAAATTTGCCTGAGGAGTTGAGTCAAACCATATTTTTATTATCATTTAATCAGAGTTATTCTCAATGCCCACTAGGTCATTTTGGCACGATGAACTTAGGACAGAGTTGGGACTAGAATCCAAGTGGGCTGACGCTCATTCCAGGCCTTCCTCTGCTTTAACATATGAAGTCAGGCAATAAGTGTGAAGATCATCCCTTAAGCCCTAAGTCTAGACAACTGTGTATATCAAGAAATGACATTTTAGAAATAGAGGACTCTAATACCTTATTTTTAAGGCATTCATTCTCACATACATTTAATTTGATCCTCATAACAACTTTGTGAGTAGAGAAGATCTTATTATCCCAGCATCTCCAAAGAGGAAACAGGTTTAGGAAGTAAGAAAGCTGTTTGAGTTAATAAAGTACATGGCAGTAGAAACTAAAACCTAGATTTTTTTTTTCTAGAACTTCCATACATGCTATTGCCAAATAATGGACTCCCAATATGTACTCATTTCTCTCTCTCAAAGCAGCATATTCGATTATTAAACAAAACATTTAACATCTCAGTCTGAATCATTTGCATTTGTAGTATTTTTTTTAAATAGAAAATTGCCCTAACTAGGTACTTGATTTAGATCTACATTAGTAAGAATTTCATTGAGGGATCTGGAGGCGAACGATTTTTCTTTCTTGGTCAAGAAACTAAAATCTCACGTTGACATAATTATTGAATGCTGGGGCCCCTATTCTCTGCACTCAGCTCCAGGTCTTTCCCTCCTCGTATTGCCATTTGAGTTCTCACTCACATGCTTTACATTTGGTACACATCGCCACGCTCTCGAAAGCAATTTTCTCATAGCACAAAGGATTTCTTAAAATGTTACAGTATAATCTAACAACTTTACACACTGTTTAAGAAATAGAGAAAAGGACAACTTGCTCTCATTTGCTTCTCAAATGTCAAACCCATATACAGTAACAGTTTTATGGAGTGTAGGTTTTTTTTTCTTCTTCTTGGCATTAGACATTACATTACTTTTCAGTGGCATAAATTGAAAACAAAATCACATTACCTGAAAAATTTTCAGCAATTTTCCAATACTAAATGTTACTGAGTCCATTAGTACTCGTATATTGAATTTGTTTTATATGAGGGTTTTTTCCCCCTCCCCTATAGTCATTGGTAGAAGAGGAATGCAAAGTGAAAGAACAACTAGTTTAATCAGCTAGCACAGAATGTAGCTTCTGATGTAAAAAGAAAGCCTTGCTCCATATTAATAATTTTGCAAACATTCAGGAACAGGTTCCCAAATTACCTCTCTGGACATCTGGAGGATTTCTATATATATACACACACACAGGCTTTATGTTCATATGTTGGATTGTATTTAGGAATTGTCAAGGACAGTTGTAGGTCAAGAACTTGTATACCCACACAGAATGATGGCATCATTAACAGAGACAGTTAAAATTATATTTGGATTGGGATAGGGGAGGGAAGGTGATGTTTTAAGATTCAGGTAATAGAGCCTGCAGCTAGAATATAGAGGAAATGGAAGATGTGGGCCACATATTTCCTCTGGGTTTTGCAATATGAGCCATAATTGGTTAGGTAAGATGGCAGATACTTGAAGTTTGTTGTACAAGTGGACAGATGAATACATGGATATATCAAGACATTTAAAATGATGAATTCCAATGGGCAGCCAGAGAAAGAAATAAACTAAGTTTTTTTTCTTCTTTGTTATGACACAAGGCAGAATTTTTAAGGATGGTCCACTGCAAATCTTACACTAATCCTCAGACACCATCCTGAGAAGCAGGCAAATCGGATAACTCTGAAGGTGGTTTTTGTAGCAACCATTTTCGCTAGATGTGAATCAAGTTGTCTGACCTGTATTATTTACCAAGGCTAAGAACCAGCCCTGCAGAGGTGAAGCTAGGTATTTTAATGGAGGAGCTACGAAAAACATCCTCTGAATACAGAATAGATCCATTGTATACTCTCATTCTGTTCCATAGAAAAAATATGTTAAAAAAAATCTTAGGAGAAAACAGCTCAGGTAGAATGTATATGTTAACAGGATCCACAGGTATCTTCCACGACCATGTGTTCTTTAGATTTAGAGGGCTTAATTATTGTCTGTTTTTGTGTTAATACTATGACAATTCTGAAAACACCTTTAAATACCACTGATTACATAAATCTCCCAAAAAAGATTTTTAGATGAGATTTTTAATTTTTCAAGAGAAAATGACATTTGTCTTTATGCAATTAATCAGTAAATGGGTGGATTAGATATCATCATAGTTCTATCTAATGCTTCAGGACTGGGTACAAAGACATTGTGATATTTTAATAATCTAACATTATGCATGTCTTATTATTATGGCTGTATATCAGAAATAAAACAAACACAATAAGTAAACTCTCCCTGGGATAGAATCTGTAAATCAATCTGTTTAGTAAGTCTGTTGCTACAGAGATTTAAAGTGTAATTTTTAAAATTGCTTTAAACAATAACATCTATTTTTTTTTCTAAAAATGTTAAAGGTATTATAGTGTTGTTTTGTTTTGTTTTTCTTCTCTTTGTGCTCAAGAAGTTACTTTCTTCACTTTAGGGAGCTCTTCTGGTTTTCTTCTTTTTCTTTTTCTTTCTTTTTTTTTTTTTTTTTTTTAATTTCTACTTCCTAAACTGGTTGAAGAATCCTAGAGGTGGGAGATTAGAAATCACAGCAAATCATCAGAAATTTCTACCAGATGTGGGGTGTAGGGAAGAAAGCCATCTCATATTTCAGGAGGTGGTTCTTTTTCTAATAAGGTTATCGTGAACATGGCTGAGTAACTCAGGTTAGGGGAGATATATAAATGTTAGAGTATTTTAAGCTTGTCTTGTTAAGGACATTAGGGTCACACAACACTCCTGAGGGTAAGAGAACATTTTCTCTTGAAAGGAAAAGATTCCCCACCATCAATCATCTCAGGAAAACTCAACTCCAAATGAAACCAATGAAAAAGTGTTGGACCTAAAACAATAGTGGGGAAGTAAGCCAGCCTGACCATGCAGGTATATGGAGCCATCGTTGTGGCTCGAGGGAAACTGTATCTGGTCCTGTGTGTGCAAGCCAGCAAGGGACTGTGAGAGCTAGTGGGCAGAGACCCATATGTTGTACTTAAAAGGGCTGAGCATCCACTCTGAGCAAAGGGAGACAGGAAAGGGCAGCTGGGGCTTCCCAGGAGCCTGAGGTGTGGTGCCATCAGGGCTCCTTGAAGATGCTAGCTATGTCCAAGGAAGCCAAGCTATCTGCAACAGAACCAGTGGCCTAACAGCAAGGTAAACTGGCCTAGTGGGACATAGTGAAGAACTTTTTCCTAAGCATTTGTGTACACTTGTCATAGAAAACTTTTATTTCATCATAGCTAAGATTTGAGGTAGGAAATGTAGGGGACCATTGCCAGGAGTTAGACTAGTAGAGACTCATGCCACAATCACTTGGGTTTATAAAGGGAAGCATGGTTGTATTTTGTAGCTAAAGCCAGAACTACAAGACTCTGTAAAGAATCTAAGCCTGGATACTTATAACCCACTAGCAAACCTTCTCTATCTTGTTTATTTGCATAGTTCTTTAGGTCAGTGGTATCCAAAATGTGGTCTGCAGGTGGGCAACATCAGCATCACCTGAGAACCTGATAGAACTATAAATCTTCAGGCCCAGCCAGACCTACAGAATCACAATGTCTGGGGAATTCGTGTTTTAACAAGTTTCCTGGGCCATTCTTAAGCACACAAAAGTTTGATAACCATTGCCTTAGACCTTAGACCTCACCCTGTGGTGCGTAAAAGGAAGATTTTTGAAGCAGGACTGTCTGGATTTGAACCCCAGCTCAGCTCCACTACTTATCAGCTGTGTGGTCTTTGCCAAGTTATTTAACCTCTTTGTATCTCAGATTTCTCATTTGTTCAAAAAAAGAAAAAAAAAAAAAAAGGACAATAATAGTACTGATCTCAGTGTGTCATGAATGTTGCTCTGAAAGTTGTTTCGGAAACTAAATAAAATGGCATTTGTGAAGTGCACAAAATAAAACCTGGCATATAGGAAGCACATATAATAATAACTAAAGAGTTACTCAAACAAGTAAGTCTCTAATTTTCAAATTACCTATTCCCATTACCTTTGCAGCCTGGAGAATTCATTTAACGTAGTTGACAATCATTATTATTTCTACATATTCTTTGTTATGACTTAGGAGAACTTGGATACTTGAAGTAAATAATAATTTCTTCGATTCCCTTTCTACATTAGCCTTAATGTTTTGACTGTTTTTTTTGTGCTATTTTGAAACTCTGGGATATCAAAACAGATATAGAGACATGAACCCATTTTATTCAGAAGGCAAAATTCTATTTTTGAAAAAAGAAAGGTTCATTTGTGAAGTGGGCAGGGCATCAGATATGTGTGCAATGGGCAGACAAACATGAAAGCTCCCCAGGAATGCTGATATAGTAATATTAAGTGTGTGCACGTCTAGATGTTTGTGACTACAGACAAACTTGACTACTGACAATTCTTCTCTAGATGAAACCCCTCCTTTCCATCTATCTCTTTTCCAAAATCCTTCAACCTCCTTTTCTGGATCAGTACTACTTAAAAGTAAGTAGAGAAAAATCTCACTTTCTTTCTGCTTTTATATTCTTATGACAGGCATTTGCCAGCACTTGTGGAATAGCTATTGTTACTGGGACCCACGGCTCTAATACAATTATGGATTTCAACCCACTCTTTACAGTTTCCCAGGGAAGTTAAATACGGTTCAAGAATATTAAGTGGCGATAAAAATAAGATGAATTGTGGAAAAAGAATCCTAGTTTCAAAAAAAAATGCACTTCTAAAAATATTTCTGAAAGTGCAACCTTCATTGATTTTTAAGCAGCTTTATTTCTTCTTCAAAAATGCTGGGGAAAAAGTCAATTGGTTTTCTCTGTTTTATTTTACTTGGCAAAATAATGCTGATTTGAAAAAAGTCAACACAATTGCCTAAAGTTCTGTTAAATAATGATGTGGTGTGGCTTCTAGCTAATGGTCCCAGTATATTTGTAAATCAGAAGATTTATTCTAGAAGTTGTTACATAAATATCAGCACGGTAGATTTCTTTCATTTATTTTGCATAATTACATTCAAAATGGATAGTTCTGGCATTTTAAAACCAATGCCTGTAGGAGAATGTCTTTTTATATTCATGGAAACATCAGCATATTGCAAAGACATGCCTTGGTAGGTCAAAATTATTTTGGTTATCTACTTACCATCAAAAATGAGAATTAGGGAAAACAAAACCCTATATAGGTAGAAAATCAAAATGGCAGTTGAGTAATGGAGAGTGTCCTGTAAGTGTCTAAAGTTCATGTTTCTATGTGTATTCATTGCCCATCTCAAAGGAAATAAAAGGAGTCATTCTTTGGAAGATATTTACACAGGACATTTAAAGATGAAAAAGTACAGGCAACTTACAACCCAAGAAAATGTTTTTAAAAACTGCTTTCTATTTTTCATCTAAGTCTACCTCATCAGCCCTCATTCTGATAGACATACAGACCCATCACAGTCTGACCCTAGCAATCCATCTTATAATTAATGTATAGCACCATAAATATTGTCAACCTATATGGGCAGAGATCAATTTTAAGTCAATCAACAGTCCCCCCACTATCCTAAGTGAGATTCCCCTCAAATTTCTGTTGAAAGGTGAAACCGAGCTTTCAGTGCCTTTCTTAAGATTTATAAATATGATTTTATTTCTAAAGGCAAATTCATATGATCCAACACCACTTAGTTTCTGTCAATTATTTTCTTGATATTTTTCAGAGGACTACAGACCACAGAATCTAAATCGAGATCATTTATGAAAAGAAAGCATAACATGTCTCTAAAAGTTTAATTAATGTGGTTTTAAATAAATGCTAAGTTCCATTCTCCCAACTTGGGGCAGTGGTGGTAACTTTGCTTTCTTGATACCAGTATTTGCTCACTGGTTTGCTGATGACAGAGATTGCCACATATTTCTAAAGTTGTTCATATTCCTTCCTTCCTGACTTAAAATAATTTTCAGAATGCTTTTTCCTCATCAACTTGTCTATTAATGTGTCCATAACTTTTGGTCAGCTTAATTTCAATTCTTAGGCTGCAATGTATTTACCTACCAAGTATATCATGCCTGGGTCTCATGGATTCAGGCTTCTTGAAAAGAATACACAGTACTGGATGTTTGGGAAACAACTTAATGTTTTCCTAGTGCTTACATCCAAACATACATCTCAGAAAGTGGAAATCAGACTTTTCATTAAAAAAATCACCACTAAGTGAAAGTTAATGAAAAAAAAAATGGTGTTTTCAATTATTCCAAGGAAAATACTTAAAACAAAGCTCCCATAGTCTCCCAGTTCAATGGATTCTCTCCCTTGATTTTTTCCTAGCCAAGTGCGTTGATGTCTGAATGGATTTAGGGATGTATACATGTAATAGTTTACTATTGTAAAACACTAAAATACAGAAGCCAAAAGAGAGCCTTGGGGAAAAAAAATCCAGGGGAGGATTCATTAATTATTAATGAATATAAATGGATGATTTCATGCTGCATAGTGGAAACAGCGCACCCAAGTCTGCATCTAAAAGCTTCCGTTTAACCAAATGTACTGGTGTTGACCAATTTCCAGGCATCCCATGATGATATCTGTATCTTACTTGGTATAAAGTATGTTAAAATTTTTCTCTTAAGTTTATTCAAAGGAAAAGGCAGAGATTATTTTACATCACAAATTAGTACTGGAAGTGTGGGCGTGCTTGATAATTCCTGGATTGGCTATTTTTTTCCTGATTGAATTATAGGTAGGCAGTCTGTTCTCCAGTACCCTGAATAAATAGCAACGTAAATATCACAATGGCAGTTGAATGCATACGAATGATTTTTGCTTCAAGAGTTTACTGTCATCACAAGTTTCCGCTATCATGATTAGAACGTGTATATAAAATTGGGTTTCAGACTACTTCCTGATGGGGATTCAACTTCAACAGAATTCTTACCTACTGAAATTCGGACATAATACCAAACGACAACTGTTCCGTGCAGAGAGGAAAAACAGTAACCTTAACATTTTATGCTACCTTCTTTTAAGGCAGTTCCAGTGTAAAAACTGTTCAAGAGAGGTAGATTTTAACATATACAGTATAGGTTTCCTGAAGTTTCCATGTTAATTCTCAGTGTTTATGTATCTCATGTTAGCTTCCAAACAAAAGATCTTTTCGATGATTTCACAACTGGTTTCCTCATAAGTAGCACTTGTCAATGCTAAAAAAAATATGGGCTCACAATAGTGTAGGTCAGGCAGAAGGCTGAAGTTTAATATGTCCTCATTAAGAGGATATGATCTATTTACCCACATCTGCCTTACTAGGAAAACTCAACGTTTAAAATGCAGGCTGTTGGTTTATTTCATTCTGTGCCCATAGGAAGCAGAATGTCCAATAAATTGCAATAACCCTATATTTCTCAGATTATTATTTGTATTACCGTTGGTAAAGAGAGCAAATGGGTCTATTCTTATCTTTCTCCATTTGCTATTTCCGTGATTAGCAATAAGAACAACAGATGTAAATAAAGACATGGTCCCTGAGGGTGCTGTCTGCACAATAGTTAAGGTAACTTAGTAACACTAATGAAAAATGCTTCTTGGGTAACAATTCCAGAAGGATTTGTAGCAGTATTATGGATTCTAGTGGCATGTTTTGTCCACATTACGGTCAGTAATGTCTAGTTCTCCACACTTAAACTGAAAAGAAATATGGTCTGGATTCTTCTCACACACCCTAAAAGGCTAGTCTGGAAACTCTGCTTTTATTACATTACAACTTCTCATTTTGTTCCTACAAGCTTCCTTTCTTGTGAGTTTACAATATAATTTTATCTAATTCTGAATATTTCTCCTGACACAAATATGGAAACGGCTGTATACAGGAATGCACCTACTTATAGGACAGACCTCTCAAAATGGAAAGAATCGTGTATGATATTAGTTCTTAGCACAAAACAAGAAGCAATGGAATACTTACTATAAATCATTATAGTAAGTATTTGTGTGCTAATATAAATCATTAGCATACAAATCTATTTATAAAGGTTAATATTTTCATTTGGTCTCTTAAGACACTGACACCAAAGATTCATACATCTATTTTGTAATAAACTGATTACATGTGATTATGGATTCATAACGGATAGTGATTATTTAGACTGCCAACTCAGTGTAGTAGTTCTAAATTAGTAATTGACACCTTATCCTTATATAATTAATAATAATAATAATAATAAACTAAAGATTATAGTGGATTATGTTGTACAATGATTATATCTCAAGTAAATATTTTCATACCAAGATCCAGGTGGCAAGCACTATTATTATTATATCCACTGTAATATAAACCAAGAACAATTATTTGGGGAAGGCAGTCTGGCAGTTACAATCAGAGAAAAATTGTATATATTCTATGTCTTCTAAAAATCTAATTCATAGAAATATTTAGTATAATATTCATTCAATTTCATAAAGATATCTTCATAAAGATATATGACCAAGGATGTGTGTCAAAGCATTGACTGTAGAAGATAAAGAGTAGAGACACACGAATGTCATCAGTAAGAGTACTGGGAAATAAATTACGGGCCATCTAGACTATACAGCACTGTGTGATGTGGGAGTGAATGCATGGAGGTCCTTAAACTTTAAAATTTATACACATACATTTTTATCTTAATAATAATCCATATTTATCTATACATATATACACACAAATGTGTCCGTATATACATATATTCATTCAGATATAAATATAAAACATTAAAACTACAATAATTTTACCCTAAGTCCTACCAGTTTAAGTTAATATATTCAAAGAAAGACATTAATAAAAGGGGTTATTTTTTGTTGTTGTTTTGTTTTTTTTTGCTGTACGCGGGCCTCTCACTGTTGTGGCCTCTCCCATTGCAGAGCACAGGCTCTGGACGCACAGGCTCAGCGGCCACGGCTCACGGGCCTAGCCGCTCTGCGGTATGTGGGGTCTTCCCGGACCGGGGCACGAACCCGCATTCCCTGCATTGGCAGGCGGACCCTCAACCACTTCCCTGGGCCACCAGGGAAGCCCAAACGTAAGGTATTTTAATACGACTTTTAAAATGAAGTTTCTGGCAAACTGTAATGTAGCCTTTATCTTCATTTTCTATTATTCTTCAGTGAAATATATTCCATTGTCCACCATACTTTCATCTCCTGGAATCAACAGCTGATATTTCCATTCTCTCAGTATCCTTCCAGTACCTAGAAGAGCAATGTAAAACCAAAACAAACACTCCTCATATGTATCTTGAAAGAATCATATGAGAAGTCAGAAGACAATTCAGCTGATTCCAGCAATCAGCAGGGCACTGTGCAAAACAACACTAAAGCCTTGGCTAAGATTCCCAAAGTGTGTGCTATTCTTGGTAAGAAGCAAGCTCAAACAAGTCACCAAATATTGTGCTGTTGCGACCTTCTCCAGAGTCTATCAAAATAATGAGATCTCCCTCTGCAAGTGTACCTTTCCTGAGAAAATGAACAGGGGAATACTGTCTGCCCTTCTAGGAATATGAAATATGAAACTGTATCCTATCTTGCCCTGAGAGTAAACATGTTTTGGTATTTAAAAATTACCCTTAGGGAATGTTTACTTCTAATTAAGATGGAGTAATGAAGACGAGAATTGTCCTCCCTTTAAAAACACCCAAAAATGGACACAATACATTAAACAATGATTTTTAAGACACCAGGTAATAAAGGACAATGCTTCCTGAAAGCAAGGTGAGCCCAACAGTTGCCCAGCTTTCTGCTTTGAGAACGTTTCCCAACTGTAGCACAGCAAGGGAAAACCAGACCAGAACTTGCAGAACCCTTGAGTTAAGGAGTTTGTGATGAGAGTGTAGGGAGACTAAGGAAGTCAGAGTCTGCAAGTCAGAGTTCTACAGAGAGCTACACAGAGAGAAAACTCCATAAATCTGTAGCAAGTACCCCCTCAAGTATTTGGCAGGTGATGATCAGTGTGTGCATGCAACAAAACTAGCTGAGGCCAGGAAAAGAATAGCCTATTATTAGAGGGAATAATATCCAGTGCTCAGACAGGGACTGGAAAGTACCTCTTCCCAAGAGGCAAACTGCAAAAACCTCAAAAGTCACAGAGAATTAGGTCAAGGACCCAGAAGAATTTACTTCTATAGTGCAGAATAATTAGCTCTAGGCTAACAAGACTATAGCCTTGTTAGTCTCCTTAAATCTTAAAAACAAGACCTGAAGGATCAAGCTGTTCCTGAGTAACTCAACTCCACTCAGAACAAACCTAAAAATATTTCTGGAATACAAAAATATCCAGCACTAAACACAGTAAAATTCAAAATGTTTGACATCCAAAAAAAAAAAAAAAATAGGTAAGAAAAGAAGCAGAAAATATAAACCATAAGGAGAAGAAAAATCAATCAACTGAAACTGATTCAGAACTTACACAGATGTCAGAATTAGCAGATGAGGACATTAAAAGAGTTACTATACACTCTATACCCCAAAAGTAGAGACATGAAAGATACAAAAACAGACCTACATCAAAATTCTAAAGCTGAAAACAACAATGTCTGAGATCAAATTGCACTGAATGGTTTTGATGGCAAAATGGATATTAGAGAAAAAAATGATTAGTGAACTTGAAAACAGAACAATAAGGCTCTATAAAACTACATAGAGTAAAAATAATTTTGAAAGTGAACTAGAAAACAATGAGTTGTGAAACAACTTTATGGGGCCTAATATAATGCAATCAGAGTTCCAGACTCTGATTGGGCAGAAAAATATTTGAAGAAATAATTACTGAAATTTCCGAATTTGATTAAAACTGAGCCCACAGGCCCAAGAAGCTCAACAAACTCCAAATACAAAAAAACATGAAGAAAATTACATCAAAGTATGTCATAATAAAATTTCCAACATCCAGTGATAAAGAGAACCCTTAAAACCAGCAAAGAAAACACACACACACCCCCCACCTACAGAGGAACAAAAATAAAGAAGACAGAAGATTTCTTGTTGGAAACAATGCAAGCAAGAAGATAATGGAACAGTATCATTAAAGAAGTGAAAAACAATGTTAAGCTAGAATTCTATACCCAGCAAATACACCTCTATGAAGATGAAATAAAGACTTCTGCACACACTAATACTGAAATAATTAATCACCAGCAGACCTACACTACAAGAAATGCTAAAGAAAGTCCTCACGCAAAAGGAAAACAAAACCAGATGAAAATATGGATCTACACAGAGGAATGAAGAGCATTTGAAATGCCCAATGCAATAAACTTCACAGCTCTTTTACAAATGAGGAAACTGAGGTTTAGAAAGGTTCAGTGACCACTAGTAAACAACAGCACCACTATTAGAACTCACACAGCTTTTCCAAGATACAGAAGTGGGTCAATGGATTATGCTAAGCATGTGTCAGCTTGCCCTCCTTTTAAAAAACAATGTAGAGAAATTGCTTTCTTTGCTGTTACCCTTTGAAATGATCATTTCTGGGAGCCAACCCCAGCGTGTGAGATGATTCATAATTTATGTAGTTATTTATCTTTTCACTGATTAATTCCTTTATTCTTTGATGTGTGCCCAATTAGTAACTATTTTAAGCACTTATTTATCTCTAAGCATCTTTATAAGAAGTAGTGCATATCTCCTATAAATGTAAAGTTCCATTTTGTAACCCCACCATGTCTAGCCCTATGGAATCCATATATGCTAGTCATTGAATACATTTGGACTTCTCTATTAGACTGAACTACTTGAAGGCAGCACAGTGTGTATTCATCGTTTAATTCCTAGGGCAATGCTTGGAACATAGCTAGCACTCTGTAAATATTCACTGACCAAGTCAATAAATTAAATGAAATTAGTAGAATGTAATTACTAGAAAAAATAGTTATCTACCCTTCTTGACAGACTCCATAGTCAATATAGTGAATTCTCAATAGCTGTCTTAATTCTTCCTCAATTAATTTCTTCCCTCCTGCCTACCTTCCATTTTCTCTCTTTTTTTTTTTTTTCCTCTGAATTGAAAAAAAACCATGACAGCTTTTCAAACTCTTTTATCTGAACCTTGGGTAGTAAAATTTTCTTTTGCTCTGTTGGCTGAACAAGAAATGTGCTAGTCAACTGTCCTGAGTATGATGGTTCACTTAAGGTTTTAAATGTGATAGTAAATTAATAAATTGCTCTTCAAAACTGCAAAGAAAAAAATAATCTTTGAGTCTTAGATTATTTTAATTTAAATTAAAAGTACAGGTGATTTTCATAACTTACAGTAGAGCTAATGATATTTTTTAATTTTTCCAAGCCCCTTATGAGCATGATGATGTTATCTCCAAAAAGAGTGGACATTTGAAAGGTAAGTAATTAAGGGACATAAATACAATTTACTTTTCATTCTGGTTTTAATATTAGTCTAAAACATTCCCTCAACAGAGCTTTTGAACAATTCTGAAAAAGGAAAGAGGTCATCACTACATTAGTTTTTCCAGCAGGTAGGGTATAGACTATCAGCATTAGAATAATAGGATATGCTTCTTAAAATGTAGAATCCAGTGCTTTTTCCCCCATCTCTCCCCGCTCCCAAATGAATCAAAGACTCTGTGGTTATGGACTGAGAATCTGTTTTAATCAAGTTCCTTGAGGGCTTTTTACATGCTGCAAAACTCTAGAACCTATGAATAACTACCTAATACTCATGTAATGGTGTAGATTCCTTTCTCTGTAAGCAACAGAAAATCCAATATATATGTTGGCACATATAACTGAAAATTCAGTTCAAGGTTCAGGCTGTGCCTGCTGCAGGACAAAGTGATGGAGGGGCTCAAATAGATCCTGGTTTCTGTCTTTCTGACTCAGTTCTCCTAATATTCAACTTGTTCTCTTTTCAATCTGACTCTTGCCCTGTGGTGGCAAGTTGGATGAATCTTCTCAAGATTGATCATATTGTTACTAAGAGGAGTGGTTAAAAATCCCACATGCTCATTTACTCTCTTTGGCTCTAAACCAGTCACAGGAGTTAGTGGATTTTGATGCTCTACATGGACAGGCCTGAATCACCTGCCCAGCCCTCCTGCACGGAGAGATAAATTAATTTCCTCCCTTTTTTTCCTTCCTTCCTCTTCCCCCCCCCTTTCTATATATATATATCTGGATATATATATATAATGTTACATATACACACACACACATATATATACACAATATATACTTGTGTGTATACATCTGTATCTATATAGATATTGTGTGTGTATACACACACACACACACATATATATATATATATACACACATATAATAAATGTAAAAGGTTCCGTGCTAAACTTTTTCCCTAGAGTAAGGAATGAGTCCACATTTATACCACATAGTCTTTAGGAGGTCACAAATGATTTCAGTATTACTTTGGGAATTAGTTTGGGGCTGTGGAGCAATGCGAGTGTTCCAGTTTGTTCTTAGGACCTTTTCTTTCAGAAGAAAATAAGTTAACCAGAACATAGACTATTTGGGGGATTTCATTGAACCCTGGAGTTTAAAAAAACAGGAAAAGGGAGCTAAGGAAAACAAATCAATAATCCAAAAAGAATGAAAGAAAAATGGAAAACAGAAATCTAACATACTGCATAAGAGGAGATGCATCATCATAATAATTTCTTCTCCACAATCTAATTACAATTCCCAGCTATTTCCCCTGCCAATATCAATACAATGCTTTCTCTGAAACTGAAAAATTATTTTGTAAACTGAACTAAAGCAATAATAGACCATTTTGAGAAAGGAGAACCGTGGAATTAGTTTACCTAATCTCAATTGTTCCAGTTACCAGATCATTTCAGTTTCTTTAGCTAGCCTCCAAGAGACCTCTGATCCAAATTTCCTTTGTGTTCAAATATTTTGTGGCCACTATCCTTTTAAAATATACGTCCATCTTTTCTCATTTAAAAAAAATATACTTTGTCAATTATATTTAACTTGTTCAAACTATATTCAGTGAGCAATTTAGAGCATTAAATTGGAAAACAGGCAAAATATAAAAATAATGAGGCTAATTTTTAATAGCTCATACATGTTCATCAATTTCATAATGTTGAATTATGTAAATAAATAACAGTTTATTACTGAAATGGGTTTATTCTCCACAGAAAGACTTCTGAGGATCTCATGAAATTTTGGACTGTTTTTAACATAATCCACGTCACTTTCATTCAAGATACAAATGACCTACATCCTGAGATTTTAGAAATGAGTAAGGCCTAGAATCCTATCTTTTGGGGGTCCAGCTTGGTTGATGTGATAGAAAAGAAACCAGACAACATAGTAATGGTCATGGTAGAGGTATATGTATTGGGAGCTGCAGGAGTATGGCATTAGGACTACTATGCTCTGATAGGGCTCAGGAACTTCTAAGAAAGCTCCCCTTAATATGAACAAAGAAGGAAACTAGAGATTAAATTGTTTTTGACAGGGGAAAAGGCATTTAACTCAAAAAGAACAGTATGTGCAAAGTCCTGGAGGGTTGAGAACCCATGGTTCATTCAGGAACATACAAAGCTCTCCGTATGTTTTTAGCCCATAGTTCCTAACCTCACAGGAGAATGTAAGCAGTGGCCAGATTATAAATGACCTTGATTATCACATTGGATATTCTTGATATGAAGATGGAGAGCCAGAAGGAATTTAATGAAGATAATCACAACACTGTTGAGCATTTATTATGTATGAGGCATTGTTCTAAGTGTTATTTAATCCTCACAACTTTTCTGAGAAAAACTGAGACACAAAGGGTAACTAATACTGTCTCATGATTCTCAGCCAGAAAGGGCTGTGCTCAATATTTACACACATTAGATGACTGCAGGAGAATGAAACCATATTGTCCCAATATACTACAAAGGAATGATTACATTTTAGGTGGATATTATTCTGGTAGATTGTGAAAGATGAATTAAGGAGGAGGCAAGACCAAAGACAAAAATATTCCAAGAACAGAGACTGGAGATAATAAGGAATTACATACAGGAAGCTGCTTGCAGTGATTACAAAGCAGAATGAATAAATTCTATAAACATAGAAGCAAGGGAATTTGGGAGAGGGAAGCTTCTAGCATGACTCCCAGGGTTATATTTTCATCAAGCAGGAGGGAATGTCCATGAGGAATAGCCATCCTATTAACCAAAAGTAAAATTCAGAAAACACAGAAAAAGGAACAGTGTTTGAGAGGGGGAAGTTTAGGAGTTCAATATTTGAAATAATGAATTAAAATCATCTGTGGACATCCAGGACGTTAGGCTAGCAATGTGTTTTTAATGACTGTTCTAACTTCTCACTAAGTGATGGCTTATCACACCAAGAATGAGTGAGAATCTTTCTTTCATCTGTTCTCTTTCCAATTCAAGTAGTAACCAAAATCAGTGTATTATGACCCCCACCTAAATGCCCATACCTGCACTTTTCTCAACTTGGCTTATCACAAAAAGATAGATCTTCTCACTTCTCTTGAAGGAAGCATAAATCATACTCAGTGGTAAAAACACAGCATTGGGAGTCATAAAAATGTTGGGCACTTCATCTCTTTCACATCTGTAATTCAGTGACCTGCTTTCACTTGAAAAATATTTATAAATATGAGAAGACGTCCTCTCAGTCCTTTTAGTTTGAAATTTCAGTTTATTTATTTAAAGAGTTTTATGGGGTATTCACTATATTGCAAAAACCAGATAAGAGCAATACACAAGTTTCTTTTGTAATTTTGGTCCCGCCTTAAGAAAAAAAAAAATATTTCCTCAACAATAAATGAAGTAACTGCCATTAATTTACCTTCAGCCTTGACAAATCTCTTAGGTATACTGGAAACTCCTGGTGGCAACTATGATTTTCTTTGCTATAATACCTGTCTTTATGTAGTTCTTTTTTAGTATATTTCTAAGACAGAAATATGATCAACCTTTCCCTATAATGCAATCATCTTTGATTATGCCATATGCCATATGCCATTAAAGTTCAGAATCCTTAAGTATGGTACCGAAGTCCCTCATAAATTGGCCCTCTGTACCTCTCTATTTATACCTCCAGCTACTATTCCAAACATACTACATGTTGCTGCCTCGTATGTACCACTTGTTTTCATGTCCGGGCTTCTGCTAAACTTACTTCCTCTGTTGGAATTTTCTGCTCTGGCAATACACCAAAACTTAGCCCACTGGCATTTCTCATACTTTGCTAACAAGGTCCAATTTAAATATTGACACTTTCTCTCTGAAGCCTTCCATGGGTCCCTTTAGGAGAATTAATTGCTTCCTCTTATATTCCAATGTCATTTTGAATATACCTCTCTAATACCTCTTCTCTCACTGGATTATAACTTAGGTTTTCCCAAACTGGGAAACTTGTATTCTCAGAATGTGTCTTGGAATTCTTTTTCAAACAGTTTATGTTTTCCTTTCAATAATAATCTAAAAAAAATAAATATAAGCATTTCTAAATCAGGTTGAGTATTTATGACGAAGTACTATGGTACTATTTAAATGCTGAAGTTTGCATTTACTTTTTTTTTTTTTTTAACATCTTTATTGGAGTATAATTGCTTTACAATGGTGTGTTAGTTTCTGCTTTATAACAAAGTGAATCACTTGTACATATACATATGTTCCCACATCTCTTCCCTCTTGCATCTCCCTCCCTCCCACCCTCCCTATCCCACCCCTCTAGGTGGTCACAAAGCATCAAGCTGATCTCCCTGTGCTATGTGGCGGCTTCCCACTAGCTATCTATTTTATGTTTGGTAGTGTATATATGTCCATGCCACTCTCTTGCGTTGTCACAGCTTACCCTTCCCCCTCCCAATATCCTCAAGTACATTCTCTAGTAGGTCTGTGTCTTTATTCCTGTCTTACTTCTAGGTTCTTCATGACATGTTTTTTTTTTCTTAAATTCCATATATATGTGTAAGCATGTGGTATTTGTCTTTCTCTTTCTGACTTACTTCACTCTGTATGACAGACTCTAGGTCCATCCACCTCATTACAAATAGTTCAATTTCATTTTTTTTTATGGCTGAGTAATATTCCATTGTATATACGTGCCACATCTTCTTTATCCACTCGTCCGACGATGGACACTTAGGTTGTTTCCATCTCCGGGTTATTGTAAATAGAGCTGCAATGAACATTTTGGTACATGACTCTTTTTGAATTATGATTTTCTCAGGGTATATGCCCAGTAGTGGTATTGCTGGGTCATATGGTAGTTCTATTTGTAGTTTTTTAAGGAACCTCCATACTGTTCTCCATAGTGGCTGTACCAATTCACATTCCCACCAACAGTGCAAGAGGGTTCCCTTTTCTCCACACCCTCTCCAGCATTTACTGTTTCTAGATTTTTTGATGATGGCCATTCTGACCGGTGTGAGATGATATCTCATTGTAGTTTTGATTTGCATTTCTCTAATGATTAGTGATGGTGAACATTCTTTCATGTGTTTCTTGGCAGTCTGTATATCTTCTTTGGAGAAATGTCTATTTAGGTCTTCTGCCCATTTTTTGGATTGGGTTTTTTTTTTGTTGTTGTTATTGAGCTGCATGAGCTGCTTATAAATTTTGGAGATTAATCCTTTGTCAGTTGCTTCATTTGCAAATATTTTCTCCCATTCTGAGGGTTGTCTTTTGGTCTTGTTTATGGTTTCCTTTGCTCTGCAAAAGCTTTGAAGTTTCATTAGGTCCCATTTGTTTATTTTTGTTTTTATTTCCATTTCTCTAGGAGGTGGGTCAAAAAGGATCTTGTGATTTATGTCATAGTGTTCTGCCTATGTATTCCTCTAAGAGTTTGACAGTTTCTGGCCTTACATTTAGGTCTTTAATCTATTTTGAGCTTATTTTTGTGTATGGTGTTAGGGAGTGATCTAATCTCATAATATTACATGTAGCTGTCCAGTTTTCCCAGCACCACTTATTGAAGAGGCTGTCCTTTCTCCACTGTACATTCCTGCCTCCTTTATCAAACATAAGGTAACCTGCATTTACATTTTTAATGATGTTCAAGACATCATACTATTTTTATTGTTGTGTGTTAACAAGAACAGAACATGAGGCAGAAATGTAAAAATGAAGCAATGTAGAAATTATTTCTCCCAAGTGAAGGCCTAATAAATGTATCAACATTGCCATACAAAGAAGAGTTCAGGTATTTAAAGCAAACAAAGGTAATACGAGAATACTGTCATTTATAACTTTTGATTGACTTATAATTGTCCAAATGTTAAATATTATTTGTCAATTTAGGTTTTACTTATGTATGTATTGGATTAACTTTATAACAAAATTAATAGATGTAATAACTTTTATTTTTCTTTTTAACTTAACATGGAATTGATATTACTCAAGGTTGAGGAAAAATATTAAAGCTTTTTAATGGTGTTCTTTTCTATTATATTGGGAACAGTGAAATGAATAAGAAAAGAAAACTCTTTGTGTTTAACAAAGTATTCCATATATAGGGCAATCCTAGGATTAAAGATTCAGTAACGAGCAGAGCAAGAACTACAATCCTGCAGCCTGTGGAACAAAAACCACATTCACAGAAAGACAGACGACTATGTACCAGATGAAGGAAGAAGATAAAATCCCAGAAAAAACACTAAGTGAAGTGGATATAGGCAACCTTCCAGAAAAAGAATTCAGAATAATGATAGAGAAGATGATCCAGGACATTGGAAAAAGAATGGAGGCAAAGATCGAGAAGATGCAAGAAATATTTAACAAAGACCTAGAA
This sequence comes from Pseudorca crassidens, assembly GCF_039906515.1. Classification (NCBI taxonomy): domain Eukaryota; kingdom Metazoa; phylum Chordata; class Mammalia; order Artiodactyla; family Delphinidae; genus Pseudorca; species Pseudorca crassidens. Next base: position 150,519,288 of record NC_090298.1, read on the forward strand.
GAATTAAAGAAAAAAACAAACAGACATGAACAATAAAATAACTGAAATGAAAACTACACTAGAAGGAATCAATAGCAGAATAACTGAGGCAGAAGAACGGAAAAGTGACCTGGAAGACAGAATGGTGGAATTCACAGCTGCAGAACAGAGTAAAGAAAAAAAAAAATGAAAAGAAATGAAGACAGCCTAAGAGACCTCTGGGAAAACAGTGAACACAACAACACTCACATTATAGGGGTCCCAGAAGGAGAAGAGAGAGAGAAAGGACCTGACAAAATATTTGAAGAGATTATAGTCAAAAACTTCCCTAACATGGGAAAGGAAATAGCCACTCAAGTCAAGGAAGCACAGCAAGTCCCATACAGGATAAACCCAAGGAGAAACACGCTGAGACACACAGTAATCAAATTGGCAAAAAGTAAAGACAAAGAAAAATTATTGAAAGCAGCAAGGGAAAAACAACAAATAACATACAAAGGAACTCCATTAAGGTTAACAGCTGATTTCTCAGCAGAAACTCTACAAGCCAGAAGGGAGTGGCATGGTAAAGTGATGAAAGGGAAGAACCTACAACAAGATTACTCTACCTGGCAAGGATCTCACTCAGATTCAATGGAGAAGGCAAAACCTTTACAGACAAGCAAAAGCTAAGAGAATTCAGCACCACCAAACCAGCTCTACAACAAATGCTAAAGGAACTTCTCTATGTGGAAACACAAGAGAAGAAAAGGACCTTCAAAAACAAACCCAAAACAATTAAGAAAATGGTATCAGGAACATACATATCAATAATTACCTTAAACGTGAATGGATTAAATGCTCCAACCAAAAGAGACAGGCTTGCTGAATGGATACAAAAACAAGACCCATATATATGCTGTCTACAAGAGACCCACTTCGGACCTAGGGACACAAACAGACTGAAAGTGAGGGGATGGAAAAAGATATAACATGCAAATGGAAATCAAAAGAAAGCTGGAGTAGTAATACTCGTATCAGATAAAATAGACTTTAAAATAAAGAATGTTACAAGAAACAAGGAAAGACACTACATAATGATCAAGGGATCAATTCAAGAAGAAGATATAACAATTATAAATATATATGCACCCAACATAGGAGCACCTCAATAAATAAGGCAACTGCTAACAGCTGTAAAAGAGGAAATTGACAGTAACACAATCATAGTGGGGGAATTTCACACCTCACTTACACCAATGGACAGATCTTCCAAAATGAAAATAAATAAGGAAACAGAAGCTTTAAATGACACATCAGACAGGATACATTTAGTTGATATTTACAGGACATTCCATCCAAAAACAGAAGATTACACTTTCTTCTCAAGTGCGCACAGAACATTCTACAGGATAATCACATCTTGGGTCACAAATCAAGCCTCAGTAAATTTAAGAAAATTGAAATCATACCAAGCATCTTTCCTGACCACAACGCTATGAGATTAGAAATGAATTACAGGGGGGAAAACGTAAAAAAAACACAAACACGTGGAGGCTAAACACTACATTACTAAATAACCAACAGATCACTGAAGAAATCAAAGAGGAAATCAAAAAATACCTAGAGACAAATGACAATGAAAACACGATGATCCAAAACCTATGGGGATGCAGCAATAGCAGTTCTGAGAGAGAAGTTTAGAGCTACACAAGCCTACCTCAAGAAACAAGAAAAATCTCTAATAAATAATCTAACCTTACACCTAAAAGAACTAGAGAAAGAAGAACAAACAAAACCCAAAGTTAGCAGAAGGAAAGAAATCATGAAGATCAGAGCAGAAATAAATGAAATAGAAACAAAGAAAACAATAGCAAAGATTAATAAAACTAAAAGCTGGTTCTTTGAGAAGATAAACAAAATGGATAAACCATTAGCCAAGAAAAAGAGGGAGAGGACTCAAAACAAAATTAGAAATGAAAAAGGAGAAGTTACAACAGACACCACAGAAGTTCAAAGCATCCTAAGAGACTACTACAAGCAACTCTATGCCAATAAAATGGACAACCTGGAAAAAATGGACAAAACCAGGAAGAAATAGAAAATAGGAACAGACCAATCACAAGAAATGAAATTGAAACTGTGATTTAAAATCTTCCAACAAACAAAAGTCCAGGACCAGATGGCTTCACAGGAGAATTCTATCAAACATTTACAGAAGAGCTAACACCCATCCTTTTCACACTCCTCCAAAAAACTGCAGAGGAAGGGACACTGCCAAACTCATTCTATGAGGCCACCATCACCCTGGTACCAAAACCAGACAAAGATACTACAAAAAAAGAAAATTACAGACCAATATCACTCATGAATATAGATGCAAAAATCCTCAACAAAATACTAGCAAACAGAATCCACCAACACAGTAAAAGGATCATATACCATGATCAAGTGGGATTTAACCCAGGGATGCAAGGATTCTTCAATATATGCAGGTCAATCAATGTGATACACCATATTAACAAATTGAAGAATAAAAACCATATGATCATCTCAATAGATGCAGAAGAAGCTTTTGACAAAATTCAACACCCATTTATGATAAAAACTCTCCAGTTAGTGGGCATAGAGGGACCCTACCTCAACATAATAAAGGCCATATACAACAAACCCACAGCAAACATCATTCTCAATGGTGAAAAACTGAAACCATTTCCTCTAAGATCAGGAACAAGACAAGGATGTCCACTCTCACCGCTATTATTCAACATAGTTATGGAAGTCCTAGCCTCACCAATCACAGAAGAAAAAGAAATAAAAGGAATACAAATTGGAAAAGAAGAAGTAAAACTGTCACTGTTTGCAGATGACATGATACCATACATAGAGAATCCTAAAGATGCCACCAGAAAATTACTAGAGCTAATCAATGAATTTGATAAAGTTGCAGGATACAAAATTAATGCACAGAAATCTCTTGCATTCCTATACACTAATGATGAAAAATCTAAAAGAGAAATTAATGAAACACTCCCATTTACCACTGCAACAAAAAGAATAAAATACCTAGGAATAAACCTACCTAGGGAGACAAAAGACCTGTACTCAGAAAACTATAAGACACTGATGAAAGAAATTAAAGGTGATACCAACAGATGGAGAGATATACCATGTTCTTGGATTGGAAGAATCAATACTGTGAAAATGACTGTACTACCCGAAGCAATCTACAGATTCAATGCAATCCCTATCAAATTCCAATGGCATTTTTTACAGCACTGGAACAAAAAATCTTAAAATCTGTATGGAGACACAAAAGACCCCGAATAGCCAAAGCAGTCCTCAGGGAAAAAAACGGAGCTGGAGGAATTGGACTCCCTGACTTCAGACTATACTACAAAGCTACAGTAATGAAGACAATATGGTAGTGGCATGAAAACAGAAACATAGATCAATGGAACAAGACAGAAAGTCCAGAGGTAAACCCATGTACCTATGGTCAACTAATCTATGACAAAGGAGGCAAAGATATACAATGGAGAAAAGACAGTCTCTTCAATACGTGGTGCTGGGAAAACTGGACAGCTACATGTAAAAGAATGAAGTTAGAACCCTCCCTAACACCATACACAAAAATAAACTCAAAATGGATTGGAGACCTAAATGTAAGACTGGGACTGGACACTATAAAACTCTTAGATGAAAACATAGGAAGAACACTCTTTGACATAAATCACAGCAAGAGCTTTTATGATCCACCTCCTAGAGTAATGGAAATGAAAACAAAAATAAACAAATGGGACCTAATTAATCTTAAAAGCTTTTGCACAGCAAAGGAAACCATAAACAAGACGGAAAGACAACCCTCAGAATGGGAGAAAATATTTGCAGACAAATTAATGGACAAAGGACTAATTTCCAAAATATATAGACAGCTCATGCAGCTCAATATTAAAGAAACAAACAACCCAATCAAAAAATGGGCAGAAGACCTAAATAGACATTTCTCCAAAGAAGATCTACAGATGGCCAAGAAGCACATGAAAAGTGGCTCAACATCACTAATTATTAGAGAAATGCAAATCAAAACTACAATGAGGTATCATCTCACACCAGTTAGAATGGGCATCATCAGAAAATCTACAAACAACAAATGCTGGACAGGGTGTGGAGAAAAGGGAACCCTCTTGCACTGTTGGTGGGAATGTAAATTGATACAGTCACTATGGAGAACAGTATGGAGGTTCCTTAAAAAACTAATAATAGAATTACCATATGACCCAGCAATCCCACATATACCCAGAGAACACCATAATTCAAAGACACATTCACTGCAATGTTCATTGCAGCACTATTCACAATAGCCATGTCATGGAAGGAACCTAAATGCCCATGACAGACAAATGGATAAAGAAGAAGTGGTACATATATACAATGGAATATTACTCAGCCATAAAAAGGAACAAAATTGAGTCATTTGTTGAGACGTGGATAGATCTAGAGACTGTCATACAGAGTGAAGTAAGGCAGAAAGAGGAAAGCAAATATCGTATATTAATGCATGTATGTGGAACCTAGAAAAATTGTACAGATGAACCGGTCTGCAGGGCAGAAGTTGAGACACAGATGTAGAGAACAAACAGAGGGACACCAAGGGGTGAAAGCCACGGTGGGGTGGGGATGGCGGTATGATGAATTAGGCGATTGGGACTGACATGTATACACTGATGTGTATAAAACTGATGACTAATAAGAACCTGCTGTATAAAAAATTAAATTAAAAAAAAGACTCAGTATCTTCTTATAATACATGTTTTAAAATTTTGGTAAAAAACATGTAAAATTTATCATTTTAGCCATTTGTAACTATACAGTTGAATTGTGTCAGATATATTCACATTGTTGTGCAACAGAGCTCTAACTTTTTCATCTTGCAAAACTGAAACTCCATAAAACAATTAAGTCCCCATTTCCCCCTCCCATCAGTCCCTTAGAATAATCATTTTATTTTCCTTTCCTATGAAGCTGACTACTTTAGATATCTCATATAAGTTGACTCATACAATATTTGTCCCTTTGTGCCTGGCTTATTCCACTTAGCAAAATGTCCTCAAGATTCACCCATGTTGTAGCATATGACAGAATTTCCTTTTTTTAAGGCTGAATAATATCCCATCGTATTAGTATGTCCCATTTTGTTTATCCATTCAGCCATGGTAGGTATTTGAGTTGCTCCCATCTCTTGCTTATTGTTAATAATACTATTATGAACATGAGTGAGCAAATATCTCTTCAAGATCCTGCTTTCAATTCTTTTTTACATTTATTTATTTTATTATTTTTGGCTGCATTAGGTCTTCGTTGCTGCGCGTGGGCAGCATGTGGTATCTTCCCAGACCAGGACCCAAATCCATGTCCCCTGCATTGGCAGGTGTACTCTTAACCACTGAACCACCAGGGAAGCCCTCAATTCTTAATACAAACATTTTATGATAACAGGTAAGTAGAAAACACCTCCATGTGCTGAGGGTCAAGAGGTCACTCTTTAGATATTCAAGGTACTCATATTTGGAGGTACTACCTGACATCATATTGAAAATATTAACATGCATCCATGTTTAAAATGGTTTTAAACTGGTGAATAATTATTGTTTATAACACTGTTTTGGAAGTTATTTGGCTATATGTAACTTAATTTATGACTGGCCATGATTCCTCAACAGTCATTGTGCATACCCAAGAATTCTTATAAAACAAGGGTACCTAACATGCAAGTTATTTCTGAATGCTATGAAATTTTGATGATACTAAACTTAGTATTTTTTATTATTATTATCTTTTTTATTGACGGATAGTTGACTTGCAACATTATATTAGCTTCAGGCATATAACACAGTGATTCAATATTTTTACAGATTACATTCAATACAAAGTTATTATAATATTATTGACTATATTCCCTGTGCTGTACTTTGCATCCCTGTGACTTTTTTATTTTATAACTAGTAGCTTGTATCTTTAAACCTAACAATTAATGGAACTGATATACTGTGTTATGGACCCTGAATTAATGTGTATTGATTTCCAATTCAGGTTTTGGGTTTTTTTCCCCATATTTGAGGCAATACATTTTGTTCATGTTGCAAACATACTTTAAGTCTTTTGATAAGGTCATAGTCCATATGCAGCCAGTATTTAATGGATAGGATACACCTTGAGGACCAAATATCCCACCTCTAAAACTAGGTAAAAACTAAGACTCTAGGTTTTAATATGGGATATGAGAAAATGAAAGGATTTAGAAGTGGTCCTTCCTTACTCTTGTGTGTCTAGTGTTACCCTGAGGAATAGAAATGTTTTAAAGTTAAAATATACGTTGGGGTCAAGAAAATGAACTGAGAAACTGTTTTATTAAATTGAAACCTTTCATCAAGTTAGAAGAATCAGAGTGCAGAAAAGACAAAGTTGGTGGCTCCATGGGGCTAAAAACCTTCAAGAAAGCCATTCCATTTTGGGGTAGTTTCACAGACTGTATGCCAGGATTTCACAGGGATCCCGTCTGCCCTTAATTTATCTACCCTTGAAGCCCCAGATTTCACAACTCATTCTTCAGTGACAGAAGGAAATCTTTATCTCAAAACAAGAGAAAAACACAAATATTGCCCTATGGCATTTCAATTAACTATATGTCTCCAGAAGGCATTTAACTTTTGAAACACTCTGGCTTATGTAGATACTTGTTTAAGGTGTCATGAAAACATGACCTGATCTTTGTATCCTAAAAGAATGGCTGTCCAGTAATTAGTGCTGTAACTACTACTTGCAACTGTTCTCAATAGACAACTGTGAGGCTTGTGTGTATACTAAACTCACTTTCATTGGGAATCCTTCAAAAACATACAGCAAGCAATCACACCAAAATATTAATTTGTACTCAAACGATGACACAAGACACTCCAATTATCTCTCTCTGTTTAAGCCAGAAGACTTTTCCACCAGGCTTTAAACTAGTCTCTGAAGAGATTTAATTCAATATTACTTACCCAAAAGCAGCCAGCATGCTCTTTTTTTAACCTTGAGGTCAATGAGAGTGACCCAACTGAGACCCAATCAAATCTGAATATGTACCCCCATAAAGAACTATTCACAAGGTTAATTGCATCTTGCTTCTATTTGCTGAATAAGGAATCAATTAAAGAGAAAAGCAAAAGAAGCCACAAATGGCTACATGAACTAAACAGAAGTGAGCCATGTAGAGAAACAGGCTCCCCTTGGCTTCCGTTCTTCCTAGATCTCTAAAAAGGAGGAAATGAAACAATGACAGAGGAATTCTTGTGCTTCCTATCATCATTGTAATCTACAGGTATTTTACTTTTGAATAAAATTGTGTTATTTGAAAATCCACACAGGCCAAACAGATACCTAAGACTATTTAGTTATTGGTCATATGGCGAAGTCCTTTGGACTTGAATGCCATCATGGTGTGTTAAGTGACAGATTATAAGGAAATAACACTAACAGACTTGGCTGTAACAACCCAGTGTGGGAGTAGGAAGAGAAGGTTATAGCGAACCTACTGTTATGTATTAACTTTCAAGGTTTATGTGTGGACATTAAAAAAAAAAATATATATATATATATATATATATATATATATATATCAAGTGTATAATTTATAAAGAAAGATAATAGGAAGAAGAACAAAATGCTTTCTCTAGAAAACACAAAAAGGGCCAGAGCACCTAAATATTTAACATTACACTCAGTTACATAATACAATAATGTGGAAAGAGGGAAAATAGCCTTTAAAACCTTAAAATAAGAACCACCATTTGAGGGCTTACTATTGCCAAATAATTACACTAAGAATTCTACAAGCATCTTTTCCTTCCTCACCGCAATCCATGAGACTCAGAGAACTTAACTTCCTCACTCACTGTCACAAAGCAAAGAAAATGAACAGCCTGAATCTGAAACACTGCAGACAACTCTTCATACTTAACTGTATCTTCTAACCTTCTGTTATCAAAGATAAGACATGCAGACATGACAATAATCCACTATACAAACAATGAGTATGAAAGCTTATAATAAAGTGCTAACTGGCATGGAACAGGCAATTACTGAGGCTTCCATAGAGAGTGAATGTTGAATCTTTAGAAACAGAGGCCACAATGAGCCCAAGCCAACGGCTAAGGCCTTAGTCAACTGAAGGCCTCTACGAGCTTACGATTGGAGCCAAGTTCCTCTAGGTGGTTGATATGTGTTGATTATCCAGAGTTTCCAGTATCAGAAGTTCCTTCGCATACTCTGGACAAAGCAAATGTGACATTTCACCAAAATGCCTGGGAAGAGATTAGGTTCTGGCAGAAATCTTTGTTTCCTGCATATGGCTACAATAATGAAGTAGAATTCTGACTTTCATCTCTAAACTGTAACAATAATGGATTTTAAGGTCAGAAACTGTGTTCACTCATTCTATTATGAAGGCCTCCCTTCCCCTCTGTATTTATCAATCCATCTTTTCAATAGTCAGTCCTTTACGGAGCTGAGGTCTGTACTGAGGCCCTACACTTGAGTGTGACTTGTGTGTGCATGTTGGCAGAACACTAATAAACCTAAGCATTTTAGTTTAGTAAACTTCGTTCTGATAATCTTCTAATTTTTAAACCAAGAATTCTCCCTAAACCCCTTGTTCTTACTTAGGTTAGATATCTAGTTCCTTATAATGTATAAATGCCATGTTCAATCCAATCTTTCTCTTAGAAAGACTTGGAGAAAGACTTGGAGCTGTTTACCCACTTCTTCCAACATTAGGCTCACCTTTCACCCCTACTCACTTTCTCTCCCCAAATCCCACTGTGTTTGGATTAAATGAGGCCAGAACATCTACTCTTCTGTTCTGTGGCACCTGTGATGCAGTTTGTCTCACAGGAGCTCACTGGCTTTTCCCATTCAGCAGTTACTACTCACAAGGATGTTAAGTTCAACATTTGAATCAGGATTAGCTATCAATGGAAGGCAACAATTTACAAGACCTCATGAGAGTGAACAGCTTTTCAGAATAATTCTTCCCTCAGAAAAGCATGGTGAACACATTGGTGGGGAGAAACAAAGAGGCATGCAATGCTTGTTAAATAGTAGTGGTGTGCTGTGATCAATGACTATTATTGGAAGACAAAGACCAAAAGGTGTAGTATTATGTGATGGAGACTGAAGCAGGAACACATCTGTCCTTAACATAGTCTCTTCAATTCTGAGTAACTAAAACTACTGCAGTTCCTTGATGGCATAACTTGACTCTTAGGCTTTTTGCTTTCTTAAATCTCCCAGGTAAGACCTAATGAGTTCTATAAGAGGATTCAGTATGCGCTCCAAAATTATTCAAGGTAGAAGTGTAGGTTAAAGTTATTGAAGGCCTTAGTCCAGTAAGGACTCCTTGAATGTGACGGATGCCCAAGCTGTGTGGGTATCCGTGCATCTTTTGATGCTGTACTATTGAGGCCAGCAAGAGGGAGAGGATGCTTACAGCTTTGGGTACCAAAGAAATCTTTCAATGTGTTTGCTCTCCTTGGTACAGGGAGCCCTTATCATCATAAAGTTGTTTTTATTAAGTACCAATTATACATGACTCTCTTTGGGGCCAAGCAGAAAGCCCATGACCCATACCTTCTTGAGCTTGATTACTAAGCTCTTCAAAAAAGTCCCTCATTTATTGTCCCTTCTATGAAGTGTGTATTTCCAGGAAGTAGTTAGCAGCAAGCAGCCATTATTAATGGATTCTCTGAAGAACTTTTCTGGAAGCCGGTTGCCTGCTGAGATGAGTGATTTTACCAAAGGGAGCTAGGCTAAGCCTGAACGTGGCTTCCAAGTTCCTTATTGTATCCTTAAGCAGCGCCGAACTAAAACAAGTCACATACACCTGGGCAGACAGTGCAGTGCGGCTTCATTTCATAAGCAGCGGAGCATAATCCAGAGTACACTCCACAGACTCAGTCTGATCCCCACGAAGTACCGTTTCAACTCCTGACAAACTTGACGAGCAGGCATGTCTGTTAATGTTAATGGGTTTTTGTGTTCATACCCCCTCTATCTCATTTCATTAAAATGTGAGCTATACAAGACCAAGGTCATTGGCTCTTTTACTCACAACCAAATCTCAGTGGCTTGAGTAGGACCTAGTTCATAGTACGGGTTGAATAAATATATGTAGAGTGAACTTACGAGTATCATGAAAAGACAATCCTTGTTTTGCACAGCTAAGTAGAATCTACTGCGTTGGGGAAAACAAACAAAATCCAAACAGAAGAACCCTAAGACCTGGAACACATAGCCGTTCATATAGTAACTGCCTTCAGCAGCTCATGGGGGCATTTCCTAGGTTAGAGCTAAAAGAGGCGCCAGTTAATGAAGATGACTCCTTGTAAATGTGGCACCCTGACCACTGTAGACAAAGTTGCGGTGGAACTACATCTAGGACAATGCAAAGGGAAAAGCTAGACACACAGGTAGAAAAGCACTTGACTTTTCTTTATCGCATAAACTAAAACACTATGAAATACCACGCAAAGATGCTGAATTGGTGGCATTGCATTTTCTGTAAAATATTTCTAATGTATTGCAATAGTTTTGAATATACCCTTTTAGGTTCAATATGACATTTCTCCCAAATATTTTAGAGAATTTTTTTTTTCTTCATAACCTTCTTCCTAGCACCATGGAAAGCTTCAGGATCAAAAGAGAACTGTGGTGATTTTCCAACTAATTAGTTGCTCTTATTAAAAAGAGCAAGATAATTGATTTTAGGATGCACTACCCCTTATTAAGACCTAATTAAGCTGTATATCAAAGACTAATTAAATGGCATTATTCCATCTCACTGATGAGTCTTGATGCTTGGTGAATAGATTTGGGTGGTAGATGAATACTCTTGGAATAGATTTCACAGCCAGACAGATAAATATAGACTGAGAGGCTGAGTAAAGAGAATTTTCGATTATCTAAACCTAACACACTTATTGGTATTTCTTCAGTCTGACAGTTTGAAATGCACAAAAGGAAACATTTAAATACTAACTCAGCACTGTGGTAGGATGAAGAACAATGAAAGCTTCTTTGGAAAACCGAAAATTTAAACATGCCATTAATCCTTCTAGTGAAATGGTGGACTGGAGAATTGAAGGCATTTGATTTTGGGGGGGGTTCTCTTGATGAGTCAAGCTACTCAGTCTTGATGAACCTCAGGTAAGAGCTCAATTATATATGAGTAAAAAAAAAATATGAAAACCTGAGATCATTTTTAAAGTTGCCAATCACCATCTTTGCTAAGTTATTCTGTGGATCTCAGGGAGAGAAAAGTGGGAGTAGTAAGAGAATATTATCATGGTAAGGAATTTGAATATAGTAAGAGTCCAGAGATTGATGGATCTGCAGTCCAGCCAAATAGAAATTTTTCTTAAAAAATATCTGGAGAGTAAGAGCTATTAATAAGATAAATGTTTTTCAGAATTTTATTCTACACCAGAAATGAATGTTTTTAACAGCAAATCAACCTCTGGTAAGTCAATATTTTATGTGACAAGCAAAACCCTATACCAGCATTTCAAATGTTATGTAAATCCATTCATTGTTTTAATCCCACCAAGTTAACCTTATGCTGCCAAGGCTGTGTCTTCAAGTCAGTGTCACTGTGACAACAGAAACTCATCATTCCATTTAATCTATGAGGTTACAACCTCCTTGGATGACGGTGAGTAGTCTCTCAAATTCTTCAGCATTTCATAATGCAAAAGCTTTTGAATAAATCACAAGATATTTGCTGAAACTAATGATTTCACTATACAGCTGGGTTCTATTTGATTATCTTTAATAGTTACCTTCCCTGGCAGTACAATAATTTGCAAACAATAACATCAGTCATATGTCACTTTTGCACTCATTACCGGCCAAGGTATAACCCCCAGAACCAATAATCTATACTACTGAACATCTAAATTAAATGTCACTCTGTACTAAGTGCCGGTTATTCATTTGAAACTGAACTTTTACAACTATAACATGTATTTTGAATTATCTGAAGGACATCTACCCTTGAACTCTTTTTGCATTAATACACACAGAGGTGGAAATAGCTGCAACATCACTAAGAAAAGCTGTGCAAAGAGAATTGAGATCTCTATTACAGAAAAATGAGTAAACAATTTATTTTTAGCTATCTTTACAGAACTCATGGGCAGGAGATAAAGGGCTGACTCAAGTATTTCAAGGTTGTCATTCTAGACAACCTAAATCTAACTTTGTTAGATTTAATTGGGTTTATAATATTTAGACTACCTTCTAGATGGAACGTCTATTTCTTTTTTCAGTTTCATATAAAATTATGAATTTTAACATAATTTTGGATAATTACATACTGCAAATGATTGCTGAAAAACAATCAATTAGCGACAACTATAATTCTTTTGTTTTGCGTTCCATGCTTACTTTTTCTAATAGAGGTGGAACATGACGGAAGAATGAGGATGGGGGGAGTGGTAATTAATCTCTCAGGCTTTGTAGCTCAATGGGAACAAATCCTTCATGAGTCTAAACTATGAATCCATAAATCCATAAATTTAATCGACAAAATTAATAAAGGAGTCTGTGACACATTAAGTTCTTTGAGATCCTTAAAAGAAAAATCTATCAATATTATGGGAGAAATATCAATGGATCATGAAAGACAATGACTCTGATAGAAATATTAAGGCAATAAGGAACTAAAGGGCACTTTATGACAATTGCAGACAGCCAGTCCTCTGACAATTGGTTCACAATCACTGAACTGGAGTGTCCTCATCTAACTGCCAAGGAAGTGATTACTGTGTGATAGCCTTGAATCTCAGTTCATTTGGAAATAGAAAGTCACAAGATACTAAGGAAAAACATTTCTCTGCACAGCACACAATACCTCAACATTAAAGACAGAGCAGCCCTTTCCATAGGTGGCATATTCGAAGATGAGATAGAGGCTTTAAAATTTCGACCTAAGCTTTGAAATACAACAGTATTCCAGTGCATTAACAATGGATAGGGTGTAACAATAAAATGAACTAATCAAAATATGCTTTGGTTTAGGGAAACTGACATTCATTTATGAGCACTTTGGGAAGTCTGCGTGTCCAGATAACAATCAAAGTATAATATGTATGATCTCCTCATTGCCACTGGCTTCCGCTTGGTGGCAGAGACAGGTGAGAGCAGGGTTTGTGCTAGATATGGGGGGTTTTCACAGCTTGTGCCAGACCAATTGTCAGCACAGCAAATGCAAAGACTCATAAGTCTTATTGATAGCAACTTGAGTGGGTGCTCACCCCCATTCCTGAGACTTGAAGTGACTTGAGGCAAGTAATAAAACTATAAAAAATAAAAGATATGATATTAGAAATGCACTTTAATTTCTGTTTTAATTGCCGAGTAGAGTGATATTATTTCTTTAAAATGTGTGAGAAGCATATTCTAGTCACTGGCTCCTTTATAAGTTCTTTAATCTTTTCCTTTCTTCTCTTTTTAATTACTTGCCTTATTTCTGCTATTATTGAACTATGAAGCTGAGTTTTAGGAAGCTGGGAAAGAAATGTGGTCTTTTAGCAGATACAGTAATATTAAAACCTCTTTCAAAATATCAACTTTACCTTTGTTTTCTTTTCAAAATTCTCTACCACTTCCCCCCCATTACTACCCTGGAATTATACTGGTCATTTATTTACGTACACATAGTATCTTATATCATGACTGCTGATCTCAAGGAATCCATGGTCTTTGCTGCCTAACGCAAAAGGCTTGCATACAGTGTGCATTCAATAACCATGGATTGATGGAACAAATGAATGCAAAAATTGCAATAGTCAGTAATGAATATCAGGAAATAAACTTCTAAAGCTGCTTAGCAATGGCTGTGATTGGAATATTTCCTTACTTTGGGGAATATGAGAAGCACTGTAAATTTATCCTCTACTCAGTGATTTTCAAGTTTTTTGAACGTGACTCACATTTGCAAAATAGATTTTGCATTATGACCCACTACTTATACAGCTATACACACATAATTCAACACATGAGCCTGTAAATGTACACGCACACATATTATTAGGGCAATATGGTAGGCAAAACTCTAAAATGGCTCCAATGAATCATGCTTTTGTATAATCCCTACTCCCCCTTAGTAAGGACAATGCCTGTGAATGACAAGATGCTACGTGCTGATTAGGTAATATTATATGAAGAGGTAAAGAAAATTTTCAGATATAGTTAAAGTCTCTAGCCCCTAATCAGTTAAATTTAAGTTAATCAAAAGGGAGATCATCCTGGGTGGGCCTGGCCTAATCAGGTGATCCCTTTAAACTGAGTATAGAGGTCAGAGACTTGAAGCAGACTCTCTCCTGCTAGCCTTAAAGAAGCTGGATGTTCTGTATCTGAAAGGAAATGAATTCTTCCACCAACTACCTGATCTTGGAACATAAATAGGTTCTGGTACCAATTCCAGCATGTGGGGGGGGGTCCCCCATACTACCAAGCAACTCTGTAAACACCAGCTTTATGTCCTACAATTCAATTCAGTTCTGACATCAGATTTCACAGGTTAAGGGTTCAATCTTACAAGACTACCCCCCCCCAAACACACGTACACACACACATTTCAGATGCCAATCACAAGCCGAGGCTGTCATCTATGTGTCTGACCCAATGGCTATAAATCAGAGGTTCCCACAACTCCTTCCTTGGGTTCAATTAATTTTCTAGAATGATTCACATAACTCAAGAAACCCATTTACTCATTAGATTGCTGTCTATTAAGGATACAACTCAGGGGGCTTCCCTGGTGGTGCAGTGGTTGGGAGTCCGCCTGCCGATGCAGGGGACATGGGTTCGTGCCCCAGCCCGGGAGGATCCCACATGCCGTGGAGCAGCTGGGCCTGTGAGCCATGGCCGCTGAGCCTGCGCTCCACAACGGGAGAGGCCACAGCAGTGAGAGGCCCGCGTACCGAAAAAAAAAAAACAAAAAAAAACAAAAAAAAAGGATACAACTCAGCAACAGCCAGATGGAAGAGATGAATGGGGGGGGGCAGGGAAAGGCACACTTCTCTCCAGGTGTGCCATACTCCTGGAATCTCCACATGTTTGCCAACCCATAAGTTTTCCATACCCAGACCTCTGGGGGTTTTATGAAGACTTCATTACCTAGCCATGACTGATTAAATCACTGGCCATTGGTAAGTGATTCACCTCCAGCCCATCTCCCATTCCAGAAGGTCAGGAGGTAGGACTGAAAGTTCCAACCCTCTAATCACATGTTTGGCTCTCCTGGCAACCAGCCCTCACCTCATCCTTAGGTGGTCCGCAAGTCACCATTAATACAAAACAAAAGGCATCTTTCGTCATCACTTCGGGAATTCCAGGGTTTTAGCAGATCTCTGCCAGAAATGCGATGAAGAGCAAATACCTATTTCAATATCTGTTTCTTACTATAAATCACAATGTCACAGAAAAGAACACTGAGACTAAGATAAGAGCCAGACACCCATTCCCACACCTTTATTGCAGCCTGTGAGACCCTGAGCAGAGGATCCAGCTAACCTGTGCCCCAACACCCAACCAACGGAAACTATGAGATAATTAATGTTGTCTTAAGCTGCTAA
Organism: Pseudorca crassidens; assembly: GCF_039906515.1. NCBI lineage: Eukaryota > Metazoa > Chordata > Mammalia > Artiodactyla > Delphinidae > Pseudorca > Pseudorca crassidens. The sequence continues at coordinate 150,534,923 of NC_090298.1, forward strand.
GTTTGTGGTAATTTGTTACACAGTAGCAGAAAACTAATAAAATCCAACTTCTTTTCTTTTTTAAAAATGCTGGTCACAGTCACCTAAGTTGACAGCATGTCAAATATATGGGCCACGATCCACATTCTGAAAACCACAGCTGTATCTTAAAACCATCTTTCCATGATGCCAAAATATTTATCAGTAGAGGTTCATTCTTTTGAGTCAAAGAATTTCACATACAAAAACTCTCTTAAACATTAAAAGCCGTTATCAGCCACTGACATTCTTACTTATCAGTGTATTTGCTCACTTTATAACATTTGTTGCATGCCAACTATACACCAGGTACTGTACTTGGCATTGATTCACAGTGGTGAACAAAATATATATGAACACTCATCCCTTGGAACTTAAAGTCTGAGGGTTGGGGAGGAACATAAAAAGAAATAAACAGAGCCAAATATATATTTACAGTTACTCAAATATTTATTAAGGACTCTTTCAAATAATGAACATGTATTTATTTGAGAGGCTAATCATGTAACAAATAAGATGAACATTATACAATCCATATTTTTGAAGAGCTACAATATCTAATGGGAACTATAATATTTGAATATAAATAAGTATTCCACGATAATTATGTACTTGGTATAAAGAAAACAAAAGATATAGCATAGGGTAGTAAACTCTACCCAGGGAATTGAGGGAGGGCTTCAGAGAAGAGGTGACATCTTATGTGAAACCTGAGGGTGGGAGGGGTCTGCAAACTATCTCCAGGGGTGAAGAACTTTACATGTACCTTGTGACACGTTTTTAGGTCTTGCTGAGGAATTTGGGCTTTGAGGAAATTCAAATTATTGAAATTTTTTGTTTGAAACAGGATTGTAACATAAAGTTTTTTTTTGTTTTTTGTTTTTGTGGTATGCGGGCCTCTCACTGTTGTGGCCTCTCCCATTGTGCAGCACAGGCTCCGGACGCGCAGGCTCAGCAGCCATGGCTCACAGGCCCAGCCGCTCCGCGGCATGTGGGATCTTCCCGGACTGGGGCACGAACCCGTGTCCCCTGCATCGGCAGGTGGACTCCCAACCACTGCACCACCAGGGAAGCCCAACATAAAGTTTTATCCCTGAAACACAAACTGAGTTGTGTGAAATGAGCACGACCAGCACAAACAGAATACAGGTCAGTGACAAGTCATATAAGTTCCAAAGGAGTAGCGGTATGGTGAGATGAAGAATTAGTCCTATTATTTTGGTTATTTTCTAAGATACGACTGAAGTAGAAAACTTAAGCTAACCAAATGGATTGAAATGACAATAACTACCTAGGTGGGAGGAGTCCAAGCAGGGCTTTATATATTTTTCAAAGGATAGTCCTAAATCAAGCACTAACACTCCACTGTATAAATCATGCTGCTCTGCAGCCCAGTCAGAATGGTTCCACTACTGTTAAAAGAGTTAACACCCTTCTCCTTCACTCTCCTATTTATAACATTGCAAATGCTGGGAACAGAATAACCACAGAAACAAGGTCAAAATAAATATCACATAGTTTATGCTGTATCTGTTTATGGGGTCTGTTTCTTAGGTCTCTTTTAGAGACTATTTAGCCTTGTTTTACACACAATTCTAATAAGCTTTCTTGTTTTCTTTCCTAAACTAGGGAAAGTGAGGACCATATTGTGCCTTTCAAACAATGCTACTGTCGATTTTCAAAGGCTTTGCATTTTATTCTATAAGGAGGAATCTTAAAAATCTTTGATGTGGGGAGAAATTAGCTTTACCTATGCTCCAAAGAAAAATTATTAAAAGAAAAAAATCAATTTTCTTCTTGAATAAATTAATTTTATTTCCAGTAGACAGAAAAAATATGAACTAGTTGGTTTGTATTTAGCTCAGGGTACTGTTTTCTGGTGGTCTCCACTCCTTTGCAACAGAAAATAGGGTCTCAGGAAGAATTCTGAATATGATCACCTCCCAAAATGATAATATTTGATGATACCAATATGCTTTTGTTCAGGCTTTAATAATGTTTAAAGGGTTTCTACTTCTACCCTATTGAATTTTTTTAAAGAGGAACTATTTTTTTAGAGGTGGAAGAATACCAGATCGAAAGAATCACTATCTAAATAATTCACATCATAAAAATAGCACTGCTAAAAGCTTAACTGAGGCTGTTTCTCCTCTGCAGACCAAAGGCAATTCTAAAAAAAGAACAGCTCTAGATGTTTATTGGTTCCGAATATAATGATTGCTAACATTCAACCATGTTAGAAAGCATGGACAGCTGAATTAGACCTCTAACATCTCAATGTTAGAATTTTGACCTCGATCAAGAGATGTGTAGCTAAGCCTGAAATTCTTTTAAAATAATTCCCTGTTGCTCATGGCTTCAGGATCATGATTCATTTGATCTTTTAAAACAGATTTTCACTATTAAGAAATGCAAATATTGACTATGAAAAATGAAAGCATTAATTTAATATCATTTAAATTCGCACAGTGTTCTGGCCATACAAAATTAATCATTCAGACCATCTTATTCTATTCCACCAAATAATTTTCATAATAAATGTTAAAATTCTTATATCTTATTCTGAATCCAAGTAAGTGTAGGATGTATAAAAATGGTCACAGAACCTTTTTTTTTAAAGTCTTTAAGCATAAGTTAATGGATCAAGCAAAACAGGACATGTCTGGATCCAAAGATTTTATTATAACTCAATGTAACGCTACTGTAACTTTGTTTTAATGAAAGAAAATATAAGGACTTTAACTCATAAGAGATGTTTTATATATATCTTAATATAAGAGTGTGTCTTAGTCATTTAAATTATATATGACAATTATTCATTCAGTCAAGATTTACTAAGCATGCAAAGCTTAGGTGAAAAGAACAAACAAAACAAAACAAAATATATGTGAAAGAAAACCTGAGAAGAAGAAAAAATATATATATATAGATATACACACACACGTATATAGCAGCAGTAGGTCTCTTTCCAAGAGAAAGAGACCTGCCTTTACTTGTATAAAGGCAGAAATAGCCTGCCTTTACTTGTATGCCAATGGATTACTTTTATACCAATGGGAAGTTGTGAATTATTTACAATGTTGAGCATCAAATATGATGGACTATTTCACTTTGTTTATCATTGCTTTGATGTACTTTTTTTGCTTTATAGCATTTCTGACAAATATAATTTTTCTCCCTTTGGAAAACTTACTTTGGGACAGTTGTTAAAAATAGCATCCCATTCCCCTGCATTATGGTAGTTCTGCCCCCATGTACACTTATGGATTTACTACTCAGGAGTATCTACCAGATAAAGAAGTTGTAATAATTTGCCCAGTAATGAAATTTCTCTGTGCCTTAATTTTCTATCTGTGAAATGAGGATTCTATCATTTACTTAAGACTGTTGTTTTAACAATGAAATAGAATACTATCTGTACTGCATATAGCACAGAGTCTGGCACATGGTAAGTGCTTTATAAACATTACTTACTAGTAATAGTATTTTTATGATAATAAGGCATCTGGCCTCAAGTAGTTCACCATTTGTAAGGAAACCAGACATGTGCGCAGTGAAGTAGCAACACTTGTACATTTAGTGAAGACAAATTCAAACACATACCACAGGAGGTAGAGACTTCTTATTTAACTCTACCACTTCCCCTCCCTCCTTTAAATTAAACTTTAGTTTCCATTCTCCCCTAAAGGAAATCATAGATAAAATAATAAGAGAAGTTAATTTTTTATTTTAAAACCTATCAAGGACCTCGGTCTAGGTGACTTAAGTTTTTCCCCTTTGCCATGTAACCTTTCACTCTTCCAGCTAAAGGGATGGACCATAATTATCTATTCCCAGCAATGGATCCAGCCATAGGATTTGCTTTAGACAACAGAATGAGATAAAACCCGGCAGTGTGACAGTTACAAGCCTGAGGCCTAAGAGGCTCCTTCCTTCTATTTGCCCTCTTAAGGTTTTGTCTTCTCCATAAGAAGATCACTTTAGCGTTCTGGTCTTAAGAGAAGAAAAAAGAGACACGTGGAACAGAATGACCACAGCTGAGCAGCGTCGCCCAACCTAGAAAAAGCCAGTGTCCAACCTGCAGAGTTATGTGTCAATTATGTGCTTAACATCATATGCCACTGAAGTTTATGTTTGTTTGCTTTGCAGTTTCAATGTAGAAAAGCTGATCAATACAAAGCGTTCCAACTTGTGGGGGTATTAAAATTAAGTTTTACTTTTTTAAAATAACTTTTCATTTTTTCAAATCACTGCCTCTAATCATACTGCTCAATGTCTTCCTTCCATGATCCCATTACTTACCAGGCATCTTGGGCAAATTCTATAAACTCTCTTCAGTCATATATTAAAAAACAAACACACTGGAACCAAGATGGCAGAGTAGAAGGATATACTCTCACTCCCTCTTGTGAGAACACCAGAATCACAGCTAGCTGCTAGACAATCATCGACAGGAAGACACCGGAACTGACCAAAAAAGACACCCAACATCCAAAAACAAAGGAGAAGCCACAATGAGATGGTAGGAGGGGAGCAATCACAGCAAAATCAAATCCCATAACTGCTAGGTGGGTGACTCACAGACTGGAGAACACTTATACCACAGAAGTCCACCCACCGGAGTGAAGGTTCTGAGCCCCACGTCAGGCTTCCCAACCTGGGGGTCTGGCAAAGGGAGGAAGAATTCCTAGAGAATCAGACTTTGACGGCTAGCGGGATTTGACTGCAGGACTTCGACAGTACTAGGAGAAACAGAGACTCCACTCTTGGAGGGCACACACAAAGTAGTGTGTGCATCAGGACCCAGGGGAAGGAGCAGTGAACCCAGGGGAGACTAAACCAGACCTACATGCTACTGTTGGAGGGTCTCCTGCAGAGGCAGGGGGTGGCTGTGGCTCACCATGGGGACAAGGACACTGGCAGGAGAAGTTCTGGGAAGTACTCCTAGTACTGGCAGCAGAAGTTCTAGGAAGTACTCCTAGTACTCCAGACTCCAAGAGTCTTCCATTAGCCCTACCAAAGAGCCCAGGTAGGCTCCAGTGTTGGGTTGCCTCAGGCCAAAAAACCAACAGGGAGGGAACCCAGCCCAACCCATCAGCAGTCAAATGGATTAAAGTTTTACCTAGCTCTGCCCACCAGAACAACACTCAGCTCTACCCACCACCAGTCCCTCCCATCAGGAAAACTCCACAAGCCTCTTAGATAGCCTCATCCACCAGAGAGCAGACAGCAGAAGCACAAAGAACTACAATCCTGCAGCCTATGGAACAAAAACCACATTCACAGAAAGATAGACAACATGAAAAGGCAGAGGACTATGTACCAGATGAAGGAAAAAGATAAAACCCCAGAAAAACCACTAAATGAAGTGGAGATAGGCAACCTTCCAGAAAAGTAATTCAAAATAATGATAGTGAAGATGATCCAGGACCTTGGTAAAAGAATGGAGGCAAATATCGAGAAGATGCAAGAAATGTTTAACAAAGACCTAGAAGAATTAAAGAACAAACAAACAGAGATGAGCAATACAATAACTGAAATGAAAACTACACTAGAAGGAATCAATAGCAGAATAACTGAGGCAGAAGAACAGAAAAGTAACCTGGAAGACAGAATGGTGAAATTCACTGCTGCAGAACAGAGTAAAGAAAAAAGAAAGAAAAGAAATTAAGACAGCCTGAGTCATCAGGGACAATATTAAACACAACAACATTCACATTATAGGGGTCCCAGATGGAGAAGAGAGAGAGAAAGGACCTGACAAAATATCTGAAGAGATTATAGTCGAAAACTTCCCTAACATGGGAAAGGAAATAGCCAGGCAAGTCCAGGAAGCGCAGCGAGTCCCATACAAGATAAACCCAAGAAGAGACACACAGTAATCAAACTGGCAAAAAGTAAAGACAAATTATTGAAAGCAGCAAGAAACAAACAACAAATAACATACAAGGGAACTCCCATAAGGTTAACAGCCGATTTCTCAGCAGAAACTCTACAAGCCAGAAGGGAGTGGCATGATACGCTTAAAGTGATGAAAGGGAAGAAACTTCAACCAAGATTACTCTACCTGGCAAGGATCTCACTCAGATTCAATGGAGAAATCAAAACCTTTACAGACAAGCAAAAGCTAAGAGAATTCAGCACCACCAAACCAGCTCTACAACAAATGCTAACGGAACTTCTCTAAGTGGGAAACACAAGAGAAGAAAAGGACCTACAAAAACAAACCCAAAACAATTAAGAAAATGGTCACAGGAACATACATATTGATAATTACCTTAAACATGAATGAATTAAATGCTTCAACCAAAAGACACAGGCTTGCTGAATGGATACAAAAACAAGACCCATATATATGCTGTCTACAAGAGACCCACTTCAGACCTAGGGACACAAACAGACTGAAAGTGAGGGGATGGAAAAAGATATTCCATGCAAATGGAAATCAAAAGAAAGCTGGAGTAGCAATACTCGTATCAGATAAAATAGACTTTAAAATAAAGAATGTTACAAGAAACAAGGAAGGACACTACATAATGATCAAGGGAGCAATCCAAGAACAAGATATAACAAGTATAAATATATATGCACCCAACATAGGAGCACCTCAATACATAAGGCAACTGCTAACAGCCGTAAAAGAGGAAATCGACAGTAACCCAATCACAGTGGGGGGCATTAACACCTCACTCACACCAATGGACAGATCACCCAAAATGAAAATAAATAAGGAAACAGAAGCTTTAAATGACACAATAGACCAGACAGATTTAATTGATACTTATAGGACATTCCATCCAAAAACAGCAGATTACACTTTCTTCTCAAGTGCGCATGGAACATTCGCCAGGATAGATCACATCTTTGGTCACAAATCAAGCCTCAGTAAATTTAAGAAAAGTGAAATCATATCAAACATCTTTTTGGACCACAACGCTATGAGATTAGAAATGAATTACAAGGGGGATAACGTAAAAAACACAAACACGTGGAGGCTAAACACTACGTTACTAAAAAACCAAGCGATCACTGAAGAAAACAAAGAGAAAATCAAAAAACACCTAGAGACAAATGACAATGAAAACACAACAATCCAAAACCTATGGGATGCTGCAAAAGCAGTTCTAAGAGGGAAGTTTATAGCTATGCAAGCCTACCTCAAGAAACAAGAAAAATCTCATATAAATAATCTAAACTTACACCTAAAGGAACTAGAGAAAGAAGAACAAACAAAACCCAAAGTTAGCAGAAGGAAAGAAATCATAAAGATCAGAGCAGAAGTAAATGAAATAGAAACAAAGACAACAAAAGGAAAGATCAATAAAACTAAAAGCTGGTTCTCTGAGAAGATAAACAAAATGGATAAACCATTAACCAGACTCATCAAGAAAAAGAGGGAGAGGACTCAAAACAATAAAATTAGAAATGAAAAAGGAGAAGTTACAACAGACACCGCAGAAATACAAAGCATCCTAACATACTACTACAAGCAACACTATGCCAATAAAATGGACAACCTGGAAAAAATGGACAAATTCTTAGAAAGGCATAACCTTCCAAGACTGAACCAGGAAGAAATAGAAAATAGGAACAGATCAATCACAAGTAATGAAATTGAAACTGTGATTAAAAATCTTCCAACAAACAAAAGTCCAGGACCAGATGGCTTCACAGGAGAATTCTATCAAACATTTACAGAAGAGCTAACACCCATCCTTTTCACACTCTTCCAAAAAACTGCAGAGGAAGGGACACTGCCAAACTCATTCTATGAGGCCACCATCACCCTGATACCAAAACCAGACAAAGATACTACAAAAAAAGAAAATTACAGACCAATATCACTCATGAATATAGATGCAAAAATCCTCAACAAAATACTAGCAAACAGAATCCACCAACACAGTAAAAGGATCATATACCATGATCAAGTGGGATTTATCCCAGGGATGCAAGGATTCTTCAATATATGCAGGTCAATCACTGTGATACACCATATTAACAAATTGAAGAATAAAAACCATATGATCATCTCAATAGATGCAGAAAAAGCTTTTGACAAAATTCAGCACCCATTTATGATAAAAACTCTCCAGATAGTGGGCAGAAAGGGAACCTACTTCAACATAATAAAGGCCATATACAACAAACCCACAGCAAACATCATTCTCAATGGCAAAAAACTGAAACCATTTCCTCTAAGATCAGGAACAAGACAAGGCTGTCCACTCTCACCGCTATTATTCAACATAGTTATAGAAATCCTGGCCTCGGCAATCACAGAAGAAAAAGAAATAAAAGGAATACAAATTGGAAAAGAAGAAGTAAAACTGTCACTGTTTGCAGATGACATGATACCATACATAGAGAATCCTAAAGATGCCACCAGAAAATTACTAGAGCTAATCAATGAATTTGGTAAAGTTGTAGGATACAAAATTAATGCACAGAAATCTCTTGCATTCCTATACACTAATGATGAAAAATCTAAAAGAGAAATTAATGAAACACTCCCATTTACCACTGCAACATAAAGAATAAAATACCTAGGAATAAACCTACCTAGGGAGACAAAAGACCTGTACTCAGAAAACTATAAGACACTGATGAAAGAAATTAAAGGTGATACCAACAGATGGAGAGATATACCATGTTCTTGGGTTGGAAGAATCAATATTGTGAAAATGACTGTATGACCCAAAGCAATCTACAGATTCAATGCAATCCCTATCAAATTACCAATGGCATTTTTTACGGAACTAGAACAAAAAATCTTAAAATCTGTATGGAGACACAAAAGACCCCGAATAGCCAAAGCAGTCCTCAGGGAAAAAAACGGAGCTGGAGGAATTGGACTCCCTGACTGCAGACTATACTACAAAGCTACAGTAATGAAGACAATATGGTAGTGGCAATGAAAACAGAAACATAGATCAATGGAACAAGACAGAAAGCCCAGAGGTAAACCCATGTACCTATGGTCAACTAATCTATGACAAAGGAGGCAAAGATATACAATGGAGAAAAGACGGTCTCTTCAATACGTGGTGCTGGGAAAACTGGACAGCTACATGTAAAAGAATGAAATTAGAACCCTCCCTAACACCATACACAAAAATAAACTCAAAATGGATTGGAGACCTAAATGTAAGACCAGACACTATAAAACTCTTAGAGGAAAACATAGGAAGAACACTCTTTGACATAAATCACAGCAAGATCTTTTTTGATCTACCTCCTAGAGTAATGGAAATAAAAACAAAAATAAACAAATGGGACCTAATGAAACTTAAAAGCTTTTGCACAGCAAAGGAAACCATATACAAGACAAAAAGACAACCCTCAGAATGGGAGAAAATATTTGCAAATGAAGCAACGGACAAAGGATTAATCTCCAAAAGATATAAACAGCTCATGCAGCTCAACAAACAACCCAATCAAAGAATGGGCAGAAGACCTAAATAGACATTTCTCCAAAGAAGATCTACAGATGGCCAAGAAGCACATGAAAAGTGGCTCAACATCACTAATTATTAGAGAAATGCAAATCAAAACTACAATGAGGTATCATCTCACACCAGTTAGAATGGGCATCATCAGAAAATCTACAAACAACAAATGCTGGACAGGGTGTGGAGAAAAGGGAACCCTCTTGCACTGTTGGTGGGAATGTAAACTGATACAGCCACTATGGAGAACAGTATGGAGGTTCCTTAAAAAACTCAAAATAGAATTACCATATGATCCAGCAATTCCACTGCTGGGCATATACCCAGAGAAAACCATAATTCAAAAATACACATGTACCCCAATGTTCATTGCAGCCCTATTTACAATAGCCAGGTCATGGAAGCAACCTAAATGCCCATCGACAAATGGATAAAGAAGAAGTGGTACATATATACAATAGAATATTACTCAGCCACAAAAAGGAAGGAAATTGGTCATTTGTTGATATGTGGATGGATCTAGAGAGTGTCATACAGAGTGAAGTAAGTCAGAAAGAGAAAAACAAATATTGTATATTAATGCATATATGTGGAACCTAGAAAAATTGTACAGATGAACTGGTCTGCAGGGCAGAAATAGAGACACAGATGTAGTGAACGAATGTATGGACACCAAGGGGGGAAAGCAGCGGTGGGTATGGGTGGGATGAATTGGGAGATTGGGATTGACATGTATACACTGATGTGTATAAAATGGATGACTAATAAGGACCTGCTGTGTTAAAAAAAAAAAAAAAAAACAACAACAACAAGCACATAGCAAAACAGTGATCCTGGCATAAAGACAGATATATATATATATATATATATATCAATGGAAAAGAATACAGAACCCAGAAATAAACCCTCACATAAATGGTCATATGGTTTTTAACAAGGTTGTCAAGACCATTCAGTAGGGAAAGGACAGTCTTTTTTTTTTTTTTTTTTTTTTTTTTACAAATAATGTTGGGAAACTAGGTCTGCACATATGAAAGAATGAAAATGGATGCTTTCCTTACACTATATATAAGTATTAAGTCAAAATGGATCAAAGACATAAGTGTAAGAGCAAAATTTTACATTTCTTAGAAGATGATATAAGGGGAAAACTTCATGATATTGGATTTGGTAAAGATTTCTTAGATTAAACACCACAAGCATAGGCAACAGAAGAAAAAATTAGACAAACTGTACTCCAAAGGCTTTGTATATAAAGGATACTGTCAACAAAGTGAAAAGGCAACCCACAACATGGGAGAAAATATTTGTAAATCATATATCGGATAATGGATTAATATCCAGAATATATATAGAACTCTTAGAACTCTGCAACAACAAAAACAGTATTTTTAAAAATGGGCAGGGCTTCCCTGGTGGCCCAGTGGTTGAGCGTCCGCCTGCTGATGCAGGGGACGCGGGTTCGCGCCCCGGTCCGGGAGGATCCCACATGCCGCGGAGCGGCTGGGCCCATGAGCCATGGCCCTGAGAGCCTGCGCGTCCAGAACCTGTGCTCCGCAGCGGGAGAGGCCACAGCAGTGAGAGGCCCACGTACCGCACCAAAAAAAAAAAAAAAAATAAGGCAAAGAAATTCAATAGACGTATCTCCAAAGAAGATACACAAATGGCTAATAAACACATGAAAAGATGACCAAAATCAGTAATTATTAGGGGAATGAAAATCAAAATCATAATGAGATACTACTTTAGACCCACTGGAATGGCCACTGTCAAAAATAAAAATAAAAAAAACAGAAACTGAGTGTTGGTGAGAAGGTAGAGAAATTAGATATCTGAACGTATCTGTTTACAGTAACATTATTCACAATAGCCAAAATGTGGAGACAAAGTATCCATTGATAGATGAATGGATAAACAAAATGTGCACACACACACGCACAGAGGAATATTATTCGAAAGGAAGGAAATTCCAACGCATAAAAGAACGGCATGGATGAAAACACTATGCTAAGTGAAATATGCCAGTCATAAAGGGAGAAATATTGTGTGATTCCACTTAAATGAAATACCTAAAGTAGTCAAATTCATAGGGGCAGAAAATAGAATGGTGGCTGCCAGGGACTGGGGATGAGGGTAATGGGGGGTTAGTATTTAATGAGTACAAAGTTTCAGTTTGGGAAGATTAAAAAGTTAGGGAGACGGATGACAGTGATGGCTGCACAGTGACAGAAATATACTGAATTCCATGCTTAGTTACCAGCACTTGGTTAAAATGGTAAACTTCATGTTATGCGCGTATTACCACAATAAAATAAACACACACCGTATAAGCAAACACCTGATTCCAGACCAGATTCATCCATTGGAACAATGATCTTCTCTGGGTCACTAAGTAGATCTCAAACTTAGGGTCCTATAGTGGGGACAGGTTGGGTGAAGAAAGCAAGTTGTGTTTGCTGTTGTTTGTATTTGTTTTTTTTCATCTCCTCCTATCCTCTTCTAGTTCTAGCTGTCCAGGGTTCAAGTCTAAAAGGGAGGAGAGAGGCATAAGGGCCAATTTCAACGGAATAAGCCAGTCAATTCTGGCAGGGATGTTTCATGTCTTGTTCTGGCTTGGTCTGATCTGACTGCGTGTGGTGGCCTCTGCTGGGATTTGGTTTCCAGGTGTGGTGTGCTCTTCCAAGATTTCTCTCACTCTGCTTGGCTCTGCTCTCACTGCAGTCCTGTAGCAAGACTGCTAATTCTGTAACTCAGCAAGTATCCAGGCAGGGAGTGAGATGCCAACCTCTCTTTAATGTTGCCTGTAATTTACTTCAAAATATTTCAGTATAGACCGTGGGATATAATGACTTGTGTACTGAATTCATTCTCTTGGAAACAGTCTACATTTTATGCACTTTAATCAGAAATGCACAGTCCACTGAAGACTAGCTACCATCTGAAGACTTCAATCAGAGATCCATGGATGGCTAAGACAAGTATTGTAAATATCCCTGCATAAATCTTCACTAGAGGATTTTTTAACTAGGATAAAGTGTTTGAAAATAAGTTTTTACTTATGAAAAGAGTAAAGTTTAACTCTGGGGGTGGCTAAAATGTCTGCCCTTGCATAAACAGGGTGAAACAGAAAGAATACGGCCACCCTCACAGCCTAACATAATTAGAGAAGTATCTTTAGTCCATAACCCTATATTCCCTCCTGCCCTTCCCCCATTTCAAACCCATGGAAGGATTGTTAACTTGATTCAATTAGAACACTAGGTGATCATGCCATCAGAGCGCTGTTGCAAATTCTTCATGCAACCACTTGTCAAAATACCTAATATAGTGGGAATTCCTCAAGCTTACAGAAAAGGACATATGACTATCTTTGCTTGCTAATAAAGTTTGCATGAGTTGCAAAAGTTGTCCCAGGCACATAGTAGGTGCTCAATAATGTTTGTTGAATAAATGAATTGCATAGGAATGTTAAAATACCTACTACTTTTTTTGTTTGCAAAAGGGAAATGAGGGTGGTCTGAGAATTGAGCAGTTAGGAAAAAATTATAAAGTGAAATCTAGGGCTTCCCTGGTGGCGCAGTGGTTGAGCGTCCGCCTGCCGATGCAGGGGACACGGGTTCGTGCCCCGGTCTGGGAAGATCCCACATGCCGCGGAGCGGCTGGGCCCGTGAGCCGTGGCCGCTGAGCCTGTGCATCCGGAGCCTGTGCTCCGCAATGGGAGAGGCCACGACAGTGAGAGGCCTGTGTACAGCAAGGAAAAAAAAAAAAAAAAAAGTGAAATCTAGTACAAAGTGACAATTGGCTGTAGCTAGCTAGCTGAATAAGTAGATAGATAATTGAATGGTTGGTTTCATTGTTGCTTCTGTCAGTTTGTAATGGTTAAAGAGTTCATGTACCGTTCTCTTTACATTCCTATCCTCTTCTTAGAGTTGGGAATAATGCATCCTCTTGTAACACATTCCATAGGACACCAAGTTAAGTATCTCCCTTGAGCCCAATTACACCCTCTTGCAAACAGGAACCCTGCTACTCTCCTGGAGTCATGGAATCTCAGAGGAATAGCAGCTGCAGTAGCAGCTGTAATGCTGAATAGAACCTTAATAGCCTAGGAGGCCAGTGAACAATGAATTAAAATAAACCAACTATAATTAGTAATAAAAGCCTTAAAATAACTGTACTCGTGAGATAGTATTGGTCATATCCTTGCTGTGTTCTGGAAATAATAGAATTATTTTTTTCACCAATGTAACTACAATAGTAATTAAAAGCTGATTTAGGATCAAAGGCAACCTCAAGGTTATAAACATTAAGTCGCCGGCTCTGAAAGTGTTAAGTATCTAGTTCATTTCACATCTTTACCTTTTAAAAAGCAAGTGGTAAGGGGCTTTTGGAGCTTGTTTTTAAAAAATGAGCAAAATCAGCTAACAAGTGAAGCAAGTCACTCATTTTTTTTTTTTTTCCTAAGAGGTTTTGGGGAGAGAGGACACAAGGCATCCTGGGGGGGAAGAAAAGTTTGTTTACACTGTGTTCTCTATCTGGATAAGGAATGTTCTAATTGCTAACCTCCATGATATAACACATGAAAGAAATTTGGAAATGGTGATGAATAATGTAGGCAAAAGTAGTTGAATGATGCTAAGCTGAAGAGGTGAGATTTGATTAGGCTGAGAAAGTTCTACCCGTTTCTGTGTGGTACAAATACCTACGGTTGTAGTTCTCTGTTTCATAATCATTTATTGTCATATTTTTAAAAACTGTATACTTGATGAAATTATCATCTCTAGATACAAGCACAAAACCCTAGCAGTGAGAATGTATCAAAATCATTAAGGGCGATGTTAAAAAAAAATGTCGTATTAGATACAGTGTTTTGGAATCAGCAATAATATTGTATTAACAGGGAGTTTCCAAAGGAAACACAGGGTAATCTCAGGTGGCTGGTATTGGAAATAGTGAGCAAAACAAAGTCTTGTCCTCATGGAGTTCACAGTCCAGTGTGAGAGACAGACATTAATCTACTAAGGACACTGATCCACATACAATGACAACGCTATGTGCTACACACAGAAGTCCAGGGGGCCAGAAAAATGTACGGCAGAAGAATTAGCCTAGTCAGCGGAAGGCAGAGAGGCAGTCAGAGGATGAATCCCTGAAGGAGAGCTCTTTGCTGAGATATGTAACATGACTACTAGGTAAAGGGGCCATGAAGAAGGGCAGGAGGTGGACAGGAGTCGGGTGATTTCAGCCTGTGCAAAAAAGTTCCACGGCTAAAGGTAACATGGCACGTAAGAGGGACTTAAAAAAGCCACTTTTTTCCCATAACAAAGGTGTTTTGAAAGTGTGCTGATTCTGTTAATCAGGAATGGCCAATCTATGACATGAGTATTTCCTCTTCTCTATACTGTGCTGCTAGCATCCTTTACTGTGTTGAGACATAGCTCCAGAATATTTCTACACATAGCAATCCAGGAATTCACCAAAGCAAGCAACATCCTATTTGTTAGCCCTATCACAGAAGGAAGGAAACGAGTCTTTACTAATCTGTAGTTCCCCAAAGTCTAAGTGCCTTTCATATGCTAAGTCCTCAATAAACATTGAGTAACTCAAAGCACAAAGGAAGATCATGAACTATGACAGTGACAAGATCATAAGCTATGATGTATTATTTGTTAAAAAATATTATTGAGCAGCTAC
The DNA here is from genome assembly GCF_039906515.1 of Pseudorca crassidens. Lineage (NCBI taxonomy): Eukaryota > Metazoa > Chordata > Mammalia > Artiodactyla > Delphinidae > Pseudorca > Pseudorca crassidens. Next base: position 150,550,084 of record NC_090298.1, read on the forward strand.
CAACTGCTAAACTTTTTTTTTTCCTGGTTCCAGTGGATAGAATCACAATCAAGACAGATAAAAGGGGATAGAATCACAATCAAGACAGAAAAAGTCTTTAATCTTATGAAGGATATATATGTTAACGGGGTCAAAAGAGATCACAGTAATGTAATTAAATCAATAAACAAAAATGGTAGATTGTGTAAATGCTCTAACGATAATAAATGGATTGATGACAGAACAACATATGTTGGTCAAAAAAGCCCTCTCGGGCTTCCCTGGTGGCGCAGTGATTGAGAGTCCGCCTGCCGATGCAGGGGACACAGGTTCGTGCCCCGGTCCAGGAAGATCCCACATGCCGCGGAACGGCTGGGCCCGTGAGCCATGGCTGCTGAGCCTGCACGTCCGGAGCCTGTGCTCCACAACGGGAGAGGCCACAACAGTGAGAGGCCCGCGTACCGTAAAAAAAAAAAAAAAAAAAAAAAAAGCCCTCTCTAATTAGGTAATATTTGAACTGAGACCTGAAGGATGAGGACAAGTGCCCTCTGGTGAGGCATAGACAAAGAGATGCCAGACATAGAACTCTCAGGGTGAAGAAGGGCTGGGATATTCCAGGAAAAGAAGCAGCTCACATTGGCTGGAGAGTGGTGAGCGAGCAGGAGAGAGGTGTGTCAGGGGGCTGGAGGGCTAAGTAAGTTATGCAGGGCTGTTTAGGTCCAGGTGAAGAGGTTAGATTTTCTTCTGAGACCAAGGGGAAGTGAATAAAGAGTTTCAGGCAGGGGAATGATGTATTTCACAAGGATCACTCCAAATGTTTGATGTAGAAGAACTGCACTGCAGAGGGGCAAGCATGATAGCAGGAAAATATACCCTGATCACCAGTGATCACATGGCTCTGTAAACAGAGAAAGTGTCTCTGTTTTGGCTGCAAGGGATAAATGAAAGAAAGCAGAACAAACATGTCAACATACTGAGGTGAAAATGAAACATTTGCCAGAAAAATATTATGGCATGATCAAGTTATCTAACAGAAACAAAATAAGTAAAAAATGTATGAATAAATGAGTAAATCAAACCCAAACATGAACTGAGGCATTTGTTCATACAAGGCATCACAAGTAGAATACCTAGCTTCACAAAGGTGCTTTTGATACTAACTATAACTTGTAACATGATCCTATCCTTAATTCCCATTCCATCAGGCAAATATTTTCATATTTATATATAGGCATATTGCTTTGAAAGCAATATTTGTCTGTTATCTGGCATCAAAAAAAAGTGCATGCTTCAGATTAACTTTTTACTGGAACTACAAAGGACATTCTTCTAATGATATTCTGATTGATGTCAAGGAACACACTGTTTTAATTCATTCCAACTGTGACAATTTGTGTTCATTTCCTTTCCCCATCAGAGAGTGTACCTTCTGCTTGTGGCCACCTGATTCTTGACACTAGGTTATCCACAGTCACGATTTCACCCTGATCCCTGATTTTTGACCTTGGCTTTTTGACCTCTCCCATTTCTTACCAAAAGAGTAGTACTCTTTTGGCTTCTGACCTAAGCTTTTCTCATTAGCAGGCACTAATGAGCACTTCAGTCAAAGCAGAAAGAAGACCTCGTCACACTTCTACTTCTCTTGGAACTTATGTACTGCCAGGCCTCACTACAAATCCAAAGAACATTGGGATCAAAATATATTTACAGACTTGTCATCACACAAATAAAAGGTTCTACTTTGGATATATCTTACGAACTCAGCAGAAGCCCACAGTATTTGAGTCAAACAAATTTCTACTTTTTTTCACTGTATCTTTCATAGAGTTACTGGAATAAATGGACATCCAACATATTTAAAGTATCTATTGCGTTCCAGACACTACTCCGTTTACCATCTATTTCCTGATTTAATCATGATAACAAGGTCAAAAGATGGTTTCTATTATACTTCTCACTTTACAGGTTAAGAAACTATAACCTGACTATGTTAAATGGCTGGGCAGTATTTTACAGTTAGAAAAATGGTCAACACAGATTTCATCTCAAGCCTGTATTGCTCTAAAACACTCACCCTTACTTAGCTACTAGCTAGACTGTCATCCAGGAAAGAAGTGAAATGCTTATTCCCCCATGCTATATACCATGCTTTATTCTTTTGTTTAAAAAAAGATTTAATTTATGCCGTAACACAAAAATAGGATGTTTTAAGGAAAAAAAATCATATATGAGTTGAAAGCTTAATTATTATTATACCAGCTTATCTAGACAAAAAGATTTAAAGTATTAATAACAACATTAATTTTCCCCACAGATTATTTTGGGATTGACATAATGTCAAACAGCAGGCCAGCTGTTCAAATTATAAATCACCAATTCTTAAGAAAAGTGTCTAAAACCCAAGTTACACCTTTAATATATTCAACTGAATTTTAGCATCATGGCTAACTTTTCTCACTCGAGTGAATTATCTTTCATTCTGTCTCTAAACATGATGGGAAAATGTTTATTTTCAAACAATGTGTTTTAAAATTTGCAGAATATTGGAAATTCTGCTTCATGGCTAGAAAACTCAGTTTAATAATTCAAACCTCTGTCTTCCTAGGTGGGCTTTGCAATTGCAATGAAAAGTTAGGAAGCATAAGACTGCCTACCTTCCCCAGGAAGCAAACTCTTAGCATACCGATCAGAACACTTTCCTCTTTGTCTTCAATGGATCAATACTACTGAGGCTGCCAAAGTATCTACCCAACAGAGGACTCCATTTCAGAATTCACCAATGAAATGTCTTCAAACACAGCAACTGAGATGATCTGCAACTCATAAATTTCTTAGCTCCTCTGACCATAGCTTACATGTACCTAATATCAAGAGTTCTTATTCCAAGTCTTTTACATTATAGCAATTTCCTTTGGGATTATATTGCAGTAAGTAAAACTCTCTTTGGGAACTATTTAATTTTTCCTCAGCTTGTTCTTTTTCCTAACCCCTCCTCCCCAAATCCCACAGACTTGTCAGTTTTAGAGTTGAAGTATCAGCTTTATCATAAAGTTTATTCTCTGTAGGCATGAAAAAGCAAAACCAAAGTGAAAGAAATGAAAAGAAAGAAAAAACCCTGGAAATCTCTAGAAAGCACACATACATACATACACACAAACAAGCCATCTTATAAGAAAAACAAAAAAGACCAAAAACTCCACAAAAAAAATACAAAATTGTCTCCTGTCACAGGTTCAAAAGTCAGACATTCCCATGTTTTTTAAAAAGTAAAATGAATGACAATAAACAATGATAAATTCCTTTTAGTTGTAGGATTCTTTATAGTTTTCAGAGTGTTGTTACATATGTTATCTCATTGCCTTTTTAAAACCTTTGAACAAGTCTAGTGTAATGTGCCTCGATATTATATTACGTTTCTATTTTATGAAAGAAAACTGTAAATAAGGTTAGATATTCAAAAAAGCAAAACAAACCACGTACTAAAGAGAGAAAAGGCATCCATGAAGACAGCAAAGACAGTTGAGCTTCGAAAAAGCACAAAATGAACTACAGCTTGGAACTTTTCCAAAATCTCATTCACCAACTGGCTAACACTTCGATTGAAACACACTGGGTAACAGGAAGAACTCTCAGGGTGAGAACCACCAGCTCTGAGACAGCCTCATTAGAACACGTCAAGTCTCCCCTCCAATATGAACATTCTTTCTCCTGTGCAAAGGTGTAATAATATATACAACAAATGAAAAGGGCACATGGTCATGTGCGCGTTTAACAGAATAGCCAAGTCAGGATGGTTGCTTAGCTGGAAAGCAAGACCACACCAATGAAAAATGTAAACATATAAAATCGAAACTTGATGGAGGCATAGACGGTGGACTTTATGATGTGTATGGATATCAGTATAATTTTTTTCAAGTTTTTTGTTATCAGTTCATTCACTTAACCAACTTTCTTTAAGCACCTACATGTCAGGCCCTGGGGGTTACAAAATGATTAAGGCACCATCTTTATCAGTAAGAAGCTCCTGGCCTAGAGATGAAATCAAGGAGTAGGAGAATTATGGTAAGTGATAAACTGAGAGCATAATGAGGCCCTGGATAACTAACTTAGCCTGGGAGGAGGGAGGAATAGCTCTTGGCATGCCTTTTCCCCCCCATATACGTGAGCAGCAAGAAAGGTTAGAATCCTGACTGTGAACAAGAAAAATACCAAATGAGGCTACTGCTGATTTGCATATTCACTTAGGAACAAGCATTCACAGATGCTTTGATTGCATGAACCCAGAAGTGGGCTTTTGGTTTATGACACACGTGCTGTCATTCCAGGGGATTACCTGGAGAAGAGCTTCAACAGGGGCTGCTCTCAAAACACCATACAGAGCCGTCTGGATGTCCTCGTTGAATCTGGAAGACACGAAGAGCATCGACTAAAGCTATCAGCTTACCTCAGACACAAAGGTAGTGCTGAGAATAAGTGACAGGAAATATCCACACCAAAAAGATCTGCCCACCTAACTACCAAGGACAGATGTGGATTACAGGTTTATCTCAGAACTGACAGGTTTCTGCATTTCAGAAGCATCATGCCGGAGTGGGTGATGGAAGAGCTTTGCATTAATAAAACCAAGATCCCGATTCACTGGGAAATCTTGGGTTTCTTTTTTGATCTAAACTCAGTTTGGAAATACTAGATTAACCCGATAGAGCCAGTTTTCTTCTGTCTCAGTTGCTGCTTCCATGAGAATTTGAGCAGATTCTGAAATGCAATGCCTGTCACTATAACCATTAACAAACATGATATGGAAAGTAAAGAAAAAAATGTCTTAAAAAAAACAAACATTTTTTTTTTTTAAACCACATCTCTAGCTTTTAATAGTTTTGCTTTCCTCCCAAGCTCTTTATTTGTCTCTCTATTGGGTGACTGAATACATTTCATCATTTATAGAGAGATAATCATTAAGTCATTATTTATCTTAGGTTCAGACTTAATTCAATCTAGAGCAAAGGAATGCAATGAAACAAGCATTATGAAAGCTGCAAAACAGGACACCTTATTTTGTGTCGATATCCCAAGTACGCCTTTATATTGCGTTCAATCTTACATGAGAATCTTAGAGAATTTACAACAAACAACAGTAACATACTTGTGAATCTCCCTAATGTTGGTAACACAAGTTAGAAACAATAGCAACAACAGAATTACATTTGGGCCCTCTCCAAGTGTAAGCATGAAAATGAAGGTGACGGCATTTAGGGATATGCACAAGTGTAGAGAAACCTGATGATTTTATCAGGCTTTTGCATAACTTTGGGACTTTTCTCTGAGTTCTGATAGGCAATCAAATGAAAATTGTCAATTGTGATCATTGGAAAATACTTAGCAAAATCTGACACTGGAGCTCTAAAATGCTTCTCACTACATTTCTGGAACTATAATCGTAAAATAAACCCAGGGGAAAAAGACAGATATGTTGGCCCCTATTTCCAAAGTAACCGTCCTAACCGCTAATGTTTAATGAATGTCAGTTCTAGATAGCTTTGCTTCTTGGGCCTAGTTTTTCAAGAAGGAAACTGAAACTCTCTGCATAAAACTGTTTTGATGGGCATGATAGTTTTCCTTGCCTTTGAAAGGAAGATAACAATAATTAATCACTTAAAGCTTCCATGGATGAGGTTATTTTGTTTTCCTATTAAAAAATAAAAAATCATCAGGCTCTTTGCAAACAGGATCTAATTAATACAACTGGTTTCCTCATAATCATCAACCTCTCAGGACAAATTTTGTACTCTTGATGTTCAAGGTGCAAGGAATTCCTTTAGTCTTAATTTAGGGAGAAAATCACTGGCCACCAGAGTTTACCAAATACTACTGTCAAGAGATAAGCTCATAAGAATGACAGGTTTCATTTACCAGAAAATATTAAAATCCTGTCAATGTAATTTCTATCAAGAAGGTTTTCACTGAAATAATAAAAAATGAATGAAGGAAATCAAATGGAGTCATCTAGTTAAATATTCATCTTCTAATCTTTAGGGAGGTGTTTATTATACTTTGAACACCTGGCCTTTGGTAGCATGCTGTCTGATTTTAAACTTGTTATCCTGCCATAGCAAATTCCAAGAGGGCTGTAAATTAAGCCCATTATTATGAAAAAGCCAAAGTAACAAAGTGCCCTCCTTCTCAATCCAGGAATGATCTAAGGAAACTGATTCTAAGAAAAAATGCCTAGATACTTCTAGGGCCTGGGCTTAGGGGAAGCAAGTGAAGCTGCTATGGTGCAAATCGGAAGCAGGCCCTTGCTCAGAGGTGCTGAGATTCTCCACTTGCATGACATTCACAGGACAGGTCTCCTTAAATTTTGAACCCTGGGCACCTCATTCACTTTAGCCAGGTCCTGGCCCTAAGTCCTCTGGCACTTGTGACGATGGGATTTAATTTTCCAGTTTTACTGATATACATGAAAATAACAATAAAAATATGTATCATGTATTTGAGAGAATTCTAAGACAGTATGTTCTCCACAATTGCAACTTAAATAAAAAGACATACTTTTTGACACATATGATAGAGAAAATCAATGCAGAGATCTACAATAAGTAGAAGGGGTGAGAAATGAGGCAAGGTGTGAAAAGAGAACGCTTCGCAGGCTATTTCCTAACCTCATTCCCCATTCCCCGCCCTTGCAGGAGGTGCACTGGACAGAAGCAGTCAGCTGTGCTAGGGAAAAAAAACGAGTAGATTTGGGGAAGAAAGAAAAGTAAAAAAGAAAGAAACACAGCATGCATAAGGCACAGAACTTAAGAAGGCATATGACTGACTCACTGAAACAAAACAAAAAGTAAAACAATCAAAATGCCTAGGTGGAAGGTGGAAGGGAAATGGTTCCAGAAACCAGGATTTCACTCTTTGATTCAAATCTGAATCTTGTCATATTAGGTGAACTTTTTGAAGGGAGTTAATTTCTGTGAAACAGGTTCCTCATCTATCAAGTAAGAATGAGAGAAACAACAGTAAATCAAAATCATAGCAATAGTAACCTACTGGAGTATTACCCATGTGCCAAGCTCTTTGAATAAGCATTATGTCAGTACTGTGGCAAAGCCCTGGGAGACAGATATTGTTCCTATTTACCAAAAAGGAAATTCTGATGATAACATAATGCATTACATTATAAACACACACACACACACAGCATAATGATAATATAATACATTATTTTATATATATACATATATATACACATATGTATGTGTACGTGTGTGTGTGTATGTATATAAAGCTCTTAGTGAGGCATGAAGTTGTGGAAACTCAAGAAAGCGTTGTTCTTATGGTGGTAAATTAACAGTCTATTTACTGAATCCTATTTTAATATAAGCAAAAGTTTTTAAAATTTCTTATTTGGCTCATCTTAATGTATTAGTTTATCTTTTTCCAGACATTCTTCCATCAATGTGAAAAGAATTAGCAAAAGAGGAGCAATAAGCATTGTCACCAATTTTCCCCAAAACGTATGACTAGAATTGAGGCTTTGGAAGTCCCAATGAATTCACTGACACTTATAAAAACAGAACATCACTGGCGTTAAGATACAAAGGGTAAGAAAGGGAGAAATTGGAGGCGGTGGATTTTCACAACAATACAAGTGAAATGCTAAGAAGCTTAGTGGGGATGGGAGCTGTCACACTGACAAAGCCAAGGCACCTGCTCTTGCTGGTGGCAAACCTAGATTGCAGGGACAGGGTTAGAAAACAGACTGAGGAGTTAAGATGAACACTGGGACTCGACAACCATCTTTGTTGGAACCAATAAATTTCTTGGGAGGTTGTGAGTTGACAAACAGAAACAAAATCCCCCAAGTGCTGTCAGTGGTTGTATAATACAGATACCTGCAGTTAATAATTTTATACTGTAGGAGTTTCAGGTTTCAGGTGTAAGTTGTTTTGTTTTGTTTTGCATTGAATTTTTATATTTTATCAAGGTCAAAATGTATATAACTTTTTAAAAATAGATCTTTATTGGAGTATAATTGGTTCACAATACTGTGTTTCTGTTGTACAACAGTGAATCGGCCATATGCATACATATATCCCCATATCCCCTCCCTCTTAGGCCTCCCTCCCACCCCTCTAGGTGGTCACAAAACACCGAGCTGATCTCCCTGTGCTATGCTGCTGCTTCCCACTAGATATTTTACATTTGGTAGTGTATATATGTCGATGCTACACTAACTTCGCCCCAGCTTCTCCCCCGACCCCATGTCCTCAAGTCCATTCTCTATGTCTACATCTTTATTCCTGCCCTGCCACTAGGTTCATCAGTACCATTATTTTTTTTTTATTCCATATATATGTGTTAGCGTACGGTATTTGTTTTTCTCTTTCTGACTTACTTCACTCTGTATGACAGTCTCTAGGTCTATCCACCTCACTACAAATAACTCAATTTCGTTTCTTTACATGGCTGAGTAATATTCCATTGTACACATGTGCCACATCTTCTTAATCCACTCATCTGTCGATGGACACTTAGGTTGCTTCCATGTCCTGGCTATTGTAAACAGTGCTGCAATGAACATTGTGGTACATGACTCTTTTTGAATTATGGTTTTCTCAGGGTATATGCCCAGCAGTGGGATTGCTGGGTCATATGGGAGTTCTACTTTTAATTTTTTAAGGAACCTCCATACTGTTCTCCATAGTGCTTGTATCAATTTACAGTCCCACCAACAGTGCAGGAGGGTTCCCTGTTCACCACACCCTTTCCAGCATTTACTGTTTCTAGATTTTTTGATAATGGCCATTCTGACCAGTGTGAGGTGATACCTCATTGTAATACTGATTTGCATTTCTCCAATAATTAGTGATGTTGAGCATCTTTTCATGTGCCTCTTGGCCATCAGTACGTCTTCTTTGGTGAAATGTCTATTTAGGTCTTCCACCCATTTTTTAATGGGATTGTTTGTTTTTTTGATATTGAGTTGTATGAGCTGTTTGTATATTTTGGAGATTAATCCTTTGTCCGATGTTTCATTTGCAAATATTTTCTCCCATTCTGCGGGTTGTCTTTTTATCTTGCTTATGGTTTCCTTTGCTGTACAAAAGCTTTTAAGTTTAATTAGGTCCCATTTATTTTTGCTTTTATTTTCATTACTCTAGGAGGTTGGTCAAAAAAGATCCTGCTGTGGTTTATGTCAAAGAGCATTTTTCCTATGTTTTCCTCTAAGAGTTTTATAGTGTCCAGTCTTATATTTAGGTCTCTAGTCCATTTTGAATCTATTTTTGTGTATGGTGTTAGGGAGTGTCCTAGTTTCATTCTTTTACATGTACCTGTCCAGTTTTCCCAGCACCACTTATTGAAGAGGCTGTCTTTTCTCCATTATATATCCTTGCCTCCTTTGTCATAGATTAGTTGACCATATGTACGTGGGTTTAACTCTGGGCTTTCTATCCTGCTCCACTGATCTATATTTCTGTTTTTGTGCCAGTACCATACTGTCTTGATTACTGTAGCTTTGTAGTATAGTTTGAAGTTAGGGACCCTGATTCCTCAAGCTCCGTTGTTCTTTCTCAAGATTCCTTTGGCTATTCAGGGTCTTTTGTGTTTCCATACAAATTGCAAAAATTTTTGTTCTAATTCTGTGAAGAATGCCATTGGTAGTTTGATAGGGATTGCATTGAATGTGTAGATTGCTTTGGGTAGTATAGTCATTTTCACAATATTGATTCTTTCATTCCAAGAACATGGTATATTTCTCCAGATGTTTATGTCATTTTAGATTTCTTCCTTCAGTGTTTTATATTTTTCTGAATACAAATCTTTCGCCTCCTTAGGTAGGTTTATTCCTAGGTATTTCATTCTTTTCGTTCTGATGGTAAATGGGATTGTTTCCTTAATTTCTCTTTCTGATCTTTCGTTGTTAGTGTATAGGAATGCAAGAGATTTCTGTGCATTAATTTGGTATCCTGCAACCTTACCAAATTCATTGATTAGTTCTAGTAATTTTCTGGTGGCATCTTTAGGATTTTCTATGTATAGTATCATATCATCTGCAACCAGCAACAGTTTTACTTCTTCTTTTCCAACCTGTATTCCTTTCATTTCTTTTTCTTCTCTGATTGCCATGGCTAGGACTTCCACAACTATGTTGAAGAAGAGTGGCAAGAGTGGACATCCTTGTCTTGTTCCTGACCTTAGTGGAGATGCTTTCAGTTTTTCAGCATTCAGTATGATGCTTGATGTGGGTTTGTCATATACGGCCTTTATTATGTTGAGGTAGTCTCCCTCTATGCCCATTTTCTTCAGAGTTTTTATCATAAATAGATGTTGAATTTTGTCAAGTTTTTTCTGCATATATTGAGATGATCATATGATTTTTATTCCTTAATTTGTTAATGTGGTGTATCACACTGATTGATTTGCACATATTGAAGCATCCTTGCATCCCTGGGATAAATCCCATTTGATCATGGTGTTGGATCCTTTCAATACGGTGTTGGATTCTGTTTGCTAGTATCTTGTTCAGGATTTTGGCATCTATGTTCATCAGTGATATTGGTCTATAATTTTTGTGTGTGTGGTATCTTTCTCTGGTTTTGGTATCAGGGTGATGGTGGCTTCATAGAATGAATCTGGGAGTGTTCCTCTATCTGCAATTTTTTGGAAGAGTTTGAAAAGGACTGGCATTAGCTCTTCTCTAAATGTTTGATAGAATTCCTGTGAAGCCATCTGGTCCTGGACTTTTCTTTGTTGGAAGATTTTAAATTACCGTTTCAATTTCATTACTTGTGATAGGTCTGTTTATACTTTCTAATTCTTCCTGGTTCAGTCTTGGAAAATTGTACCTTTCTAAGAATTTGTCCATTTCTTCGTGGTTGCCCATTTTATTGGCATACAGCTGTTTGTAGTAGGCTCTTATAATCCTTTGTATTTCTGCAGTGTCAGTTGTGCTTTCTCCTTTTTCATTTCTAATTTTATTGATTTGCGTCCTCTCCCTTTTTTTCTTGATGAGTCTGGCTAAGGGTTTATCCATTTTGTTTATCTTCTCAAAGAACCAGCTTTTAGTTTTATTGGTATTTGCTACTGTTTTCTTAGTTTCTATTTCATTTATTTCTGCTCAGATCTTTATTATTTCTTTCCTTCTACTGATTTTGGGTTTTCTTTGTTTTTCTTTCTCTAGTTGCTTTAGCTGTAGGGTTAGATTGTTTATTTGATATTTTTCTTGTTTCTTGAGGTGAGGTTGAATTGCTATAAACTTCCCTGTTAGAATTGCTTTTGCTCTGTCCCACAGGTTTTGGGTTGTTGTGTTTTTGTTGTCATCTGTTTCATCTGTTTCCATGTATTTTTTAAATTTCTTCTTTGATTTCTTCAGTGATCTCTCGGTTATTTAGTAGCACACTGTTTAGCCTCCATGTATTTGTGACTTTTACAGTTTTTTTTTTTCCTGTAATTGATTTCCAGTCTCATAGCGTTGTGGTCAGAAAAGATGCTTGATACAATTTCAATTTTCTTAAACTTTCTGAGGCTTGATTTGTGATGCAAGATGTAATCTATCCTAGAGAATGTTCCATGTGTACTTGAGAAGAAACTGTATTCTGCCACTTTCAGGTGGAATGTTCTATAAATATCAATTAAATCTATCTGGTCTGTCATTTAAAGCTTGTGTTTCCTTATTTATTTCCTGTTTGGATGATCTCTCCATTGGTGTAAGTGGGGTGTTAAAGTCCCCTACTATTATTGTGTTACTGTCAATTTCCCCTTTCATGGTTGTTAGCATTTGCCTTATGTAATGAGTGCTCCTATGTTGGGTGCATAAACATTTATAATTGTTGTATCTTCTTCTTGGACTGATCCTTTGATCATTATGTAGTGCCCTTCCGTATCTCTTGTAACAGTCTTCATTTTAAAGTCTATTTTATCTGATACGAGTATTGCTATTCCAGCTTTCTTTTGATTTCCATTTGCATGGAATATCTTTCTCCATCCCTTCACTTTCAGTCTGTATGTGTCTCTAGGTCTGAAGTGGGTCTCTTGTAGACAGCATATATATGGGTCTTCTTTTTGCATCCATTCAGCCAGTCTGTGTCTTTTGGTTGGGGTATTTAATCCATTTACATTCAAGATTACTATCTATATGTATGTTCCTATTACCATTTTCTTAATTTGGGGGGGTTTGTTTTTGGGGGTCTTGTTCTTCTCTTGTGTTTCCCACCTAGAGAAGTTTCTTTAGCATTTGTTGTAAAGCTGATTTGGTGGTACTGAATTCTCTTAGCTTTTGCTTGTCTGAAAAGTTTTTGATTTCTCCATCAAATCTGAATGAGATCCTTGCTGGGTAGAGTAATCTTGGTTGTAGGTTTGTCTCTTTCATCACTTTAATTACATCCTGCCACTCCCTTCCGGCTTGCAGAGTTTCTGCTGGAAAATCAGCTGATAACTTTATGGAGATTCTTTTGTATGTTATTTTTTGTTTTTCCCTTGCTGCTTTAAATATTTTTTCATTGAATTTAATTTTTGTTAGTTTGATTAATATGTGTCTTGGTGTGTTTCTCCTTGGGTTTTTCCTGTATGGGACTCTCCGTGCTTCCTGGACTTGGGTGACTATTTCGTTTCCCATGCTAGGGAAGTTTTCCACTATAATCTTTTCCAGTATTTTCTTAGACCCTTCCTTTTTGTCTTCTTCTCTGGGACCCCTATAATTTGAATGTTGGTGCATTTAGTGCTGTCCCAAAGGTCTCTGAGGTTGTCTTCGATTCTTTTCATTCTTCTTTCTTTACTCTGCTCCTTGGCAGTTATTTCCACCATTTTATCTTCCAGCTCACTTATTCATTCTTCTCCCTCAGTTATTCTGTTATCGAGTCCCTCTAGTGTCATTTCAGTTATTGTGCTGTTCATCTTGTTTGTTCTTTAATACTTCTAGATCTTTGTTAAACATTTCTTGTATTTTCTCAATCTGTGCCTCCATTCTATTTCCGAGGTTCTTGACCATCTTTACTATCATTACTCTGAATTCTTGTTCAGGTAGATTGCCTATTTCCTCTTCATTTATTTGGTCTTGTCAGTTTTTCCCTTGCTCCTTCGTCTGTGACATTATTTTCCGTCCTTTTTTTTTGGATGAGTGGGATTGTGTTCCTGTTTTACTGGTTGTTTGGCCTGAGGCTTCCAACACTGGAGTTTGTAGGCTGTTGGGTAGTGCTGGGTCTTGTTGCCGAGATGAGGACCTCTGGGAGACCTCACTCCAATGAATACTCCCTGGGGTCTGAGGTTCTCTGTTAACACTGTGGTTCGGACTTGGAGCTCCCACCACAGGAGCTTCAGCCCAACCCCCAGCTCATGAACCAATATCCCACAAGTTGCGTGGGGTGGCAAAAAAAAAAAAAAAAAGAGTACAATAACAAAGTAAAAAATAAAATTAGACTAGGAAACTAACAGATATCTTAGAAATAATATAAAAATATAGATGAGACAACTGGGAGGTAAAACAGTACCACAATAATAAAAAAGAGAAGAAAAACAAAGTGGAAAAGGCCTTGGTTGCAGAGAGCGGGGCCTAAGCAGGGGCAGGGTTTGGGCAGTAGGCGGGGCCTGTGCTTAGGACCCACAGGGCTGGAAAAGGCCCTGGGGTGCGTGGGGGGGTGGGGTTTAGGCTCAACGGAACAGAAGAAGCCCAGGCGTGCCTCCCACCTCTGGTCTCAGAGAGCAGGGGACCCACCTGGGAGCCCAGCAGGCTCAGTGTGTGGGGAAAACACCCTCCACTCCTGCTCCTCCTGTCCTGGAGGACCCCTCTGCCTGCCTCTCTAGTTCTCCCCTTGGCCTCCCTCTTATGCTCCCAGGACCCACGTAACCTGGAGGGGGCTTTGGAGGGTGGGGCACCCAGCCTGGGAGCCCAGCAGGCTTCCTGGGCCCAAGTGGGTGGGGCAAACACCCTCTGCTCCTTCTCCTACCCCTCTGGTCCTGGAAGGCCCCTCCTGCCTGCCTCTCCTATCCTCCCCAGGCCTCCCTCCTATGCCCCCAGGACCAACGTGGCCTGGAGGTGGCCTCTGAGGGTGTAGGACCCAGCCCCGAGAGCCAGGCAGACATCCCCAGCCGATTGGGCAGGGGAAATTCTGGGCATGCTCCCCCCTGATCCGAGCCCCTGAGGGTCCCTCCAGGCATGAGAACCCCTCAGGGGCACCGGTCCTGTCCTCCACTTCTCGTCCCCCCTCAGTGCCCCCATGTCCTACTGGTTCACTTGGGGGTTCCTCCCATCTCCTTGGGCATCAAGGTCCCCCACCAGCATCCAGCAGGTGCCCTAGTTGTGGGGAGATGCGAACTCTGCATCTTCCCACACCGCCATCTTGACTCCACCTAGAAATGTATATATCTTCAGTTGTAAGTTTACTGCTAAATATCGTTAGGAAATATTTTCCCTTCATTTTTTCCCCTCCATTTAGCTTTGCTAAACAAAAGATGATGATTTATCTACTCAAAAGAAAAGCTTATAGCCAGAGAGTTTATTATCTATACAGAGGCCAGGAACACTGAGAACTTTAATACAAACAAACAAAACAAGCCATAGATTGAAACAGGAAACATTATGGCTGAGCAGTCTCAACCTGCCCTTTTCTTCCAGGGAATATGTTGTAGAAAACCCATCACTATTTACTGTACTGGCTCACATCAGGAAGCAGGATGTCAAAGGAAACTAGTTGATTAAAAATTATATATGTATATTTTTCATTAACAATCATTTCAAAAAATAAATAACATTACTGAAGCCAAAATGCCAGAGCAAATGTAAGAGGAGTCCATTCTTGTTCCCAGTATGTAGGTGTTATTGTATTAGAAAATTCTAAAGGTGGAGTCTAAAGAACACAACAAATTCTTAACAGGTCATGGAGATCTGCCTTTGAAGGGAGTGAATCTCCCAGCTGTAGCTCCTGGCTCCATGAGGGAAGTCATTGTCCTTTCTTGTTCTATGTAGTGAGAATGTGTATGGGACACGCTTCATTTGGTTTAATAGAACATGTTACACCTGAATCTCACCAACCACAGCTGAGAAGACAGAATATAGTGAATCTGAAAACAATGAAGGTACAAAGTCCCAGGAAACCTGAAATCTCCTGACTCAAAGGCTCTGGGTGGAGAAGGACAAATCATAGTTATAGATGTACTGGTAGCAAGGCTGCCAGGGAGGAAGCTGCTGTTGATCTTGAAGACAGAGATTATCCTGCTTGGGAGAGGGACAGTAGACAGATTTGGGATGTATTTTAAAGAACCAATCAATCTCACTTTAGAAACTCTGCAAACTTAGGCCTTCTACAGTCACCCTAACTAGTATTTATTGCAGCCTAAACCCAGTCAACTCTTATTATACTACCCGGATTCTACCTTCCTCCTAGCCTTTATCAGTTATAAAAAATATCTTGTTTATTTCTTCCTTGTTTGTCTCTCCCACTAGAATGTAAGCTCTTAGACAAGAGAATTCTGGATTTTTCACTCCTATGTCTTAGTACCAAAGAACAATGCTTGGCACTATTAGGCAATAAGCAGAATATAGAAACAACATAGAAACAACTATATCTTAAATGGTATGGCATATTTCAGTGAGCAGTCTACTACAGTATATGTTAAATAACTATATATTAATAAGCATACATTTTAATATACTATACATCAAAAGTCTAGGTAATGTATATGTGTGGTTTGAATAATAATAAAATGAAAACCCATATAGCTACAGTTGTCTTAAGAAATAGACCATTACTGTTATCTTTGAAGCTCTCTTCCACAAAAGCAGGTCCAGTCCATAAAAGGGACACAGATCCTCTTCTACAAATACTGTAGTTTTCCTTTCTTTGCTTTTATCCTGATTGACCAGATTTTCAAAAGAGAAAAAGTACTAAACAATGTGGTATACCGGCTATAGCTATGGATCCAAATGTTTTGATTCTTTGCCCCAACCATAAATCTTTTTTGTGATACATATTCATTATGTAAATACTTATGAACTATACACACTTACTGTAAGCAATATATTTTACACACTATAGAACCTTTAAGATAATGAAATGTACAAAGTGTACTTTTATAAAAATGTGAAATTAAAATATTTCAGAAATTGTATTAATATATTAATTGCATAAAATTGATTTTTTTCTCATTAAGGGTATTACCATTAGCATTATTAGTGCAACCTTCTTTTAAATGTAAAATATACTATTATTTCATGCACCGCTAAGGAAGGAAAAATACCGCCAATTTAACTATTACACGGTACCCATCGATCCTAAGGTGTTCCTCTACATTTAAGAGATGTTAAAATACACACCTTACAACCAAAGAAATGAAGCAATTTTTTTAAGGGAAAATCAAATTGAATATAGTTCATTAGTTTTGAAAATTATGTTTTAAAACCATGACACAACCCTTAAACTTCCTTGTTATAAAGTTATTTGGATTCTAATCTTACGTTTCACAACTGTCATAGCAAGGTAAAAGATACTTCACAAATATATTTATGGATCCAAATATAAGAAATAAAACAGTGGATCATTTTTCAGTAATAAAACTTTTCAATCCAATCTACCATTTATGTGAAAAGTTTTACTGTTGTACTTGCAAATTCTCAGGAAGGAGTACATTTAAAAAAAAAAAATTACATGACTTAAAAATGCTCTGAAGCTTTGTATCTGGAAGATTTTAAAACAGGTTCAATGATTCTGCATCTAAGTGTGTGTGTGTGTGTGTGTGTGTGGGTGAGAGAGAGAGAGAGAGAGAGAGAGAGAGAGAGAGAGAGAGAGAGAGAGAGATACTAGACATTTTTCTTTTAAAGCTAACACATTTATGGCTTTCAGAATGGAACAATGAAAGCCTTTTTAAGCATCCTTTTTCAATTTTTTTTTCATAATACAAAAACAGTCACTTTTCATGCTCAGTGTTAAAATGTCACCTTTACCTTGAAAAATTCATTTTTAGTGGACAACTTCTTATCAGACCTTATCAGATCATAATGTTTTAGCTCATAATGTGGCTGATGAAGACTGCACTAGGAATACAGCCAGCTCTGTCATGTTCACTTGCTCCAAACTACCAATGTTATTTATTACCTCTATTTCTTTACAGGAACCTTTTAATGTCAGCTATCCATTCTCTGAGAGTTTATCATATAATTCTTATTTTTAATTAAACTCTAACATCATACCATGTTGAAAGTGACCTAAAATTGATGTTGCAACTGTCAAGTGCTCCACAATGTGGAAAGCTTACTATTCTCCAAATAGTCCATGAGCCACATAAGACACATCGCCATCTGATACATGCAGTGAATGTGGGCACCATGTCAACAGGTGTATTAAACCCTAACAAAGCACAATTTCTTTCTCATTTTAATATAAAAATAATTGTAAGCAAAAGTTCTAATACTGTCTTCTGGAACCTAGTGAATGGCCCTATGTGCCCCTGGGCTGGATACATCCCGTGTTGGATACCACTGGACCAACAAGGGATTGTGAAATGGGTCCTAGAAGTTGCAAACCCAAAAGCCTATGGGTGCCAGTTTTACAATGTAAATGAGAAAAATAGGCTGGGTTTTTGGCAAACTAGACAGTACATGGCTTATCTAAGGAGACAATTAATATAGGCCTAGTATTCCTAGATCTGAATTTTACTGAGAAACTGGATAGCCACATATTTATATAAAATCTGTCCATTTGGAAATGCTAAAAATAAGTGAAAAGCTTTTATAAAATTCTAATGGACCAAACCAAAAGCATTTATGGGCTGAATTTACCCATGGGTCTTCCAGTTCATTTCTTATAACTAGAAAAAAAGAGGATATATAGAAAAAAAATTTAAAGAGCAAAAAAGAAAAAAAAAAAACATGAAAAAGGAGGAGAATGAGGAGGGGAAAAAAGGAGAACAAATATAATCTGAGGAGAGTCCTAAATCAATTATTTTAACATCTTGAAATAAATATCATATGTAAAAGGGTTTTTTCCCCATTTTAATTAAAAAATTCCCCTTATACAAATAAAATTAAGGGAAATTTTCAAAAGGCTGTTAGAGGATGCTGTCTTCTTTAACTCAGACAGCATTTTAGTGAAAGCTGATCTCGATCATGCAAAACCTTTTCTAAGACCGTCATGGAAGCACCATTTAATTGTGCAATTATTAACCATATATTAGGGAAAATAGGTAACAAAATTTCTCCCTTCCTCCTCTCTTTCCTTCCCTCTATAGTTTATTCTCTCCTTACTTACTTGAGTGTCCTCTCTCTGTTTCTAGTGAGTGGGAAACTTTGTCTCTTAAAAGTTATTATTCATATAATCAGTTCCTCCATGCAATTTCTTGAGTTGGTTTTTGGAAATTGGTATACTGAACATATATTTATAAGATAATCTAACCTACCATTTATGTGAAAAGTTTTACTATTGTATTTGCAAATTCTCAGGAAGGAGTGCATTTAAAAATTTTTAAAAATGATTTACATCATTTAAAAGATAATAAAATGAACTACTGTAGTCATGCAAACTACTATTATTATAGACCAAACATACAATTGGGTTTCAAAGCATGTACTCTTTTATGGTGCTAATATTGTAAACTACTGGTTTATAAAAAAAATACTCTTGCCAATAAATAATTTATTCATATTTTAATGTTGTTGTCTTTGCAACACATTCATCATAACAGACTTGTTTTTTTGGCCAGTGCGTATTGGAACACTGCCAACAAGAAGTGTTCTTAAAAATATGACCTTTCTCATTTTTCTCCCAATGAGATGATGGAAAGAGAGGAACTCAAATAATCTAAACAATGTTTAACACCTTTAGCATCTATTGGAAAGCAAAAATGAAGACTAATGTTCTCCTAGATAGCTCATTCAACGTTTATCTTGATGACTGGGAAACAAGTAGCAGAACAACCATTGAACTGAATTACAATAAAATATACATTTTTCAGAGAGAGGAGCACAAAATCAGTTTTCATTTGGCATGTTAAGTATGCTATATTTGAACAGAATGTTACATATTCATTTCATTCATCATTTAAAGGCAGATAATCAGGAAGTCATTACGTGGCCTGCATTGGGCAGCTATTCGATTAGAGTATAATTGAGCACTCTGTAATTCAGCCAAAGCTGACAGGTTGGGAATGCATAATATCCATCCTAGGTATTTAGAATGTGCGGGAAAGTATGGGGCAAGCAGTATTTGCTGGTCAAAACAGGCCACTGGGATAAAAGGGAAGACCTAAAATAAAACCACAAAAATTACTTACAGATATTTCCTCTTTTTATTTTTAAAATTGTTCTGTTAATTTTGCAAACCAGCAATTTATAAATTTTAGTAATTTACTTGGGAAATCATCCTCTCTGGCTTCAAAAGATGTCACGTGACATTTTGGGTCATGTTGGCATCCTTCTACATTGTTCTAGAATGGCTGTTCATAGATTTTTAGACATGAGGACAGTCAGTTAAGGCCAAAAAAACAAAACAAAACAGATTTTATCCAGAATTTTGTAAAGTACAGAGCTGGGTTTGGAAGTTACACAGTACAGAAGTGGATGCTAAGGCAAAGAAAAAAATGGATAACAAGACACTACAAATATTCTTATCATGGTTTTGGTTGGTGAGGGAAGGACATCGTAATACAAATGCCAGGGTATTTATTATTTTGGCATTTATATTGTGACTAATAGATATTGTCAGCACACCTACTTCTTTTAGGCATTGCCAATACATGGCAGACATGGCTTTCCACTCATCTACCCACTGTTCCTGCTTGTCAAATTCCTCCTCCTACCTTTAGACTTCCTGTCCAAATCCAAGGTGAAGTTTCAATCAAAAGGGAAATCTATTATATTGCAATAGAGCGTTAGGTTTGGACATGAAATGCATTTGGCTGAAGAATTTGTAGCTATTTACTAATATTTATTATTTTATTTTTGTGACATCAGTAACTAAATTAGTGATTATAAGAGACAGAGGAGTACTCTATCATTACTATTTGTATTAGTTTCCTAATGCTGCTGTAACAAAGTACCACGAATTGAGTGGATTAAAACAACAGAAATGTATGCTCTCACAGTTCTAGAGGCCAGAAGTCTGAAATCAAGGTGCTACAGGGTTGGTACCTTCTGAGTGCTCTGGGGGACAGTAAGTTCCACAGCTCTCTCCCAGCTTCTGGTGCAGGAATGCCGTCTTTGTGCTCATTGCCTTGTTAATGCATCGCTCCAAGCCCTGCCTACAATATCCACGGGGCATTCTCCCTGTGTCTTCATGTTTTCACACGGCTGTCCTCTTGTAAGGACACCACTCCTTATATTGGGGTGGGCTCACCCTACTCTAGTATGACCTCATCTTAATTAATTACATTTGCAACAATCCTATTTCCAATTAAGGTTGCATTCTGAGGTACTAAAGGTTAGGACTTCAAAATATCTCTTTTGGGGGGACTTCCCCAGTGGTCCAGAGGTAAAGAATCCACCTTCCAATGCAGGGGATGCGGGTTCCATCCCTGGTCGGGGAACTAAGATCCCACATGCCTGGGGCAACTAAGCCCGTGGGCCCCACAACTACTGAGCTCGCTTGCCTCAACTAGAGAGAGAGAAAAAAAACCTGCAGGCCACACCTAGAGAGAAGCCAGCGCGCTGCAACGAAGAGCCCAGGCACCACAACAAAAAAAAAAGATCCCGCATGCCTCAACGAAGATCCCTTGAGACCCGACGCAGTTAAAAAATAAATTAAAAATAAAATAAATAAATAAATATCTTTTAAACTATCTCTCTTTTGGGGGAATACAATTCCATTTGTAACAGCATCGCATAGAATTGTTAGCACATGGTAATAATGAAAAGCAGATTGACTTTTAGCTGGTCTTATAATTGTTTTTAAATTTTCTACAGAAAGTGCAGCCCTTTATCGACTACACCTGGGGCAATACACCAGCGCCCTATCATAATACCCACTGCCTTGACATGGTCAAAAGACATATTAAGACACAGGAAATATATGAGGAGGAGACTGTAATGGAACTAAATTTTTATCATCAAATGAATAGAATTAGGCAAAGACAGAGTGATAAATCTATCAACCAAGAAAGAAGAGAATCTCCCCGTTGCTCTTTATTAAAGGACTTACCCTCCATTCTGTTGATAACATAAAGCATATGTCCACATTCAAATAAATATTGATATATTACATTCAAGATGGCAACACAAAAGGATCCTGAACCCATCCCCTTCCATGAACACACCGAATCTACAGTTACATATGGAACAACTTTATCTGGAAAAAACAAACAAAAAAAAACTGGCTACATGACTCCTACATGTGGGGGGAGGAGAGAAGGCCCAGGTGGAACCTGGTAGGAGAGGCTGGGACACAATCGAGCCGTAAACCCCAGCCCTGGCAGTGACTCACGGTCAAAACCTCGAACTTCTTCCTGAGGAGAAAAGGTCTTGAACCCCACATGGAGCACCTCGGACTTTTAAAACCTGCACCTGAGGGACAAGCCCCCAAAACAGTGTAGCTTTGAAAACCAACAAGGCTCACGTCCACAAGACCATCTGAGTAAAGAGCTCGCGAGCTCGCGAGCACAGACTCACCTGCCTCAGGGGCCAGGAGGGAAGTGGCCCGGCAAGGGGCTCCCGGACTGTGTTTGGAAGAGGCTCGTTTGCTTGTCTTGGAGCATCAGCCTGAGATGCAGGTATCTGCTTTGACTCATATTTGAGGACTGCTGAGGTGCTCTTCAGGACAGAGACTGGCGGACACCACCCTCGTCTGCCGCCGCCCCGCGCCGCCCCGCGCCGCCCCGCGCCGCCCCGCGCCGCCCCGCGCCGCCCCGCGCCGCCCCGCGCCGCCCCGCGCCGCCCCGCGCCGCCCCGCGCCGCCCCGCGCCGCCCCGCGCCGCCCCGCCCCCTGCTGGGAGAGACATGCGCTCTTGTGAGCTTCACCTTCTGCGAGAGACGCAGAAGGGTTTGGGAGGAGTTTGAGTTTGCGCGCGGCAAAGCACGAAATCACATGGAGCAGTTGTGGATGGTAAGGAAAATGAAAATGAAGAGACTACAAGCTCAAGAACTGCTTGGCCACTGTTTCTGTGTCTTCCTTCTCCTATTGGTATAGTTTCTACAGCATAAAATATGTTTTTAAATTTTCTATAGAAAGTGCAGCCCTTTATTGCTTACACCTGGGGCAATACACCAGCGCCCTGGTGTATGAAGATGGAAGTTTCCGCCAAGAAGGGAAGAAAATCAATAACAAATTCCCAAGCGAGATGCTAAGTAAAGATGCATATTTTTCAGAGTAAATTTATGTGAATCTATGAGATCACCCAGAACACCCTTATCTGTGTCAAGGATCTGAAAGCGCCTGGAGAAGAGGGGATTTGTGACTTGAGTTATTGTTTGTTAATCCTATTTAAATGACTCTCATTTCACGCTGGGTTGGGAGATACTTCAATGAGACCATTTCAGGGAACTTGATATATGCCCTCCATGCTTAGGCTCTGTGAGGACTGGCATCCGACTTGCACCTGAAAAATCTAAAAGTGAAGAAATGGGATGGCTACTGCCAAATGGTGGGTTAGGAAGAGGAAGTGGCATAGGACAGGACTGGCATAGGACAACCTGCCTTCTCAGTCTGTCGGAGTGAAAGATGTGTGATTAGTCCTATAGATCAGAAGTGATCCACACGTGTGAGAGAATCATCATGGATGTGTTTATGTCTTGTCCAGGGGACCATCTAGAGTGGCATGTGTTGCTCATTGATAGAAGCTGTAGGAAGAAGCTATAAAGGACAAACTGGGTAAGAGGACATTTCCAGCATCAAGAGATCTGCGGGTGAGAGAGGTCAGTGGTGGGGGAGAGGAGGGTTTCTATGAAGAGTTCACAAAAGCACCTCATCAGGGAAAAGGCAATTTTAAATTCCTGCCAGAACCAGGGAATGTGAAGCCACCTCCCAAATTTATCAATGAAGTGAGAATTTTGTCTGTTGTCTTCCCTCCTTTCCCCTTCCCACTCCTCCCCCAACACTCCTTACTGAAAGCCATTTCCAGCTGTAAAAGACCCAACCTGGAGGAGAGAAGATTTAACTTTAATCAAATGTAGTGCTTTTGTTATTGATAATACAAGTAACACAAGTAACACAAGATAACACAAGTTTCAAAAATAAAATTGCTATATGATTATAAATCTAGTTTGTTCACTGACCTGATCTCATTTGAGTCTACACATGTATTTTTACTTCACCTTTCCTACTTGTCATTGTTCCATGGGAGACCGGGGCGGGGGGGGGTGGGCAGTCTGCTGGCTAGCAGTTGGTGGTGCTGTTTCTTGTAGACACTTTTGTCGGTTGTGGTTGGATACTAGTAATTGGGGCAGCTAGAACAGGTGGAATAGATGGGAGAGAGGGATCACTCCCCTATCTTTTGACTTTCCTTCTATTTAGTAACACTCACCTGGTTGGTAAAGGTGCTTACAAAGGGAATGATTAGAATTTGGTTAATCTTTCTGAGCATCCAGCTTGTAGAGTAGAAACAAAATTTTAAAACCTGCTTAGATTCTTCTTCTCTTTGTGTTCCAGCCACAGTTCTACATGATCACATGCCCTCTCTCTAACAGTTCTCCCAGTATTTTTTGTGCATAATTTTATGATGGACATTATCTCAAAAAAACATTCTAGCTATTTGACTTTTAACTTAGAGTTTTTAAAGACTATTTTATGATTAAGACATATAAAAAGCACAGATAAATACATTATATTTACCTCCCTTATTTGTAAGGTATGCTTTTTGTAACTTAATATTTTAATGCAATCTGGTTCAGGAGCAAGGACACCTTGAATTTTAGTGCTGTAGCAAATGTCAAGAAAGTAGCTCCTGGAGGAATCTAGAATGTTTTCAGCCTTATTGGTGGTACAGTAAATCAGATATGCCAAAACACATGACAAAACTACATCTCTGAATATTTACTTTGGAAGATGGATGCTATGGGTTGAATTGTATCCCTCCCAAAATAATATGTTGTTCTAACCCCCAGTACCTCAAAATGTAACCTTATTTGTAAATAGGTTCTGTATAGAGGTAATCAAGTTAAAAGAGCTCATTAGGGTAGGCCTAATCCAATATGACTGGGGCCCTTATAACAAGGGAAAACTTGGACACAGAGACAGACATTTGGACATTCTCATGTAGAGGGAGAATGCAAAGTAAAGACAGTTGGGAGAAGATGGTCCAGGTGATTGGAGCAATGCATCTACAAGCCAAGAAATAGCAAGGATTTCCAGCAAAGACCAGAAGCCAGAAGAGATGAAAGATTCTCCCCTAGAAACGTCTTCTCCCCTAGAAAATACAGCATATCCCTGCAGACACCCTGATTTCAAACTTTTAGCTTCCAAAACCGTGAAAGAATAAATTTCCATTGTTTTGAGCAATCCATTTTTTGGTACTTTGTTATGGCAGCCCTAGCAAACTAATAGAGTGGGTTACTGGGTCGCTGGAAGAACATGAATTAAAGATAGGGTTCAGAGAAGATGTAACAATTCCAGAGAAAGAAGCTAGCTTATATAAATTTGGAGGAAAGTTTACTTCTTGAGTAGGGCCAGGGGAAGCACAACATATATTCAATAAAACATCTTGGGGCTTCCCTGGTGGCACAGTGGTTGGGAATCCGCCTGCCGGTTCAGGGGACGCGGGCTTGTGCCCTGGTCCAGGGGGATCCCACGTGCCACGGAGCGGCTGGGCCCGTGAGCCATGGCCACTGAGCCTGCGCGTCCGGAGCCTGTGCTCCACAATGGGAGAGGCCACAGCAGTGAGAGGCCCGCGTACCGCAAAAAAAAAAAAAAAAATCTTGAGATTCTGCGCACTACGTGTGTTTCTTTCTGCTCCAGTAGTATCTCAGGGCTTTAGGGTCATAACGACAAAAGTGGAGTTTGCTAAGGCACAGGAGTCAAATGATGGTAACACATTAAGCTTCATACAGCTAGTATCAAATGTCACCTCTTTGTATATTTTTTTTAGTATTATTACCCCTTTTTGTACATTTTTGCCTTCACAAATTAATGATAGGTTTTGGGGATCAGAGAACATGTTCTACAGTTTGTAAAATCCTCTAGAAAATGGGAAATTTCATTGTACACAGTAGGTATGTAATGAATTCAGAGTAAAGTAAAAATATCAGAATGGTACAAGATTATTTGGGGGGTCACATACACATAAACCCTTCTGAATAGGCAGCTATGCACTCTCCATTACAAAAGACTAACTTGGTGCTATTTTTTTCCCACTGCGTTTTAATTAGCTTTGATTAACAGTGCAAAGAGCTAAACGAAAACAGGATCCATCTCCTTTTTTCTTTCTTTCTTTTTTTCTTTTAGTCAATATGTGGGGGATTTATATTCACTAGTCTAACTCTCACATATCACCAGCAGAATTGGGCCCCAAGCAAATTATTCATTTGCAGCCATAATGAATGACTCAGGGGATTGAAATGGTGAAAGACTCTGTCATGTGAAGATTTGTAGTGATTGGTTACAATAGGAAAATGAATTCCACAGAGCCAAGTAGTGTATGTATAATGAATTCATTGCTTCAGTTACAACAGAAACGAAATACCAAAAAGTTTAGTTCCCACATATAAAACAAAGATCACTGGTAATATCATGTGGAAAGCAAAAATGATGAGACAACTAAATCCAGTGATAGTTACATATGTAAAATAGTACAGGTTGTTCCAGTACCTTAGGCAGCCAGAGATAGTCTGTACAACCCCTAAGGATTCTTTCTAATTCTAGATATTGTCTGTTGTCCCTTGGCTTCACACTTACCTTTTGGTACTATCCTTTCTATCCTTGGGGCTGGAAGCCAGAAAACTCTTGTTTTCAGGTCCCTTTGCCAACTGGTTTCTTGTTAGGTTCTGCCAATAGGAGGTACCAGCTGGAGATTAGAAGATTACAGCAAAAAAAGACAGTTTATTCTACTTTTTTCTTTTCTTTCTTTCTTTCTTGTTTGATGCTTATTTTCAGTGCCTCTGGCAGTAAAGCAAAAGCAGTGAGCAAAGGACTGTGACCAGAGGCAGCAATAGGTGGCAGGTTTAGCAACATCACGCAGTGCAGGCTCTCTGAGCAACAATGCTGGGGCTCCAAAAGCACCATCAGCACCACCTCCAGCACCTTAGAAGCAATCACAGATGTGGAGCAACTCCTTGAATTTTAAGCAGTACCAATCTCTCCCTTGCTCCTCTAGCCCTCCTTTCTTTGCTCTGTTGCTTTTCTAGCTCCTCAACATCTCCAGTTCTTTGTGTTAAACCTCTCTCTTCTCGAAATGTCTATAATGGTTTCTGTTTTCTTTACTGGACCCTAACTGATGCTGCATTATACTGAGAATGTTCTCAGAAACAAACAAACAAAAAAACAATTGGAACTGGTTATGTAATCTGATTGGACCTAAATATTGTCATGATCTTATTGCCAACAGAAAATGGGAAACTGGTAGTTCATACCATGTAGTGGCAACGTGGTAACTGGAATTATTCCCTGTCATCACCCAGGATGATGTGACTGGTAATGCTGAGCTTGAAAATTCCAAGTGGCTGCGTCTGTGTGGATATGATTACAGGACTGAGGGGCAGTTAGGTAGCTTCTGACTATACTGGAAAGCTTCAAGGAAGAAAATGGCAATCTCCTGGCTTTAAATTCTCTCAGCTCAAAATATGGACAGAGAGGTTATGTGATGGTCCTAATAGAGTCTCTAAGTCATGAGGTCATAGAATTAAGTCACTGAAAATCAGACCCAAAATTTGATCCTGTAAGTTGTAGAACAACATAAGTTGAATAGACAGCTTCAGGATATCTCTTACGTAAATGTCAGGGCATTGGTTAACAAGGAGTAGAACTCTGAAAATTGTAATGATGACCTGGGGTGGATTCAGATTAATCTGAAAGCTTTGGAATTCCAAGTCCTCTGAGCCTCCTTTTCTGAGGGAGCAGTTTTTATTTCCCCAGGAAGAGGAAAGCAAGCCTTCACTTGCTTTATGAACCTAGAGTAAACTCAACTGAGGCAGTCACTTTGCAAGATGGTGCCCGTTATTTTCAGGATACACCCTCTTCCCGACTTATTGCTTTCATGCTCAAAACTAGAGTCATATTCCAATGGGCCCACGATTATGAAAGCAAAAGCTTGGCCTCGAAGGAAATAGTTTATACACTGAAGGAATTGTAAGACCCATTTAATTTATATTGGCAGAATCTGGGTAATATGTATAGGAAAGGTTTCTGAGATTGTTAGGCCAAGGAGGACAAAACACAATAATGAATTCAATGTGTTAGACTGATCAGGCAGTAGTAGCTCTAACGGTTTGCTTCGTTGGTTGACTGAAGCATTGAGTCAATAGTGATAAACACTTAATGAGGTTGTGATGACAGAACTTGCCTGAAATAATGTTTAAGAGGAATCCAATGATTTAGGAGATAGGAATGCTGCAGTATATTTATCATATGCTACCTGCTTCCTACTGCCTTGCCCACTGCCTTTCATGTCCCCTGCCAGAGTCCAGACAATTCTTCATCTTGACCATGGCATTGAGAAAGTCTGTATGACAGGACTACTAGGATCCCTGAAAAGCTTAGTTGGCTGACCTCTTCAGGTGATTATTATAAGAGCTGACATCACTGAAGGAGCTTCCTGATTTCAGGGAGAATAATAAGGTGGCAGAGGTCAAAGGGCAAGGAGAATGCAGTTACAAAAATGGGCAGCAGGGTTGGAGTGACTGTTAGATCCCTTTAAGAAGGGATTTTTGGTAGTGGCTAATAAATCAAAGGTCCTTTGGAAGGAATTAGATTTTAGAGGTTGAGAAACTATGGACCATGGACCAAATCTAGCATGTTAGCCATTTTGTAAACAGTTTTACTGGAACTCTGAACTCTGTCTTGCCCTTTCACATATATACACATTTCTATGGCTGCTTTCACATGACAATGGCAACAGAGATCATATGGCCTGCAATGCCTAAGAAAATTACTATCTGGTCCATTACAGAAAAAGTATTTGCTAACATTAAATTAGATAGTTAACTGACTGTTGTATTGATTACTGCGTATAATATCAATCAAACATCTAGGTCTGGAATACAGGGACTTTACTTGAGTCGTTATAGTGTAGATAATGGCCTCTTAACCAATTCCTAGACCTGAACAGGTTAGCAGATCTGGAACCCTTTGAATGAAGGAAGCCTGGGTTTTTGCAGAAAGACCACATCCCGCCCCCCAACACATGCTCCAAGTGACCCTGCTATATATACTGAAAATATTCCTCTAGACCTTCTATAAAGTAGCCTGCATCTATTTGGCCAGATAACTGTGCACTGAGGAAAATGAAACTCAATCTTTGGGGCATTACTAGATATGGGCTCTGAGTTGTTGCTAATCCTTGAGGACCCCAAATGCTATGATCATCAGTAAGATGAGAGGTTAGACGATAAATGGAATTTAGCACATTTCCATCTTGAATTAGCCTAGCGAGGCCAGAGACCACTCTGGCATTGTTTACCCAGTTCTTAGATTCCAGTTGGAATAGACATACTGAATAACTTCCAGAGCCCCACTCTGACCCTCTGACTCCTCGAGGGAGTGTGTTATCTTTGGCTCTGGAGTAACGGCAGCTTCCTAGTCATGCTTTAACAACCTTCTTCACCTCTTTGCTCCCTTTAAACCGTCCTTTACTCTTCCTGCTCTTTTCATACCTCTGTATTCAATCCCTTGATTTTAATTTCTCTCTGCCTGAAATGTATTACTGATATACTTGCTTACAATCAGCTTGTTGCTTAAACACTGGGGGAAGACAATAGGCTCAGATCATAATGGCACCTTCTCCTCAGTTTCTTCATGTGTAATATGAAGGTGTTATACCTGGAGAGCCCAAGCCAGTTGCTCAGGATCATATATCTATATCATTGCCAAATGTGAGTATTAAGAATTCCTGGCTCCTGGCCCAACAGGCCAGATTCTAAATGTATACCTTAACTGTTCTTAAACATCTTTTTTTTTAATGTACAGAATCTTTGGTTGAACTGAGATCTTGGAAAGCTGAATCTCTAGGGAAAGATCCTAGGGATGTGTCTTTTTCTAAAGCCCTAAAGTTCATAGAGCAGTATTTGGGAACTGTAACACTAAGTACAAGAAAATACAGAGGGATTGCATCACAGTGGTTTTATCTTATGAGAATTCACCTTTATGTGAATGAAGGAGAAATAAGAGAAAATAAAAATGAATAAATAAAGCAGGTGATTTTGTTTTCGATCTCTGCAATGGATGTGTACCCCAGTACCCAGAGTAAGTGTGGTAAGAATTGGATGTTTCTTTGGTCAGTCTTAGTCTCTACAAGACTTTCATAGTGAGAATGCCTTCTCTATCTTGGGTAAGACCATAAAGGTGTGTGACCCACAGAATCGGTCAGAAGTTTTTGTAATATCTTTACAAGTTATGTAGTCCCACCAGACAGGAAGAATATTTCTGTGCAAATCATTCCAAATGTATTTTTGAAACTATATAGAAAAATATTTCAAAATCTTAAGAAGCATAAAGGTGCAAATTCAATCAGGTAATGTGGTAGTCTTGGTGGAATAGCAGATTTCTGTGAGACAATTAGTTAATTGGGTAGTACTATGTCTCAAACGGAAGGAAGTGGGGTTTCTGACCATCTTCTTTACTAAGTTACATAGTTTAAGGTATGGTGACTGTAGGAATGGGCTCAGCCCAGCAACTGAGGTCAAGATAAATTACCCTGGATGTCTTCACACCTAGATATCTCTATTACTTAATATCTTTTTCATTATTTGATTTCAACTGGCTATGAAGAGATCCCTTAAATTGCCTAAATTGACATAATTGTTTTCTTAGTGGGTAATATTTTTAAACCCGGGTACATTTACAATGAAATACAGAAAAAATTCTTAAGAGAATAAAACTATAATATTAATATTTTTGTGTTAAGAAAATTATGTCTATTTGACTTTTTTCATGTATTTACAATATATACAAGATTTTTACCTTATAAAGTAACTGGACATTCTTGCAATTCCAATGTAAAATGGAAAATGGAGGAATTAGTTTAAATATGTTTTAAGCTAAAATCTTACTGTTCTTATATGCAGCAATTTTTTGTAAAAATTACTATATTTATAAGTTTTATTTATAGAATATGTATTATTTAACTTCTTGTTAAGGCTCATCAAACAATTGAAATAATTAAAAGGAAATCAAGTATATTAAATTTATACATGCAATTTAGAAGTGTGAATTTGTTTAATTAACTAAATGTGTAAATGGGATCAAATAGTAATCAAAGGCTTCCTTAAAGGTAGTTGCTAAAATTTGTTATACTTATAAATAGAATAGTAACTTTTGCACACTGAATTGAAAAGCTTAAGGAAGAACCATGTTTATGAATTTGTTATTAATGCATTGAATTTTAATTTAAATAAATACCTGAATACCTTTTGTGTAGTCCAAATCTACACAGTAGACAAGGAAAAAAATTGACATTTCTGGATTAAGTGTATAAGAATTAGTATTTTTCACATAAACTCTTGAACAGAAGCCAACCATTCCAACTTGTGTTCATAGACAAAAAAGAAAAAAATCTAATATGGAGGTTGTCTTGAAATTATATAAAAATGATAGGTGTCAAATTAGTCTCCAACATGGAATTTTCAAGGTTAATTTTGACTCTAAGCCAGTTTTTGCTTTGTGTAAAACTCCCCATGTAAAAATAATTCTCTACGAAGAAAATTCAGAACATTTACTCATAAAATTTCAGCCTTGAAAGGAATCTCGGCACTTCAATTCCAACGCCTCATTTTGTGACAAGGGAATGGAACCTCAGAGATGTAAAATACCTGTGGGCACAGAGACAAATCATGAAAGAACTGAGACAGGGAGCCGAGTCTCCTGGGTACCAGCCCCAGTCATCATCTCTAATTCATAGTGCTTAACCCATCAAGGCTTTCAACATTTGATTCCTGAAACCAGGTCATCATTTTAACCTCCAATTTTGAAATGAGGATCAGGAAATTAATGCCACATTATACAGTGATATCATCATTATCGGAACCAAGACAGCTGAGATCCTAGAGCTCTGTGTTTTCACAGGACCCAGTTGCTTTTCATTTCTCAACCTGGCACCTTCTGTTGCCACTAAGTATTCACTCGGAGTTCTTTTAAAAGGAAAGTTTCATACACTTCCTATGGCCTCTACTCTCTCATAGAAGGAGTGACATTTGAGAATTCTGACAGTAAGACATCTCTGACTTCAATCACAGAGTGTGAAAATGAATATTTTCCACATGCAACTTTGAAGGTTGGTGCTCTTTTAACATAGCCTTTCAGTTTTACTTGAGATTGACTGCAGGGGAATTGGATGGTAGTTCAAGCAGCAAAACAGAGGATGTTTGATAATCAGTGCCCAGTGTAAGAGGAAGGATGATGAGGCCTCTGTTGCACCAAGGCAAGGCAAAGCCCGTGGCTTGGGGAGAGATAATTTATCCAAAGAAATTTAGCGCTTCCACTGAAGACTTCTATAGCAAATTGTGTGTGCTCAAATTCTGCTCTCTAGCTGGTGTGGATGTTGCTTCCAAACTTTGTTGTCAATTTCCTATTGAGCAGAGAATTTTGTACAGTATTGGTTGGTATCAACTCATGAGATCTATCTATCTATCTATCTATATACATATACATATATATATGTTTGTATACATAATATTCTAATGTATAATATGTATTGTTATATATTATTTACAGAACTTAAGAAAGGAGAGACATTTAAGACAAAAGTAAAAGAAGTGAAAGATGAATACTTTATTTTTTTTTCTTGGTTAATTTGTAAGAAGAAATTCCCTCTTGATAGATGCTAAATAGTACTTCAGAGTTTGTAATAAAAATTTCCTCATAGAAACTATGATGGTTAGGTATTTAAGGCATTACCCATCTTGATATTAGAAAACTTCTTTTTTTGCTTGTTTCTACATGTGTTATAAGCCCCACAATGCACTGTTATCAGTTTTGCTTTTAATAGTAGTCTTGTAGACCTACCCACACATTCACTATTTCTGACATTCTTCATTCATTTCTACAGATCAAGGGCTCCATTGGCTATCATTTCACTTCAGCCTGAAGAATTTATTTTAGTATTCCTGTAGTGCAGGTTTACAGAAACAAATTCACTCACCTTTGGATGTCTAAAAATATTTTATTTCACCTTCATTTCTGAAAGCTAATTTTCCTCAGTATGGGATTTCCAGTTGACAGTCACCCCTCCCCCCACCCACATTTCACCTCTTAAATGATATTGTTTCATTGTCTCCTGGAATTCCATTGTGATGAGAATTTAGCCATCATTTGTCACTCTTATAGATGTTCCCCTTTATTCAATGCATCTCTCCCCATGTTATGGATGCTTTTAAAATTTTCTTTTTATCTTTTCAGTAGTTTGACTATGATGTATCTGGATATATTTATCCAGCTTGGGGATCTTCTGCACTTGGGTTTTAGTGTTGATGTCTTTTATCAATTCTGGAAAATTCTCCTCTGTAATCTCTTTAATTATTTCTTCTGCACCACTATCTGTCTCCACTCCTAAGACTGTAATGACATGTATATTAAACCATTTGGTGTTTTTCCTATGTATCTGCTATGAGCTGACTTGTGTTCCTCCAAAGTTCGTATGTTGAAATTGTAACCCACAGTATCTCAGAATGCAACCAAATTTGCAGGCATGGTCTTAAAGAGATAATTAAGTTAAAATGAGGTTATTAGGGTAGGCCGTAATCCACTGTGCCTGGTATTCTTCTAAGAAGAGGAAATTTGCACATGTACATGTACAGAAGGAAGATCATGTGAAAACACAGGGAGACAATGGCCATTCCAATCCAAGGAGAGAGGCCTCAGAAGAAACCAACTGTGCTGACATGGGCCTCTTGCCTCCAGGAACATGTGAAAATTAATTTCTGTGGTTTAAGCCACCTAGTCTGTTGAACTTTGATATGATAGCCCTAAGAAACTAATACAGTGTCTCCATGTGTTTTCAGTTTGAATAACATATTGATCTATTAGTTAACTGAATCTTTTTTATTCTGTGTACAGTCTGCTAACTCTATCAAAACATTTTCTTTCCCATATTGTATTTCTCACATGTTGTCTGCTTTTTCCACTAAATCCTTTAACATATTTATCATAGTTATTGTAAAATCCTTGTTGGATAATCCCAATGTCTGTGTCATTTCTGGATCTGCTTCTTGAGTATTTCCTCTTTGGACAATCAGTCAACATTTTCTTTCTTCTTCACATGTTTCATACTTTTTGGTTTGTATGCTATAGATTGTATATATATGCAGACAGTAGAGATTAAATTAAATGATATTTACCCCTAGAACATGGCATGTCTCTTCTTCTGTCAGGCAACAGTGTTGGGGAGGAGGAGGGTGGATCAATCTAAACATTAGTGGGGCTGGATCTAGGTTTGGTTGCAGCTTTAAACAGATGCAATTCACTATTGGTTTCAAATGTCTGGAGGATCACTGGGGAGTTAGTACTTTTTTCTCTCCATTCTCACACCCGGACTTCTGTGACTGGGGAAAACTTTCTTTACCCTGTTCCCCTCGTCAACCTTTGAAGGGTCATTGCAGTACCATTGATGAAGGCCTAGAATGCCTCAGTGGGGTTTCCTCTCAGTTCTCTTGCCCCCTCCCCAGTCTTTGAAGCCACTGGATCACACTCAGTAAGAACGTGAGGCTCTAAGAAGTTTCCTCCTGGCTCTCACACCCTGCCCCAACTTTGAGTCGACTAGTCACCGTCTTACACTCCTTAAAGGCCTGTGATCCTCTGGGAGGGGAGGGGGCATCTCTTTCAGTTGTAAGTCCTTCTCTCTTAGGAATGACTTGTTACTGTTCAGATTTTAGTTCATTTAATCATCTTTGTGTCCTCTGCTCTCAGATGTACTTCTAAAACTCTGGGATTTTTGTAGCTCATCTGGACAGTTATCACTGTTAGGATCAGTAGGTCATATTTTGAAACTTTCTACAATCACCTGAAATAGCAATCTCTTCTATTTATTAATTCTTAGGTAAGAAATTCAACCACATTTGAGGGAAGAATTCAACCATATATGAAGGGGGAATAAACAAAACACAGATGCCAAAATAGGCAGCATGTATGGAGAATATTAACTAGTTCAGTTTGGTTAAAGAATTTGGAAAATGAAGGTGAATTGTAGAAAATGAGGAAACGTTGCTGGAGTTATCTATTGGTTTTGACAACATGGTATCCCATTCCTCATTCTAGAAAATATTCTCAGTTTC
Source organism: Pseudorca crassidens (assembly GCF_039906515.1). Taxonomy (NCBI): domain Eukaryota; kingdom Metazoa; phylum Chordata; class Mammalia; order Artiodactyla; family Delphinidae; genus Pseudorca; species Pseudorca crassidens. The sequence goes on from NC_090298.1 coordinate 150,584,384, forward strand.
CATCTGGGGAGGTGTTCCTCACCTAATCCAATTATATTATTTTGATGGGGTTGTACAGAGAGAGGCATAGGAACTCAGCCTAGATAAAAATCATACCCCATTTTTTAGTCAATAATGCAGTTATAAGAGCCATGTCAAGCTAGTTGGTGTTCTTTCCTGGACTCTACATACACTGATGAGAAGAAAGAGGAGAAAAGCCAAATTTCCCATGTGTGGTGAAGCCTAACTGGAGCAGAGCCAGAGGACAGATGACCTGCAGGCTAGCTCTACCCCCATCTCTCTCTCTCTCTCTCTCTCTCTCTCTCTGTTTTGTAAGGCTTTTTTCTTTAACTGCTCTGAGCTAGGTTCTGTCACTTGGCAATCTCAAGTCCTGTGATTGTTTAGACTAGACTCTCTTTCTTTATCTATAATAAAATATCTAGATTTTAGTTACTCTATTATAACTATCAAATTGGCTCATGACATTGGTTCCAGAGAATTCTTCTCAACTCATGATTTCTAAAACCAATGCAAAAATAAAGGAAATAACCACATTTAGGAATTTTATAGTACTGTTACAGAACCACTTCACTTAACCATACTTTTGAAGGACTTTGGAATCATTGTCATCACCCTCCTTCTACAGATGAGGAAATTATGATACAAAAGACTTAAACAATATGACCTAGATTACATAAATTGTTGCCAGAATACTAAAAACATATGTTTCATTAGTTGATCTGGTAATTTGTTCTCTGTTTGCTCTACCAAGTATCTTTATTCATAGATAACTTGTCTACATTATTCTCTTGTTTACCATAGAATTCCAATGTGACTCTGTTTTGTATCTCACTTTGCAGTTATTGAAATACACCAAAAGTTAGTCTGTCAACAATGATTTAGTAATTTAAATTCTAAACAAAACAAAATATTTCATTAGATAGAAATACTAAAGGATGGTTCTAATATTAAGCTTCCATGTTGCCTTCATTCATTTGATTTTGGCCAAAGGGGGAAAAATATTGCCTTTGATCTAGATACTATTAGTATGTGTGCCCATCCTCAAATGAGTTATATTCTAGTTTAGGGAAATAATATAAATGAATTAATACAATAAAAAAATAAATAATACTTCATAGTAGTTGTCACAGATTGAAATTATTTTCCCATTTCTAAGTTTGCTCAATATACGTCTCTCTGATCACAAGCTTTATGAAGATAGGAGCCATGTTCATTTTCTTTACCACTGTTTCTGAGTCCCTATTTTAGTGGCTGATATATAATTATCATTCAATAAATACTTGAGCAGTGAATGCATAAATGAGAGGCACTACTCGGTGTTAAGAGAGAGCAAGGTTACTTCTAGCCGGGATGATTAAGGAAGGTTTTTTTTCTTTTAATAGCAGACAGCATTCTACCTAGGTCTGCAAGACTAATCAGGGTTTGAATGAGATTGGGTTTGAGGAAGGGAGCAGCATAAACATGAGCACACAGGTGCTGAAATACGAAGCAGGTATGAAGAATGTCAAAAACCAGTTTGGTTGAAGTATTTGATATATGAAGCTGAGTTATGGAAAATGAGGTTGGAAAGGAGGTTTGGGACCAGAGGGCCTTTTATTTCAATCTAAGAAATTTTACTTTTATTTTGTAGACAATGGGAGTCGGTGAAGGATGGTGCCCAGAGGAATGAACAGAGCTGTGGTACAGGATGATTAATCTGGGAGATGTCTGCCGACTGGATTAGAATGCGGAGAGATTGGAGGTAAGGGGACAGGTTAGCCATAAATTGCAAGTGAATAACAACGAAGCCTGAAAACAGGGTGCAGGAAGGGAGGAGGGAGATACAGTGGCGTATAGTAATTATTCTTATCATTAACGACTATTACAGCTACAACGATCATTTATTGTTCTAGGCACTAGACTAAGACCACTATTGCATCATTTTTTTTCCACAAAGCAACCTCATCAGGTGTACAATATTAACCCTATTTTGCACTTGAGAACGTGAAGCACCCAGGGCACACTTAGCAATTGGTAGAGCCAGAACTTGAAACAGATAATGTGATTCCTGAACCTAAGCTCAAAGCAACTCTTAGTTATTTAAAAGTTAAATCCAAGGTCCTAAGTAATTCTCTAAATGTGGAGTCAAAAGAGTGGGGGGTTTCTCCTATTTTACCTGTAAGATTTCAAATTTATAATAGTAATAGAAGGAAAGTTTATATTTAGTATATATTTGGTTCATGATGCCTCCAGGGTATCCAATGGAGAGTTCTAGTAGGCAATTTGTAATGTAAGACTAAAGTTCAAAAGAGAGTCTGGGAACGGAAATTTAGAAATGTTAGCACAGAGGAAATATTTGAAATCACACTATTGCCATGATAGAGAGTATACGAAACCAGGACAGAGGGCCAGGGACCAATCTTTGAGAATGTTTCACAGGATGGGAGGAGAAAGGGCAAACAGAATGAAACAAGGAGTATCAAAAGAGACAGAAGGTGTTATGGGTTGAATTGTGTCCACATAAAAAGACATGTTAAAATCCTAACTCTTAATATTTCAGAATGTGAATTTTTTGGAAAGAGGTCTTTATGGATTTAACCAGGTTAAGATTACGGTGGACTTTAATTCAATATGAATGATGTCATTATAAAAAGGGGAGATTTGGAGACAGGCACCCACAAAGGGAAGACGATTAGAAGACACACAGGAGGGCTTCCCTGGTGGCACAGTGGTTAAGAATCTGCCTGCCAATGCAGGGGACACGGGTTCGAACCCTGGTCCAGGAAGATCCCACATGCCACGGAGCAACCAAGCCCGTGCACCACAACTACTGAACCTGTGCTCTAGAGCTTGTAAGCCACAACTACTGAGCCTGTGTGCCACAACTACTGAAGCCCGTGTGCCTAGAGCCTGTGCTCCGCAGCAAGAGAAGCCACCGCAATGAGAAGCCAACACACTGCAACGAAGAGTAGCCCCCACTCACCACAACTAAAGCCCACACACAGCAACGAAGACCCAACACAGCCCAAAATAAATAAATAAAATAAATAAATTTATATATAAAAAAAAAGAAGACACAGGAAAAAGCCACTTGTGTAACTGGATGTGAAGCATCTCCAAGCCAAAAATGTGAAAGATTGCCAGCAAATATCAGAAGCTAGAAGAAGTAAGTATTTCTCCCTAGAGCTTTCAGAGAGAGCATGGTCCTGCCAGAGCCTTGATTTTGTACTTCAAGCCTCCAGAACTGTAAAAAGAAGTGGCTTTAAGCCACCTAGTTTTTGGTACTTTGTGACAGCATCCCTAGGAAACTAATTCAGAACGCAAACCAAGAGATTTTATTGGAAAACATACATGCACACACACACACACACACACACACACACACACACACACACACACACAACCAGACTGTTTCAAAATTATGAATGGAAATGGTCAATAGTCTAAATACTGCAGAGATATCGTTGAGTATAAAGACTGAGCAAATCCTATCTTCTTTGATAATTAGAACTGATTAGTGATCTCTGAGGGGTCAGTTTCAGTGTAGTGGTGTGAGAAGACGCATATTTAAATTTAAATACCTACAAACTAAAGTACTTGAAATACTGGATTGTATGATAAGAACAAGTGGTGAAGACTGTGACAAGCAGAAGACGTCATACTCCATAAAGTCATTCCATTTTAAAAAAAAACATTACTAGGATGGCAAAGAAAAATACATCTGTAGTCCATGAATGCATATCCTTTCTATTAATGAATACGTCTGTTACAACTAATTTTTGAAGTCTGATAATACAAGGGAGAGCAGAGAGAGAAGTTAAGGAAGTTACAGGACCAAAAGAAAGGATATGTTTTAAGAATACTATACATGTGTTATATATACACAATGGAACATTGCTCAGCCATAAAAAAGAATGAAACAATGCCATTTGCAGCAACATGGATGGAACTAGAGATTATCTTACTAAGTGAAGTAAGTCAGAGAAAGACAAATAACATATGATATCACTTATACGTGGAATCTAAAAAAATGATACAAATGAGCTTATTTACAAAACAGAAATAGACTCACAGATGCAGAAAACAAACTTATGGTTACCAAAGGGGGAAGGGGGTGGGGGAGGGATAAATTAGGAGTTTGGGATTCAAATATATATACTACTATATATATACAATAGAAATGAACAAGGACCTACTATATAACACACGGAACTATACTCAATATCTTGTAATAACCCATAATGGAAGATAATGCAAAAAAGAATATATATATATATCTGAATCACTTTGCTATATACCTGAAACTAACACAACATTGTAAATCAACACTTCATTTAAAAGAAAGGAAAAAAAGCTAAAAAAAATACTGTAGAAAATATTGATTCTTCCAGTTCAAGAGCACAGTATATTTTTCCATCTGTTTATGTCATTTTCAATTTCTTTCATGGATGCCTTATTGTTTTTCAAGTGCAGGTCTTTTACCTCCTTAGGTTGATTTATTCCTAGGTATTTTATTCTTTTTGATGCAATGGTAAATGGAATTGTTTATTGAGACTTATTTTATGACCTAGCATGTAGTCAACCTTTGTGAAATATCTATGTGAAGTCTTTTGAAAATAAAGTATATTCTGTAGTTTTGGGGCTTAATATGTGTTAATATGGGTTTGGGGATTTATAAGTGTCAACTAGATCCAGCTGATTGACTGTGTTGTTTATATACCCCACTGATTTTTTTGTATGTTTACTATAAATTATTGAGAAATGGATGTTATAATTTCTGACTAATTTTTTCTTTCCTTCTTATTGGCTCTATCAGTTTTGCTTCTTGTATTCTAATACTCACTTATTAGGTGCAGATATATTGAGTATTGTTATGCCTTTCAGATGAAATGTTTCTTTTATCATTATTTAATGTCCCCTTTTATGTCTTGTAATATTCTATTTTTGAAATTTATTTTGTTGGATATTAATTCAGCTGTGTCAGCTTTCTTATGCTTATGGCTTGCCCAGTATAATTTTTCCATTATTTTACTTTCAATCTATCTATATCTTTGCATTTTAAATGCATATATTATAGACAGCATATGGTTGGGTTTTGCTTTATAATTCTGGTAATCCTTCTCTTTAAATAAGGTATTGAGTTCATTTACCATTCCTATGGACATTCAAAAGGATAAGATGAAGTCTTTGCAAACAATTAAAAAAGAAGAATTCCGACATGTGTGACCAACAGCATCTTCATTGGAATAAACATGACTATTCCGAAGAAGACAATGGTGGTATATTAATAAGTTACTTTAAATGGGCAAAATTACTTTACACAAATGATCTTCATTTAATGTGCAGTGTGTCAATGGAGTGCTTTGACCCTTGGCTTATATTTTTGTTTGTTTTTTCATAAGTTTAATTATGCCCTATGTCTTCATTGTCTTTTAAGATTTTCCATTTTATTTGGGAGAACCCTCCCTATTTCCTACCACATATTTGATTATATCTAAGTTTCTAGAGATCAGATGATAGCTTTTGTTTTATGAGAAGCCAAGAAAAGGAACATTTCTCATATTGTTATTCAGTTAATTTTGGCAAGATTGCTTTTTGCCAGTTTATTCACTTCACATGTGAACAGAAAAAGAAGACAATAAATATTTTAAAAAATAACAGTCTCCATGGAGTCACATTATATTTGGCTTCTGTGGAATGCGTCTGATTGTAGATCTGACAGATGTAAATTAATATGGTAGTACCAATGAACTCATTTAAAGGCATATTTTTCTTTTAAGTATTTTTATTTTAGCAACATTTACTCTTAGTACACTGAAAGTTTTTGAAGAGTTTTACTTGACACTCTAACATTAAATGGCCCTAATTGCTCTGCTATTCTACTGTAGATGGAAGTGGGTAGGGCCATTATATTTGAATTACTTGCTATATTTTCTGTGCAAGAAATATCACAATTGTTCTTTAATTGGAAGACCATAATAAGTAGAAAAAAACACGATGTAAGAACTGATAATTTTGGTAGCTTAATGGGTATTTATAAACTATTTCTTGTCCTTATACATTTGATCATGATTGTACAGCTTTTATTAGAGCCAGAAGTATAAACCAAATCATCTGACAATAATTTTAATGTTTTTCCTATTACAATAAATTCAATACATTTTACCCTTATAACATTTTCTCTTTCTTTTTGTTAGTATGTAGGTCAGCCTTTATTTTTCTTAGCTGGAAGAATGCAAGTGTCCTAATTTGCTTCCCTATCTCTAGCCTCCTCCTACAGTAATTAATCTCAAGCAACTTTGTAGAATGATTTTTCTTAAACCCAACTTGGATCATGTTGGCAACTCTCTACTGTCCAATTAGTCGAGGATGCTTTAAATGTTTCTATCATGCCTCCATTCAAAACTGTCACTATCCAAATTCAGAACAAGTCAGCAGCAGAATTCTGCCTTAGAATCCTTCTAGACTTTGTCTTCTTTTCGTTCACTTTCGATGTGTCCTTTGAAATAAAATTTAAACATTTTCTCCTGTCAGGTCTCATCTAATTTGGCTTTCTGTCTTGGGTCCACCATCATCACTTTTCCCCACTTGAGTTTGAAAACTCAACTCTTGTTTCTAAACTGGCGGTAAATTTTCCCAGTTATTCTCTCACACAACAGTACAGAGGCCTTGTGTCTACTCTAGTTCCAGAAGATTACATCAAAGCTCTCGATAGTAGAGTAGAAACTTGAATTTGCCATGATACGATTCCCATTATGAATGGTTCAAGGTGCAAAGACCCAGTCTGAAGGAGGATATAATTTCTTTTTATTTTGAAACCTTGTATGTATTAGAAATAATTTGGGTGGGAGGGAATTCAGATGGCAGAAACCCAATTCAAACAGGGTCATGTACAAAAAATGATTGTTTCAAATACCTGGAAGTCCAGATTTAAATCTGGCTTCATGCCTGGATGCATTTAGAACTCAAATAATGTCAACATGACTTTCCCCTTCCCTGTATTTCTTTGTATTGCCTACTGTTTTATTCATAATGGGCTTAGGTAGAGAATTTATATATCTAAATATTTCCCACTAAAAAACCCAAGATTGACTCTCATTTGGAATATTTTGGGCCAAAGTTCATTACTGCTTTGTCGTACAGAATGAAATTCACTTATTGATTTTTCTTGCTTTGTTTGTACAACACTGTTAGTTATCTAACTAAAATTTGTTCCTTTCCTTTGCCCAACTCTTAGATGAACCTTGAATTTGTTAAAACATTTATTCCTCCATGTGATTCAGGGGACAGTGAGCTTATTCTTGGGCCAGGAATAAATCCTGACATGTCTAGGCCAAATATTATAACCCCACCCCTTTCGGTAGTGAAGGGTTTAGGAATGAGCACGTGAACTAACTTCAGCCAGTGAGGCATGAAGTATAGTCATCTGGGTGTAGAAATGGGGTTCTAGAAAAGGGTTCCCACTACTAAGAAATAAAAACAAGAAGAAATGATCACTTTTTTCCCCTCTAGACATTCTCATGTCTGAATGTGATTAATAGTACTGAGGCAGTCATTTAACTAATGACCTAAGCATGATGTCATCACAAGAAGAAGAACAAAGTCAAGAAAATCACAGAGAAGGAGAGTTTCAAGGCTGAGGAACTATGCCCATATCCAGCACTGTATTCCAGCTATAAACACCTTTATTGTTTAAGGAAGTCTGAGTTGAGATTTTCTCCTGCAAGCAAAAGCAACTTAATTGACATACCTGTGATGCCTTAGGGGTGTATGTGTGCACGTTTGAGGGTGTGTGGCTCACAAACTGCTGAAAGCAGGTGAGATTCCCATGTTAGTGACTTGAAAAGACTCCAACAGTTTCTTTTTTAAAGGGCAATAACTATGAGTTCCCATTAAAATATGGGTTTTGCTCAACTAATCATTTTTATGGGATATAAAATATATAGTTAGGAAAAATCTAAAAACCTGAATCTCATAAAACACAGAAATTGAGGAGAAAAAAATATATTGTACAGCTATTATTCAGCAATAATAGATGCAAATGCTTGTTCAGGTTTCTTCTAGTGGAAGTAAGAATAAATTAAGAAGAGTTGTGTTTTAGTGTTAATTAAAAAGCAAAAGTGGTATTTTTTTATTGAATTCTCTCTTAGGGACTAATAATTCATATCTTTAAGAATCACAATACCTTGTTGGGAGCATATCAAATAATTAAAACACATATAATGTGGTAAAAAATATTCATTGAGTAAAAGGTGAAAAACTATTAAAATCAAAGACCCTGAATAAGAACAAATATGACTCTAAAATTTCAAACACTCATATACTGTGGTTCATTTCAACTTATGGAAGTGTGTTGGGTTCAGAAGAGAGAGCCATTAGGAAGACAGAAAAAAAGTGAAGAGAGAGAAAGTAAACGAAAAGGAAAAAAGAGAACACCAATGAGCTTATTTTCTAAAGTGTGTAAAGTGTTAAATGCCTTATCAATTATACTCAACACTAAGAAGTTAAGCTGTGGTAAGAAGACCAGTATAGGTGATAGATAAATAGATACATAGACAAAGATAGATATTTGTCCTTTCTGTAACAGCACAGAAGTTCCCCATACCCAAAGTGAACTAACTTTTCTGAAGTTCACTAAGTGGAGAAACATCTTGCCATGGTGATCTGTTCACCTGGCAAAAAAGGAAGTCAGAAGGTGTGATGAAAACTCTGATGGTGTTCAGCAGCTTTCCCTGGTATACAGTGTTTGGCCAGGCAGTGACGTTTCCCTGTTAACTCCATCTCCAACCCCCTCCCTCCTTCCCTTTTTGAATAGCATGGTCTGTCTTGAAATGTCAAGTCTCACTGTGCAATTATGTAATTCACCCTACACTAATCAAGTGATTATGCAATTAGAGATATTATAAAATTTTAGCTGTTTGGTCCTTAATCTTTTCTTGATGGCCCTGGCCATGGAACTCTGCAAAAAGCTCTCTTTTCCGAATTGGACAGCATCTCATGAAGATTCTCTTGTCCAGTTCATCACCTCTGAAATCTTTTGTGGACCCTGATTTTTTTTTTTTTTTTTAATGTGAAGATGAACAAACCATCATTGCAATGGGATGTTAGCTTAATCATATGTCAGTGCATATGGGTCCCTTTCTTCTCTCAGGAAGGGCCTTTGCATTGTTCCTGCTCCTACTATTTTAGGACTATTACCTGATTCTGTACGCTGGTGCTAAGATAAATAAACTTGATTTATGGAGAAAACAGTGGTTTGTTCTTATAGGAATCTATGGTCTTTGAAGGCTTAATCCTCCTGGGTCAAGAGGTGTGCTTGTCATTCAGACCTACAGGACTTTACAGGGTGAAGCCCTTCATTTATCTTTGCTTTCACGTATGTAAACCATCTTCCTTTTTACTCTCTTTGTAGTTTCAAACCAAAGAATACGTTGCTGCTCATATATGAATTAATTTCTACTCATCATGGGCTTCCAAAGTGACTGCGTCAGTAGTGAAATTCAGAGAAAAATATAATGATGCAAGCACACTGAGTTAGTGTCTACAGCAGACAGACGTTAATATCCTATAGCTGATCATTTTTTCTTTAGAAACACATCAGTGTCATCTCATAAAGTTTATACCATTTCTACTCCAAGTATACAGTGCATGAATCAGTGCCAGTCCACAAGCTGTTTGCTCTGATTTATAGTAAAAGAAGTTAAAAATTTGAGAGTAAAGGTTTAGAGACATATAGTAAGTTGACAGTGATTTTATGTCTAATGAATATAACAATAATAAAAAATAGAGTCTACGGGGAGTGGGAAAGAAAAGAATGGTGGGGATAAAGAAAGCATGTAATGAAAATGTAATTCAGGAGACAAAATGGCAAAGATAGCCAATTTCCACATCTGGGAATTCATAACCAAGTAAACATTACACATGGGTGACTCGTGATTTTGTGTGTGTTTGATGCAATGGCCAAAAATTAATGATTCCAGTCCTTCAATTGAACAAACAAATGTTTGAGATATCTGATCATATTAATCATCTAAAGAAAGATGTGTTAGTGTTATTTGTTTTAACAAAATTAAAAGATAAAAATTAAGTTGCATTCAGCACAATGGGTCACTGAAAATTGGAATATGTGATTAAGGTTTGAAGTCAACATCCTTCTATAAATTGTGTCCATTTGTCCTCAAACTTTCCCTTTATACCCAACCTGACTGATTGATTGGTTCACTACTAAGAGTAGGTTCCAGGATTATGATTAGATTAGTTCTGTAAAATGTATTTCACAGAAAAGCAAAAGAGAATAAGGTTAGATAAGAAATAAAATTCCCATAACCTCAAACCACTCCCTGGCTCTGAAATAAACAACAGCAAATTTATATATAAACCAAGATTAAAGTTGAAGATGTCTACCTTGCTGTTCTTGTATTTAATATTCCCCTAGAGAGTAAAAACTTCTCATTAGAGAAATCTAGTAATTTACTTTTAGCTTGTCTGTTAGCTTTTAGATATACCCCTGTGATTTTCTTTTTTAGTGGATGCTCTAGGGACCACAATGTGCATCCTTAACTTATTGCAGTTTACCATATATTAATATTACACAACCCGTATATCACTTGTATGTACAATATAAGAACCTCACAATTATGTAATTCAACTTATACCCTCCCATATTTTGTAATATTTTTGTAATACATTTTATTTACACATAATTATAAACCACAAGATATACTGCTATTATTTATGCTTTGAAAACAATAAATTATTAGTTAAATACACATAAAACTGAGGGATATAAATCTTACATTTACCCACATATTTACAATTTCACAGCTTTTCATTCCTAGAGGTAAATTCTTTTCCTTCAGGCTAAAGGACTTTTAACGTTTCTTTTGGAACAAGTCTGTGGTGATAAACAATCTTAGCTCTTATTTAGCTGAAAATGTCTTAATTTTGCCTTCATTTTTAAAGAGTGTTTTTATTGGACATAGAATTCAAGGTCAACAGCACTTCAAGTCATTTCATCATTTTCTAGCTGATATTTCCCCCTGTAAGTACTGAAGTCACCCCACCCCCAATCTGGATAATTTTAGTATTTCTTTTTCTTTATCATTGATTTTCAAAAATTTGACTATGCTTTACATGGGTGGTTTTCTGTCCACTTATTCTTATTGGAACTTGTTGAGCTTCCAGCATCTTGTGTTGATATTTTTCCAACAGCTTTAGGAAATATTTTTGTCATTTTCTTTTTTTTTTCACGTGTGTTCCCGAGTTTCTTTTTTCATTTAGGACTCTACACGTATGTTATATTGCTTGACATTTTATCATAGCATATCAGAGATAACTGTTCATTTTTTCTCCAGCCTTTTCTCTTTCTGTGCTCAGATTAGATAGTTTCTACTGCCCTGTCTTTTTACATACTGAGGTCCCTCATCTGCTCACTTGTTATGCCCTATTGAACCCATCATTTTTTCCTTTAAATTCTTGAATCTATTTATAAAGACCATTCAAAGTTCTTGTCAGGTAGCTCAAACATCTCTTATCACTGGGTCTATTTCTACTGACTATTTTACTACACTCAACTCTCTCCTCCTGCCCCCACCTCTCTTTATGGGTCACTTTATCTTGCCTTTTTGTATGCCTGGTAATTTTTTATTAACTGTTAGACAGTTGGATGCTATATTGTTAAGAGTCTGGATTGAGTGGTATTTCTTTAAGTAGTTTTGAGTTTTATATGAATAGCCAGTTAATTTATTGATGATTTTTCCTGATTATATTAAGACTTGGTGTAATGTTATCTAGAGTGCACTACAACTAAGGCATGTCCATTTGAGTGTGTTGAATGACGAGGGTGAATGACCTGGTTTGAATGACTGGGGTGGTCAGGAAAATCTCTCCTTTTTGGTTAGAAACCCCAAACCATTTGGTTAGAGTGCCAAAGTCCACAAGCACTGTGCAGCCCCTGGAATATTTGTTCAGCTCAAAACTCTTCAGTCTCTCTTATCTAACAGCCCTCTTGGCATCTTGCCTCAGCATGCATAGTTTAATATCGGGACAAAGATACTGAGGGGTATAAACGCAGATATTTTGCGCTCATTCTCTACACAGCTTCTTCCTCTCTTATATTGTCCCATAATTCCAGTTATTCCAGCAGTCCCAAACTCATCTCTACCTCCTCAGCTCAGTGAGGACTGCCATGGACTTTACCTGCCTATGCTGCCGTGTGGAGACTGACTCCAGGCAGAAATCTGGGATGACTATGGAGCTTGCCTCATTTTTCTCTGCTCTGAGGGATTACAGTCCTGTGTTCCTATTGTGGAATTTGAAATCACTTGCTTTATATACTTTGTTCATTTTTATAGTTGGCATGAGGGCATAATGGTTACTCCATCGTGCTGGAAGTGAAACTTTATTAAAAATATTTAAATGAATATTTTGCATTACAATGAGACACACAGGAATTACTCCTAAGTATAGATTGTCAAGGCCTCCAAATTCTGCTTTAAAAGCGGCATAATAATTTATGAGAGAGACTCACATTTATAATGTCTGATTGTATAAACATTTATAGGGACTTCCCCAGATCCATTAGACTTTTTTTCAAAATAAACACGGAAAAAAATCTTAAGTGTCTACATATAGCAAAATAAAGTATCAGATGTTATGTAGCTCACCTTAGATATATAATTGATATTAAATTACCTCCTTCTAATATATTGGACTTGTGATTAAATTGAAAAAAATATACAGAATTACATATATATACAGTCAAATTATATATTATAAATTATATATGTGTATATATACATACATTTATACAAATACACATATATCTCCAGACTATATATTTGTCTATGCTGCATGAGGCAAGCTGAAAACAGACACAACTTCTTATTTTCCATTATGCTGGTGCACATTGGTATTATGAAGTGCCAAAAAAATATTTTGACTAATACGTTGTGGTTTTGTTCCTATATACATTGATTAAGACAGCATTTCCCAAGTACACTGCATGAAAGAGGGGCTCCAGTATGGAATAAATTTGGAAAACCCTGCAAGCTACCTCCTCCTTCCCTCGGAGGGTCGCAATTTACATCAGCATATTAAACCCTCTGAGAAGCCCTCATGCGAAGACATGAATAACTCTTTTAATCTCACTTTTTCCACATTTACTTGATCAAGGGCTTACTTTGATGCTTCACTCATTACCATTTTGAGGTTTGGAAAATACTTCTTTAGGTGTGTTTAGTAGTGGTAGTATAATAGCAAAGTTTTCTCTAACTTTTGAGGACAAGTGGGAAAGTTGACATTGCATAAAGTGATTATATTAAAGATAGTAGACAAAAGCCTTCCTGATGATAAAAAAAAAAAGTGGGACTCTGGAGGAAACTGCTTAAGTCAAGAGTGAGATGCAAGTCAAGACTGAGAAAGGTTATAAACGGGGCAAAGTATGTGTACACTTGTATCTTCTTCTCCAATTTGGTTCTCTCCATGTCCCTGGGTTCTCAGTTAGACATGAGAATGAAACATTTCTACTATCAGCTCCTGAGTAGAATAGCTAAGAAGCTGATCCTCAGCCTCTTCTCCCTCATACCTTTTTTATACTGAGAGCGTTGCTGGATGAACTCCAGTGGATACCCCAAATCTTCAAAGTTTGAAGAGCCCTGGGATAGTATTTCAAATGGAAAAAAAAAAAATTCAAGAATGTATTTTATGGCACATACAAAGGGCAGTCAGGGGAATTTTTTGTTTCTTTGATGAAGGGCCTCCCAAAACATTTCTCAACTCATATCACATAATTAACTGATTCCCTTTACATGCAGTTGTGAATAAGTATGGTAGATGAAGAGAGCACTCTGGTCTTGTGGAAAATATAGTGCATTTGGAGGCAGAAGATATAGAATGAGGTCTCTGCTTCATCAGCTATTGCCATGGGATCTGAAACAATTTACTTAGTCTACCAGGCTCAGTGTGTTCATCTGTAAAATGGACCTAGTAAAACCTGGCCCAGAGGTGTGCTGACAGAGAAATATAAAATGTTTGTGAATGTGCTCTTTAAACCATGAACTTTTAAGCCAATATAAAGACAATATTATTATTTTCTAGAAAATATAAAATATAGGTGTTTGGAGACAATTCTTCATGGATCTGTCATATTTTGGCATGTCTTGGAGCAAGCTATTGTTCTGTAGTATCTTTTCAAGGGTGTTTGTATAGCAAACAGCCTTGGACTATAGAAACAATATTTTCTTCTGGAAAGGGCAGAATTCCTTAGGACCTTGGAAGAGAGAGATAGTGTCTCCCTTTGGAATAAGGGATAGGCATGCTTACTTTCCATTATAAAAGATTTGGGCTCCCTAAGACCAGGGTTCCTCTCCTATAACACCTATAACACAACCCACTGTGTATGCAGGTGTTGCCAGGCATCACCCTGTGGAACTTGGAGCTCTAGAAGTGGCATAAAAATGCTGATACTCTGGCTCCTGCTATTTCTATGATAAATAAAATTATTTTTCTCTGATCCAGTTTTACATGAAGTCTAAATTGACATTTATTGACACTAGACAGGTATCTTTCTGGAATAAATTGTGTTTAGTCTAGCCTAGAGACAGAAAGTTAGAGTTCACATGACCTTGGACATTCTATTGATATAATTAAATTATCTCTTTCCAACATATTTGTGTCTTGTGATTAAAAGAAAAACACATTCAAGATTCTGATTTTTGTATGTTTTGTATTTACTTCCTAGCCAACAATATATTGAGAGGCAGTGAAGAGGATGCTGAATTAGACCTTTAAAAAACATATGCCAAGAAAATTCTGTCTTTACAAAGTAAAAGGAAATTTTGACCTTCTTGCTACTATATCAGTTATGTAAATAAAAATCAGTAAATCCTTCAAATTAGTAGTATTATTTTGAATAAATAAACAAATATTAAATAAAAATAAAGCAGTCAAAGACCTTAAAATTAATTCACATTTCTCTAGGGATTCTAATATGTCTCCATTTAAATATTTTACATTCTGCCTGGAATCAAAAGGAAAAAACAATATTTACCTACCCTATCTATTTTTACAAAATATAAGCTCATAAGATTCTTGTTAAGGGTTTCCAAATCAAGAATGCTGAGATGTACTTAATCAATTAGTGAGCTCCTTTAACCAGTGTGCTTAGGGACAATTTTTCCTTGTTTTTTACTTTACCTAAAAGTTCTCAAGACATTTAACCAATACCTAGTGTAGTCATTCTTTACAGTAAAAGATAAGAAGGCAGTTATAATCCTAGGAATGGGAACATCTTGTACACACATGCACATTTCTTCACCCTAGAGTAGATTTAATTCTGTTGCAAATGAAAACAAATATAAAGGACATCACCTCTCAAATTATTCTCAGTGGTCATTGAGCTATCAATCCCTTACGCCTAGAGTTCAGTCTCCCACAAGCACAAAGACTATCTCTTTGCTCTAATTAAATGTGATCCAAACAAATTCTATTTTAATATCAAGTCTGAATTTCAGATCAGCTTCTCAAATAGGGAAACTAAAGTAAGAAGATAAATTTGAGATTTATTTTAGACATTCTAATTCAGACATTCTAATTCGGAATGTCTCGTATTTTCTGTAATTTCTTTACATAACTGAAGCACAGAGTGTGGCAGGGATTTGCCCTGAGCCTGTATAGCTATATCATGGTGGGGCCGCTATGGGAACTTTCCTGATACCAAAAAAAAACAAAAAACAAAAAAAACATTCTGTAAGCCTAATTGTGACACGGAAAATGAAGACATTTATGTTTCTTTCTTGTCTGTATATTTCAAAAGGCTCAATTTTTATATAAGATTTAAAGAGTTGGGAAG
The DNA here is from genome assembly GCF_039906515.1 of Pseudorca crassidens. Lineage (NCBI taxonomy): Eukaryota > Metazoa > Chordata > Mammalia > Artiodactyla > Delphinidae > Pseudorca > Pseudorca crassidens. The sequence goes on from NC_090298.1 coordinate 150,600,213, forward strand.
GTTATTGGATTTAAAAAATTGTTTTATAACCAAAGTCCAATGTGTTCTATTTAAGGGAATAAACTAAGAAGCTGTAATTTAAGTCAGATTTGCGAGTGCTCAAATATGAAGCTTTATTGGATTTTCAATTATAATTAACAGAATAATAACTAAAGATTTAAACAGAAACAGAAATGACGGTACTATCAAACACCTACTTCATAATTATTTGAACAACAAAATGTTTTTGAGCTTCCCACTTATTTATAATCCTGGCACGTTTTTTTAAATGCCTGTCTATGTATCAATCTGCTTAATTATTTTACAGCTCTCCACGAGACAAAAACAGCTCAAAAAATAATCTCATCCAGGTGACAAACTAGAAGCAAGAAGAATATTAGTGGGAGGTCAGATTACACAAGTAAAGCTGAAAGACTAGGCAAATGCAAAAGTATTTGAAAGTTCTTGTGAATTAAATCCCTAGTCAAAGGGTATTGCCATAACCCCAAAATGTCAATTTAGGACTTAAATTCAGTGGATTCATAGTAATCTTATAACTGAAATGTGGGAATGACTTGGAAAACTCTCTTTAGGGAGCTATTGCTGAATAAAAGCAGGTCTCTGCCATTTTCCCATAAATAAGGCTACGTATAATTTTCATTTGGCATCCTATCAATCTTATATTTGGTTTGACCAGTACATTTTCATTTCATTCATCATTTAAAGACAGATAATCAGAAAGTCATTAGATTGGCTGACACCAGACCCTTCGCTCAATTGTATCATACTTGAGCACTGCAGAGCGTGTGCCAGATCTAATGGATAATGAATATATTATGTCAGTAGAACTGTCTCAGTGAAGCTCCAGGGGAATTGACAGAGCGGGTTGTGGTAGTGACACATAGGGTCATAGATGTTGCACTAATTTACTGATGGAGTGATTGTGTAATTAGGTAATCAATGATGGGTACTGTGCTGTTTGTGGGCATCTCACTCTGTAAATGGAAAGGGTATATGAGTGGACCAGTCACCTTTAATTCAACATAGTTTAGAAAGACCAGACTTAACTTGGGACTGAGCATATAGTTATTGTTCACCACTGCAGTACAAATGTCTTGGGATGGAAAGACAAATATGCAGACATGAGCCTAGTTTGGTTTTAATAAGAATATGCAGCACAGCTCTTATATTACCTTTGCATCATAGCCTGGGCAGGGTCATTTTTCTTGCTTTAGAATAATGAAATCAATGCAGAAGTACAGAGATACTCTTATTCCATGATGTTCCACTTAGAAAAATCTCCTTTTCTTTTATAATTAACTATATTCAAGATTTTTTTCAGGTCTAAGAGATACTTAAGCACATAATAATAATGATGATAATAATAATGTTGATAATAATCACTATATTATTATATACAATTACTGAATTATTTGAAGTTCAGAATTTTCTGATTGCTTCTCATGAATTATCTTATTTATTCAAAACAATCCTGGTAGATAGATATTATTATTATTATCCCCATTATACAGATTTAGAGACTAAAGCATATATTAATCTAATGACTTGCCAATACCATGATGTAGTAAATGGCTAAATCAGCACTCAAAAGTAACTGTATAACTTTAAAATCCATACTTACAGCTATACTCCCTTAATATCTTTTGGGGCTGGCTGAAATCCATTAATGTAATGTTTTTCTGGGTTTTTTTTTTGTTTTGTTTTGTTTTTGCGGTACGCGGGCCTCTCACTGTTGTGGCCTCTCCCGTTGCGGAGCACAGGCTCCGGACGCGCAGGCTCAGCGGCCATGGCTCACGGGCCCAGCCGCTCCGCGGCATGTGGGATCTTCCCAGACCAGGGCATGAACCCATGTCCCCTGCATCGGCAGGCGGACTCTCAACCACTGCGCCACCAGGGAAGCCCTGTTTTGTTTTGTTTTGATTTTTGTTTTTTCCCACTACTTGGGCTCACCATTTACTTACAGCTCCAGTTCTACCAAATGATATCTCTTTTTTTTTTTAACCAATTTTTTAAACTGAAGTATAGTTGATTTACAATTTTGTGTTAGCTTCAGGTATACAGAAATGTGATTCATTTATACACATACATACATACACACACACACACATATGTATTTTTTTTTTCTTTTTCAGATTCTTTTCCATTATAGGTTATTACAAGACACTCAATATAGTTCCTTGTGCTATACAGTAGGCCCTTGTTGTTTTTCTACTTTATACATAGTAGTGTGCATATGTCAATCCCAAACTTGTAATTTATCTCCCTTCTATCCCTAATATCCCTTCTGGTAACCATAAGTTTGTTTTCTGTGATGTATTGTTTTTTTTAAATCTCATTTTCTCTTATAAAGTCAGTTTCTCACTCTAACATTTATGAAAGGCATGCTAGAGAATATGCAATGTGATAGATTAAAAAAGGAAAACCAAGTTATATATAATGTTCAAGGACACAAGCCAAATAGTGTTAGAGGTATAATAAGGATGTAAATCTTTTGATGCATGGCATTCATCTGGTACACTGGGAAATTTGATAAAATAATACAGAACACTTAAAGTTCTATGCATTTTATTTTTACCATTACTAATAATAACTAAATGTTGCCCATTACAGTTCACATAAACCTCAATTATATTCCATCTTGTGCATAAAGATTATAGCAATTGATTACATTTACCTAGGTAGTGATTAATATATTTATGTCAATCTAGACATACTATGATTTTGGTTATTTTACATAGGAAGATGAGCTTTTACAAATTAGTGTGTATTTTTAATATTAAAAAGTTTCATTTAATATTTAACTTATGTGTAATGGACAGTCTGAAGAAGCATTTTATTCATGAAAGATTAGAATTCAATAAAAAATTACAAAGAATATCATGTATAGAACCAAGTGATCAAGAGGGAGTGGGAGTAGACAATAGAAATGGAACCACAAGTGACCCAGATATTGGAATATCAGATATAGAGTTTTAAGTTGCTAAAATAAATATGTATCAAAAATAGATGGAAAAATGGAGATATTTACATGGTGAGTAGAATCAGTATGAAATAGTCAAACAGAAATTGTAGAAGTCAAATGTGAATTATCTAGCTCTAGATTAGATATAGCAGAAAAGAGGATTAGTAAACTGAACTATAAATCAATAGAAAATATACTGAAGCACACTGAACAAATTTTTTTTAAAGGAGTAGGAAATACATAAGACATGCTTGAAAGGCCTATCCTATCTATAAGTTAAATTCCAAAAGGAGAAGAAAGAGGATGTATTAGTTTCCTATTGCTGTGTAATAAATTACTACAATACTTAGTGGCTTAATAACAAAAAGTATTTATTATGTCAAAATTTCTACATATCAGGAATCTGGGCGAGGATTATCTGGATGCCCTTATTTCAACATCCCTAGTTAGATTCCAGTCACATTAACAACTAGAGCTGCAACCTCATCCGAAAGTTTGATGGAGAGTCTGCTTCCAAGCATGTTTGTTATTGGCTGGGAATCACTCAGTTCCTTACCATGTGGGTCTCTTCATTGGGAAAATTATACCTCATACCATGGCAGCTGACTTCTTAAAGAGGAAGTAAGAAAGAAAGAAACAGTAGACCAAAGCCACAGTCTATTTATAATCCAGTCTGCAAAGTGACCTACGATTAGGTTGACAATATTCTACTCATTAGAAGCAACTCACTATGTCCTTCCCACACTCAAAGAAAGGTAAATATATAACATGATGAATTACCAAAGGAAGGTACCATTGGAAGCCATCCTAGAGGTTACCCACCACAGATAGAATAAAGCATAAGTAGTATATGAAGAGATACCATAGTGAACATGAGAAAAATGCTTCTCAGATCTCTGACTGCAGGGAACATAAGAGACATACAATTCATCTGAAAGTAACACCCTGTTCACATCGAGGCCACAAGTTCAATAGCCTGATCCCAGACAATGACTATATCCTGCATGAATACTAAGACAGACATGTTTCTGGAAGAGACAAGTCTCTTATGGGTGACTGTGGCTCAAGGACTGTCCAATGACCTTGGCAAGCTTTCCTTAGGACTTCACTGTAAGTCTAAGATACTTTCACTCAAACTTTCTCTTCCTTCTCCTTTATTCAGAATCAGACATGAACTTTAGTCCAATAGATCTTCTACTTTCTTCTGGATCCTTACTATTTTCTCTCACAGACATTTCTTCTAATAAATTTCTTCTTGCACAAAATTTCATCTTGGTATTTCCTTCTTGTAAGACCTATACTAACATAGATACTGGCTAAAATTATTCCAACATTAACATATATAAAGTCATAGTTTGAAGGAGCTCAATAAACCCCAAGCAGAATTTTTTTAAAAAAAAATTCTGTAATCTAACACAAAGAAAAAAATATTTAAAGCAGCCATAGGGAAAAAGGATGCACTATTCTTTTCAAAGAAGAAATAAGCCTTATGGGTTACTTTTCAAAAGAAACTATACAAGTTAGGTGACAATGGAACAACTACTTAATAACAGAAAATATCTATCATGCTAGTACTCCATAACAACAACAAAAAAAATTCTTTAATAATTATGGTAAAATATAAACATTGCTACACAAACAAAAATAAGAATTTGTCACCAACAGACCCATATTCAAAAAATACTAAATACTGATTCCAGATGGAGAGACTAATTCAGGAAGAGATGAAGAACATTAAAGGATATATATGTGTTCAGTGTAAACGAATACTGACTTCTTAAAACAACAATAAGTAGTTCTTGTGTGTTTAAAACATACTTATTATTAAAATACATGACAAAAAACAGTACAAAAGGAGGTGGGAATATACATGGAGTTAAAGTATTATAGGGTCCTAAAGTACAGAGAGTTATAAAATTATTATTTTAAGGTAGATGCTAATAATTTTAAAAATGCATGTTGTAATTTCTAGGGTAATCGCTAAAATATTTTAAAATAAAATGAATTAATAAAAATGTTTGATTATTCCAAGAGAAAGAAAGTTGGGAGCAAAAAATGAAGAAAAACAGTTGGAAAAAAAGAAATCAAAGAGCAAATTATTAGATTTAAACACAAATATATTAGTAAGTACACAAAATATAAGTGAATAAAGTATGTCAGTTAAAAACCAAGATTGTCAGATGGGGAAAAAGTAAAATGTAACTACCTGGTCTAGAGTTTATGATACACTTAATAAATGTTCATAGAGTGAATAAGTTTGACACAAACCCTCCCATCTAGGCCTACAATGAACTGTAGCAGGAAGTAGTTATATATGACATATCAACAGTCAAGGAACGAATGTCATCTACTCTATCAAACTCTGAGTTTGGCGATAATATTAACTTCTATGGCAAAGGCAAATATGCTATGCTTTTAGAAGACAATAGCACTTTTTTTTTTTTTTTTTTTTTTTTCACTGCTGTGGCCTCTCCCGTTACAGAGCACAGGCTCCGGATGTGCAGGCCCAGCAGCCATGGCTCACGGGCCCAGCCGCTCTGCGGCACGCAGGATCCTCCCGAACCGGGGCAAGAACCCGCGTCCCCTGCATCAGCAGGTGGACTCCCAACCACTGCGCCACCAGGGAAGACTGACAATAGCACTTTTATACTAGCATGGTGAGAGTGTTCAGACACTGTCATGATGCAGTGTCCTATCTCAAGTGCTATGCAAAACTATCGTGAGAAGTAAATGATACCTGAGACAATTTAAACTCGGCCTGTTTTGGTTCAAGAATCACAGGAGAAAGTTTGGTTTAAGTGAGGAAAAACATCATACTTTTGAAAATTCTAAACAAAAATTTATGAGGGCAGAATGTAATAAATGAATAAGAACTAGCCAGGATATAAGAATTGATATTCTCAATTTTGGTTCTTTTACAAGGTATCACGGGACTGTTCCAGGATTGTCAAGATTCAGTTTCTTCTGGAGTTGGTAAAATAACTGAATTTCTTTTCTTCATAATCACTACCTCCCTTATTATATTCCCTACATACAAAAACAAAAGTAATCTTCCCTCTTCATCTCCTTAATCCCCACTCCTTTTTTTTTTGATGGTGGGGTCAGAGGAATTTTCTAATGGTACTGTAGTTTGAGAGGGAGGAATATAATTTTAGTAAAATAAGATATACAAGAAATTTTAACATATTGTTAACTTTCATAATAAGAAAAAGCTAATTGTCTTCAGATTCCCCACTATGATGGCTTCTGGTCCTCCTCTTCTTCATCCTGAAGAATTTAAGGGTCTTTTTTTATCATATTGCTTCAGCCTTTATGTTACCTATGCTATGCAATCTGACAGCTTCTAATAAATTGGTATTAGTCCAGTTATTCTGTGGGCTGTCAACATGTTCTGATTTTCCTAAATATCTAGTAGAGATCCTCACTACTTATATTAGAATATTCTGATTCTGATAAAAGATCTGGCAAAAAGAATTTGATGGGACCTTATTTATTTATTTTTTATTTATTTGTAAATGAGGCAGAGATAAAATGTCTACTTTGTTCAAAAGCAAAATAATTTCAGAGAAAGAAAATTAAATGGCAGAGCTTCTATGTGTGTTCAAGATACCAGAGATAAAAGTAAAACAATGTTCTAGATTATTCAGACCAGAGAAACAAGATATTAAACATTTTCCAAGGGCAAATAGTTTTTATTATATGGAAGCTATGTTGAACTACTCCCTTCCTCATTTTCAATTTTCTAAACAGCTTTAACCCTGGTAGCCAAGCTGACAGCACAGTATGTCCAACTATGTGATAGAGGTGATTTTTTAATAAGATTTTTCACTGCTAAGGAAGTAGCAATACCCCAGTTTCACAGCACTAAGCTTTATTCTCAGGATGAACTGTCATTTCATCTATATCAGTCAAAGAACTACTTTCTTCTCCCTGTATAGCAAAACTCCATGTTCTCATAATTTGAGAACTAAAACATTGCGAACAACAAAAGGCCTCTGACAACTTTACTGTCTGTCATAAATCAATCTGGGAAGATCAAGTGACAAAATATGAAAAGTCAAATACATACTTCTGTTAAAATGATAGTATTCACTGTATATTTAATGTACCTATTTATTTTTTCTAACTTACCAATAAGAAAAAATGCTTGATGCTTGATGGGGGGAAAGTCATATTGCACAAATAAAGCAGAAAACACATTTTAAGACATAAGCATTATTTTTTTTCAGAAAATCAAGCTAAATTTTTTAAACAATAACAATATGTAGAATAATCACAGCAAGCAATAGATCTGAACATTACAAGTATATTATTAGGGCCTGAAGAGGGCCAACCTATAAGAAATGTCCATGTTTTAAAGTCAAAATGACTGAATACTAGCATTTCAAATGATTCATTGTAATTATCAGTATAATCCCAGTAACACTCAGTTTTCCAATGATACAGATTTGGAGCATATTTTATAAAATCTAATTTGTAATTTCTGAAATTATAGAGCCTGACTAAAGGATAGATAGTGATGTCCAGGACACATTCACAATCATTCTTGAAGAACTGACAGAGGGGGCAGTCATCATCTTCCCATATGAAATGCTCAAGAGAAAACAAGGACTGAATAGATGGACTTTGTCATGTTATTATTAAAATGAGTAAGATTAGGGGAAAGGGGGATAAGAATAAGAGAATATCTTCTTTCTCATATTAAGCAATGTAAATTGCCAAGTCTTTGTCTACGCATTAGCCTAGAATTTTGCTATTTTCACTGAAAGGAAGTACTGCTTTTTTTTCCTTTAAGGTCTTGAATTAGATGGCTAATAATCCTTTTATTTATTGACAACTTCCTGCTTTATTTTCCTCCTTACTGCTTGTCACATTTAACAAACCGTAATTTATAATTATTTATGTTTATTGTCTATCATCATCCTATATTGTAAGCTTCCTGAAGGCAGGGGTTTCACTGCTATTTTCTGAACAGCTAAGGTACTGTTTGGCATTCACTTAGCACTTAATAAATCATTTGGAATGAATGAATAAATGAAAGAGTGAATCAATTAAATAAAACATAGGGAAAGAGAATTAAAAAGGAGAAAAGATAGCATAAACTGTAATGGTAAAAGAGAATTTACCTTTATAAGCAATAATTATAAATGGAACTTCAATAATCTGGATGAAATAAAGAGATTGTCAAAATGAACTAAAATAAACACATACACACACAAGCTATGTAGTATCCAATTTATATAATGTGAACAGGGATATGCAAAGATTGAAGAGAAATGAGAAAAGTTTTACCATGCAAATACTAGTTAAAAGAAACGTTGTAAATATTTTAACATTAGACCAATAAATCATAAGGTTAAAAACATCTTTATAAATAAAGAGAGTTACTGTCTAACAATAAAAGACTCAATTCACTAGAAAGGTAAAAGAATTCTAAATTTCATGAACCTAATAACTAAGCCTCAAAATGTAATAAAAATGTATAGAATTTGACAAATCCACGATCATACTGGGGGATTTTAACACACCTCTATTATTAATTCCTTTACCAAACAGAACAAAAATAAATAAATTTTAAAAATCTAGTAATAGTAAGGACAGATAAAATTTTAATGGCCTGTTTATCTAGCTTGATCAAATGGATATATAATGGAAAATTGTCCTCAACAGTTATACAACAGACATTCTGCCCAAACATACATAGAATGCTATTTTTAGAAAAGCAAAAGTTTTCTAAGCTATAATACAAATCTCCGTCCAATTAAAAGCATCAGAATCACACTGACAACATTCTATAATTGAATGAAAATTAAGATAGAAAAAAAAGAACTAAACTTCCAAAAACATTTGGAAATTTAAACACGTTTTTCTAAATACTTCATGCATTAGGGGGGAAATGAAAATAAGAATTATAAAATAGTTACAAGTGAATAGTGTTGTAAATAATTATGGGATGAAGTTAGGTAGCTATTAGGAAAAAAAAAAAAAAAAAAACAGCCTTAACATTTATGTTAAGAATGAAGAAATGCCAAACACTAATGATCTAAGAATTTATCCAACTCAAGAAATTAGAAAACAAACAGAATAAATCCAAAGGAAAATGAAGAAAGGTAATTGTACAGAAAATACTAAAAAAATACAACAACAAAAAACTACATCCAATTTTAGCACCTCATTTCCCCCCAAAAAATCTAGTCCACATGGTACTACTAAAGATAAAAAAAAGAAAGTGAGAGAGAGGTTGTAGAAATTGAAATGGAAGATACAAAATTGATCTTGCTCACAAATATTGTTTGTCTACCTTGTAAACTTAAGAGAGTTTATAGAACAAAATAAGTTTACTTAGAATTCAGTGAGGTAGTTGGGTATAAGAGCAATACATAAAAATTAATAGTATTACTACGCACCAACAAGAAGCAGATGATGTAAAAGAAAAATACAATTTACAATAGTAACAAAACCTTTAATGTACTTATGATTAAAGCTATTCAAAATGTAGATGACATACGTAGAGAAAACTTTATGAATTAAAAAATAAATTATAAATTAACAGAAAGGTGTATACTGACCAAGGTTTAGAAATGCAATGATATATATGTATAAATTATATCCAGATTTCTGTATAAACACATGAAAGTTCAATCAAATTCCCTAAAGGTGATATTAAAAATGTATAGAGGAACAAAAAACCAAGAATAGAGAAGACACTTCTGAAACATAAGAATAAGGGAGAACGCCTTGCCCCATGAAATACTAAGATTATAGAAACACTGTTGCATTAGAGCAGTGGCAGGGACAGGGGCAGACAGAGGTGAATTAAGGCTAAGAGAGCTGAATTCCTTAATAGCACTGTCCAACAGATCTTTCTGTGATAATGAAAATATTCTACATCTGCAATGTCCGATAAAATAGAGACTAATCATATATGGCTAGTGAGTACTTGAAATGTGGCTAGGGAAACTAGGAAACTGAATTTTTAAATTTTGCTTAATTTTAATTAAATGTAAATGTAAATGTAAATAGCTGCTTTAACTACTGGCTCCCATATTAGTCAGCGAAGCTCTAGAAGCACGCATATGTGGAAACAATATTTAAGGTCATTGCAGATAAACAGGATAGGTGCTAAAAGTATGGATTAGCCACATGGATCCCTACCTCACAAAATACAGCCCAAATTTCACATGTATTAAATTTAAAAAACAGGAAAAACAGTATTATATACAGAAGAAACTCTAAGATAGGAACTTTATTATTTCCCCAATGTAGGAAAGGCTTTCTAAAATAAGATATAGGGACTTCCCTGGTGGTCCAGCAGTTAAGACTCTGTGCTCCCAATGAAGGGGGCTGCAGTTTGATCTGGTCAGGGAACTAGATCTCACATGCTGCAACTAAGACCTGGCACAGCCAAATAAATAAATATTTAAAAAGATATAAAAAGACAAACCATAATGAATTACATTTTAAACCTTGTGTGTGTCAAAAGTTACCATAAGCCCAATGACAAAAGATAAACCATAGACAGAGAGATGGTATTTGTAGCCCATATAACCAAGAAAGTTTTCGTGTCCCAAATAAAGACTCATAAAATCCACTTAAAAAAAATTAAAGAAACAACACAAAGGAAAAAGGCAATTCACAGAAGATTCTATGTGAAGTATCAATATGTATACGAAAGATACGGAAACTTGCCAATCATTAGGAAATACAAGATAAACCAAATTGGAATTTCCTATCAATCAAATGGACAAACTTAAAACTGACTGACAATTTCATGAACTGGCAGGCATATAAATCCATAGTAATTCTTAGGCAAAACTGGTAGGAAAGCAAATTATTATAACCGCTTTTAAGAGAAAGGTGGCAGAAGCTAGTCAAGCTGAAAATGCTTATAATTTGTCACCTATCAATTACATTTCTAGGGAGTCTAAAGAAATACTTTTACAGCCATAGATGAGGGAAGCATTGCCTGTGATGGTGACAAAGTGAAAACAACCTAAATGTCTATCACAAAGGAATAAAGTGTGAATATTTTTACAGTGGCACATTATACAATCATGAAAATAAATGAATTATAGCTACATCTATTAAGGTATCCTACAACTATGTTAAGAAAAAATAGCCCTGCAGAGGAACAATGCAGTGTGATTTGATTTTAGAGCTTTTTACTTCATTTTGTTGGAGTACATGTGTGTGTATGTATGCATATGTGATATCATATACCACATATATTAAAAGTATAAGGAGAATTTTGGAATGTGAGCACACATTTCAGGATTGTTGTTACTTAGAAGTATGCACTTACATAATGCACTTACATAATGGTACACACACAAATACACTCACAAAATAATAACGTTAGTCTAAAGTTAGAATGAGGATATAATTTCTGAATTTTTTCTTTTCTTAATCTCCAAATTATACGAATCTTTCCTCTGTTGCAGCTCCCAAATGCATACCAGGAAGATTAAAGTGTCATCCATCTCTCAAAACTATCTTCATTTAAATCACTGATGAACCATTAAAAAAATGTAGGAAGGAAGGAAGGGAGGAAGCGAGGCAGCAGAGAGGGAAAGAAAGGAGGGAGGGAGAGAAACATAAAGTATTTCACAATCTCCATCTATCACCATATTGCTAGGATTTTTTTGCGTATTTCAGATCTATTCATTTAATATTGTTTATTGACTAATAGATGTATAGTTTTAGATTTATAACTATCTGATATCCCTCTCATTTAAGTATTACTGTCTGATCAAGATTTTTTATTTTTTTTTAATATAAAGTTTGATGTGAAGGTTCTATCAAACATTACTGAATTCATTAGATTACTCCCAAAGGTCATTTGGTGAGTGGAAAACCTACTATATATAGGCAAGGGGTCTTTCAAACATCTCTAGCTATCCTTTTCAGTGGAGGGGAAAAAAAAAAAAATCACCATGCCTCCAATTGCTGCGTTACATTCTTAATTTCAGTTATTACATGGCCGTCTAAAAGCATTTCACAGGTGTTTGCTGGAACTCATTAGACTATTTGGAACTCCTTCATGCTCCCTAAAAGGCAATTAAAATGTGTCTGCAAATTACCTCATGTGGGCCAAAGCACAGCTGCCTCTTCCCCCAGTTACTATGCAGTGTTTCCAAACACCAGAAAACTGCTTGGAAACCATCAGTTTGCAAAGGCAAAAAAGGGCCTTTGGGTGGCTTCCTTTCTTCTCATCCCCAGATAGACCCATTCACTTGGGGTCCGTTGCCAAAACACAAAATAAGGCTGTTAAATGATAGAACAGGCTGATTACAAAGAGAGCTTTAAGGGTGTATGGATATAATAAAGACTTAACTGATCCAATGAACTGGTGGATTCAGCTTTTAAAATCCTTTTCTTCTATAATAAGTGTCAAACAGAGTGTGTGTTACTGAATTGGAAATTCTGTGACTCGTTTAAGGATTGAGCACTGGCTTTCTTGTGCTGTGAATCTCATAGTGTCTAAGTAAAATCTGCTAATTTCTCTAAGTAACAACATCATCATCGTATCAATATATACTCCTAAAATACAGTCTGTATATGTAATCCTATATCAGGAAGAAGGTCTTCCTTATTTCTGGAGAAATTTTACTTCTGCAAGCATAAAAGGGACATTTACTGAGCAGTCATGAACATCCTCACGGCAATCCTTTGCATTAACTACTCTATTTAATCCCACTGTACAGATCCTGACCCTGAGACTTAAAAAGGGCACAGCCCGAGTCAACTGGCACTTGGTAAAGTGGGATTCAAATAAGCTGATTCCAAATCACAAGAACTTAATCAAACATGCACCCAAGGTAACACAAAATATGTCTCTAATTATTCCATTTATATTAAACTTTTTCTTTGTCCAATTTTTAATTAGAATTATTTCCTGTGAACTTGAAGTGCACCAATTGATTTCACTTTATAGCTGAGTTTCTTGATTTCAATTAAATCATTATAAATCATGTATTTTGAAATGGTATAACTTAAAGTGAAAACAAAAATTAAGAAATAGGAAACTTTTATTTTTCCAAAATTTTGTGCCATAAAATCAGCATGTATAATCATACTAGAATACTACAATCATCAAAATGTTGAATCCCATCAAAATGAATGATTTAAATGTTTTTAAAAGTTCTGTTTTTCTAATCAGAGGTTAAGCTACAAACTGGTGACGTGGAGAGGGAAATTTCCTCCCTACTCCCCTTCAATTCTTTTGGCTGGCCTAATAATTAAATTGACAGAAAACAGATTAACAGGAGGGGAAAAACATTTAATTTGTGTGTACAGAGGTTTCATAGAAATAGAACCTAAGCAGTGACCAGGGGAGGCAGCTTTTATATTTTCTAGACAAAGAAATGAATTTGTGAGGAATGAACAGGATGAAGAAACTTAGGCTTGGGTGCTTAAGTAGTGTAGAATCTAAACAGAGCTTGGGCTTGGCGTAGTAAATTAATAAAGGAGTAACCAGATTCATCTCTACAGCCTTCTCAGCCCTGAATTTCCCGTCTCTGATGGTAAGGATGTCTCTCTACCTCCTGGTACAGGGAGGGTAACTTTCATAGGGGAGATTTATTTCCTGTTTTCAAGGAGACAGAGGAGAGGGTCAGAATGTCCTTCTTGCACCAGCTGTTTCTCAAGTAACTTTAATTCAAAAATAATCAATATTCCATTTTGGCATATTTTGGGGTGGCCTGCCTTAAGCCTCAACACTGGTATTCTTGCATCAAGAAAATTTGCACCTTCAAGTTAGGAGATGTGAGATATAAAGCAAGTGAAGTGAAATACAGCTAAAGATATCCATGGAAAACAGCAAAATTGTATGGAAGAAATTTAATATTTTTCCAGATAGTATGCAAGACACAGATCCCAATAACTTAATTGGAATGCCGTTAAGAATAACTAAATGATGACTGCAAGCTATTTTGTAATTACAAAGCGCTAAATAATAAAAGTTGGCTAATTACTGTTAAAAAAAATGTGTGGATGATTACTGGAAGGGGAAGAATAAGATGACAGTGATGGGTTTAATATCTAAATTAGTAATCCTCTTAACCACTTTATTGCTGGCCGATTAAAGAGATTCCTAAAATTTTAAAGAAAACGTACTGGTAGCTTGTTATACCTTAGTTTGCAACACAAAATTCCACATGGCAGAAGGAGAGGTGGGCAAAAACAACTTGTTGTAGCATAAAGTTTGAAAGACAGTGATATGTAGTGGCTCATGTTAAACTTAATTTGTGATGTTTAGGGCTTTTAAAAATGTAATTTTAGCTCCCCATCTATCAAACAATAGAGATAATGCTTTTTTCCTCTTTTATAATTTATATCAAGCATTCTTCTTCATGAAGTCTTTCCTGACTACAGCAACTCCCAGTGTCTTTTCCCTGAGCTGGGATAAGTATGTGCTATATCTTGCTCTTTTTTTTTCTTCTTTTCCTCCTTTATAGCACTCATCACTACCTGGCATAACGTGAGACATGTATATGTAGGTTTTTGTTTTTGTTTTTGTTCACTGTCTTTGCTCCACTCTACTCCACATTAAAACATAAGCTCCTAGGAGGCAGGTATTTGATTTCTTCCACTGTAAACTCAAGACTGGCTCTCAGAGGGCCCCAATGATCTGGAGCATTAGTAAGGAAATCAGAGCGTTCCCTGTAAGTTTCCTGAACAATTATTAGTAGTACTTGTTTATGGTTATCCTCTGGCAAGCCCAGAAATTTAATCCTCTCAATGGGGCCATACTTAACCAGGATCTAGGAGTAATGACTCATGTTAATTAAAATTATAAGATGCAGATATATAAACTAGTATGTGAAAGGTTGAGATGGCTAGGTGGCACCTAAATCAAAACACCCCATAGGCACTTGGATTTATAAGTCTAGGAATCAGACTGGGATGGAGCTAGACATATAGGTGTCATCAGCATATAGGTGGTATTTAAAGCTACTATTAAGTCTTCTTATTTAATATTTTATATTCACATATCTTCCCAACTAAATGTTAAATTCAGCTGTGACCATATATTTGTTTCCTTTGGTTATTTTAGATATGCCAAGTTTGCCTCCATGTGGATTTCTGCATGCACACAGTGATATGCTGCCTCACCTCCTCCCTTCTTTGCCCCCGCCTATCTGCCAGATGACCACACTTCCCTGTCTTCTCTCTTAACTCATCATTTTCTTTTTTTCCTTATTTGTTTATTACCTTTTCCTCACCACCTCTCTCCTGAATGAATGTAAGCCCACAAGCCTGGGAGACTTGGACTCCCTGTTAAACTCTGGAATTGTTTGGCACCAAATGAAACTTACTGGAATGACTGACTGAACAAATGTTGTTTTAACATTAGTGTATTTTCTAAAATCAGGATTATAATGATATAGGCTTGTAAAGAGAATTGAATACATTTAGGTAAAGCACCTGGAACATATGTTCTCAATAAATGACAAGCGTAATTATTAGCACCAAAACCTAAATGATTTACCTGTATTCCTTCAGATCACTTTGATGAAGTATATAATTGTAGCAAAAATTTTAGGTAAAGTGTTTTTCAAAAGCCTCATCAGAAATCTCCCACAAAAGACTAAAATAAACATTGTTTTAAACACACACAAAAAAACTCCTTTTTGAGCTTTTCAGTTTAAGTGGTGTTTTGTAAAATATATTTATCATTTTGAAATATTGATTAATTGCCTTGATTCCTTAACTTCCTAATTTAGTGTTTTGAAAAATGGTTTCCATTTATGGCATTTATTTTGCAATATTTAATCTTCAACTGAACTTTACTTAGGTTGTCGTCAGAAGTTTTATGGGATGGAGTTAGCACAAGCAAAGTCAATACTTGGAAACACTAGTATGCACTACTTATAAATACACTCCCCAGCATCATTTCAGCAATTCATAACAAGAAATGGATGGTGTCAAACTCTGCTGTTTTATTACACTCACATAAGTGTGGTGTGCTATAATAGAAGACATACACATTTACTGCCTTAAACTGAGGCTAAAGTAAATATCTCTAATAAAGCCCACTGAAATCACTCAACATGTATCAAAGAATGATACAAAGGAAAAACTTAGAGCAACTGCAACACTCTCATTCACTCTCTGGATGAGATTTAAAATTGATTCCTTGTCAGGTAAAACACTGTGATCTGATGACATACATAATTTGATATCCCTAACATTTCTCTCTTGAGTTCTAAAACCAGAAAGCAAAAATTATCCATTGCCAGGCTTCCCTGGTGGCGCAGTGGTTGAGAGTCCGCCTGCCGATGCAGGGGACACGGATTCGTGCCCCGGTCCGGGAAGATCCCACATGCCGCGGAGCAGCTGGGCCCGTGAGCCATGGCCGCTGAACCTGCGCGTCCGGAGCCTGTGCTCCGCAACGGGAGAGGCTGCAACCGTGAGGGGCCCGCGTAGCGCAAAAAAAAAAAAAAAAAATATCCATTGCCCATTCAGGGTTTCAGCAGTAGCTTCTGGTATCGAAGCTTAGATTCTTACTGCCTAGTCCCCAACCAATTAATTTGGTATTAATATACAGATATCATGCAGACTACTAAAAAGCTTGTGGGTGTGGTTATTTTCCTTTGTCAACTTAATCTTGGTAGATCCTGTAAAGCTTGATAAGAACTCACTAAAGGAAAGATACCTGGAATCATTTAAAAATTTTGTCCTCAGAATTACAAAGATAAAATTAAATATTATATTCAAAGCCTGCGATGGTAAATTTTTTGTGTCAACTTTACTTAAGCCAATTCCTAGAATTTCTCTGCCTCTCTCTGTCTCTCCCTCCCTCTCCCCCCCACATATATGTATACACACACATACACACACACACACACACAATCTATTGGCTTTTTTCTCTCCTAATACAGAGCCCCATGCCACACTTTAAATCACCTTTGAAAAACTGAATGTACACTTTGGGTACAAACCTGCTTTGATGGATATCTTGGTAGAATATCTAAAAACCTCTGACCATTAAAATGGTTGACACAAATTTGAAAACAATCTTCCCTCATTAAGACAATTATCCAGGAGTTCTTTATGTTCACCTCCCAGTGGGAACGTTTTGAATGAGTCCATCAAGGAACCCATTCCCTTACTTGTCCTTGAAAGCCAGGATCTTAGGTCAGTGGTTCAAATACCTGAATGGGTACCAGTATTACTTTAGAGAGCTGTAAAGTATATCGCATCCCAAAACCCTCTGTCGTCCTTTTGAATCAGAATTCTGAGGCTGAAGTGTAGAAAATAGATATTTAAACAAACAACAACTACAATAACACCAACTTCCCATGTAGAATACACATTAAAATTAGTATATGATGTTTATATACTCACCAGAGTGGCTTAAATGAAAGAACAGAAGAATGCCAAGTGCTGGCAAGGATGTGGAACAAGTAGAACACTCAGCACTGCTAGAGCACAATTTGATACAATCACTTTGGAAAACTATTTGACTGTGTCTGCTAAAACTGGTGTTATGCATACCCTGTGACCCAATAATTCTACTCCTGTGTACGTATTCGGCTGAAATGTGTACATGTTTACTAAAAGACATGTACTAAAATGTTCATAGCGGCACTCTCTGTAATAGCCTAAAATGGAAAACTACTAAAACACTCATCCATACCCATCTACGGTCAAGCACATCTTGGCATATTTAACCAAAAAAGATAGCATGCCTTAATGAGAATGAAAGAGCTATTACTACAACAATAATATGGATGAATCAAACATAATGTGGAGTGAAGTAAGTCAATTACGAAAGAATTTATTCTGTTTGATGACATTTATGTAAAGTTCCAAAACATGCACAATCAATCTATGGTATTAGAAGTCAGGATAGTGGTTACCCTTGGTAAGGGGGAGGGTGATAAAAGGAAGGGGGGCACAGGGGCTTCTTGGATGCTGGAGATGCTCTGATTCCACATCTGACTGCTAAGTGCACCAATAGGTTAGATTTGTGCAAATTCACCAAGCTGCACAGTTATGATTTGTGTACTTTTATTTGTTAAATTATGATAAGAAGCTTAAAAAAGAAAAGAAAAAAACCTTCCCTTATGATTTTGCTGATCAATAAATATACTTGTCTAACTTTTAAATTTTTTCCAGGTTTACCCCAGCTGTTCCAGACCATTCTTCCACTGTAGAGCACAAACTCTCTTTGCCACATATGAAAATCTATTCGAAATATAGATTTTGTGATATGGGGGTAAGAGAGCTGGTATGATTCTTACTTTGAGACTTTGCTAATATTGTATTTGAGAGTCTGAATTTGGGAATATTACCATTACCCAATTTTCTCAAACTAATAAGTTTAGAGTAAGTTCTAAGAATCTGCATACTTATGAACACTTTAGATGATTATGATGTAGGTAATCTAAACATAGGTTACCCTTCCAGAAATACTGACTTTAAGCAGGAAAATGAATATTCCACATGGACAACACAGGTACTGTGGCCCAGAGACACAAGGCAGGCTTTGACAGTGGAAGTCTTTCATCTGGCATCTCTGACATCCTTGTGCTGGGAGTGGCTGCCTCTGCATTCACCTGAACATTTCTCTACTGTCTGAGAACAATGTTTGCATGGTTTATACTTCTAAAGTAAGAGCTAGTGAGCTTCTAACTGATCAGAAAAAAAAATGATTTAGATTAAGACATCGTTCAATTTTTTTTTTAACAATGCAAAGATTTACCGAAATCTCCTGTGTGCCAAACGCTGTAATTGCAAAACATACATCATGCAATACATGGTCCCTGACCCATGAATGTACAGGGAAATCTCTTTCAGGTCTTTTTATCTGACTCATAACTATTTACTTGCTGAAACCTGGATAGTCTTGGGCTAAAAGGCAATCATATGCCATCTTCTCGCACAGTAAGGTCACGGTTTCAGATGTATTTCCCTTCTTGCCTGTAAGAGTTTATAGAGAATTAGAGGAAGCAAACTATAGTTAATGCTAAACTAGACCATATTAAAGAAAAATATGTCAGAAAGCCATATCTGAATATGTGTACTCACACATATACTCTTATACTTAGTTATTCTCTCTTTTGGTAGATCTGTGCTAATAATGACTTTTCTTTTTTAGCACATGTAATTCTATAATTTAAAATTCCTAGCTCTTTACAATATCCAGATACCAAAGAGGACAGCTGATAAGCCGGGAAGTAAACAGTGCCCTACTCAGCTTCACAAAGGCAAAGACATTCCTGCTACGTTAGACTTCCTTCTTTCCTTCCTTTCTCCATCCCTCCCTTCCTACCTCCCTCTCTATCTTCCTTTTTATTTTCTTCATTTTTAAATGTGTTATTCCCTTAATATAAAAATTATACACATTCATTGTAGAAATTTAAAAAAACATGGAAAAACACAGAGAAGAAAATAAAAATCAGTAATGCAACAAACATAGGTAATAATATATTAATGTTTTCTTTAATCTCTTTTCATCTGTAAGATACACATGTGTGCAGGCATACATGTGTATACACACATATTCTATAATTCTATATATTTTAAAACAAAAGTGATATGCCATATGTACTATTTTGTGACCTGATTCTTTACATAATCATATATAACTGAATAGTTTATGAGTCCAATTTAAAATTAATAGTGCTCATACATCAGTGAAAACTGAGTCAGCCTAAAACTGATTTCCCTTACCAAGTTTTTGATTAATCTCTCTAACCAAAACTTTATTCCCTTTCTTGTCCCTTCTGACCTCAGTCCTGTGCTAACTGAACCCTAATCAACCAGAGTCAGATGACCAAAATTGCTGTTGTTGATAACATTGTTAATGTACTAAAATTGCTATTATAGATGTTGTCATTAACATACAAACTCAGGTTGTTTCCCTAGGGCAAGATGAGTTAACTGACCCCCAAGCCATGGAACACCTGGCTAGAAAATTATAAACCAGACACATTCCAGCTACCGAAACTACAATTAAGAAATGTCACAGAATTGCAAGATGATGATTAATCCCAGCCTCTTTGTTCTTCCCCTTTAAAAAATCCCATAAATCAAAGACGAATTTGGAGTGGATCTGAGACTTGTCTCTCATTCCCCTGCTTGGCACGCTGCGGTAAACACTGTACTTTCCTTCACTGCAACCTGGTGTCAGTAGATTTCCTTTGCTGCACTTTGGGTGAGCAGGCCTGAGTTCATTTCTGTAACATAGCTTAAATTGACTACTGTCTTTGCTCCAAGTTAAACCAGTGGCCTATACTATGCCACACCCACATATAAAAACTTTCAAGCAAGAGAGAGAGGAGGGGAGAGGGAAGAAAGAAAGAAAGAGAAAGAAATAAAGAGAAAGAAAGAAAGAAAGAAAGAAAGAAAGAAAGAAAGAAAGAAAGAAAGAAAGAAAGAAAGAAAGAAAGAAAGAGAAAGAAAGAAAGAAAGAAAGAAAGAAAGAAAGAAAGAAAGAAAGAAAGAAAGAAGAAAGGAAGAGAGGAAGGAAGGAAGGAAGGAAGGAAGGAAGGAAGGAAGAAAAAGAGGAAGGAAGGAAGGAAGAAAGAGAGGAAGGAAGAAAGAGAGGAAGGAAGGAAGGAATAAAAAGATAAATGATAACATGTGAATGGTAAAGATTTCACTACAATTCAGTAATTCTCAAAATAGCTCATTTGACTAAATTCTAGTTTTTCAATGCACTTCCTTACATTATATTTCAATGTTTTGAAATTATACCTTTTCTATAACATAGTTCATCTATCTCCAAAGAGAACTAAACCAAAAGAGAGAAACTTCCTTATGTTTTCTCCACAAGTACAACAAAAAAATTGATATGGATATTGAACAAAGAGAAAATTCCAAAAAGATTGTATATCTCACAATGAAATGCTTGATGGTAAAAATACTGAGTATTGAGGGTAACTTTGTCAACCAACCTGACCTTTAACTTTACATTTTAAACAGATTATTTGATAGTCCTTGAATATTCAAAATTGGAAAAATGTTAATTGAGAATGAGTGTTCACAATTTCTTCATCTCCAGACAGAACATTCAGTTGAATTGGCAAGTTTTTACAAACACTCTTCTTCATTCTTTAGTTTAAGAACATTTGCTCCCAATGGTCACAATATCCTAGTTTGACACAGATATTTTAATATTTAAAAATTGCATATGTATATATTTTAACTTTTAAAATAATCTACACATAATTCCAAGCCTTGGGAGCAGATTAGAGGTTTCAAAAGCAAATAAATTTTAGAAGCATCTACCAAATTCCATTTCCAAAGAAAGAATATGAATGGAAAAATGAATGTGTACCACACACTTTGCCAAGATCAGTGAAACTTCAACAGTTAGTGATTTAATCAAAGTATATATTCATATAACATTTGAATACAAAGAACTATTTTAATGATAATTTTGATATTAATTGGATTAAGAGAAAACAAATGTAAGGGTAGGGATGTTTATGGCATAGTTTTAAGAAGGTGTATGAAATAGCTTTTAACATAAAAATATATATTTGCATTGACTGGACTATAATAATACATGTGCATGTGTATGTATACATATGCATGCATATAAAAAATATGCAGTGTAGCAACTCATTTAATTACCAGCTATTTAAACTTGAGAATAACCCGCACAGGAAGTGTGTTCATATTCCCAGGATGTGGGTTATCCCTTTCTTTGCCCCACCATGAAATTTTTTTTGATATGCTTCAGCTGTGAAAGTTCTTCCCGCTGTAAAGGAGGTAGTTCTCATTCTGTCTAATTCAGTGAGTCTTTCTAATTCCATTCACACTCAAATTGGTTTTCTTAAAAAGCAACAAAAACAACACTTTAAAAAAAATGCTGGTTATTCAAGACTTTATTATAAATATATGTTTAGCCAGCTTACAGAATGGAATATAGTATGCAACACTTTAAATCTGAACACTGATTACTGGAGAGTGTATGTATGAATATATGTGTGTGTATGTGTATTTTATAAAAGTTGGATAGTTGGCAGGATTTAGAAACAGGCAAAGATATAACAACTTTCAGAATTAGTTGTTTTTCACCCCCCCAACACACATATATTTGATACCATCATGAGCTTTCCCAACTGCATATTTTAGTTTTCATTCATAAACAAATGCAATAAACAGTTTACATGATATCAAAGCACCCAGCAAAGCTAATGGGGATATAACCAGTCAAAATAAGATTATGATGATAAACTATTACATTTTTCTTGTATTTTAAGTATAAGGTAGAAAAATAGTTTCCTTAACTGAAAATAGAAGATTTCATGCAGTGAAATAAGGCAACACCTGGAGCAAATATGAAGACTGAATAGGACTCAGGGAAAAAATCACTAGGGAAAAAGCTAAAAGGAGAAGGGAAAGGAAAACCTCACGCAGAATGGAAAACAAAATGAGTTTGATGTCTTTAATTAAATGTAAAGGAAATAGTGGGCGGAAAAGGAAAACTTCAATAGTGCAAGCATAAGACTATCTCAGAAGGTGACAGAACTTAATCCTATCAACATCTCATTTGCATATCCATAGTAAAAAATAACAATGGTATTTTTGTGACCAAAAATATATGCAAAGCAGTCATTGTGATAGTTCAGTAGCTATTTTTGAAATGGAAATTTCCTTGCAATTTGAAACAGCTCCTTCTTCAAAACACCAAAAGGCATCAGCCGCTACTTTAGACTACAGAGTCTTTTTTCCATGTGATATGCTGGATTTAACCGCAGTATTCCCTTTAGAGGAAAAATTAACCCCCGTCTGTAAAAAATTGACAGATTTTTTTTTCTATGTGTATTTGAGATTGCTATAAATATCTGAAATTACTAATTAAAAAAAAACTGCATCAGTGCAGTGAAGTGATACAGCTATGTCAGTCTGCTGCTTATGGCAATAAAAAAATTTTTTTGCCAGCTCTGGGGAAAAAAAAAAAATATATCTCAAGTGGAAAAGCTGAGTAATTTTATCATCAGTACCACACACATACAAAACCTCTGATTGTTTACTAGTTGTGGCCCCCTTCACTGATGGCTGTATAAACTCATATTCCTGCCACTGATTGTGTGCTTCTATTCAGCACTAACATTTTAATAAGAAAAAAATGTTAAATATCAAAGTAATAGATGAGCTTTCCTCTAAAAGCCAATTTCATTAAATACCATCGGTATTAATCTTTCTAAATCTTAATTACAGCCTTTTGACATATTACCCCCCATTTGACCTTTTCTGCTCAATTCCAGTAAAGAACTGTAGGACAGACAGGGATACCAGCCCATGTAAACCTACAGAAATGCATCATTTTAATGCTTCTGAGCAAGTGGGGATTGTGACCCAAATTATATTTTATTCAGGAGTCAATGAGACCACTTTTTTTCTGTGATCCAAGTTCAATCTGTTTCAAGATTAAGACATCCAAAATGAGATGCCCAGAAGTCTGAGCAGATAAAGCTCTAAAAACTGTGACCTTAAAAAAAAAAAAAAAAAAAAAAAAATCTATTGCTGAAGAACAAAACTTCCTGAACTAGATATGTCCCACAAAATTTAAATACAATTAGTAATGGTAGCCTATAATCGAACAACTTGAAGTTCAGTTGAAATAGTAGGGACTGGCATTTCCAAGATTTAAAAAGTAATGATTCTGCTATTAAGCCACATTTGCACTAATCAATATCTCAAAAGCATCCTATTTGTTAAATCCACTGAAAAAGCACAAGCAAAATCTTTGAGAAAAGGGGGTTTAAGAAACTTTTTCATAGGACCATGTAAAGGCTCTTTACTACCAGGAACAAATCTGAATGACAATTTATTTAGTACAATTATCTTTTCTCATGTTTTTTCTCCTTTTTATATCCCACACACTGTGATTTAGATTATTTCTTTTTCTTTTTAAAATCTTTGCATTTTTATTCCCTTTTCCTTGTCCTTTTTCCCTTCATTATTTTTTCAATAGTAAACTGACAAGAAAATGGAGAGAATACAGAAAGTACAATAATTAATAGTATAAGTAATTTTGAAATTATCTTGTATGATGTTTCCTCTAAGATCTACCTTTGAATTTTAAATATAAGTTGGACAACCTAGAATAATAGATTACCACTATTGTGGAGATTATCACAGTTTCACAATTTCAGAGCACATCAGTAAAAACATTAAAAAAATTATACACAAAATCTAGACTACCTGGGAGGAAGCCTATGAATCCAGATGTATAAAATTGAGTATAAAATTGGGATATTTAAAAGATGTTTATGTTAGTGTATTTTAAATGAAAGTGTGACTAATGACTTTCTTGCTTTCACATAAGAAATGGGCAAAGAAGATTTGCTAAGAAAAAGAGCAAAAGGTCTATAGCCAATGGAATTAGAAATCTACAAGGCTGTTTCTGCCAGCCTGCCCTAAGGACACCAAAGGTAGTAATAAAGTGCTTTGCTGGAGAAATGTTTTCTTCACTTTGCAACATCAAGTCAGTCTTTAATTCTGAACCACTGTGCCTTAGCAACTGACAAGGTAACTATGATATATTTGGTGAATGAAGAGGTGGTTCACAGTCTGCTTTCTGTAACCTGAAAAATCACCCCCTCCCTTAACATGAAAATGCGGGTGGTGCCCCCAATGTATGAAATTCTGCCATTTTAGATTTATTTGTTAGGCTTCATCTTTAAGGTAACTTCTCCCATTGCTTTTTTAAAAGGGAAATATTTCTGCAGGTAATATATTAAGTACCACAAATTTTAATATAAAATTTTATTGTTACTAAATCTATTAGCCATTATTTGCTGAGGCTTATTTTGTTAGACATACATTCACAAATATTATCTAATTTAATTTCACAATAAGTCTAAGAAGAGGAAGAGAGAATTGTACTACTAATGTTTCTACTTATTTACACAGTGAGGCTTAGAGAGAACGTATTAATCCCCCACGTGACATAGTTACTAAGGGACAGAGCCAGAATCTGAGCCCAGGTCTGCAGGGCTCCACAATTCATGTGGCTAAGCTAACCACCACAGTGAACTGACTTTCCTGTTATTTTAGGTTGATTTCTTCCTGGACTGGAGACCCAGTCCCCATGAAATATAAGTTTGGGGTCACTGAACTGCTGAGCTGGTTGCCATGTCTGGTTGGCATCTGGGGTGTTTTGGAAGGAGGTCATTTCAGAGGGGATTGTTTTCAGAGGAAGGGATAGTTGAGGAAGCAGGCAGAGCCTGAAAATGAGTTTCAGAAAATTTCCAGAGATCCACTGGGACAAAAAGCACAGGAGGCAATTTTTCACGTGCCCATGCAGTCCAAATTCCTCTTGTTAGGTCTGACCTGGAGCACTATTTACATAATGCACATTAATAAGGCAACCTTCTTGGAAAAATAAGCGGGGCTGCTTGCATGGCTTATTCAACTCAATTTCGATGGGAATACAGCAGTTTGGTGCACTATGAACAAGGATGGAACCCTTCCATAGCAGTGCTCTTAACTGGGAGGTTCACTGCTGACCTCTAACATATATTTTTTATAACTTCTCTTAAATCCACAGTGTGGAGAAAACAACCTTCCTGCTCTTCATTCTCTGGGGCTTATGTGCTCATGTTGCGCTAGTCATGTTGCATTACATGTTGTAACTAAAAGGAACGTAGGTGATGCATCATAATGAGAAACCCTAGGAGGAGAAATCGAAAGCAGGTAGATTTCAAAAGCAGGTAGAGTGCAAAGAACTCATTGCAGACAAATGATTCTCATGGAGATACCTTTCCATTACCTCATGATGCTGACTGCATATGGGTTGATTTAATTCTAGAAATGTTTCCTGGGTATCTAAAAGGTACTTTATTAAGCACAGAGTGTGTATAAACATGAAATCAAGAGGATCCTTGCCCTCTGAGGGCTGATAATCAAGTGGAAGAGAAAGACATGCACACAAAGGGGCATAATAATTATTATATAGTGGTTCAGAGCAAGGACTTGGCTTCTGATAGACTTGGAGTAGTGTACTGGCTCTGCCTTTTATTAGCTTTGAGACCTTGGTCAAGTTGTTTATCCTTTCTAAGCATCAGTTTCCTTATCTAAATAATGGCAATAATATAACTTATAGGGCTGTTTTGACATGGACTGAGCATGGTGTCTGATTCATATAATCACTCTGTAATCTTGTAATAATATTGTTAGAAGTAACAGCAGTAATAATAATAAAAGGTAGCCTGGGTTAAATAGTAGGTTAAATAAGGCATTGTAAGTAAGGTGCTGTGAGTGTAAAGAAAAGCAAGGAGCAATTCTTAACTAGATTAGGGAAGTCTTTATGAATTAGAAAATAGTGCTTGAAACAAGACTATGACAGTGGATGGATCTGAATAGAAATAAATAATATTGATGATGAAAATGTCAAACAAAAAAAATAAGTTGTGGAAATAAAAATGACGGATGTGTGCATAGAAGAGTGAAATCGTCTGATCTGAGCAGGACATGGGAATGTGGACAAGGCTGTGAATTTAGGTAGTGACCAAATATTGCAGGAACATATATAAGACACTAAACACTGAATTGTTATTTTAAAGTAGCTGATGTTTGTAACACAAACCTTTTTCTAGGATGTTAATAGCAATACTGCTAAAATAGCATCTGTGGTAATTGGGGAGAGGCTGGATTAAACAAAGTCAACAGACGTCTTAGCTATAGGACTTTTCATAGCCTTTAAAAAGCCAGTGTGCATTGGATTGAGGATGCAGTACACAAGGGCTTGTCCTAACATACCACAGAACATTTTCTTGTGGTATACCTATTTAGAAAAATAATTGGAGAATACTCTTCCAAAGACAATGGAAAAGCTTTAAGAGACTTTGAGCACAATAGTGGCATTTATTTGGTTTCATGTATAACAAGTTTATTGAGAAGTCTTCAAATCATTGGTGGGTACAAATGAAGTGATTTTATCTCCAACTGTTGATTTCATCCCTGTCAAGTCCCCCAATCTGGTGATTTAACAATATCTTGGGTAGGTTCTATAACATTCTGGATAAGTTTTGATATTACAGATTTGGGCTGTCCAGCTCAAAATTCTAAGCTCTTAACTGAGTCAAAGCTTGACATGCCCTCTTTCTTCTTGTAAGGCTTCACATGTATTTAGTGTGTGAGGGTGGGAAAAGAGAGAAAAAGTCAACTTTTCTTTTAATTCCTTGAGGCTAGAGCCCCATCATTTTATTGGCTAATACTGACCATCAGTGCTCCTGTGTAGCAGGCATCCTTTGGCTCTCATAAGTACATGGATGTAGATTCTTCCGAGGTTCCACACAGTCTCAACATTTACCTAATCCCTTGCCATGGGAGCTTCAGCTCCAGGCCATTTCTTTCCTCCACCTCCCTACAAAACTCAAGTTGCTCTGCCTCTTCAGGGTGGGGAACCAATAGGATGGCTTAAGCCAGTTACTTCCCTAGTTCCTACTTGACCTATTGGAAATTTGCATCCTTGCTAAGACAGTAGCCGTGCAGGGGCTGTTCAAGTGTATTTCACCTGAAATATCTTACCAATTATCTGTCCTCCATTCAGATTAGCATGGGCACAGACCAGTAAGCATATTACTAAAGAAGAGATCCAACCATGGAACAGAAGGAATGCTAGTTTCTCCTTCTCACTGAAGCTTTCACTATTTATTCACCTGGAGTCACCTTTCCTCACCTCAAGCACATACCTGCTTGGCTCTTTAGGGAAGAAACATCCTGTGGGGATGAGAAGAAAACATCACATCACCAATCCTCTACTCCCAACAAGGCCTGTGACACTGATGCTCCCTTTCTTTTCTCCTATCCACTTTTTTTTTTTTTTTTTTTGCGGTACGCGGGCCTCTCACTGCTGTGGCCTCTCCCGTTGCGGAGCACAGGCTCCGGACGCGCAGGCTCAGCGGCCATGGCTCACAGGCCCAGCCGCTCCGCGGTATGTGGGATCTTCCCAGACCGGGGCACGAACCCGTGTCCCCTGCATCTGCAGGCAGACTCTTAACCACTGCGCCACCAGGGAAGCCCTCCTATCCACTTTTTATATCCAGTGAGAGTAAGAAAGGGGCTGGGGTGGGGTTATTGATAGAAAAAGTACAAGTTATGTTTATGGTTGGTTAACCCTGGGTTTTCTAGCCCCAGAGGCTAGGGGCACCTTATCAGCTCTTTGTACAAAGTGCACAATTCTTTGAATTCCCACTGAGTCTCTGTCCTCAACCACAATCCAGGAGGTCCTAGTCAATATTGTGCTACAAATGCCAAAATTTTAAATTTTATTATTTTAAAAATAATTTATTTATTTTTGGTTGTGTTGGGTCTTCGTTGCTACGCGCGGGCTTGCTCTGGTTGCAGCGAGCGGGGGCTACTCTTCATTGTGGTGTTCAGGCTTCTCATTGCGGTGGCTTCTCTTGTTGCGGAGCACAGGCCCGAGGTGCATGGGCTTCAGTAGTTGTGGTGGGTGGGCTCAGTAGTTGTGGCTTGTGGACTCTGGAGCGCAGGCTCAGTAGTTGTAGCACATGGGCTTAGTTGCTCCGCAGCATGTGGGATCTTCCTGGACCAGGGCTCAAACCCATGTCCCCTACATTGGCAGGCGGATTCTTAACCACTGTGTCACCAGGGAAGTCCCTTAATTTTAAATTAATTAAGTTGAAAGTAATTTTGTATTCACATACTTATGTATACCTATATGTACATATACATATGTATGTGTGTGTATCCACCTAGAGCAGAGGTGTAGTGGGCTATGATGGCCATGTGGTTTGAGTGAGAAACAAACTATTGTTGTTACAAGCCATTATTATATTTGAGTTTATTTCGTATAGCAGCGAATCCTAGTCTATCATAACTGATATGGATGTTAAGTGCTTTAGAAGAAAAAGAAAGTAGGGAAGAGAGAGCACTGCAGTGGGAGAGAGGTAGGTTTTACTATAAAAATCAGAGAAGCCCATGCTGAAGTGTCATTTCATCTAAGACTCAAAGGAGATGAGGAAATGAGTATACGTGGGTGTTGGGTGGTGGTGACTTGAGTTTTTCTTCTCGGTCCTTAGTTGTCAATTATGAGGCTCAGTTGTGTTCCTGACCCTAACTGCTGTAAGATATCTTGTAGCCTTCCAATATTTTCTCTTCTTGTGCTCACTCTAATTTGAATGAGTTTTATTTCTAGCATCATAACTTAGCCTATTCTTTTATTTCTTGCAAATGTAGAATGGTGATCAAGACTAGAAAACTAGATTGTAGATATTCTAATACCTGCCATGATATTATCATGATTGTGTGTGTGTGTGTGTGTGTGTATGCGTGCGTGTGAATATAGTGCGCATCGTGATACTGGTCACTGAGGATGAGATAGAAGCCAGATTCTGTCTCCTATAATTTACGGTCATTTAAACATAAAAAAACTTCTTCTAAAAAAGAAATTTCAAATGAGAAAAGAAAGATTTTCAACTGGAGAAAAGTAACACGGGAACATAGATATGGATGCTTTAGTCAACATGAAATGACCACCAAAAAGCAAAGGGTCTCTTTTCATAATAGATCCCTCATTGATAGGCAGCTGTGTGAAAGAAAAGTTTGTTTTAATGTGAGCAGAGTGTCCCACACTCTGCAGACACTCAATCAATAACTGTGGAATGAATGCTGAAAGCCTATTTTTCTGCTCCTATTTGTAGACAAGTGTTCTTGTTTTTATTTTGTTTCCTATTTATTTGGTAGTTGATTATTTTCCCTGCCCAGCATCCAATTCCTCCTCATTTATTAAGAGTATAAAGATTTTCTAGGGGAGTTGGCTTCAAAGGTGTTCTTGTTCTTGACACTGAAGAGCCTTGACCCCACCAGGCCAGAGGATAAACATGCAACCCAAGACTACTCACACTGTGTCTCCTGGACATTCAAATTCAAAGTAGAACAACACAAAAGGAAAATTAGAGAAGCCAATTCTCTCATGTGCTGTTGCCCTGTGTGGCAATCCATTAAATCCTGTTTTCTCGATACATCAGAATCATTCTGGTTCCTTGGATTTCCCAGTGTGCAATTGCTTGGCATTTTCCAGCTCTTCTTTTAATTCTACCCCATGGTTACCAACAAAACAGAACAAGAGCAACACCTCATCTTTTTATTCTCAATTTCCTTACAAACAAAAAAGCCTAACAGATGGACTTTTGAGGCAGAGCTATTTGAAATATCTTGGGGACGGACTTTGACAATTTGTGATGGCTGTGCTTTACCACTCGAGCCAGAGTTCCACATTTGCTCACGTGGGGTCCCTAAAAGCTCTTATTCTAATCATCCTTCCCAAGACCACAGGGTCGTTCTCCCTTAGGAGATCTGGGGTTTGCTAGCACTTTCTCACCTCTGCCTCTCTATAATTTAGATATTCTGTTACTGGGTGCCCACGGTGTAGGCATCTTCAATTAACTAAGTGAAATAAAATTCTGATACTTAATTTATTAAGACACCACATGGTTTTCTCTGAGTTACAGAGTGATGTTGGAAAGCTGCTTAAACCCTCTTTCTAAAATCTAGGGCCAGGTCTGAGAGAATTGCTTAAGTATTTCCTATAATGTGACAAACCCATGTCCCTATCTGCTGTTGGAAGTTTCGAAAGAAGGGGGATGAGATCTGCATCGATTTATACAATGAAGCACAAATGGTTAGCCTTATAATCCTTTTTGTTTTCTTTTTCTTCTCTAGCTTTTCAGTGAAGATAGTGGGAAGAGACACAGGGACTACTTTAAGTTAGAGAGGGACTCACAAACATCTTCATTTATAACTTTAGCAAGGATTGTGAGAGGCGAGTTCAGGCAATACAGAACATGCCTGGGAACTCTCAGTCCAATACTTGTGTCCCTGAGATAGTTACTAGGACCATACAATTATAGCAGCTTATGATTTATACAGTCTTAAAGCCTCCTGGTCTAAATTTCCACCTATGCACTCTAGGTCAGTCTGTTAGTCACCTCACTTTTCCTTGCTTACTTCCAGTGGCGGGGTCACCCATCTACAGCAGGCAATTTATTTCACTTTTAGATGGGTCCATTTTTTAATGTTCTAATTTAACGTATAAGTCCTTTATAATTCTTACTCAGGGGTTTCGGATCTACTTTCTAAAGCAACACAATACTCTCTGTACTGTTTGAACATATTTTATGTTAGACTTGCGTGAAATCTACTAGCTTCTCTCCAAAGCCTAAATGGTAAGTTCCTAATAGCCCAAATAAACTAATTAGGAACTGCAATTTAATTACACATTAATTACACACCATTTTCTTTTTAATTAGTGTCAGTTAAGGTGAACTGTGACTACAAATTTGTTTCTATTGATTGTGATGGTAATAAAGCTTGACTTAGAGTAATACCTTTTTCCCCCCTTTTTTTAAAACATTTCTCAATGGATTAGTGTGGTTTTACATTCCTTGCCTTCTTTCCTAGGGTATTGTACCAAGTGGATTAGAACTTCAAATGCTGCAGAGATACAAAAGCACTTTACTGTAAAATTCAAGACACGGGTAATTATCATCCAGGTTTTCAATGATTTTTTTGATGTTAAGGTGGAGCTTTGAGCAATAAAATTTTTTTTTTTAAAAGAGAGAATAAAAAATATTTTCAGCAGATATATAATAGTCTTCAATGTCTCATCTATTGATTTTCCTCAGATGTTTAAAACCTCAGTGTGACTTAAATTTTATGAAATGGGGTCACTGACATCTGAAAACGTACAATAAAAATATATATTGAATATCCTGTGAACTGAAACACATAATTGCCTAATGAAAAGGTTATCCACTGTGTTAAGTCCATCACTGGCAGAAATTTTCTATTACTTCTAAGAGAACAGATTTGGCCATATCTTCAAAGAGCTCAAATTTTATGTTGACTGGAATTTGTCCATAGGTATTATTATGTTCTATTACCAACTTATGGTATCTAATTTATAAACTCAATTTACATGCAAAGCTTTTTGTATTCTTTGTACTGCTTAAATTCATCATAATACATTTAGATTTCCTTTGTGAAATCACTTCCTGGCTCCCAGCTATTCAACACATAACTTTTTAAACAGAAGAAACTAATTTAAATGATTTTTCCAATAAACCCAATTCTAATTCAGCAATTGGTCCATAAAACCTTAAAATATATTCCTCTCTAGTGGAATATATTCATGGATTGGGAAAGATCATTTACTCAAGATCACTTTCAACATAGTAAATAATATTTTCTGGCATGGTTAATAACTAATATCAAAGCTATTCATAACAGACTGAGGGACTTGAGAGAAATCAGACAGAGCAAGTTGAAATATTTTTTTTTTTTAAAGGTGGGAAGGGGATGGGGTATGAAATTAGCAGGGCCTAGAAAACATTCTCTGCACCCTTAACTCTGGTGCTGATTTGGAGGAGTTTTTATGTCTTATGGTTGGATGTATGCATATAAGTTTTTTTCTTTTTTTTTGTAAGTTCTGATTTTCATCACCATGAATAATGTTCCTTATAAGGAAAACAAAGGGTTCAGAGCTAGACAGGATATTGTGACTCTGTAGTAAGTTTGACTGAGAAAGTACAGTTATTCAACATTTACTGGATGCTTTCTTCCTCCTATAATGAATTACAGATAATACCAAGTGCAATGTGCTCTAATATACTGCAAATATCAACACAACTCAGGAAGTAGAATCAATTCATTTCAATGGGTACTTTATGAAGTGTGTTTATATATTACGTTATTGAAAAGCCCCATTAATTCGAGGACACTACGCCCAAGTTTTTAGAAAAATCCTACCTCCTCACCTAAATAAAGTTTCAGGTGTTGACAAGTAGTTGGTGTATAATTGAGATTTATAACGCAGTAAAAACCTATAAACATGTTTCAGTTTCAACTGAAAACCATATTGTTCAATAGAAAGGTTTTTAAAAATCAATATGTTCAAAAATTTTTTTTCGGAAGTAGAATGTCAATGAAAAACTATCCATTTGAAAACAAGTTTCTTGAAGTTTCTGATTTTACAACTTTAGAACTAAAAATGTCATTAGTTTTTAATGTGCTTTTCAACTGCCTGATACTCCTCAAAAACTCACAACAGGGCTTCCCTGGTGGCGCAGTGGTTGAGAGTCCACCTGCCTATGCAGGGGACGCGGTTCGTGCCCCGGTCTGGGAGGATCCCACATGCCGCGGAGCGGCTTGGCCTGTGAGCCATGGCCGCTGAGCCTGTGCGTCCGGAGCCTGTGCTCCGCAATGGGAGAGGCCCCAGCAGTGAGAGGCCCGGGTACCGCAAAACAAACAAACAAACAAAACTCAAAACAATTTTGAGAACCGAAATATGGTTAATAAAAAAAAGTTCTTAGTTACATTATATTTTCAGTTTGGAAATTATTCTTAGTACTCATAATAAAGGACAAGGTTTTCCACCAATTCTTAAATTAAAGTCAAACTTGTATTGATTTATTTGGTGAGTTCAGAAGCATGGAAAGGATGGGGGAGGTTAAAGAATGAATTGTTTCCTTTAAAGTGCACTGACAGTAGTACAAAGAAAGATTGAGTTTTAAACTGAATATGCAATCTCTACAGGAATCATTTGAAATTATTTCTGCTGCTTCTACTGTTTAATGATCTGAAGTCTGAGAATGAGGAATGCCAGTTTGTTTTCTCTCTGAAAAATTCACATAACATGCCTGCAAAACAGGAAAACAACTCTGTACTTTCAGATTATTTAGTATGCCTGGTTTAGATCTTATCAAAATGAAATGGATGTGACACTGAATAGAGCTGAAATTAATTAGAAACCTACCTACTCACTCATATGGTGAAACACACATTAAGCTCTTTGAATCCTGAAAGATATCCTTTCATGGACTAAACACTGGTAGGAGATGTTTGGGGTTGTTTTAGAAAGTACTGTACTCTAAGATACCATGATTCAAATCTTCTCAGATACTTCCTTTGTTTATAACACAGAGTGCTCTATAGCCGTAAATCACTGAAGGCTAAATATACTTGTATATTGGTACAAAGTTAGGTAACAAGTAATTCTTTGCTTTTATATTGTATTAGAAAACATCTTTTACTGGTGTTGAGTAACACTGAATTAACAAGATAGAGTTGTTGGTAGTCACAGTGCAAGGAAACACACCAGGAATTTATTAGATTTGGATTTATCAGTGCATAGAAATTCATGATATTTAACTTAAAGGCAAAAAGAGCAGAACACTTTGAATAATAGCTTGAAGTGGATGATTAGCTAAGGGGATGCAACATTTAATAGCCAAAATAAATTACTGTAATTATTTTATTACCTATGCTAACTGATTCCATTGTTTTTATTGAAATAGCTCCCTGAGGAAAGGAACAGTGCTTCAATGAATCTCAGCTGTAGGCTTGTATGTTCTTCTACAGCAATCAAAACCAATGAAAAATAGCCTTCATTGATAATACTCTTAATGTCTACATTTCAGCTCTTGGAGAAAACATTCTATTCAAGTGCAATATCTGGAAATATCTGGAAGCTTCTGGACAGAAGAGAAACCCTGTTAAAGACAATATGGTTATTTATAGAGTTTGTCCCCCACATTTGCACTTTTTTACTGCTTCATGCCCTCACCATATGTCTTCTTTATCTTCCATTTTATTTTCTAGGAAAGACCTTCTTGAGACTGCGAGATACCCTCCCTCTAGCAAAAGTGTACACATGTACTTGCATTCACGAGCGCATTTTCTCAAAGCAGTAGAAAGGGGGTGGAATGAGTCAGGGTGCCGGAGAGTGTAAAACCATGGAATAAGATATTACATATTTCTAGAAAGTCAGTTTTACTTGAAGATTTGTAAAAAAAAAAAGTTATCTGTATAAAAGAAAGATGGATACATATTGATTATATTAACATTTCCATACATGAAAAAAAGGGATTCCAAAATAAATTCGGCATTTGTAGCAGACCTTCTCCCTTCTCCTCCTTTCCCATCCTCAGTTCCCTCTCCATCTTTCCTTCTCATTCTCCTCTGACTTTAGGGCTGCTTTGTGAAAGCGATTGCTAAATATTCCTAACCTACTTCAGTTTCTTGCAATATTCTACATCTTCAGATGAATAAACAAGAGATCCTTTGCCAGTGTGGGATATATGATCCCAGAGACGGAACAGAAAATCAAAGAGAGAAGACAGATCTTCTTTAATTTAGGAAAAGTGGGAGGTAAGGTATAGAGCAATATTTGAAAGTTTGCAAGTTTCTGACCAAAGTCTTTTTTTGATGTAGTTGTTAGTGAAGTAAAGTCAACGTTTGTTTTTCAATTTAAATTTGCCATATGCTTCTCATGTGTATATTTTATTTGATTTGGTTTAGAAAAATATTCAGATATTTGGCTATTTAGAATGGTTTCCTAAGAGCCCTTGCCAGTGTCTATTACTTTAGCTTTCACTTGGTTATTCATGCATTCACTTATTAAACAAACATCTACTGAACCCCATTCTAATGCAGACACCATGCTAGACTTTGGAGATACAAAGTTGGCATAGTGGCTGCCTGCAAGGAGCTCACAGTCTAGAGGTGAACAATTAAACAACTAAGGAATGCAATTACCAAGCACTTTTATAAGAGACTGTACAAAGTGTGTGTGAGTTAGCGTGTGTGTGTGCATGTGTGTACGCGCACGGGAGAGGAAGCGGGGGAGGGGGAGGGCTGGGGGGTAACGGAAAAGGAGTGGTGGAGGGGAGGGGGTAGAGAGTGTTGTGGGTGAAGTGAAGAGATTATCTGGCAAGGTCAAAGAAGAAATAGATGTCTCTTTATTCTTCCCTAAAGAGAGGATGATACGCGAAACAAAGGATACACGTTTATATTTATCTTTTAAAATAAGTTGATATTCCATAAGCTACATTGTTAACTGTGTTCTAAGTGCAGTTGGCCGCTGTCTTTGTAGGGCTGTTTGAAGGAAACTCGGGCATTATTAACATTAAAAACCCATCCAAACAATGCCTCCTACCTATTTGCCAAAGAGGCTACAACTGACCCAAAAATCATTGTATCAAGTGATAACATTAGAAAACAGGCCTTGTTAGGTGTATTAACTGCAGCTTCAATGTGTTATATAACAAAACTGAGGCTTTCAAGTTATCATATTAACTCGGAAGGCATCTAGCAAGGTTCTGAGTCAATGAGACGCATTACAGTCTTGGAGGAGGCTTGAACTTTTCACATGCTTTTGTTTGATTTGAAATATTCTTGCACTCTCCTCCTCTGCATACCCCAACACACACACACACACACACACACACACACACACACACACACACACCAGCATAATTATTGCCTCTTTAGAACAGTCTGCATTATTGCTCCATTTAAAGTATGTCCCTATTGTTTTATATTTCAGTTACCGTTATAAGCAATACATCCACTTATAATTTATTTTATTTATCTACTTGTGTTTTTTTTTTTTTTTTTTTGGCAGTACGCGGGCCTCTCAGTGTTGTGGCCTCTCCTGTTGTGGAGCACAGGCTCCGGACGCGCAGGCTCAGCGGTCACGGCTCACCGGCCCTTCCGCTCCGCGGCATGTGGGATCCTCCCGGACTGGGGCACGAACCCGTGTCCCCTGCATTGGCAGGCGGACTCTCAACCACTGCGCCACCAGGGAAGCCCTACTTGTGTTTTTAAATGACTCCCTCACTAGATTTTAAGTGTCATATTCACATGATCACTTTTAAAACATATTCTTGTACCCAGAATTCCTAACTGCTCAATAAATAATTGCTGAATGAATGAATGAGTATGCCAATGGAAGGATAAATAAATGAACAGAATCCTAAATTGGAGATCCAGTGGCCAAAGTACTCTAAATAACACAAGCATTCGGGTGTTTTAAAACAAGAAATAGTGAATTAGAGTGTGGAATGGCTTCTGGCCTCTCCACTAAAGCAGCAAATGTGTGATTTTGAAATTGTTTAGCTAATATTCCTTCTCAACTCCTGTACTTCCTATGAATTAAGGCATTAGATGGAATATTTTGGAATATCTTTGCAATGAGATATTTTGTCTCTCCTTTTCCTCTAGAATATGCAGTATTGATGTCATTGCTTATGCTGGATTCAACTGTGAAGGTGCACAACTAAATGTCTCTATATTAAGAAAATGGAGTCCCTCAGGACACACATTATTGAATTAAGAATAAAGATCTTAGAGGCAAACTCACTTTTCTCATTTCTACTGATGTTTTCCTTCACACTCTCACATAGAAAGCAGAGTTTGATGAAGTTGAGAGAGGATACAACTAAAAGGAGACTTTGAAATGAGAGAAGGAATTTGTTTGTTTCTTATATCTCCCTTTTTGGAATGGTCCTAGTTTATTCTGATAGTCACACCACTATAATGTGCTAAATGTTCATCACTTCAAAACCCCCAAGGACCAGAGCTACTAAAAGGAAGAGAGCTGCTCTAGCATTAAAGTAAACTACTGAATTTTACATTGTAATAGGCAGATGCAAGTTAAGATTTTTTTAAAAAACAACAAACATTCTAACAAATGATATGATCATGTTAATTTAGAGGTTTTAGGAAAAAAGAGATTGAACATACAAAAGTAAGTTCAAAAATATCTTGGAAAAATCTACTTATAGGTATTTTTTTTTTTAATGGGAATGACTTTAGAGTAACCTTCATGATGCCTAGTTGGAATTTACAGTTGAAACATGTACATGATACTTACTAGTTTCAATAAACAGCTATCATTTGTTATGTGTATTGTTTGTTTTCATTCCCAGGATAGCCCTATTTTATGGAAAAGATAACTGAGACTCAGAAACACGAGTGAGTTACAGAAATAAACAGCTGGAAGAGATGCAAATGGGATTGTACTCAAATCTAACTAATTGTCGCATCTATTCTTTCCCAGTATAGTTTTTCTCTCTCCTTTTGGGACTTTAGTGAAGACTGCATGACACACCCTGAGCTCATTCTTATTCTGCCAGAGACAAATAAGAGTGAAGCAAATCAATAAATCATAATTTCTGTCAATTATGCTATTCATCCAAGGGGATCCCTGTGAAACTCTGAAAACTGGGCACTGACTGAAAGAGGCAGGCTCCTACTGGTGTTATGTATCTACCAGTAAAAGGTATATTAGTAGACAAGTCATGTTGATGGTACCAATGTCCAGAGAATGGGTCAAATCTATAGGGTACCGAAGTGATGGACATTGGACATTCAGGAAACACCTTACAGGCATTATGTTACAAAAGATAATAGTGAGATAGCTTCTTAGAAGGGAAGGAAGGAAAATAATAATAGTAATTCCTAATCCTGTAAAAAAATCTTACAAAGTCAGAATTATCATCTTTATTTTATCCCAGAAGAAACTAATGCACAGAGATGTTAAGTGGACTATCCAAAGGGAACATATTATTTAGTAGACGAATTGGAATTTTAAAGCAGTTTTACCTATCTCCAAAGTGTGGGTGCTTTTCATTTTGCTATCTGATAATTTTTGGTCTATAACTGATTAGATTCAAACATTAAATTTATTATCCTTAAATCAGCATTTTACTCTTTAGTATATGTAGGAAAATAGGAAAGAGAGGGAATATTGAAAGGGATTTCTTTAAGGCAGGGTTTTTCAACATTGGGTACTACTGACATTTCGAGTGGGATCATACTTTGTAGTGGAGGGCTGTCTTGTGCACTGTAGACATTTTAGCAGCAACCCTGGCCTCTACTGACTAAATGACAGTTGCACTATACCCCCAATTTTGACAGCCACTAATGTCTCCAGTCATTGCCAGTTGTCATCTGCAAAGCCAAATACCCCCTCTCCTTCACTATAAGAATCACTGTTCTATAGGAGCTAGGGGGTAAAGCTCAGGGTCTGGACTCAAGACACCCATATTGCAGTCCCACTTCAATCATGAATTTCAGAAATTCTTGAATTTATCTTAGACTCAGAAATCTTACGTATAAAAACTGAGAAAACTATAATAATTAGAATATCCCCAAATAAATGTGAGACAATGTGGAATTAATTTAGACATGTAAAAGTACTATCCAATATAAAGGGACATTATTATTACTTGTTTGTGGAAAAAAAATAAAAATCAGAAAATAGAAATTTAGATCATTTTAAGGAATATTACTGGTTCCCCCCAAAATATCAGAAATCATAGACATAGGAGTGCTAACACATAACAGCTGAGGAGACTGCTTAAAACTGCCAGGCAAACCTCAGTGGTGTCCATCAACAGATGAATGGATAAAGGAGTTGTGGTGTGTGTGTACATATATATATATATATGTATATATATTTACTCAGTCACAAAAAAAAGAATGAAATTTTGCCATTTGCAAGAACACGGATGGACCTGGACGGTATTATGCTTAGTGAAATTAGTCAGACAGAGAAAAGACAAATACTGTATGATATCACTTGTATTTGGAATCTAAAAAATAAAACAAATGACTATAACAAAACAGAATCAGATTCACAGATTTAGAGAACAAACTGGTGGTTACCAGTGGGGAGAGGGAAGGGAGGAGGGGCAAGATAGGAGTAGGGAATAAAGATGTACAAACTATGTATAAAATAAATAATTACAAGGATATATTTTGCAACACAGGGAATATAGTCAGTAACTTTATAATAACTTTAAATGGAGTATAATCTACAAAAAATATTGAATCACTTAAAAAAATACTGAATCACTATGTAGTACACCTGAAACTGAAATAATACTGTAAATCAACTATACTTCAGTTAAAACAAAACAAAACAAAAAACAAAATTGCCATGAAAGAAAATCTGGTAACTTTAATGGAGCTTTTTGATCACCTGAAAGTTGTTAGTCTTCTATGCAGTAAGTGAGACATGGGAGTTCATTCCACTTGCAAACAATCTGATGTACAACAAGAAAGTCCTGCTCTTCTGGAATTGTAAAACAAATATTGTACCCAGCTGACCTAATTTCTAATTTCAGATCTGTTAAGGATTAGCTTAGTGATCCTAAACCAGGATCTTTCTGAATTCCATTGCCTTTATCTGTTCAATGGTAAGTAAATTGATTTAACTAACGTGTAATCTAGTTTGAGAGACTCAGTGAGATAATGTAAGTGGTAACACTTAAAAGTATAAAGTGCAACACTAAACCAAGGCATGTTACTACAGCTGTTTTTCAACATACAAAAGCAGGGGTATTTCAGAGACAGCTGCTTCAAAGAATGAGGTACACCTATCTTTTCTAAGGTCGAGCCTGGACCTAAAGAGGCTAGCTTTAAAGAGAAAAATAATTCATTGACTCTTCATGTATAAGAAACAATCCTCTAGTTACCCAAACCATATCTCAAAACATCTACAATCTCCAGAAATTTGCAACTATAAACACTTTTATTCTAATTTTTCTATATTCCTTTGGCAAAGTGAAAGTTTACACAATCCCACCTTGAGTTGTCATGGTAATTCTAAATATTTGTCAGGTTTATGGGCTCCACAAACATAAGTATACTGTCAGCAGAGGAGAGCATGCTGCTCATTAAAACTACCAGAGGGAGAAAAAACACCTGTAACAATCAGACATATGATGAAACTGTCAAAAGGTACATGAAATTAACTGTGCCCAGTTTGGAACATAAATAATTTCTTACTACAGTATGACAGTTGAAAATATGTTTTCATTATATGAAAGATAAAAAAAAATAGTATTCAACTGGCACTTCAATAATGATATCTTTATCCCTAGAGAAAATGTCCTTTCTCTGCACTCTAGAACTTTCTCTCCTAATGATAAATTTTTTAAAATGGTGTTATTCAT
The DNA here is from genome assembly GCF_039906515.1 of Pseudorca crassidens. Classification (NCBI taxonomy): domain Eukaryota; kingdom Metazoa; phylum Chordata; class Mammalia; order Artiodactyla; family Delphinidae; genus Pseudorca; species Pseudorca crassidens. The sequence goes on from NC_090298.1 coordinate 150,640,908, forward strand.
TATACCCTTTTATTACCTTTCTTGAGCCACTTCAGTTTGGCCAAAGTCATGATAGCTTGCTTCCCTGACACTGACTGCTTAAATACCATTTCAAAAGAAAAATATTTTTATCCTTTTCTTTTCTCAGAAATTGGGTCTTTCCAATGGCCTCATACGTTTGTCTCTCTCTCTCTCTCTTTTTTTTTTTTTTTTTACTTTCTCCCTTCCATAGTCTACTACTTCTTGATTCATTTGTTTCTGAACTCTGGAAATGCTGGGCAGACAGCTCTCATGGGCCAAAGCTAGAATAAGAATTGCCATGGACATTAAAGGCTATATTTCAGCACCACGGACAGCAACAGCAGCTCTACCATTCTGGCATAGCTTTGTACAATAGTATTATATTTTACTATTTTAGACCCACCAATAAGAGTCCTCAAGATGCATACTCACAATTAGTAATTTATTTGAAATTTTTGGCTGGTCCTTATTCCTTCTTTACTTGGTGGGGGTTTCCTATGCACTTCTAAGAAGGAACATGAGACTCTCCAATAAGTGACAAAAAAACCTGCTCTGTGAACCACAAAGGAAAAGTAAGACTTGGCCAACAAAACTTAGTCTTGGCAAACAAACATCACTTGGTCAGTGAGAATCTCATGGCACCCTAGAGCAGAGACAAATGGCTTTTGTGAAGCCCTGGGTTTCAAATGCCTGAGTAGAGATGATATATATTTTCTGAATCATAATGTGATGACAGTATCTCTTATATTACTTCTTACATCTTTGTACTGTAAGTTGAAAATCTCTTTGTGTTTCCTTTACATTTGCAGTAGTGTATTTGTCTTTTTCAAGAAATCTTTGCCTGGATTTAGAAACTAAGAAACAAAGTGTGCCAGTCATATTAGTTCTCTCCTGTAGGTTACAGACTAAGCAATACTTCTGACAGATTTCCATCAATTCTGGAGAGGCTTCAATATAATTTTCTAAATGTTTATTGAAGGTTAGTACACACATTTTTCCTTTTCATTGTAGGAAGGATAAAACCCGTACAACAATTGTATTTTACAACAGCCCTTTCTCAGGGTCATAAAACTGAAGTTGTAATTTAGGATTGATAGGTACAAAAAAGAACAAGAGTTCAGGATTTTTCAAGTTTAAGACAAACACTTTGCACATGCACCAGTTAAACCTCCAGCACTTACAATCCTGTGAAATAAATTCAGGCCCTGGGGCTTGAAGGGATAAGCACTACAGGTACTTTATAACAGCAAGTGAAATCACCAATTTAACACATTTGATACATGTGCTGTTCAGTTTTCAAAAAGTAAAAAGAAAGCTGAAGGAAATGAACATGGCATATGACTGGATGCTGAGCATTTTGAAAATGCACATCTAGAATTGAAACATAATTTATCTTGCAGTTACAAGAGCATTCTAGAGGCCTCTATGCAGAGTCAGCAAAGTGCTATGCATTGGCAATCAGCCTGGAGGAAGGTGAGGTCACTGACCAGCTTGTAGCAGGGAGACCTTGAACTTTTGTAAAGATTTTGATCAGTAATATAAAGCTGGTATTTTTTACCATGACTAAATTTGGACATTTAGAGGATTAGAATATTATATAAACATAACTTTGTGCCCTGTAAAAAACTGTTAATGTCTCATTCTTCTGGTTAAGGACACTATTTCCAGCTTAGTTAATTTTTAAGAGCAGAAGCACACCACACTTAATGCCAGATAGCATGAGAAATCATCAAGAATCAATCCTGGTTAAGAATTTTATTTTGAACATCAGCAGCTGAGTTGAATACACATTACATTTATAGTAAGGAAGAATAAGGAACAACCAACTCTAGTGTCCAAATACTTGGTAATAGCAGCACACAAAAAGCAAGTATCAGTCAACATCTTTTTTAGCTTTGTCCATGGGTATGTACCATGTGTCCAAGACTGTGCAATGGATCTGGGGTCTAAAACAAAGTTAGCCCTAGCCTTCAATATATTTTTCTAGTCTAATAGAGAAAACAAATCAAATTCATGATATCTTACATAGTAAAGTAATAATGTATTACACTTTTAAAAAGTATCATAGAGGAGAGAATGATTAGTACCTACTGTACCCAACCTAAGGAACAGTGTTAAAGCTGGAGCCTAGATAGTAAAACTGTGTTGGGAAAGGGATAGATCAATAGATTATAGACTACCTATGAAGGCAGGAGCTTGATGGAAAAAAAATCTTGGATATGACCTAACACTGAAGATTTTGAAACAGTAAAATTATAATTCAATTTTAATAAGCCTAACTCTTACAGAAGTGGGGCAGATTATTTAATATTTGCCATCAAATCTATGATGGGGGGTATCAGTGGAGCTTTGATGGGAGTGTCAGTGGTAAAAGCAGTTGAACTAGCTAAGTAACTAATGTTCAGTATAGGTGAGAGATAAGAGTCTGAACTAAAGGCATGGTATGCGGTAACAGAGAAGGAAAAGTTTGGGAGAAATTAGGAAGATAAAACTAGTAATCAAAACTGTGATAATTAGTGTTCAATAGAAAGATAAAATTTCATCTACTCAATAACTCTTGGGGCAATCATCCTTGTGAATGATAATTTTAAATGCCACCATGAAAAACATCAGCTTTCCAAGTAGGTGTAAGAATCGATAAGAACAAAAATCATATATTCATAGAAATACAGGCAGGAGAAGAAACCATATTAAAATGATACCTGACGTCTACAAAAGCTGAACAGAGCATTGCCTATGCTCTTGAAATTTCACTTTAAGATATACAGTGAAACTGGGTAGTCATCAAAATCCATATACTAGAATATTTTTAGAAACTCTACTCATAATAGCCTCAAAATAAAAACCATCAAAAACCTACCATCAGTGGAGGTGACCAAAATGTATAGTGTATTCTCATGGTGGAATACTATGCATCAATGAAAATAAACAAATTATAATTGCACAGGAAAATACAGATAAATCTCATAAACATAAGGGTGAATGAAATAAGCCAAAGACAAAAGAGTATATACTATATGGATTCTAATAATACAAAGGAAAACAAACTATGATGTCAGAAATTAGCATAGTTGCTATTTGGGGGAAGATAGTGACTAGGAGACATGAAGAAGAATCATGGGGTTCCGGTGATGTTCCATCTGTGTTACCTGAGTGCGATTAGCTTGAGAAAATTCATCTAGCTGTCCCTTTATAATAATTATGTGGTATAGTTCTCTGTATTTATATTGTAGTTTAACAAAAAAAAAGTTTCAAAAATTATAATTAGTTAAGAAAATAAATTGTCCCAAGAAAATGGACTGTCACTGAGTGTAAATACAAATAGACCTCTCAGAATTATTCTTATACCTACCTCTGTGTAATACCATATATACTAACACAAAGAAACAAATCAGGTTCTCTTAGGGTTAATTGCATCACTGGTTTTAAGTGATTCTTCAAACATGTATTCTTTTGACTTGGTAGTCACTTACATGCTTTCAAGAGTTTAAGCTTTTGCAAACTGCATCAAAACATTGTCCCCTGGTTACATTTTGTGTATATATACTCATTCCAAGGTCTTATGTGGGCTGTCCATGGAAACTCACAAGTGATCATGGGTTAGAACAATACACTACTTTATTCCCTGGAATTAATGGCTTCCAGCCAACTCATGAGAAGAATGAAACTGCCTTGTGTCAGGCTCTCTGCTGTGCATTAGAATTTCAGTTACAGCTGCTACCTTGTTATAACACCCACATTTCTTCAGTCACAAGGCCAGCTTCACAGAAAAAATGCCCTGTATTCATTGTCTAATTATCAAACTCACATACCTTGGAGACAGACTATAGCTCAAACACGTAGGATTCAAAACATTACTGTAAGATTAAGATCTGGAACAATAAAAAAAAATTTCCAGTCACTGTTAATGGGTTCATATAACAGAATAATAATGATGACATAAAATTAGCATTTAAAAAAATCTTAACTTTTTAATGGATAGATTTATTCGTGGAAATATGAAGTGATTCAGATAAATGGAAAGAAAAAATCTGACATGGAACAAGGTGGGCCAAGAACTTGTTCAGAACATTGGCAGCCTGCCAAGCATACCTCTGCAAGGGGACATGCAACTTTAATCTTTATCATGGAGTAATCATAAGCGGACTGACTCTGAATGCCATCTGCTCTCCATGAAGCATTAGAGTTATAGGCTGCTCACTCGATATGCCCTTCAACCCTGCTCTCCAATTTCACCCAAAGTCCCATCTTGAAATTGTGAGTTTTAAAGTTTATTATAATTAATATTTTTTATAAGAACCATTTATTTTTAATGAATAGCAGAGTGGACAGCTGAGGTTCCTTCTTCAACCCTGAAAAGCCAACCAAATGGTAGAAAATATTATTATCTAACTAGAGAGCTCTATTCAGGCAGGGGACAGAAGAACTTTCAGTTGTATGCTCAGATGAGTCTTTGAAGGTAGACACTTAAACCTACTTGTTTTGCCATATAGATAGGCAATTTAGATTAGGGATAAAGAGATGAAGACAGGGGGACTGTTCTTAATATAAAATAAAAAGAAAGTTGTGCATTCTGGTTTCTAATAATATCCTAAAATTAAGTAAGGCATCTCTAATTTAATTTGTTTTATTTTGCCCTACCGAATATTGTGCTCTGTTGAATAGGACACATCACATCAAGTTACTTAGATTGTGTGGGAACCGACAATAAAACAGTGATGCTTTATAACATGGGCCCCCAACCCCAGGCCATGGACCGGTACCGGTACGCAGCCTGTTAGGAACTGGGCCGCACAGCTGGAGGTGAGCGGTGAGCTAGTGAGTGAAGCTTCATCTGCCGCTCCCCATCGCTCCCCATCGTTTGCATTACTGCATGCACCATCCCTCCCCTCCACACCCTGTCCATGGAAAACCTGTCTTCCATGAAACCTGTCCCTGGTGCCAAAAGGTTGAGGACCACTGCTTTATAAGACACATCTGGCCACAGAGGAATGACTGCCTTGTAACAGAGGAGGTTAGTGTGGGTTGAACAGTATTCCCCCCCCAGTGTATATCTGAATCCTTACTCCTGGTATTTGAGGCATATGAAGATGGAGGCAGAGATTAGAGTGATGCATCTACAAGCCAAAGAATGCCAGCAATTGTTGACAGACATCAGAAGCTAGGAAGAGACATGGACTAGATTGACCTTCAGAGCTTCTAAAAGGAACCAACCTTGCAGACACTATGGTTTTGGACCTCTGACCTCCAGATCTGTGAAAGAATATACTTCTGTTGTCCTTTCCCCTGCTATTCCCCACCCCCACCTCCGCTCCCAGTTTGTTGGTTTGATACAGATCTAAAAATCTACTACAGGGATACTTACTACTAAATTCAATTTTCTGAGAATCTTTTTGTGAGCTTAGGAAAAAGAGATTCATTGGTGTTCAGAAGAAATTGGCTGCTAAGTAAAACTAAGTGGCTTCACCCCCGTCCCTTATATTGCAGGTTTTTTTCCTTCACTCCTTCCCTTCCTTTGCCAAGATATGTTAGAGAGAATGCTTAGAAACTGAAGGGATTGTTTTTTGAGGGCCATGATAAAAATGAGAGATTTCAGAAAATTCATGAGAGTAATCTTGGCAGAATCTTGAGAGAGTCTATGGACAACATGATACAAGTATAAAGATGTCACTGCATTTCATATACACCAAAGCAAAAATGTCACTGCATTTCATATACACCAAAGCAACAATAGAGGTACAAATGTTCTCCCGTGTATATGTCAGCACTGTGGCTTACTCCGATTATGGAAATGCAACATTTTTTTCCCAAAGACAATGTACATTTACACATGAAATCAGTCTGCCTTTGTATTTCCCTGATTAGTGTCACCATAATTTCTGATAACTTTCCTAAGGCAAGTTCCTACCATCCAAATAACATATGTTACTGTTTCCCAGAACTTCCATTCCTAGGGCTTCTTTGAAAGAATACCACTAAATTACTGTCAAAATGCATACTTATGGCTCAGCATAACTCAATTACCCTGATAGCACTTTTCATATTTATCTTTTACTACTTAAAGATTTATTGTTCTGTTCCTTAAATAAAACTGTGGAACAAATAAAAAAAAAACAATTTATCCCTAATTTGCAAAGGCAGTAACAAACAACCTCAATCCCTTAAAAATAAGATTACTAAAGATAATGTTCTAAGAATCTCTTAATTCATCAAACAGAATTTTTAAACAGACTTATGTTTTAAGATCAAACTCTTTTAAGACTATTCCTTACCTTGTGAAGTTGTCCTTGCGAAAGATTCACAATGTCAAAATATCAGAGTATTACAGTTGATTGGGGATAGCTGGGAGAAACAAAAATTTTCGACGTTAACAAATATTTTGAAGTTTTCTTTTCACTGACTCTAATGACACATAACATAAAGGAAAAGGAACAGAAATTGTTTTAAAATAATAATAGGAGCATAGCAGTGAAAGTCATAATTTAGATACAAGAAACACTTTAAGGCAATGAAACAAAAATGTGTTAAACGCTGCCCCCCCCCCCCCAGAACTTCAGTGTTTCTCAGAGGCGTTAAAAGAATTTAATAGATAGCTGAAAATCAGTAAGTCATACAGGAAGTCACCAGACCTAGATAACAAATCTATTATGAATATATTTTGACTCTTATCTGTCAATTTATGTTATTTTGCTGTATTTTTCATTCTGTACCTGTAAAATGAGGGACTGAGGGAAAATGGTTTCTGTATTTGTTTCCCAGGGCTACCATAATAAATTACAAAAAAAATTATTAGATTAAAACAACAGAAATTTATTCTCTCACAGTTCTGGCAACTACAAGTCCAAAATCAATGTATCAGCTCAGCCACGGTACTTCTGAAGGCTCTAGGGAAGAATCCTTCCTTGCCTCTTCCTAAGCTTCTGGTAGCTCCTGGCAATCCTTACTGTTCCCTGGCTTGTAGATACATCACTCAAAACTTTGCTTCCATTACTTTCATCTCTGTGTCTCTGTCTCCTCTGAGACTGTGGGTCTTTCTGTGTGTCCTCTCCTTTTATAAATGCACCAGTGGATATAGGGCCCACCCTAATCCAGTGGCCTCATCTTAACTAATTATATCTGCTAAGACCCTATTTCCAAATAAGTTATTTGGGTGGATATACACTTCGGGAGTATTCAACCAACTACAGTTTCCAATGCTGTGATTCTAAAACAGCCCTCCTTATTCTTTTATCTAACTAAAGGAGAGAAAAAAGAAGCAATAGTGTATTTTGATTCTTCAGGAACCCTTACACACAATGGAAAAAAATAAAATTACTTATTCAGTTTGTGGCTATCTAAGGGTTTGCCTACCAGTCAAGGAGGGCTATTATTACAATATCTGGTGCTGGTTGACCCAGGTAGTTAGAGAGTATAATGTTCGAAACTCAAAATGCCTTCAGTATTTCACAATACCATGGACTTTGGGCAGCTACTGACAAAATGCCAGACCTTAGAAAGAATGGAAAATGAATAAATCTGAACCTAACACCACTAACTGAAAAAGTAATACAACAACATCTGCTACAGATGGGTGAAAGAAGTTGCCTTTATAAACACCAACTTCAAGTTGGTAGAGGACCAGGACCATCTGTAAACTATGTTTTCTTTTTCAGTTCCCATTAATTATGGTCATTTAGAATAAATATAAACAATTGATATGCCTAAAGAGATTTGGTAGTTTCCTATTTTTAAATGTCACAAATATGTATTCTTTCCAGGTAGTTTTCTATTCATGACATTTTTCCCCATTAATTTGTTTATTCATTGATTTATTTTTCCTTTTCCATTATGGTTTATTACAGGATATTGAATATAGTTCCCTGTGCTTTACAAAAGGACATTGTTGTTTATCCATTCTATATATAATAGTTTGCATCTGCTAGTCCCAAACTCCCAATCCAACCCTGTCCCTTCTCCCTTCCCCCTTGGCAACCACAAGTCTGTTCTCTATGTCTGTGAGTCTTCTTTTTTGTAGACAAGTTCATTTGTGTCATACTTTAGGTTTCACATATAAGTGATATCATATGGTAATTGTCTTTCTCTTTCTGACTTGCTTCACTTAGTATGATAATCTCTAGGTCCATCCATGTGCTTGCAAATGGCATTATTTCATTCTTTTTTATGGCTGAGTAGTATTCCATTGTGTATATATACTACATCTTATTTATCCATTCATCTGTTGATGGACATTTAGGTTATTTCCATGTCTTAGCTATTGTAAATAGTGCTGCTATAAACATAAGGGTGCATGTATCCTTCTGAATTATAGTTTTGTCCAGATATATGCCCAGGAGTGGGATTGCTGAATCATATGTGTTCATGACCGTTTGATGTTGCAGTTCAAGTATGGTGGTAAGAATATTTCCACATGAATTGCATTATCTATCAGAAATATACTGATTATAAAGAGCTAAAATAAACGCTAAACATTTTACATGTATTATCTCACTTGATGGAGAAAAAAAAACACCACTGAATCAGGAACTTTAATTCTCCTCATTTTAAGGATAAGAAAATCGAGGGTAAGGAGATAAACTAAACTCTCCAAGGTCACAAGCCTAGTGAGTGAAGGACCTGAGATATAAAATCAAACAGTTTGAGACCATGTACTTTACCAGTATGCCATACTTTATCTAATACTCTCTTAAATTTCAAACTAATATACAAGCTGCCAGGAACCCCCAGGAACTTCCCTCATCTTAAACCTTGTAGAAACAGTGTTTCTATGCCCTTGGCCTTTTGTCATGTTACACCATCACCAATTATTCAGCTAGATTTGTTTTCCTTTTAAAGCCAGTTATCCTTTGCTATCTCTCTTCCAGGACTCTAGTCTTATATCCAGTTCTAGTTTCTTAATCAACAATCTCTAAGTTTCCCTCTCCCAGAAGCTATTTCCTTGCCACCTGTCTTACTCAGCTCAGGCTGGTGTTACAAAATACCATAGGTGGCTTAAACAACAGACATTTATTTCTGACAGTTTTGGAGGACAGAAGTCTAAGATAAAGGTGCTGACAAATTCAGTTCTTGGTGAGGGCTCTCTTCCTGGCTTGCAGACAGCTACCTTCTCACAGGGCAGAGAGTAGATGCTCTGGTGTCCTATCATGGGGACCTCACCCTCATGATCCCATCTAATTATCTCCTGAAGGCCCCATCTCCTAATACTATCACATGGGGAAACCCTAAGCGTTTCAACATATGAATTTGGGGGTGGGGTGTATGCATACATTCAGTCCATAACATCACCTAAATGAAAAATACAGGAGTGCACTTTTTTGTTGTCAAGGTTTTGTTACTATTCTCAGATGGAGAAACAGAATAGTAACAAACAGGAAATTTATAAGATTTCATGAACACTTATCTCTTCTTTTTTTCTGGACTTTTCTTCATGGAAGCCTTAAACCATATCTAAAAATCATTTAATTTAAAGGATTGTTGGAACTGGCTTCCCAGAACTGCAATGATCAGAGCAGTCTGGCTTGAATAAAGTTAAATTCATTGATGTTTGAAAATGTTTTGCTTAGTTTTTAATCCTTTGAGGATCTGCTTATTAAAATCTGAGGAATGCTCAAAGCCAGAGCCTTGTTTTAGGATCCCTAGAGCAAACCTTAGAATCTCTGCCATTTTACTCACTTAAATCTGGGAGAGAAGTGCATGGTCTGCATGTTTCCCCCACCTCAGGGAAGCCAGAGGTCAGTTCTCCTTCTGTGGGGACCTCAGGAATTGTCTACAGTTGAGTTAGCTGCAGCCTTAGGCTTCTTTTAGTCCACTTTCCTAAGTTTTACCTTTGTAACTCTATTCTTTTGAGGGTCTACTAAATTACTGATATGTCTGCTCTGACTTTATTTTGCTTAATAGATTCTTTAGAGGAGGAAGAGCCCAAGGGAGGCTGGTAGCTCCAAAACAAAGAAAGATCAGTTTCTTGAAAATGAGGTAAGGAGAAACGCATCTTCGTGACATGACAGTACATTTCTTTCCAGTACGTTATTTCCAAAATGGTGGTAATCACAAAACCACTGACAACATTTTAGGTAATGCACAGATGAGCATTACACAAATTAAAAATTGTGTGTTAGTTATAATATAGAGCAAAAAAAAAACATAGCTGGTCTAGTATATTTGTGTTGGGTTATTACTTCTTAGAACAAGGCAAAGCTAACAAAGTGAGTAGACCTAAAGTCAATTTAAAGGGGGAAAATCACTAAATAATTACATAAGTGGTACACAGTAATGGCAAAATGTGTGACAGTACTATGTGGATGACAGATATCTGCAAAATATTGTCTTAAAAGATTAAGATACTCATTAAAAGCAAGAAACACACATTCAGACTTTGGAGTGAGATGACTCACTAGTTTGGTCACCTTGGACAAAATTACTTTAATTCCTGTGCTCTTCTTCAGATTCTTAATCCAAAAACATAGAATCCCTTTCTCAAAGTGAGCATTAACAACATGGCTGTGTGATAGGGCCCATAATAGGTAGCTAATAAATTTTAGTTCTCTTTCTTCATTCATCTGATAAAATAATAAACATAGTGGTGTTTATAGGTGGACTTATGTCCACAAATGTTTTCCTTTCTCCGAACTCTCACCTACTCTTTTTCACCCTCACAGATGACCTCTATTAGTCCTTGAAAAGAGAATTTATTCTCAGAAGATTTTTAGATTCATAGTTTAAAGGAAACACCCACAAATTTCAAAATCTTTTAAAATCTGTTCTCAGCAGTTTTGTTTTTTTGAAAGATGGGAATTGACGTCTCATTTTCCAATGGCTATTTAGAAGGTGGGTCACAGAGGTTAACTTCTTAAAGAAATGAAAAACATGTTGCCTTTTCCAGAAAACAAAAAACACAAAAGCCTGACTATTAGTGAGAATAAAGCAATGTTCCAGTAACACTGAATAGTTTTCTAGCAATTTTTCAAAACTCATCAGTGATAAATTTTTTATAAGGGATATAATTCAGTGGTTCTAAAATTTAAATACACTTTTCGAACTGTCTGTATAAGTAAAAAAACTGATTTTATGGGAATATGGAATTATTTGGCTTAAAATTATGTAATAATTGATTGAAATAGCAATCATTTTAACAGAGGGATATTTGGATCGTTTTAAATAGTATGTGAATTTCCTGAAACTTTTATTTTCATACTTAACCAAAGACTTGTTTGCAAAACACTTTAAAAGAAGGAAGAGCTAGTTTTTTCATTAAAAAAAAAAAACAAACATGGTTAATAATTACATATAGAAATATCTGTGTATTACAGGTTTTAAAACACAGTCCTTAGGTAAAGAAGAAATTAATATTTTGACTCTGACCTTTTTAAAAGTTTTCAATGTATTTCTCAAGAGGATATTTATCTACTGGAACTAAAAAAAAGTCTAAGATACTGTAAATACACAGGAGAGAGATAGTCACTAAGGAAGCTTAGAGAAGATTTCTCCTGGAGGAGATAACCTACTCATTTTCAGACTTTGTGTTGCAAACTCTTTAGAGATATTGCAAGGCAGAGATATCTCAAAGGCAAATGTAAAATGTTTGGGACTCACTATGGGACAAAGACCATGCCTCCGCAATTCTAGGAAGACAACACCACAATGCTCTTATATATTGACCCGCTTGGGTGATTTATCTCTTTATAAGTTTAAACTCTAGAGAACAAATTTAAAGAATTACTTTCTTAAAATAAATCCAATATATTACTTAACAAAAAGAAGTCTATTTAGAGTTCCAGATAACCATAGCATAATGATTGCTGCCTACATTTAATTTAGAAAATAAATAAATAAAAACAGTGAGCAAGAAGAGTAAAAGAAACTATCTATTGCCCATGAATATAGCCAACCACCTTCAAATTGCATGTAAGTGGGAGGAAATATCCAAAAACCATTAGATAACCATGTTAGTGGGTCTGAAGAGATAAATCATATTATTTCCATACACTCAGAAAGGATGAATTCTCAAAATTACATAATAGAACAGAAATGTATGGATGCTTCAGTAACACAATATCTGTATTAATCTATGTAAACCTATACATATCTATTAATCAATAATCTATTTATTTATCTGTATGAATAAATAGATCAATAGATACTTTAGCCAAACACCAGCATCTTACTTAATGGGAAGACAATAACTGATTTCCCACTAAAGACGAGAACATTACAAAAATGTCCATTATCTCTACCCTTATTTAATACTTGGCTAGAGATGTTTTCAGTGCAATCAAACAAGAGAAAACAAACAGAGGCATAAAATTGAAAAGCCGAAGTAAAATTATTCTCTAGGTATAAATCATAATATGTCTGAAAAATCCAAAATAATTGATTTTAAAATACTGCATAATACAGTAAGAATTCAGTAAAGTAGAAAAATATATAATTAATATAAAATACCAATAGACTTTATATATCTTCAATCAGTAATGAGTTAGAAGAGGTAATAAAAGAGGAAAAACCCTATTTCTAGTAGCAAATTTAAAGATTAAATAGCTAGAACTAAGTTGATAAAAATGAGCAAAGTCTATATAAAGACAATTTTTAAGTTTCTTGGAAGATCAAAAGTAGAATTAGAAAAATGGAAGGACAAATCATTCTGAGATGGGATAACTCAGTGTCATAAAAATGTCAATGATCTCCAAGTTAGTAAATTTAATATAATCACAATAAAATTTTGAAGTTATTATCTGGAGCTAGACAAGTTTATTAAAATGTCTTTGTTAAAAAAAAAATAACAACTAAGAATGATAGAAGAAAAAACCTGAAAAAGATAAGCAACTGGGTGGGGGGAGGGCAGGCTAGACCTACCAGAAATTGAAACATACTAAAAACTCTCTATAATGTACTGTTTTTCAAAATGTGTAGGTATTGGCACATGAATAGTCAGATAACAATGTTTTAGAATAGTAAAGTCCAGAATCTTGATGTAGGTTTTCAGTGCCATCTGAAATCACTGAGAGAAGTAAACTTTTAATCAATAATGTTGGGACAACTGGATAGTCATTTACAAAATGATAAATCCCACAGTTTACACCAGACTATTTCTAAATGGATTAAAGATTTAAAAAAACTACAAGTAGTAAATGAAAACATGAATGGATTATTTTATAATCAAGGAATGGAGATAGGCTTTTTAACATTCAAAATCCAAAAGCAACAAAAGACTGATATATTAAGCTTTCAAAGAAAAATTAAACATCATAAGTAAATTATATTGCAGGCACATGGTTTATCCTCCTATCAGATAAAAAGGGGCTAAAAAAATCAAGAAGAAAATGGTAAAAAAAAATCCTAATACAAAATTGGGCAAAAATTGTGAAGAGAGTTCCAGGAAAAGCTAAGCAAATGATACTTAAGTATATGGAAAAAAATGATGTCTCATTCTTAGTAAGATACATACAAATTAAACTACAAAGAAAAGCAACTTCTCACCTATGACACAAATCCAAAAGTTTTACAATATACTCTGTTGGCAATGCTATGGAGAAAGGGACCCACTATAACGTTGCTGGAGTGATTGCAAAATGGCATAACTTCTATAGAAGAGAATTTGGCAATATCAAACAAAATTACATATTATTAACCCCTTGACTTGGCAATCTAACTGTAAGGATTTCATCCAGGGGAGCAAGAAAACCATCCCAGGTATAAAATATTAAGGCGATAGTTATTCATAGCAGAATTATTTAAAACAGCAGAAAGTTGGAAACGATTCAGATGTTCAGCGTTAGAGGACTGGTTCAATGAATTACTGTATTTCTACCAAAAGAGTATATTATGCTGCTGTAAAAAAGAGTGAAGACCAGTATTTATGCACTGGTAGTAAGTGATCTCCAGGTTATATTAAATGAAATTTTTAAAGAAGTGGAAATATGAATATGCATATGCATGTACTTGTATATTATCATAAAAAGAAACACTGGAAAAGAAACAAGAAATAATGAAAATGTTTACTTACAAGGAGAATAAAAATTAGAATGAAAGCAAGATTTCTCTGAGAAGAATTTAAAATATTTTTCCCTTTTAAACCATTTATATGATTTTATTTATATATTAGAATATAAATGAATCATGGAAAATGACTCTAAAATTAAAAACAAAGTAAAACACATGGATAAAATTTTATGTAAAATTTGGTTTCATCGCTATATAGAGTTTAAATATATAGTAAGTACATTACTCAGATAATATATCCATAATAGTATATATTGTAGGACCAAAAGAACTACAAAAATGTCTCAAACTTCACTTAGTGGTTTAATTTTTAGTGTATTGATGATATAATTATGAATGGCAGAATAAATTAAATAAATATATAGGGTAATAATATGAACCAAGCACTTCAATGTAAGAGAAAAAAAAGAACCAAATACAAAATTAAAGAAGAAAAAATCCTATAATAGTAATTTTATATTAAGAATATCATATACAGTCATGAATATATGGCTTTAAGGGTTAAACACATTCTTTAGGATTTAGTCAGCATCTCATTATCATTTGTATGTAATTTGTTAAAACACACATATTATGAATTATTGAAAAATAGTTATTAAATACAGAGAGTAAATTTATATTGAAAATCTTTCTGTCAAGGTGGATGGCGAGGGTAGGCTGCATTTTGATTCTCAACATCAATTATAAGAACGTTTTGAAATATCCTTTGTTTGTCACCCCAGAGGTTTTTGTTTTGTTTTGTTTTTCCTTTGAGGTAGAAGAATTCAAAGATTTAGAACTGGGATGGGTAAGATATCTGCCTTTCTTTTGTGACTTCATGATAAGGTAACTAGGACAGAGAGAGGTCACAGCAGAGTTCTTGGGCAGATCAATTTTAGGAAGGGATCGGGATCCATAGAAAAGTTGGGATTTGTGAATCACAGCCCTTTAAATTTTCCATGCTTGTAGACCTTTTGGACAACCTTGATGTAGACTAGAAGTTCAGGGACCCAGACTGAAGACTACTCCGTAAATTACCCAAATGTAATTGGATCATAGGCATTCTCCCCACCTCATATCTTTCCTCTTCCCTCCCTTCAGTTGTTATTCCTCTTTAGAATGTAGTTATTCACAATCAAACAAACGTAAATCTCACTTGCAAGAAAATTCTGGAGTATACCTACGTGTGAGCAGATTATAGATATTTCATATAATAGTGACTGAACTTTCATAATTTCACTTTGCTTTTCACTCTAATGCTACCTAATTTATTACCTGTGGCAAGAGAAACATTGCTTCTTAAATAATAGCAATGTTAACAAGAGGTATTTATTGATTGCCCACATTATGTCACACATTGTACTGAGATTATATCATTCCGTCCTCATTTGTTTTAATAATCTGAATTTCACAAGTGAGGGTAACAAGCTTGGTTTAGCTAAATAGTATTTCTTGTCCAAAGTCACACAACTAGTAAAACAGAATTCTGTATACACCCGACTTTACTTTTTGTGCTACTAATCATTGCACTGTGCTGCTATGGTTGCATGGTTAAAACTTTGTTCTTCCATACCTTAGGGGCTCTAATATTGCCTGTATTATAGACAATACCTCTTCACCTTGAGTTTGAATGAAGCAGTTTTATACTGTGTATTTAAAATTCCTCTAAAATACATGGTTTAGTCAGATATGTGATTTGATCAATTTTGAGGTTTCCTTCCAGCACTAAAGCTCTATGGTTCTACAACTTCTTTAGTCTATAGCTTAGGGAAAGCATTTCACAGAAAGCAATTATTAAAACAACAAACCCAATCTGCAAATTGTATCCTTTCTGGCTGGTAAAAGCAGCTTCTCCTAACTAAATTCAGTTGACACTTTATTCTCCCTCTTTCTTTTTGCCACTCATTTCTCTTCCCAACTTTGCCTTTTATAAGCTGCTTCTTTATTTATTTTTACAATTCTTGCCTCTTTACTGGTCACTAGTTTGCAAAGAGTCAAGAAGGTCTGCCAAACAATTATTCTAAAAGTCAGCTTTAATAATTGTTAGCCTTTGCAGCAAAGGAAGGCTCATACTATTAGAGAAGCCATTGGTTTCTCAGGGGGACTGTTTTCTTATGAAATGATTTTGAAAGAGTGAAAAGGTCTCCAAAATACTTTCCTCACTTTTCTGCCATAACATCAGAAATATGTGCTATTAGAGTTATCCCCTTACATGATGACACAGGTTCTGGTAGGCTCGTCCTAAAATGCACATATGTCGAATGAATGAAGGGTGAGGGAACAGTATGTGGAGGAATAGGAGACTAAGCTAGAATCACTTTTTTTTTTAAATAAATTTATTTATTTAATATTTGGCTGCGTTGGATCTTTGTTGCTGTGCGTGGGCTTTCTCTAATTGTGGCGAGTGGGGGAAACTCTTCATTGCGGTGTGTGGGCTTCTCACTGTGGTGGCCTCTCTTGTTGCGGAGCATGAGCTCTAGGCATTCAGTAGTTGTGGCACATGGGCTCTAGAGCGCAGGCTCAGTAGTTGTAGCAAATGGGCTTAGTTGCTCCGCGGCATGTGGGATATTCCTGGACCAGTGCTCGAGCCCATGTCCCCTGCACTGGCAGGCAGATTCTTAACCACTGTGCCATCAGGGAAGCCCTAGAATCACTTATTAAGTTATTAAAATGATTTTACTCAAATAACTACTTCACACAATCATGGAGCTCCTAGGGGAACAGGGCACTGACCATGCAAATTTTGAGTGACAAATGGGACCTAATAAGGCTTAAATGCTTTTCTTTTACACAGCAAAGGAAACTATAAACCAGAGGAAAAGACAACCCTCAGAATGGGAGAAAATATTTGCAAATGAAGCAACGGACAAAGGATTAATCTCCAAAATATATAAACAGCTCACGCAGCTCAATATTAAAAAAAACAAACTATCCAATCAAAAAATGGGCAGATGACCTAAATAGACATTTCTCCAAAGAAGACATACAAATGGCCAAGAAGGACATGAAAAGCTGTTCAACATCACTAATTATCAGAGAAATGCAAATCAAAACTGCAATGAGGTATCACCTCACACCAGTTAGAATGGGCATCATCAGAAAATCTACAAACAACAAATGCTGGAGAGGGTGTGGAGAAAAGGGAACCCTCTTGCACTGTTGGTGGGAATGTAAATTGATACAGCCACTATGGAGAACAGTATGGAGGTTCTTTAAAAAACTAAAAATAGAATTACCATACGATCCAGCAATCCCACTACTGGGCATATATCCAGAGAAAACCATAATTCAAAAAGACACATGTACCCCAATGTTCATTGCAGCACTATTCACAATAGCCAGGTCATGGAAGCAACCTAAATGCCCATTGACAGACGAATGGATAAAGGAGATGTGGTACATGTATACAATGGAGTATTACTTATGCATAAAAAGGAACAAAATTGGGTCATTTGTAGAGACGTGGATGGACCCAGAGACTGTCATACAGAGTGAAGTAAGTCAGAAAGAGAAAAACAAATCTCGTATATTAACACATATTTGTGGAATCTAGAAAAATGGTACAGATGAACCAGTTTACAAGGCAGAAACAGAGACACAGATGTAGAGAACAAATGTATGGACACCAAGGGGGGTGGGTGGTGGTGGTGGGATGAATTGGGAGATTGGGCCTGACATATATACACTAATATGTATAAAATAGATAACGAATAAGAACCTGCTGTATAAAAAATAAATTAATTAAATTAGATTAAAACAAACAAACAAACAACAACAAAAAACACTGGAGAGATTGCCTGATGAAGTGATGGGGGAATAACTCCGGGGGAGGCATGGAAGAGCCTGAGGGCATTCTGGTGAAATGACAAATGGAATGGGAACTTTGCCTACTTTACAATTTCGCCCAAGGCCAGCCTATCAATGGAGGTCATCTTCAACCTCAGGTCTGCAGACTTGATTGCATTGGAAACAGCATAGGACAGCTGGGTTCCTATCCAATACCTAAATATCTCCAGTAAAGGAGTTCCAGTAACCTTGGCTCAGAGAGAATTTATCACAAACTGTTTACACCACATTTTTTGAAAGCATAAATACCCAAAGCCAGGCAATAATGACAACTCTTTATAAACTAGTCACTGCCACTCTCTGAGATGACCCGGAGCTGCACAAGCAATAAAAACACAATACACTTGCTCTCTTGCAAATTAAGCTGTGAAGATCTGCCTCAAACCTTCTACAGAGATTTCTCAATGAAAAGGGAAGTGTCTGCATATTTAGCCCTGTAGTACACTCACAGCACCAAGATTTCTAATTACAAACCTGTTCTTTCTAAAATAGCCCTCAGGTACACATCTGCAGCAGAAACCCCCGCTGATAACTGGATTTCAGCTCTTTTCTAAGGCCGAGACCTTGGAAAAGGCACTGGGTGACAGATAAGGGTTTGCAGAAAACAGGCACAGGACAGGTGCATACATCTACACACTTCTGAATTTTCGAATGGCAGCTCTGTCAGAATATCTAAGTATTCAGCTAAAAACAGTGCAACAGAAACAGAAACAGGGGAGGATTATGATATATTAGGCCCACCATCTCATCTTACCAAGGTGTATAAACCATCCCTAAAGGGCAGAATACAGTACAAATATAACATCAAGAAATGTGTTCTCCTGCCTCTGACAATGCTTGCTCGTGGGGGCCCACCTAACAGTAGTCTTGTTTATTAGAAGTTATTTTATTCCTGCATGACAGGCAATAACGTTATCATGGGTGGCAAGATGGTAAACTTAAAATATGCATCGACATACAGAATTAAGCAGGGATGCAAGTCCTCATTGCTCTATTCACCTATGGAGGAAGATATTAGCACACTGCTTTAATTGGCTTTTTCTATGATCAATTATTGAAAGTAAATCATGCAACTCTACAATAACACCATAGGAAATCAAGTTATATGCACATAGCTTTAGAAATCCTTTAATGTTCTTTTACGGCTAATGAGAGGGATATAGATTACTTGATTTTCACTTGTCAGATTTTTTTTCTTTTTAAACAGACATGGGAGTCAATCATTCGAAGGTGATTCCCTTTTTAAACCTAATCCCACATTCATATGGCAAGCCTTAATGAGTCCACTGGAGTAAACAAATTAGTCTCCAGGATGTATTATGCATTAATTAATCAAACTAATAGTATTGTATAATGTGCAATAGATGAAAAATAGTTCTAAGTACAATACTCACATACAAGAAAAGGACTGGAGGAAAAAATATGGAGTAATAAAGAAAAATCAGTTTCTACAAGTTAAACAGCTCTGCTTTCTCACCACACATTTCAGGCCATTCAAGGCAAAGAGAACATACAAAGATGGACTTCACAGCTGAGATAGCTGTGTAATAGAGAAGCTATGATGAGGAAGAAAGCAGCTTTGAGTAACAATACCTGCAGGGCTAGAGGAGAGGTTAGCAAAGTATGGATTGCAATCCATTTTTTGTACGACTGAGGAGCAAATCATTGTTTTTACATGTTTTTACATTTTTAAATGGTTGACAGAAACCAAAAGAAGAAGAATATTTTGTGACATGAAAATTACATGAAATTCAAATTTCAAGTCCATAAATAAGGCTGGGACAGAGTCACACATGTTCGTTATATATTGCCTGAGCTAACTTTTATGCTACAACAGCAGGTTGAGTAGTTGTGACAGAGACTTGGCCTGCAAAGTCAAAAATATTTACTCTCTGGCTCTTTACAGGAAAAATTTGCCAACTCCAGTCTCGAGGAAACAAAAATCCTCTGCTATGATAGGACAAGTGCATATATGGTATAAGAATGTATTTTAAAAACTGGAGAAGAAAGCAGACACCATCTCATGTGAGGCACTAGAAAGAACACAGCATCACTTCTTGCTCTTCCTGCCAAATTCCTCGGTCAAATTTTGAGAAAAAAAAAATCAGACAACCCAAAATGGAAAGACAAAATACCAAAGTATATAACATACTATACTCTTAAAAAATGACAAGGTTATGAAAGACAAAGACCAAAGAACTGGTCCAGGATAAAGGAGACGAGAGAGATGCGACGACCAAATTCAGCATGTGATCCTGGATTGAAATGTGGACCAGACCTTTTTATTTTTTAAATTTTGGGCCATAAAGGATATTATTGTAATAATAGGGTAAAATTTAAATAAGCTTTGGAGATTAGATAATAGTACTGAATCAAAGCTAGTTCTCTATTTCTGATAATTGTAATGTGGTCATTTATTTGATCTTAGGAAATACACACAGAATTATTTGGGGATAGAGGGGCTCCAAGCATACCACTTAGTCCCAAATGTTTCAGAAAAAAAAAAAAAAAAAGTAAATGTGTCTGTCTGTCTATCTATCTATCTATCTACCTAACTACCTACCTATCTACCTGTCTATCTACAGAGAGAGAGAGATAGAGAAGAATATGTAAATGTGGCAAAATGGGGAAATCTGGGTAAAGGATATAATGGAGTTGTTTGTACAGCACAACTTTTTGATAAGTCTGAAATTATTTAAAAGTAAAAAGTTTAAAAAATAGGATGAAAGCACTTCTAGCTGCTTTTCCCCCTCCTAAATGTGAACCACAAACGGTCACTTCTTCAGCTTCTCCTTATCAGTGGTATTTGGGTTCTGAGTTGTTACTCGGTGTGGTGGCTTTGTACTGTATCATCGTAACTCATCTGGAACTACCTTTCCCAGATTGCCCTACCTGCATGGTTTAGAGTCAGTGCTGGACACAAGAGGAATGGAAGGTAGAAGGGAAAGAGCAGCCATTATTCTTTCCTTGAAAGTTAGTGCAGTCTCCAGGCTTTCAGGCAGTTCACACATGCTGTCACTGATCTGGTGGCTTACTTTGCTGGTATGGGACATCACCCAGACATCGACCAGTCTTCAGTGCTCACCAGATCTCCTCCCTTGAGTGTCAGCTAGTCCTGGATCAAATGTGTTACAACTTGGTGGTGAAGATTAGAGCACAGCTCCTTCTGCAGGTCACCCTGGTGGCATTTGTAGGCAATGAGAGACAGACGAGGACTCTGGCGTGTCCTTTCTCTCCTCCACACCCAGATCTCCTCTGTGACTGTCTCCACCAGCTCCCAGAGTTGCATAGGGTGTAATCCTTAATTTATTTTACTATTTTTATTTTTTTGGCTGTAAATCTTAGCCTGTGGGATCTTAGTTCCTCAACCAGGGACTGAACCTGGGCCCTGGGCAGTGTTGAGTGCAGAGTCCTAACCTCTGGACCACCAGGAAATTCCCATAATCCCTATTTTTAAAATCCCCTATTCTATATCACTTACAGTGGCTCTGTTCCTCCAAGTTAAAGTCTGACTCATACCCTTGGCTTCCTGAAATACAGCAAAGGTCATTTAGCAAGCACTTGACCTGTTCATCTTAAGTTCCACTTCATTACTTTATCCTTTGAAAGCACCTCATTATCTAGAACTATTAGGAGAGTGTACTGAGGACTACAAAATAACAAAGATGAATCAAATCACCATCTGAGTGCCTACTATGTGAAAAATCCTATGGCACACTTTAGCTCTAAAACTCACTAATGCCCCACAAGCTAGTTATCATCCTTATTTTTACAGATGAGAAACTGAGAGTCAGAGAGGTTAAGTCACTTGTCCAACATCTCACACCCAAGTAATGGTAAAGCAGAAGCAGAAACTCAAATGTAGCTCCGTTACACTCTCAAGATCACATTTTTTAAGTTCTTTTTTTTTTTATGCACCAAGCTGTCGTCTTAGGAAAAAGAAGTAGCTTTCTCAACCTTAAGAGGATATTTATTTGCTTTGTGACTGCCTGGATATTTACTGAATCTCAATATTTCATTCTTGCTTATTCATATCATAGGGTTATTATATATTTGAAGAACTACAAAAAAAACAAACAACCCAATCAAAAAATGGGCAGAAGACCTAAATGGACATTTCTTCAAAGAAGTCATATAGTTGGTCAACAGGTACACACTGCTAGTTATTAGAGAAATGCAAATGAAAACTACAGTGAGGTATCACTTCACACTGGTCAGAATAGGCATCATCAAAAAGTCTATAAATAATAAATGCTGGAGAGGATGCAGAAAAACGGGAGCCCTCCTACACTGTTGGTGGGAATATAAATTGGTGCAGCCACTATGGAGAATAGTATGGAAGTTCCTTAAAAAAACTAAAAATAGAGTTACCATATGATACAGCAATCCCACTCCTGGGCATACATCCAAAAAAAAAAAGAAAACTCTAATTCGAAAAGATACATGTACCTCAATGTTCATAGCAGCACTATTTTCAACAGCCAAGACATGGAAGCAACCTAAATGGCCATTGACAGATGAATAGATAAAGAAGATGTGGTATAATTTGAAAGGATACATGCACCCCAATGTTCACTGCAGCACTATTTACAATAGCCAGGACATGGAAGCAACCTAAATGGCCATCAAAGGAGGAATGGATAAAGAAGATGTGGTACATATATACAATGGAATATTACTCAGCCATAAAAAAGAACAAAATAATGCCATTTGCAGCAACATGGATGGACCTAGAGATTGTCACACTGAGTGAAGTAGGTTAAACAGAGAAAGACAAATATATGATATCACTTATATGTGGAATCTAAAAAAATGGTACAAACAAACCTATTTACAAACAGAAATAGAGTCACAGATGTAGAAAACAAACTTACGGTTACCAAGGGGGAAAGTGGGTCGTGGTGAGATAAATCAGGAGATTGGGATTCACATATATACACTACTATATATAAAATAGATAACTAACAAGAAACTACTGTATAGCACAATGAACTCTATTCAATACTCTATAATGACCTATATGGGAATAGATTCTAAACAAGAGTGGATATATGTGTATGTATAACTGATTCACTTTGCTGTACAGCAAAAAGTAACACAACATTGTAAATCAACTATACTCCAATAAAAATTAGTTTAAAACAAGAAGATGTGGTATACATATATGTATGTATGTACACACACACACACACACACACACACACACACACACACAGAATGGAATATTACTCGGCCATAAAAAAGAAAGAAATAACGCCATTTGCAGCAACATGGATGGACCTACAGATTATCATTATCATACTAAGTGAAGTAATCAGACAGAGAAAGATAAATATCTTACACCACTTATATGTGGAATCTAAAAAAGATGATATGAATGAACTTATTTATAAAACAGAAACAGACTTACAGACATAGAAAAAAAAATTATCATTACCAAAGGGGAAGGGAAGGAGGGAAAAATTAGGCATTTGGGATAAACAGACACACACTACTATATATAAAATGATAAACAACAAGGACCTACTGTATAGCACAGGGGATATTCAATATCTTGTAATAACCTATAATGGAAAAGAATCTGAAAAAGCATATATGGGTGTGTGTATATATTTATGTGTATATATATATATATATGTAACTGAATCACTTTGCTGAATATCTAAAACTAACACAACACTGTAAATCAACTATACTTCAATTAAAAAAACTACAACAACTAGATCCATTTTAACCTTTTTATGAAGTCCGTATTCCTAGAAAAGGAAATAACAATAACTGCTGACATGCACAGTGAGAAATATCACATAATCCTCCATTAAAGAGCTATTTAGTTAGTCTCAATATAAACACTTTTTCTGATCTGCAGACCTTTTCAACATATTAAAAAAGATTTTTTTTAACTCAGTACTTCTTTTGATGCACTTGTGCATCTGTGATCTCATTTAAGCTTTACAATAGTGAATCTAGGAAATATGTAGAACTTGTGTTATCAACATTTATTTTATAGATGAGAAGATTAAATCCTAAGAGATTACATAAATCATCTTAAGTGGAATCTGTTTTCATCTATTTAGCTTCCTTTCTCCCTTTATTTTATAAGAGCAGATTTTGCTTGAAGACTCCTTTTGCCACACTATTTTCAGTTCTTATTATTTGCCTGGGGCTGGTTCCACCATCATAACTAGCAGAGGGCGTATTATGCTGGCTTGGGAAATCATCATGTATTATGCATTCAGTCACAATGTTGTGTTCAAAATGGACATGCGACCCATGTCAATTTATTTAGGGCTAAGCTCAGAAGGAAAACCATGAAGGGAGCATCCTCTTCCGCTGAACTTGGAGCTAAAAGAATGTAAGCTTCTTGTTGCATAGGTCAGCACAGAGTGAAGAACGAGCTTGAAGTCAACACAGAAGGTAAGAAAAGGTGGTATGCACAGTGACAGTTTCATGCTACTTGAGCACCTGGCTCCAGCTATACTTGAAGGCACCTTAGATTTTTTCAGTTACTTTTAAAATCAATTCTCTCTTTCTCTATCCACCTCCATCACTCCTACCTTCTTCCCTTCCACTTCCCTCCTTTCCTCACCTCTAACTAAGCTTTGCAGTCAAAAGCTTAATAATAATAATACTGAATAATAATACCCATCCAAGTTTCCAAGTCTTAACTGTAAGTCTGGAACTTAGGTATATCAATACAGCATATAAAATTCCTTTACTAGGCAAGCTACCTCTTTAGAAATAAGCACTTGTTTCCCCTTTGGCTGAGATATACTTTTAACCCATACATTCATTCCAAGTTTGCTTCTGTAGAGAATTTTCTGTCTTGAATATCCATCGAAAGAATAAATGCTTTTGGAATCTAACATTTTTCTAAGCTATGTAATTACATATGTAGTATAAAGGACACCAATAAGACAAGATTGATGTGAGTGCTATTTCTCTGTTGAAGAAATCCAGTTGGTTTATGCTATAATCAAAGCCCAGAGATTGAATTATAACATCACTCACCAATGTCTCCCTTAATCAATTATTTTTATTATGTTTAGGGAAGATTTACAAGCAAAAACAAGCATGTCTGAATTGTTTCTGTGTGGGGTTTTCTTTTCTTATTCTTTCAAACTAGAGACTGATAAATCCTGTACAGTACTACGGCAGGAATTCACTATATTATGATGAAAGAGAAGTGAGAACATTTTTGTCTGAGTGATGAAGAGGCAGGCACTATGTAATTTATAGCAAAATAAAAGTGATACTATATTATCACTATAAAGCTGTCAATTGGATTATCACTGAATAAGCTGTTCAGTGTTTACTTGTATGTAACTGATATGTTGAACAAGCAGGACTTGTAGAATGCAATCAGGAAACAACTTTATTTTTTCCTCCTCACTGCTTCTCCAAATGCTTTTCATGCAACTGGTTCTTCTTTACCTAGAAATCTTGGGCAAGTCTCACAGCTTAGCTTCTTCCCTTTACCCAATCAACCACTCTTCAGTCAATCTCAGCCACAAAGAAATTATCGCCTTTTAGTAATTACTTGTCTACTGTGTTGTATTGATCACAAACTCAGAAGGTGATTCAAAGTTAAAAGTTTCTCCCAATGGACCCTCCTTCCACCAGCTCCTGCTTTCCTCTGGCTGCCTCGTCTAGCAGGAAGGGAATTATAGGGTTGGTGTCTTTATTTTTCTGCCTTGACTGCTGTTGCCCTTCTCTCACTCATTAGGCTGCCTGTGCCTTCTCCAGGATTGAAATAGAGGAGGGAGGAGAGGATGCTGACAGGATAGGTCCTTCCCGGCTGACATTAAGTAATGGGGTGCTGGTGCTCTCTGGAGGTGGCAGACGTTTAAAGGTGATCCTTTTTCTCACATGTGCCCCCTTTTACTCCTGGGGGATGTCCTCAGTGTTCCTCTTACTTGGGTGGTGCCTCTCCTTCAGTTGGCCATTTACCTTTCCTCCTCAGTTCTGCATGTCACTGTGTACTTCCAGCCTCTTCCGCTGAGGTCACTTGTCATTGGGCAGAAGCTCTCCGGGGAAGCAGCCTTCAGCCAACCTTTCCACTGTGGGATGCGTGTAGTTATCTTTGACTTGCATTTAGGGAGAAGGTGGTTTCTTCCAAATGCAGCTCTGTTCTCTGCTGCTGTGACCTTTTGGGCAGCCTCGGCTGTAGCCTTTTTGTTCGGGAGTTAATCAGACACCATGCACCATGTCCACTAATATCCAAGAGTCACGTCTCTAGGATCTTCAAGGGTTCTCCGTGTAGCTTTTAAAATTAGGTTTGCGGGGAAGTGAAAACCATCAATCCGTCCTCTATCATGAATAACTCCTTGAAGAAATTCTTTTATTTCCGACCTGTTGGCCCCTCCAAATTAAAACTCTTTGTAAGATTGGCAAAACTGGTTTTAATCCACCTCTCTCTCTGTAAGTCCTGCCTGTATAGTTCCTCTCTTTGGAATTTACACAGTTGGCACCTACTTTCTTAGAGTTCTGGTTAAAACTGAGTCACATGAAAGAGCCCATCGATGTGAATCCTTTCCACTCAAAGAAGTTTCACCAAATATCACAGCATTGTTCGTTTTTAAAATCATATTCTATAGTTAAGTCAATCCACAGTTATCTATACATACCATAGTTAGGAATAACTGAGTAGTTGTTTTTACCTTGCTTGTATATATTT
Organism: Pseudorca crassidens; assembly: GCF_039906515.1. Classification (NCBI taxonomy): domain Eukaryota; kingdom Metazoa; phylum Chordata; class Mammalia; order Artiodactyla; family Delphinidae; genus Pseudorca; species Pseudorca crassidens. The sequence goes on from NC_090298.1 coordinate 150,667,402, forward strand.
AATGTTTAGAGTTAATTTTCAATCAACGACTCTGCTTGACAGTTACATGCTGAGTAGAATTACGTGTCTCTTAAAGAATAAATGTACTAACTCACTGTAGAATGTGAGGAAATCTTCTAAAGAAATAGTTCCATGACATATGTACCTCTTAGGGTGAGGCACTCCACCAATAACCCCAGAGAATAGATTTGGTAAAGTTTCTTTTTTTTTTTTTTCCTCTTACTGACTAGATGTACACAGAGAAGTTTGGTGAGATTTTAGTTTCAGGGATAAGCAAATCCGAGGGGATGCCTAGATACTAAATCAGGAAGGAAGTCAACACATCTGGTTACAATAGCACAGTGGTCCTCAATAAGGGATGACTTTGCACCCTAGGGGACAATCTGGCAATAACTGGAGACATTTTTATCATAACTAGAAGAGGAAGGGTTGCTGGTGTTTCATGGGTAGGGGCCGGGGATGCTGCTAAACAAGTCCCAATGCCCAGGATAGCTCCTGCAACCAAGAATGATCTCGTGTAAAATGTCAACAGTGTTGAGGTTGAGAAGCCCAGCTTCCCATAGGGAAGATTACCATCAACTGTAAACAAAGGGTAATGAATATAAACTTTTTTGTAATTTTCAAACATTTTTACCACCTTTCTTTCTTCCATTTATTCGATTAGGAGAGAACTTTGCAGTGTGAGCTGATCTCCTAGTAAGTAAGAAAGTAAATTCAAGGGAAACTTGAGGGCCCCTACCCCTCCCTATAAGCAGTTTTAAAGTGGAAGAACCCTAGCACAGTGAGTTTCAAAATGGTAGACTGGGTATTCCCCAAAATAATTTAGAAAAAACATCTATGTCTTCACACATTATAAAATTGATGTCTATATTTTTAATTATCATTTGTTTAGAGTTGCAAATTATGTATTTTCCAGAAGTGAGGACTACTACATATGTGTTTTAAATATACATACAACAAAAGTTCACAGCTTCAGACTTAGTTAATTCAACTGGATAAGCTAATTGGCAAAACAGTCCTCATTGTCAAACCAGCCCTTCACATCAAATGTAACTTCAATCGGAAAAATGTCTGATTTTAATTTTTAATTTAAAAAAATGATAATGTATGTCCTGGTGACAACTTTTCTCACTTATTAATTCTTATTTAACATAGATTGGAAAAAGATAGGAAGGAAGGAAGTTAGTGTACCACTAGAATGTAAGCACCAAAAAGGCAATATTTTTTTTTACTGTTGCTTACTAATATATTTTCTGAACAAAAGAACATATTGAAGATGGTTTCTTTTTTGGTTTTTTGTTCCTTTTTTTTGAATTTTATTTTTTTTTTTATACAGCAGGTTCTTCTTAGTTATCCGTTTTATACATATTAGTGTATATATGTCAATCCCAATCTCCCAATTCACCACACCACCTCCCCCTGCTGCCACTTTCACCCCTTGGTGTCCATACGTTTGTTCTCTACATCTGTGCTCTATTTCTGCCCTGCAAACCAGTTCATCTGTACCATTTTTCTAAGTTCCACATATATGCGTTAATATACGATATTGGTTTTTCTCTTTCTGACTTACTTCACTCTGTATGACAGTCGCTAGATCCATCCACGTCTCTACAAATGACCCAATTTTGTTCCTTTTTATGGCTGAGTAATATTCCATTATATGTATGTACCACCTCTTCTTTATCCATTCGACTGTCAGTGGTCATTTAGGTTGCTTCCATGACTTGGCTATTGTAAACAGTGCTGCATGAACATTGGGGTACATGTGTCTTTTTGAATTATGGTTTTCTCTGGGTATACGCCCCGTAGTGTGATTGCTGGATCATATGGTAATTCTATTTTTAGGTTTTTTGTTTGTTTGTTTGTTTGTTTTGTGGTACGCAGGCCTCTCACTGTTGCGGCCTCTCCCGTTGCGGAGCACAGGCTCCGGACGGGCAGGCTCAGCGGCCGTGGCTCACGGGTCCAGCCGCTCCGCGGCATGTGGGATCTTCCCAGACCAGGGCACGAACCCGTGTCCCCTGCATCGGCAGGCAGACTCTCAACCACTGCGCCACCAGGGAAGCCCCTATTTTTAGTTTTTAAAAGAACCTCCATACTGTTCTCCATAGGGGCTGTATCAATTTACATTCCCATCAACAGTGCAGGAGGGTTCCCTTTTCTCCACACCTTCTCCAGCATTTGTTGTTTGTAGATTTTCTGATGATGCCCATTCTAACTGGTGTGAGGTGATACCTCATTGTAGCTTTGATTTGCATTTCTCTAATAATTAGTGATGTTGAGCAGCTTTTCATGTGTTTCTTGGCCATCTGTATGTCTTCTTTGGAGAAATGTTTATTTAAGTTTTCTGCCCATTTTCTGATTGGGTTGTTTGATTTTTAATATTGAGCAGCATGACCTGTTTATATATTTTGGAGATTAATCCTTTGTCCATTGATTCATTTGCAAATATTTTCTCCCATTCTGAGGGTTGTCTTTTCGTTTTGTTTGTAGTTTCCTTCACTGTGCAAAAGCTTTTAAATTTCACAGGTCCCATTTGTTTATTTTTGTTTTTATTTCCATTAATCTAGGAGGCAGATCAAAAAAAAAATCTTACTGTGATTTACGTCAAAGAGTGTTCTTCCTATGTTTCCCTCTAAGAGTTTTATCGTGTCTGGTCTTACATTTAGGTCTCTAATCCATTTTGAGTTTATTTTTGTGTATGGTGTTAGGGAGTGTTCTAATTTCATTCTTTTACATGTAGCTGTCCAGTTTTCCCCGCACCACTTATTGAAGAGACTTTCTTTTCTCCATTGTATATCCTTGCCTCCTTTCTCATAGATCACTTGACCATAGGTGCGTAGGTTTCTCTCTGGGCTTTCTATCCTGTTCCATTGATCTATATTTCTGTTTTTGTGCCAGTACCATACCATCTTGATTACTGTAGCTTCGTAGTATTCTGAAGTCAGGGAGTCTGATTCCTCCAGCTCCGCTTTTTTCCCTCAAGACTGCTTTGGCTATTTGGGGTCTCTTGTGTCTCCATAGAAATTATAAGATTGTTTGTTCTAGTTCTGTAAAAAATGCCATTGGTAGTTTGACAGGGATTTCATTGAATGTATAGATTGCTTTGGGTAGTATAGTCATTATCACAATATTGATTCTTCCAATCCAAGAACATGGTATATCTCTCCATCTGTTTGTATCATCTTTAATTTCTTTCATCAGTGTCTTATAGTTTTCTGCATACAGGCCTTTTGTCTTCCTAGGTAGGTTTATTCCTAGATATTTTATTATTTTTGTCACAATGGTAAATGGGAATGCTTCCTTAATTTCTCTTCCAGATTTTTCATCATTAGTGTATAGGAATGCAAGAGATTTCTGTGCATTAATTTTGTATCCTGCAACTTTACCAACTTCACTGATTAGCTCTAGTAGTTTTATGGTGGCATCTTTAGGATTCTCTATGTATAGTATCATGTCATCTGTAAACAGGGATAGTTTTACTTCTTTTCCAATTTGTATTCCTTCTGTTTCTCTTTCTTCTCTGATTGCCGTGGCTAGGACTTCCAAAACTATGTTGAATAATAGTGGTGAGAGTGGACATCCTTGTCTTGTTCCTGATCTTAGAGGAAATGCTTTCAGTTTTTCACCATTGAGAATGATGTTTGCTGTGGGTTTGTTGTATATGGCCTTTATTATGTTGAGGTAGGATCCCTCTGTGCCCACTTTCTGGAGAGTTTTTATCATAAATGGGTGTTGAATTTTGTCAAAAGATTTTTCTGCATCTATTGAGATGATCATATGGTTTTTATTCTTCAATTTGTCAATATGGTGTATCACATTGTTTGATTTGCGTATATTGAAGAATCCTTGCATCCCTGGGATAAATCCCTCTTGATCATGGTGTAGGATCCTATTAATGTGTTGCTGGATTCTGTTTGCTAGTATTTTGTTGAGGATTATTGCATCTATATTCATCAGTGATATTGGTTAGTAATTTTCTTTTTATGTAGTATCTTTGTCTGGTTTTGGTATCAGGATGATGGTGGCCTCAGAGAATGAGTTTGGGAGTGTTCCTTCCTCTGCAAGTTTTTGGAAGAATTTGAGAAGGATGGGTGTTAGCTCTTCTCTAAACGTTTGATAGAATTCACCGGTGAAGTCTTCTGGTCCTGGACTTTTGTTTGTTGGAAGATTTTAAGTCACAGTTTCAATTTCACTACTTGTGATTGGTCTGTTCATATTTTGTATTTCTTCCTGGTTCAGTCAGGAAGATTATACCTAAGAATTTGTCCATTTCTTCCAGGTTGTCCATTTTATTGGCATAGAGTTGCTTCTAGCAGTCTCTTAGGATGCTTTGCATTTCTGTGGTGTCTGTTGTAACTTCTCCTTTTTCATTTCTAATTTTATTGATTTGAGTCCTCTCCCTCTTTTTCTTGATGAGTCTGGTTAATGGTTATCAATTTTGTATATCTTCTCAAAGAAGCAGCTTTTAGTTTTATTGATTTGTGCTATTGTTTTCTTTGTTTGTATTTCATTTATTTCTGCTCTGATCTGTATGATTTCTTTCCTTTTACTAATTTTGGGTTTTGTTTGTTCTTCTTTCTCTTGTTCCTTTAGGTGTAATGTTAGATTGTTTATTGGAGATTTTTCTTGTTTATTGAGGTAGCATTGTATTGCTATAAACTTCCCTCTTAGAACTGCTTTTGCGGCATCCCACAGGTTTTAGATCATTGTGTTTCTGTTGTAATCTGTCTCTAGGTATTTTTTGATTCCCTCTTTGATTTCTTCAGCGATCTCTTGCTTATTTAATAACGTATTGTTTAGCCTCCATGTGTTTGTGTTTTTTACATTTTTTTCCCCTGTAATTGATTTCTAATCTCATAGCATTGTGGTCAGAAAAGATACTTGACATGATTTCAATTTTCTTAAATTTACTAAGGCTTGATTTGTGACCCAAGATGTGATCTATCCTGGAGAATGTTCCATGTGCACTTGAGAAAAAAGTGTAATCTACTGTTTTTAGATGGAATGTCCTATGAATATCAATTAAATCTATCTGGTCTATTGTGTCATTTAAAGCTTGTGTTTCCTTATTAATTTTGTTTGGATGACCTGTCCATTGGTGTAAGTGAGGTGTTAAAGTCCCCCACTATTATTGTGTTAACGGTTAATTTCCTCTTTTATAGCTGTTAGCAGTTGCCTTATGTATGGAGGTGCTCCTATGTTGGGTGCGTATGTATTTATAATTGTTATATCTTCTTCTTGGATTGACCCCTTGATCATTATGTAGTGTCCTTCTTTATCTCTTGTAATAGTCTTTATTTTAAAGTCTATTTTATCTGATATGAGTATTGCTACTCCAGCTTTCTTTTGATTTCCATTTGCATGGAATATCGTTTTCCATCCCCTCACTTTCAGTCTGTATGTGTCCCTAGGTCTGAAGCGGGTCTGTTGTAGACAGCATATGTATGGGTCTGTTTTTGTATCCATTCAGCAAGCCTGTCTCTTTTGGTTGGAGCATTTAATCCATTCAGGTTTAAGGTAATTATGGATATGTATGCTCCTATTACCATTTTCTTAATTGTTATGGGTTTGTTTTAGTAGGTCCTTTTCTTCTCTTGTGTTTCCTGCCTAGAGAAGTTCCTTTAGCATTTGTTGTAGAGCTGGTTTGGTGGTGTTGAGTTCTCTTAGCTTTTGCTTGTCTGTAAAGCTTTTGATTTCTCCGTTGAATCTGAATGAGATCCTTGCTGGGTAGAGTAATCTTGGTTGTAGGTTCTTCCCTTTCATCACTTTAAATACATCATGCCACTCCCTTCTGGCTTGTAGAGTTTCTGCTGAGAAATCAGCTGTTAACGTTATGGGAGTTCTCTTGTATGTTATTTATTGTTTTTCCCTTGTTGCTCTGAATAATTTTTCTTTGTCTTTAAATGTTGTCAGTTTGATTACTATGTGTCTCGGCATGTTTCTCCTTGGGTTTATCCTGCCTAGGACTCTCTGCACTTCCCAGATTTGGGTGGCTATTTCCTTTCCCATGTTACGGAAGTTTTCTACTATAATCTCTTCAAATATTTCTTCGGGTCCTTTCTCTCTCTCTTCTCCTTCTGGGACCCCTATAACGTGAATGTTGGTACGTTTAATGTTGTCCCAGAGGTCTCTTAGGCTGTCTTCATTTTCTTTCTTTTTTTTGTTTTCTGTTTCACAGCAGTGAATTCCAACATTCTGTCTTCCAGGTCACTTATCCGTTCTTCTGCCTCAGTTATTCTGATACTGATTCCTTCTAGTGTATTTTTCATTGCAGTTATTGTATTGCTCATCTCTGTTTGTTTGTTCTTTAATTCTTCTAGTTGTTTGTTCTTTAATTCTTCTAGGTCTTTGGTAAACATTTCTTGCCTCTTCTTGATCTTTGCTTCCATTCTTTTTCCGAGGTCCTGGATCATCTTCACTATCTTTATTCTGAATTCTTTTTCTGGAAGGTTGCCTATCTCCACTTCATTTAGTTGTTTTTTCTGGGGTTTTACCTTGTTCCTTCATCTGGTACATAGCTCTCTGACTTTTCATCTTGCCTATCTTTCTGTGAATGTGGGTTGTGTTCCACAGGATGCAGGATTATAGTTCTTCTTGCTTCTGCTGTCTGCCCTTCTGGTGGATGAGGCTATCTAAGAGGCTTGTGCAAGTTTCTTGATGGGAGGGACTGGTGGTGGGTAGAGCTAGTTGTTGCTCTGGTGGGCAGAGCTCAGTAAAACTTTAATCTGCTTGTCTGCTGATGGGTGGGGCTGAGTTCCCTCCCTGTTGGTTTTTTGGCCTGAGGCAACCCAACACTGGAGCCTACCAGGGCTCTTTGCTGGGGCTAATGGTGGACTCTGGGAGGGCTCACGCCAAGGAGTATTTCCCAGAACTTCTGCTGCCAGTGTCCTTGTCCTCATGGTGAGCCACAGCCACCCCCTGCCTCTGAAGGAGACCCTCCAACACTAGCAGGTAGCTCTGATTCAGTCTCCTATGGGGTCACTGCTTCTTCCCCTGGGTCCTGATGCACACACTACTTTGTGTGTGCCCTCCAAGAGTGGAGTCATTGTTTCCCCCAGTCTTGTCGAAGTCCTGCAGTCAAATCCCGCTGGCCGTCAAAGTCTGATTCTCTAGGAATTCCTCCTCCCGTTGCCAGACCCCCAGGTTGGGAAGCATGATGTGGGGCTCCGAACCTTAACTCCAGTGGGTGGACTCCTGTGGTATAACTGTTCTCCAGTTTGTGAGTTACCCACCCAGCAGTTATGGGATTTGATTTTATTGTGGTTGCACCCCTCCTACCATCTCATTGTGGCTTCTCCTTTTTCTTTGGATGTGGGGTACCTTTTTTGGTGAGTTCCAGTGTCTAACTGTCGATGATAGTTCAGCAGTTAGTTGTGATTCCAGTGTTCTCACAAGAGGGAGTGAGCGCATGTCCTTCTACTCTGCCATCTTGAAGCAATCTCACTGTAGATGTTTTATAAGTATTTAATACTGGATGGAAGAAGAGATAATAGGTAGATAGGTAGATAGATAGATAGATAGACAGAGGTGCTGAGCTCTGTCACAAGTTTATAGCCAGGATGAAATAAAATGTCTCAGTCACCACACTGAATCTTTCCATTCTCAGATTATCCCTGGGAGTCTTTATAACCTGGGGCAATGCATCAAAATGAGATTTGGACTGGGAGAGAGTTTAGTTTCTTATTGCAGCAAGAGATGAACACTGTGGAAGGGGAGCAAGGGAAGAACTGGCAGACCACAGACAGACAGGTGCTTAAGAAGGCAACTTTGAAAAGGAGAACAGTTAAGGAAATAAATTGCTATAAAGCTATCCATGCCTATGTGATCTCCAGACAATCTTCTTGTACTATGATTTAAAGGCCAGTCCACTACAGATTGGGGAACCACATGTTAATGATGAAAACAAAGCAGGCCAATAGGCCTGTAGAGCAAAATGGGTATGGGTGGGTCGGGGGGGAATCCAAGACTGGGCCAGATCAGTGACCTAATAAAAGGATAATCTAAAGGATTGTTTTAAAGGAACAAGAAGACAGGCCTATATAGCATGAAACCTAATGCAAGTGCAGAGTAGATAGAAGGGGATGTAAGAGTGGCCTTCTGTGTCATCTTACATGCTTTATTTTTCCTTATAGAATTTGTCTTTCATTGACATGATATTAAACATTATTTGCTTATTTGTTCCCTACTAGTAAACAATGTGAAGGTGGATTTTTGCCTTTTTTTTCCTTTCAGCTCTATCCCCAGTGCCTGGGATGGTGCCAGGCAAATAGAAGGTGCTCAGTCAATATTTATTGGATAAGTGTTGAACATGCTACCTTGAAAATATATGTAGACCAAGCCTGATGAAGCAAAACGAGCTCATGTCTTGTCTTTGAGTGACAAAGGGCTTGTTATTAACCACCCTGGGGTTTCAAAGTCTTCTAAACAAGGAGGTGGGAGTTGTTAGTCACTAAGGTCTCTTCCAGTTATGTTTTCAGATTCTACCATGGATGGTTATCTTAAAGTGTCCAGGGATGTTCATGTGTGAATGTATGAGTCTGTGTGTGCTTCTGAAAATTCAGAAAGAAAGTGATACTATGAATTTTTAAAATAAAGAAAGTATTGTAGGCTGAAGGGGCAGAAGACAAAAGGCAAAATGAAATAGTGCAGGTAAAACATCTGACTTGGTTGAGAGAGTAAAAGTCTGTCATAAAGAGAGCTAAAATAAGAGGAAAATATGATGGGAGACTTTGTAAAGCTGGTTTCCTCTATGGAGTAGGAATATGGAATGTTTTCATATTTAACAGCTTTTATATTATGACTAGTAAAGTTATTCTGGGCATATGATTATCTCCTAATAATAGTGATACTTAAAATATTTAGGCTAAGAAGTCTTGTTTGTAGATATACAAGTAATTTCTAACCATAGCATTATCATGAGCAGAGAAACTATTCTTTGAGAAGTAACATCAAATATAAAAACAGATCTATTCAAACACATTTTAAATGTTAAAAAAGAAATAAATGCCATCAATTAATCTTTGCTGGGAAGGTATTTCTTAAAACCAGAATTGATCAATGGGTAAAATAACTGCAAAATCTTGTGGAATCCCAGCCGTTCTCCTGATACATAGGCTAGGTGCCATACAAAATTGCTAATAATAAAACTACTAAGTATTGGTAATTATGTGCCAGCGATATAGAAGCATGATTTCACTTCATTCTTTTAGCAAATCCATGACATAGACACTTTAGTTTCCCCATTGAGCAGGTGAAGAAATGCAGGCTTAGGAAAGGTCAATATCAATCTCAAGGTCATGCATTTAGTAAGGTAAAGCTAGAGCATGCAAGTGATATCTTTTATACAAAGATGTTCTAAACACTTGCCAAATTTACTATAATTTGTCATAGGCTTTGCTGTCTAGACATGGCAAGCTTCCTCTTAGGAGAAGATCTTGTTTGAGGCGCCAAGAAAACCTAGAATGGCTTAAGCCAGGCAAATTTTATGATTTAAAGTAAATTACAACCATTGTTTGGCTGCTCACTTTTACTTTTAATGTATATTTGTGCAACAGTGCAGAGATGAAAGACTTGTCAGTCACAGATATACTTAAAAAATCAATCCAAAAGCAAAATGAGTTGGAAAAGGATGCTACAGTGGCAAAATGAGCTAGCCCCAAATGTTTATTTTCCATTCAATTGCTTTTCCAAAGTTTGAAAGCTCCTTGTTAACTCTGTGTTTTTTTTAATATAAGATTTTAAGGTGTTTGTTATTTCTAAGTAACATGATGAAGTCGAGTGTTTTCTTTTATTGAGATGTCAAGAGAAAAAAATGTTTTTTTTTTGAGCTGTCAGTAGGAGATAATATAATTAATCATTATGACATTTATTAACATTTAGATATTATCATTTATTCTTTTTAATTGTGCTAACATTTCATTAATTAAAGGAAACACATAAACACAGTTGTTACGGAACTTTAATAATGTTTAATTTTTGATTAGTGAACATCATCCTCTCCATTCCATGATTTTATTTTATTTTCCTTAACATGAAGAAGAGGTTTCATTTGGGTAGTGTTCTGTCTGTGGTTCATGTAAGTGTGAAACACCAGTAAACATTACATAGGGAGGAATATATAAAGGTATTTTTTACAGCATTCTAACAGGTACTAAGTTTCTCTTCTGTGAAAACTGAATAAGTGTTGAAACCCACATGGTACACTTTCTGCATGCAGCAGACTCTGTCCAGCAGATAGTAACTAAAAAGAAACTCCAACATTTATATGCATTTCTCAGAGAACACTGAAGTTCCCACACCAGTACTTCTAGAAACCCTTCCCTCCAAAGTCTAATACTTTCTTACCTCATGTCTATTCTAAAGTCCTTCAAATCGTGAAATCTCAAACCCTCTTCTCTCTACTCCAGTCTACTGGCATTTCCCCCCCTTTGTTCTCCTTTGTAGTTAGAATTAATATTTCTAGATTCATCTTCCCCCTCTCACCTCATGTTCTGAAATTTCTTTCTACCTCACCATTCTCTTAATTTTGAATCAAAATATTCTGGAACCATGCTAAGGAACACTTTGCTTTTGTTCGAGGTGGAGACATCAAGAGGAGAGGGGAAGATAGTTACTATTCAACGATAATTCATCCTAATTCATTGCATCAGTAATAAGGGCAGGGGTCCTGAACTTTCCTGATAAGTTACTCTTGGTCTTGAGGTAGCAACTGGTTCCGAGCCTCCAGCTTTTTACAAAGTTCCCTACATCAACTTTGCTGTGTCCCCCAGAGTTACCAGCACCATCTTGGCAGCATCCATTCCTACCTGAAGGTCTGACTCACCTCTATGGGACCCAAAAAAATTGCACCAGGTGGGCAGAACTGTCCCTCACATGTGTGAGTCCCAGTTTGGGGGAGCCCTGTGTCAGTTTTCCCAGTTCTGACACCCCAACCACTTTCTTTGTTCCCCTAGCTCATGAGGTGGTGGCTATATCCTATAGCTACTATGTCTGGATTGCCTCAGTGGTCCTTTTGTGTTGGTTTAGCCCTTTAACATCTGCATAATTAATTCCCTATGTTAATTTCCTCCTGTAGAAATACTTCATGTGGTTTCTGGTTTCCTAACTGGAGCTGGATTGAGGCAAGGCTAGAGGATGCTAAAGTGTAAATCACTGGACTGTTGCTGGAAAAGTTTCATATTCTATATGTGGAGGAGAAACACTGTATGTTCTGATTTTCTGAGTTCAGATGAAGGCAGTTTAAACTGTTATGTGGAAATCTCAATTTACTATATATTTCTATATTTTTAAGAGTGTTTTTAAAAGACAATATGGTACTGTTATTCATTAAACAATGTGTTCTTGAAACATCAAATTTTATGCAAAAATCTTGTAACTTGTCCATAGATTCCTAAATTGATCCCAAGTGGCTCCAAAGGGAGAGATTTAAGGTAAATTATTTCTTCATATTCCTGCATCTTGCAGAGGACCAATAATATTTGAGGCCTTCTGGAAATTTCTTTATAAAATCAATAACGGCTAAAGCTATATTCGTTTGCCCTTTACCTCCAGGAAAACAAATGAGGTATGGCAAATGACTCTCTTTTTATAAGTGTTTTGCCAATATGATAGTATTACTTTATGTTTGAATGGAGTTTTATTAAGCACCAAGTACTTCTGTATCTCTCTCTTACCATTCATATTCTTATTCAAGGCTATATATTTTTTTCTTTTTTTTTTTTTTTTTTGCCATGCCGCATAGCTTGTGGATCTTAGTTCCCCAACCAGGAATTGAACCTGGGCCCTCAGCAGTGAAAGCGCAAAGTCCTAACCACTGGACCACCAGGGAATTCCCTTATCCAAGACTATAAATCAGATATTCCCTACATTTTTCCTTAGAGAATCTTAAACTCAGAAGAATTTAAAAATCTGCCAAAGGCTCTAGACTAAAAGGTGGAACGTGATCTTATACTTAAACCTCAGAACTTTCTATCCAGGAACTACTTTGTTCCATTATTGTTGACTTGTCTGTTCCATAGAAAGAATGTTGTCAAACATGGGATCTCATGATGGCCCAACTATGTTAAAAATCTTAAAATTAACAATGTTAAAAAAAATATCACACTTATGTGTCGCCATGTGTTTTTGTTGTGTTTAACACAAGTTTATCAGAGATAGGGCTCTATAAAACCAACTGGAAGGTATAATTACCTTCAGGGATATTTTATTATTAAAAAGTATAATGAAAGGTACTATGAGAGTAGATTAAACTATTAAGGAACCTGCCACAAGTGACTTTGTAATTTGAAAGATCCTTTATCATTTTCAATCATGACTTTCAGTTTGTTTCTCTGGGTGATTTTTCAAAATACTCTAAAAATCTTCTTTGGATTGCTAAATAGACAAATTGTGCTGCTTTTTCAGTAGAGAAAATAAAGGTACATTTAATAATTAATCTAGTTATACATGTACTATTTGAATTTACAACATTTCTAAAATTTATCTTTATGAAGTTATTGGATACTCAACTCTTCTTACTTTAGAAATCTATTCCCGCAGCCTGAATTTACTTTCTCTCTTGGGGTTTTTAAACTTGCCAAAAAATAGTTATAAACTATTGATAATTCTTGATTAAAATGTAAACTAAAAAAGGCATATAACTTTGACCTATTGATAAAACTTAAATGTATATGTATATAGAATGTTTTGACAGAAGCTGCTAATTTCCTTGTTAGTATCAATTTCCCACGGCTTCCTTACTAGGGAGTACCTATATTGACAGAATCAGTAATATATACAGCTGAAGATAATAGTTTCAACCCTCCTATACAGATAAGGATGACGAATGATGTGTAAACAAACATTTGATGGGGCTTCTTAAAATGACCTCTTTTAAGAGAGCTTACTCAGGTGGCGGGTTTCTACACTTTTACAAATCTATTTTCCTCCTTCTTTCATTGACTCATTGACTTGGATGGAGATATGATGGCTGGATCTACAACATCCATATTGTGGATGGTAAGGCAAACTTAAGAAATAGAGACATATTCTAAAAGGAACAAAGCAGATTGACAAATCATAGGCCATTGATAATATGAGAAGCTGCCATATATCCCCAAACTGCCTCTCTGAATTTGTTGTTTGTGAGAAAGAGAAGTTGCTGTAATTTCAGCTCTTTTACTAACAGCCACACACAATTCCCTAGTTAACATACAAATTTTCTTTTTTTTGTATTAAGGATTTTAATTTTATTATTTATTTGTAGTAAATAATTATAATAGCCTAAGTGAAAAATAAGGTACCTAAGATAAGGGATGTTCTTATGCATTTCTTGTGGAAGAATACACTGCTATATAATTTGGAAGATGAATCGGCACGCAACATCAAAAATCTATAAACATACATTTTGACATAGCAATTTCACAACTAGCAATTTATCTAAAGGAAATAAAGTTGAACATAATATGAACTTATACTGATGTTCAACCCAAAATTGCTTATATCTGTTGGAATAGTTGTACCAACATAAATGCTCAATAAAAATAGAAATGATTAAATAAATCACAGTAAAATTGTACACAATTCAGACACTAAGAATGAGGTGTGCAATATTGTGACATGAAGTATTTAAAACATAGTGAACTATTTTAATGTGGCATCATACATTTAAGTACCTGAAGTGTATAAAATGTACACTATGATACAATGTAATCCATAAAAAATCACAAAGAAAATAATCTCTATGGACATATGCCCAAAAGTTGACAGTTATCTCTGGTTGTTCAAGCACTAAGTAGTTTATATTTGAGTTTAACTTAAAAAATTTGTTTTCATAATAAACATATATCCCTCATATATTGAGAAAACTATATTGGGAAATGAATTAAAGGGTTTGATTTACTGATATTGAGCATGACTACAAAAAGCTAGGTTAGAGAACTGAAGTCACTGTGATTCTTCTAAAAATTCCTAATCAATATGTAAGCTGCCTCAGTTCTTGTCAGTATAACTGAGAAGGAGAAATTTGAAAAGTTTCTTCATGGAATAAAGACAAATTCTTTGACTTCCTTTTGGCAGGTATTTATACAGTGCCGTTACACTACCTTACCGTTCCACATGGACAGCATGTGGCTATGATAGATACGCTCTTATTGAAAATGAGATATGACTTGATGCCTCACTTTACCTATGAAACCCTCGAGAAAGTAATTAGTGTCTCCCTCAGTCTTTATCCCCAATGTCTGGCACATGAGAGTTGATTTTGTATGCACTCGTATCCACCTTCTTTCGGTCCCAAGATGTTGCTATGGTCTTACTTTGTTATGTCCTTTTAAGGAAAATTTTCTTATTTCTGATCCACCCCACAAAAACTTTGGTAGATAAAACTTGAAAAGTAAAACATAAATTTAAAAATTATATATATGAATTGGGTAACCCACCTATGTAGGAAAGTATTGAACTATTATGGTAGGCATTAGTGCAGTTTGACAGATATTTCTAGTTCTAAACTAGTTCTGGATGCCCGATAGGAAAGCACTTCCTGGGACTTTTATTGTTGGGTGGGGCCATGTGATTAGTTGGGCAAGAAGTTATGAGCTGAAGTGACTTGCTGGCTAAACGTTTAGTTACAGGGACTTCCCCAGGTGGTTAAGAATCTGCCTGCCAATGCAGGGGACACGGGTTTGAGCCTTGGTCTGGGAAGATCCCACATGCCACACAGCAACTAAGCCTGTGAGCCACAACTACTGAGTCTGCACTCTAGAGCCCACAAGCCACAACTACTGAGCCCATACTCCACGATTACTAAAGCCCGTGCACCTGGAGCACGTGCTCCACAAGAAGAGAAGCCACCGCAATGAGAAGCCCGCATGCACCACAACGAAGAGTAGCCCCGACTCGCCATAATTAGAGAAAGCCCACGCACAGCAATGAAGACCCAAAGCAGTCAAAAATAAATGAATAAATAAAAATTAAGAAAAACCAAAGAAACCCACATTTAGTTACATGTACAAAGCTCTCCAAAGCTCTCTCTCTCTCTCTTCCCTTTGGGATGGTTATCAACATCTTTCAAGGGATTGGTTGCTAAGTCATCTTGGATCCCTAAATGACTACAGTGAGCAGATTTTCAACAAATGTATACTGTGATCAAGAAATAAATCTTTGTTAACACAAAGGGGATTAGACTCTGCTATTCATCCTGTGACTTGCTTTCTTCACTTTAACAACACGTCCTAGAGATCATATCATCCCAAGTCTTTGTGTTAACAAAGTGTTCATATATGTAAGTAAATCCATGCAAAAATGATATGAAGGGTACCTGTCAAGAAATAAGGGAAGGAATCATTCATGTTTTAAATTATGTCATTTTGGATGTTTGAATCTTTCACAACATGAATATATCCCCATTCTATTTATGTAATGCAAACTGAAATGAGAAAAGAAATGCCAGATTTAAAAAAAAAAAGAAAGAAATCTTTGTTATATTAAGCCACTGATATTTTGAAGTTGTTTGCTACTGTAGGATAACTTAGACTATCCTGATTACATGTAGTACATTTAGCTATATGAGCTACATTTTTAAAATTCTAAATTATACCCTTGAACTTAGCAATGACATGTGACCCCACTATATTTTATAAAATGAATTTTTAAAAATGTATGTATGTATATATTTTTTTAATTAAAAAAAGATCAAATATCCAAAAGCATGTGTGTAAGTATATACACACTCACACAAAACATTTTTGAAATAGATCATCTTGGATCCCATTACCCAGAAATAGCTTACATTAGCTTGATGTAAATGTAATTTGAAGTATCTCTTTATTCATATTTACAAATGGAAAGATAAACAGATAAAAACATATACATAAATAATTTCAAACGATATTACAGAAAGCATTACATATAAGTGTGCTTGAATACAAAAAAAAAAATGAAATTGAAATATGGAAAAAAGCTTTAAAAATTTAAAAAAAATTGTTGACTGTTAGAAAAAAAAATTTTTTACCAGAGATTCTAATTCCCTTTTGAGCTAACTGAATACATTTGAAGATATTAAAGAAAAATTAATTTTTAGTTATGAATGGTATATATGGTTATACTAACAAAAAAGGGGTTTTATGTCTTAGGCTTACATAGTGAAGTGATGAAGGGTTAAATTATACCATGTCTGCTATTACTCAAATTAATTTGAAAAAGAATATGGATGAAGAGTAGAGGAGTTAGAATTGCCCATAGGTGGATGGTTTTAGATGAAGGAGTATAGGTGGATTCATTATAACTGTCAACTTTTTCCCTAAGACTTTATTCTCTTTTTAGAGCAGTTTTAGTTTCATAGCAAAATTGAGGGGATGAGGAAATTGACAGAGATTTCCAATATACCCCCTGCTTCTATACATATATAGTTTATCAATTTTTATGTATATCTGCAATTCTCTGTAACATAAAATTACAATTTAAAAAAGACACTCTAGATTCTAAAATGTAAGTCTATTTAAAACAACCTGGGCAGCCCACTAAAGGGTCTCTCTTGAACTCATGCTGGACAGGTGGCTAAAATGTAAGGTGAAGGCTTTGAGAAACTGGACGGATGTCCATTAGGAATTGGTATAACAGCACTGAAACCAGTGTCACTTGTGACCGCAGCTCTCCAAATTTCCATAAGCGGGTGGTAATACTCCAAACCCAATTATCCTGCCTTCTGTTCTGCTGGCTGACCATTGGATTGATGATAGAGCAAAGGTAACAAAATTAAACAAAACAGGGATTTTATGTAAAAGGGATTTCTCCTCGCCTTTGTGATAAGGTGTATTATCATCATTATAAAAGGTTTTAACTAAGTGAGGCATTTATAATACCTGCAAAATACATTTTAAAGTGCTAACCTTGAGAAGAATAACCCTGATTAATTATAGTTCCCAATAATTAATTCACTCTTTTAAATTTTTTATCCAATTATAATACTCCTTCCTAGCTAGTTTCCACTGTAATCACTCATGTTCTGTAAGAATAAAATACTCAGAAATGGACCTAATTCGGCAATCTGAATATAGCAGCACTAATTATAAAAGTAAACTGTAAAGAATGTCAAAAATAACTTGACAGATTATTTTTTTCCTGTGACAACTTAAGGAATTAATAGGTTCAACTCAAATGTATCTCTTTTAAAGTTCCACATACTCTCATTTTTGCATACATCTTTTCAGAACTGCTAGGAAATAAGCTCTTTGAAACTATGAGCTATTTTTTTCCTGTAATCCCCAAAATAATAAACATTAAAAAATTTTAAAACCCACATGTACACAAGACCAAAACAAATGAACAAACAAAATAATGAAATAAATAAATACTTAAATATATATAATAGAAAAATAAATCTTTGTTTTTGGGGAACAGTCAACCCTTGTGCAAAGATTTCAGGTAGGAGTTTTCTTATAAGAACACTGAGGGCCAAAGTTTACCTTCAAGATTTTTCCTGATTGTATAAGAATAAATCCACAGAGAAAAAGAGAAAGAAGCAGCCCAGTAGAACATACCTGAACCGCTAAATTGTTATTGGGGTGATTGAGAAGAAGAAAGCTTTGAGAAAAAAAAATTTTTCACTATAGTGAAAACTGAATTCAGGCTGAACACGTTTTCATTAAGAAATATGGTAAAGGACTTGCTTTAGAAGACTAGGAATTCTGTTAGAAATTACTTGTTATACAGCTTTGGGACTGGAAGTGTTACATATTAAAGGAAATAATTAAAGCGATCTGGAGGAGAATGCCAATGCTTTCGTGATGCACAAGAGAAAAGATTCACCACCACAGGGAATCTGAGAGATTAGTGGCAGGGTGTCAATATCAGGAGCTAAAAAGTTAGATTTTTCAGGTGCTCAGGATTTTTATACAGGATGCTGTTCTGCAGAATGGTCAAATTTTTCAACAAGAACTTGGAAGTATGGACTAACACATGCTGACTGCTCTCTCTTGGGATCCAATTCTCAGGGACCATTTCTTAATGTAGGTACTGGAAGATATGAAGGAGCCCAGCAGCTCTCCAATTCTGAAAGTTGGTACAAGTGAAATTTACTTCAGGCTAACACAGCAATTATTATTTAGCAAACCATCTCACATGAGGTTGAAATGATGAGAAGTAACTAAAAGCTAGAAACTGTGTGAATGGAAGTTGTCTGTGATGAGACATTTGGGAAATTAGAGGAATCTGGATTCCATAAAATTATATATATATTTTTTATCAGATAATAGATTTTTTAAAAATCCATCCTTAGTTTTTCAGCAATTACTATTTTGAAAAATACCATCTGGGTTTTCAGGAGCTAGGAGTGGAATAGGTGATTCCACAACTATGAAATACAGAAAAAAACTGAGAATTGAGTTATCTTTAGAGAACCAATGTGGTGCCCCAGTTTGGTGACTGAGATGGATTCCCTTGGAAATCTTGGTCAGAGAAGAAAGAATAAAAATAAGGGACAGAAAGAAGGGATAAAAAATAAAGCTCATTAGTTCCTTTCTAACAAGTCCATCCCCCTCACTAAATAAAGCTTATAGTATCAGCAAAGACATCCTTATTCCTCGGTAACTCATCCTTTGTTCATTTCACCATGGAGTAAAGGCATACATGTTATTTCTTTGTCTTTATATGCTTATAGAATTTGGGATGTTATTGTATTATGCATGTATGTGATATGTAGTTTTATGATTTTTCTACCAATAAAAGCCTTATGGCCATTATTATTCTCCTTTTGTAGTTAAGGGATTCAATTCCTGCTGCCCGCTCTCTGGCTTTGCTGAGACTGAAACTCTCTCTTTGCCCTTTAGACTTTCCATACAATATAGGCATGACGCTTAATTGAACACGTCATTAAAAATATTGAATTCCGGGCTTCCCTGGTGGCGCAGTGGTTGAGAGTCCGCCTGCTGATGCATTCGTGTCCCGGTCCGGGAGGATCCCACATGCCTTGGAGCGGCTGGGCCCGTGAGCCATGGCCGCTGAGCCTGCGTGTCCGGAGCCTGTGCTCCGCAACGGGAGAGGCCACAACAGTGAGAGGCCCGCATACCGCAAAAAAAAAAAAAAAAAAAAAAAAAAAAATATATATATATATATATATATATATATATATATATATATATAGGCATCCTGTTTTTCCTTTTAGAAGGCTTTTCTGAATATGGGTCTGCTTTCTCATTTATTGCTTTGGTTAATCACTCTTTAAATCCACTTTCCTATTCTGATCAGTCTTTACTCAAAACTATGACTCTCTATTTCTGAATATCTACTGTACTCTCCCTCCCTTGACTGACTGACCCCATTGCTGTCTAAGTCTTGTTCCACAAAAAAACAAAAAGAGAAGGAGAAATGATCATCACATCCAGGTAAAAACTCCAGTAACATATCTATCTTGAGATAAATCAATTGCCAAGAAAAAAGCAAGCACTACAACAATGCCTAAACTCTCCAGGGTGCCTAAATTCCCTCCATATGCATGTTCGTTCTGAGTTGTTTGTTGGCCATTTGACAACCAACCTATGCATGGAGTACAGCTGAAACATTCTTTGCACTTCAAACTGAGGTCACCATTTTCTGTGGTACTACTGAAAACAAAAAAATGTGTTTCATATTTATTTCTTTACTTCATATTAAAGTAAAAGGTATGAGGTGGAATCTGAGATGGTTTTGACTGATAATCTGAACTCTCACTGGTCAGTCTTCAAATTGCTAGAAATTAATAGAGATTCTAAACACACTTTGTTTTTGTGTATTTGTATACATTTTCTGTACTGGGGAACTAATTTGAATCTCAGAACTCTGTGGCTTCAATGACCATATACTTTTCATTATGTTTTAAAGCAATAAAGCAATTAGGAGTTATTTCTCCTGGTAAGGTTAATTAAATTCATGTAAATGGAGTTGTGCTACACAAAATAAAATTATGTCTTTGAAATTACAGATTTGGGAGGTTTTTAAAAAATTTTCTCCATGCAAAAGACATGTAATGGTTAAACATAGTACCTCAGTGGTGGGAGATGGATTCAGAAAGTGTGAACAGAAAAATTTTACACTGAATTTCTCCTTTACTTTGTTGGGAGACTGGACTAAACAATGTTGTTGGTCTGGGAGATAAGCATAGTATCTGAAGCCAGCATTTGGATGGGGGTAATTTAAGTCACAAACAGAAACTATCAGAGTGGAAAGGACTATTGGCTGAACTACCAGCTGAAAGCACTCTTTATGGAAAATATACACAAAGTCCCTAACACAATATTGATGGGCACAGGATGAACTACCACTCAGCAGGCACCAAATCCATTTCACTAATTCCCCTGGTCAGAAGAAAAGACACTAACCCAGAATGGAGCCAATCAGCAAAGCCAAGGTGTGCCATGCAAGCTGTACACACTGGCAAATCCATAAATCTACTGTAATTGAGGTAGTCTATTCAGAGAAGAAGAAACATTCTGAAAAGTTTTATTCTCTATCAAAGAACTATAGAGATTTTAAGAAAATTAATTATCTAGAACTAATCTATTTCTAAGCAAAATTATTTAAATTTTAAAGTTGTTAATAATAATAAAAATATTAGTTACTGAGTATTCATACTATTTACATGAATACATTATTTAATTTAATTATATTTAACTCTCACACAAACTCTCTAAATTGGGTATAATTATTTCCATTTAACAAATGAAATAACCGAAGTTCAGGGCATACAGTAACATGTCCAGCTTCCCACAGTTGGAAATAAAGGAGACAGACTCATTTGGTCTAATAACAAAGTCCTCCCTCAGAAAACAACTAAGTGTCCACCGACAGATGAATGGATAAAGAAGATGTGGCACATATATACAATGGAATATTACTCAGCCATAAAAAGAAACAAAATTGAGTTATCTGTAGCGAGGTGGATGGCCCTAGAGACTGTCATACAAAGTAAAGTAAGTCAGAAAGAGAAAAACAAATACCGTATGCTAACATATATATATATATATATACACACACACATATATATATGGCATCTAAAAACAAATGGTTCTGAAGAAACTAGGGACAGGATCTGAAGAATCTAGGGGCAGGATCTGAAGAACCTAGGGGCAGGACAGGAATAAAGATGCAGACGTAGAGAATGGACTTGAAGACACGGGGAGGGAGAAGGGTAAGCTGGGACAAAGTGAGAGAGTGGCACTGACATATATACACAACCAAATGTAAAATAGATAGCTAGTGGGAAGCAGCTGCATAGCACAGGGAGATCAGCTCGGTGCTTTTTGACCACCTAGAGGGGGGGATAGGGAGGGTGAGAGGGAGACGCAAGAGGGAAGAGATATGGGAACATATGTATATGTATAGCTGATTCACTTTGTCATAAAGCAGAAACTAACACACCATTATAAAGCAATTATACACCAATAAAGATGTTAGGGGCTTCCCTGGTGGCGCAGTGGTTGAGAATCTGCCTGCCAGTGCAGGGGACACAGGTTCATGCCCTGGTCTGGGAAGATCCCACATGCCATGGAGCAACTGGGCCCATGAGCCACAACTACTGAGCCTGCGTGTCTGGAGCCTGTGCTCTGCAACAAGAGAGGTCACGACAGTGAGAGGCCCACACACCACGATGAAGAGTGGCCCCTGTTCGCCACAACTAGAGAAAGCCCTCGCACAGAAACAAAGACCCAACATAGCCAAAAATATAAATAAATAAATTAATTAATTTTAAAAACGATGTTAAAGAATAAATAAATAAAATAGAATAAACAAACAAACAAAAAACAATGAGTATGTGAATGAAGGAACTGAAACCCTGATGAATACTTTTTTCCTTGTATTTAATTCATAGGATAGTTTAGGGGTCTAAATTCTGAAAGGTAATCCATGTTTTCTGGTGATTCAACTATCACCTTTTATTATTGAAAGGGTAATAATCGTACCAAATAACCACGAGGCTAAGCAGCAGAACATCTAAAGAGAAAAGCCAACCATTTCAATGTTCATTCATTCACTCATTTACTCAAATATGTACTCAACAATCTAAAGCATGGTGCTACTTAAGCAGCTTTTTTTCCTAAGCAACAACACAGACATTCTATTTTTTCCCCCCACAGGAATAAGATATATTCACTGCAAAATTAACCCTGATTTTCTTTTCCTGAAGTGAGTTATGGGTATCATGGCGATACATTCAGATTTTTAAGAAGACCCCAATAAGGCAGGAAATAGACTCAATTTAATATGAAATGGAAATGGAAAATTAGCCCATTAACTCTTTATTAGATTGACGATGGAAAGTTAATTGACAAAATAATTTTTACTGTAAGTATGGTACTCTGTTAGCTTAGAATACAGGAAGAACAAAATCATCTGCTTAGAAAAAATCACAGATAAGTTACTTCTAAAAGTTGCTAGCTGAATTTTTAAAAATCTATAAACTCCCTGTTTTGAGAACTTCTAGCCAACATATAAGACCCTGGAAATGCAACTGCTATAAAAAGTCCAATGATTTTTTTCACAGAACTAGAACAAATAATTCTAAAATTTGTGTGGAACTACAGAAGACCCCCAATAGCCAAAGCAATCTTGAGAAAGAAGAACAAACCTGGAAATATCACATGCCCTTGCTTTATTTAAACTATACTGCAAAGCTATAGTAATCAAAAGAGTATGGTATTGGAAGAAAAACAGACACGTAAGTCAATGGAGCAGAATAGAAAGCCAGAAATAAACCTACACATTATGTGGTCAATTAATCTATAACAAAAAAGCCAAGATTATCCTATGGGGAAAGGAGGGTTTCTTCAGTAAATGGTGTTGGAAAAATTGGACAGACATATGCAAAAGAATGAAACTAGACCACTGTGTTACATTATACATAAAAGTGAACTCTAAATGGATTAAAGACTTAAAGCAAGACCTGAAAACATAAAACTCTTAGAAGAAAACACAGACCTGTAAGAAAACATAGAACTAGTAAGTTCCTTGACATTGGTCTTGGCATGGAATTTTTGGATCTGATCCCCAGTGCAAAGGTAGTAAAGGAAAAATAAACAAGGGAACTACATCAAACTAAAAAGCTTCTTCACAGCAAAGGAAACTATCAAAAAAATCAAAAAGCAACCCACTGAATGAGAGAAATTATTTGCAAATTATATATAAAATAAGGGGTAATATCCCAAGTATATAAAGAATTCAAACAACTCAATAGAAAAAAAAAAAAAAAAAAAAAAAGCCACAACAATCTAGCTAAAAAATGGGCAGAAGATCTACATAGATATTTTTCCAAAGAAGACATACAGATGGCCAACAGGCACATGAAAAGGTGTTCAACATCTCTATTAGGGAAATGAAAATCAAAACTACAATAATGTATCACCTCACACCTATTAGAATGACTACGTTATCAAAAAGACAAGAAATAACAAGTGCTGGAAAAGATGTGGAGAAAGGGGAGAAATGTAAATTGGTGCAGCCACTATGGAAAACAGTATGGAGGTCCCCCCCAAAATAAGAAATGAAACTACCATATGATCCAGCCATTCCACTTCTGGGAATTTATCCAAAGAAAATGAAAACACTAATTTAAAAAAAAATATATATATATGCACGCCTATGTTCCTTGCAGCATTATTTAGTTGGAGATGCTCTAACACCCATATTCGTTGTATCCTTACAAAAGCAGTTGGATCCTTGAGAAAAGTCTTTGCTCTTTATTTTATGAAAACTTAAAAAAATATATTGTTCCAGTCTAGAATAATGCTATATTTCCACACATTCTACAGATGGGGTTAGTTCTATAAAAACTGTGCTCTAATTTCACTTTATTGAGCAGTGGAAGCTACAATATGATTCTGGTGGGAGCCCAGTGAGTATCATTAAAAGGTTCTGACATACGTAAATATCAATAGACAGGACACTGAGCAACAAATTACTTCAACAAAAATCCCATGATTATTTCTAGGTCACTACATTAGAATCTGAGACTTTTGAAAAAGGAAAGAGGAAAAAATAAAGAAGATAGTAAGATTTTTAACAACATCAGTCATACTGTTTTTATCTATGTACTTAATTAATTAATTCATTTATTGATTCATGCAATAGTACAAGTACTCATCATCTAGTGTGTGCCAAAAATTGAGTTAGGCAATGTGAATATAACAGTTAACAGGGGCCCAGGGACTTTAAAGTGGAACAAGAAAGATATATAAGAAAACATTCCATCACAGTGTAGTGATACAAGTGCCAAGTTAAGGACATTTTTTGTTTAGGAAGAAAATAGGGTTCAACAGTGCTGGTGATAGGAGCTGAATAATACTAATTTGAACTCACAGCATTATATTTAGGGCTAAGATGCTGCTCAGAGTAGAGGTGGTCACCTTTACTCATATCTATTTTCACTGATACAAACTTCATCTCATGTAATTTAATCATTAAAAATAAGGAGGGGGCTTCCCTGGTGGCGCAGTGGTTGAGAGTCCGCCTGCCGATGCAGGGGACACGGGTTCGTGCCCTGGTCCGGGAAGATCCCACATGCCAAGGAGTGGCTGGGCCTGTGAGCCATGGCCGCTGAGCCTGCACGTCTGGAGCCTGTGCTCCGCAACAGGAGAGGCCACAACAGTGAGAGGCCCGCGTACCACAAAAAAAAAAAATAAGGAGGAGTGGGACTAAAATGAAGGTCTAAAACATTTCTGATCAAAAAGTTTGCGAGATAGGAAAAAAAGAGGAACAGAATACAAAGGAACTGGAATCTGAATATTCTCTCCCACTGGAACACCAAGGTCTCACAGATCAACAGTGACTCTTGGAACAATGTAGAGACTATTGAACACACCTTAGCTTTTTCCAATTGGATCCTTTCTTACCGTGAAAAAAATGACTGTGGTGTGTGTGTGTAGGGGAGAGGGGTATATGTGTGTGTACCACCAAGAGATGTAACGCTCTGGAGCCCAGGTAAATTTGTTGAGGAACATTTACTTCATAGGGACAATGCTACACAGCACTGCAGAGGCCCATGCTGAGGCCCAAGGGGGCAGGCAGTTTGATCAGCAACACTAATTATCTTCACAGGTTTTTTGACTGCATAGGATCGTGATCTGAACCACACTGGCAGGAAGGATGGAGAAAAATACATGTTTTTCAGAGATATTAAAAAGAGATATTCTGTATGTTTTCAGAAAACTAAATGGTTTTCAGAGTGTTAGATTAGTTATCTATTACTGCATAACAAATTACCCCAAACTTTAGCAATGTAAGTCAACATTTACTATCTCACACATTTCTGTTATCTCACACAGTTTACACCAATGTAGAATCACTTTAGCTGAGTGGTTTTGGCTTAAGATCTCTCAAGAAGTTGCAATCATGATGCTGACCAGAAATGCACTCAATCTGAGGGCTTGAATAAAGCTGGAGAGTTTTTTTTTTAAACAGTGGCTCACCAGGTACCTTGCAATTCAGTGCTGGTTTTGGGCAGAAGGCCTCAGTTCCTTACCTTTTAGACCTCACTAGAAGATAACCTGAGTGTCCTCATGACAGTGTAGTTAGTTTCTCCCAGAGCAAGTGATCCAAGAGAGCAAAGGGGACCCAGGTGTGGAAGTCACACACCATCATTTCTGCAATGCCTAGGAGTCTCAGAGGCCACCCAATTCAATGTGAGGAAAGTAAACAGAGGTATGAATACCAGGAAAAAAAATCATGGAGGACATCTTGGAGGCTGGTTATAACAGAGGAAAAAAATGAAGATACTTGCTTACTGATAATTTGGATATGAGAAAGAATGAGGAAATCAAGTATGAAACTCAGGAGTGTGGCTTTGGATAGTATCATTGCTTTTGTTTAGAAGTGTTTGCATTTGCACTTTCCTGCTGAGTATTTGTTAACACGTATAGCTGACAATTATTATTTCTCTAGGGAAAGTCACTGGTATGATTTGTTAGATCATAGTGAGGTTGTTAATTTGTATCATCTCCTGGAGAAAGGTAAGGAAAAGTATCCTTAGGGACTGTTATGAAACCAATTACTTCAACAAATTAATGTAACTAGACTGTCTATATCTCTAAGATATATCAAAGTTGTAAAAATTGAGAATTAGTTAGTCATCCTTAGCATTAGAGAACAAATTTAGTGTTGTATGATATGAGAACTTCTGATGTTCTCTAAATCAAGCTTTTTTAAACTTTGCACTATTGGCACATTGGGCTGGATTATTATTTTGCTGTTGCTATGGGGACTCTCCTCTTTATTATACACTATTTACCACCATCCTTTGCCTCTGTACTCACTAGATGCCAGTAGCACTTTCCTATCATTGTGAAAGCAATATGATTTGATTCTAGACGTCACCAAATGTGCCTCCAAGGGCTAGAGAGCTGGGGGACAAAATCACCCTTAGTTGAAAAACACTATTTGAGCATTTTAAGTTTTTTTTATTTTTTTTTTTTTAAAGCTTTTGCTTAAGGCTTTGAAAAAATTATGTTAAAATAAAAATCTGGCTTTGGTGAAATCTTGTGATTAACCCACCTGCTCAAAAGTCAGTGCTTGTCATCAACAAATAATTTCTCTTTAATTCAACTGAAAATACAGGGCAGGAAACTCATTCAGATAAGAATAAAAACAAAATTTTATGTCAGGCCAGCCTTCAAAAATTGAATGCCTGCAATCTAAACCTTCTAATAGTTTGGACTTTTTGGATTGGAAAAGGCACCTTCTGATCTCCTTTACCATTGGACTGAAGTAAATATGAAATTGCATGGTGGGACAGAATAAAGACCCACACTCTGAGGAGCTTTGCCTAGAAATAGGAAAATATTTATGGGAAAAGTCCAGTGTCTGTCATAAAAATGACCTTATGAAGTCACGACCTTATGAAGTCATAAAGGTTCCACGGTTATTCCAGGTCAGGTTGAAATGCACAAAACTTGAGAAACCGGTAAGATATCTCTGCCTTTATTTGCAGAAGGCATACAAAAACATTATTTCCTGTTGTAATTGAGTAAGGCAGACTGCAGAGTAGCTAGTTGCTTTCTTCCAAAATGTGTAGCATTAAGATTATTTTGTACATTGCTAAAATGTTTTATTGAAATGTAAAGTGTAGAATGACTTTAAGAATCAAAGAGCAAGGAGTTGTGTGGACCATCTTTCCAGCACAACCATATTAGCAAAAACTATTAAAAACAACAACAACAACCGTATAAAATCTGTGAAAATTGTCTAAGGGCATACAGTAAATTAAAAAAGAAATATTTAAGAAAATCTATTCAATCTTCTTAAAAACAGCAAGAGTCTGTGGTATTTGAACCAAGAATATCACTCCCACCCCAGCCTGGCCTAATGGAAGGGGATGTATAGTTAAGAACATAGCTAAAACATCCTTTTTCCTCAGCTTCTAGTCTAGAAATATGACTTCCCTTTGGGAGGGTTAGGTCTCCAGAATTTTTAATTCTCCCCAGCGCTGTGTTGCAGAAACTCTATATCAAGCAATAACAGCTGAGAAGTCTGAGGCTTTCTTTCTCTACCCAGCTCCCACTCATAGGGCAGAAACTCTACTACAGAAGTGGCAGACTGAGAATACTGGGGCACCAGTCGCCCTCACCACGGCTCACTGGTATGGTAAAGATTCGATGCCAGGAAAGACAATTTGAGAAGACCAGTGGCTACCAACTCCACTTAGTGCCTTACACCTAAATCTGGGGTATCACTCTGAAAGAAGGCCACTTTTCCCTTTCACTGCTACAGAGCAGTGATGCAGAGATTTTGCCTAGGGGAGAGGCAAGTTTTAAGAACAGAGACTTTAAAAGTTCTCCCCAAGAAAACTGCATCTAGAATAGTATGTGGGGAAGTTCAAGCCTAAGAGTGTCTTCAAAAAGTAGGGAGATTTTGGTGATAAGCAATTAATAGGAGGCTGCAAGCTCCAGAAGAGCGGTGAGCTAAATTGTAGATGAAATAGAATTTTACCAGGGAGGACCAGAAGAAGAATCTAAGAAGATTTCTCTTGGGGTTGGAGCAAGCCTTAAGGTCTGAGCCAAAGATTATTCCCACAAGAGGACTGAATTTAATTGGATCAAACACTGAAGTGATTTAGGCTCTGCTGCATTGTTGAAAACAATACAATAATCAGCAGGCAATAAATGGAGGCTAATAGCTGGTGTGGTATCAACAAAGGCAGACAGCTTAACAGAGAAACTGGGGAAAGAGACAGTCAAAGAGGATCCTGCTAAAACACTATCATCCCAGAGAGAATGTGTGTGTTACAAGGCTGTACCATCTGAAGGGTGACCTCAGAGGCTGTGCACAGTAGGGGAAATAATCTTCACTAAAATGGTTCAGCTGAGTCACTAAACAAATAAAGAAGTAAGTAACAATAAAAAGATTCCAAAGGTAGGGATCAAAGTTTCTACAATACATTTTCTAAAATGTACAGTTTTCAACAACAAAAAAGTACTAGACAGACAAAGAAACAAGAATGTGAGACCCTTACCTAAGAAAAAAAATAGCAGATACTATAAACTGACATTGATGGAGTTCAGATGGTGGACTTAACTGACAGAGACTTCAAGGAGCTATTATAAATACGTTCAAAGAACTAAAGGAAATAATATTTAAAGAAGTAAAGGAAGGTGTGATGATAATACCTTAAGAAACAAAGAAACCTGATAAAGTTATAGAAATTCTAAGAAGGAACTAATTGGAATTTCTCAAGTTTCAAAGTACAAAAGCTGAAATGAAAGTTACACTAGAAAGACTCAAGACTAGATCTGAGCTGGCAGAAAATAGAAACTGGGAACTGAAACATAGGTAGAGATTATGCAATCCGAAGAACAAAGAGAAAAAAGAATGAGGAATAATGAACAGAGGCTTGGAGAACGGTAAGGTACTTTTAAACACATTAACAAATATGTAATGAGAGTACCAAAATGATAAGAGTTAGAAAAAGAAGAGAGAAAAATATTTAAACAAATAACAGCTGAAAAATTCTCAAATGTGATGAAAAAGTTATCTACTCATTCAAAAAGCTCCACAAACTCCAAAGAGAATAAATTCCAAGAGATCTATACCCAGACACATCATAGTAAAAATGTTGAAAGCCAAAGGCAGAGAACAATCTTAAATCTGAAAGAGAAAAATGACTAATCTGTACAAAGAAATTTGAATGAGATGAACAGTGGACTTCCCATCAGAGACAATGAAGTCCAAAAGCCAGTGAGATGATATATTCAAAGCAAAAACTGTCAACCAAGAATCACTGACACAGGAAAATTATCTTTCAAAAATGAAAGTGAAATAAAGATATTCCCACATGAACAAAAACTGAGAGAATTTGTTGATAGCAGATCTGACTTACAAAAACTACTAAAGAGATTTCTTCAGGCTGAAAGAAAGTGAACTCAGGCAGTAATTTGAATCCACATGAAAAAATAAAGGTAAAGGTAATTATGTAATTATAAAAGACAGTTTAAGTGCATATTTCTTCTCCTTGCTTCTTTTAACTGATCTAAAAAGCAACTGTATAAAATAATATGCATATAATTTTATTGTTGGGCCTGTAAGATATGGAAATATGATATATTTGACAATAATAGCAGGAGGCAGGTGGGAGCAAAGCTGTATTGAAGTAAGGAAATGACACCAGGTGGGAACCCAAAATCCACAGGAACAAATTGAGGACTAGACACAGTAAACAATAAAGTTAACATAACAAACTCTGAAAATATATACTTGCTCTCTTTTCTACTCTAAACTTCTATAAGAGACATATAATTACACAAAGTAATAATTAATGTACTACTGCTGTTGCAACATATATAGCTGTAATATGTATACAATAATAGCAAATCTGGGAAGAAAGAATAGAGTTACAGAGGAGTAACATTTCAATATCTCATTAGAATTAACTTAGTATAAATCTGAATTACATTCTCATAAATTGTGTATGTGGTAAGCTTTAGTGCAACCTATATGAAAATAACTCAAAAAATAGTTAAAAATCGTAAAAGAAATTAAAATGTTACACTAGAAAATATTAAAATAATTTTAAAAAGAGCAGTAATAAAGGAAGAGATAATAAAAATACAGGAGACATATAGAAAACAGAAAGTAAAATGGTAGATGTAAATCTAATATATGAATGATAACACTAACTGTGAGTGGATTCAAGAACTAAATCAAAAGAGAGAGAGTGCCAGACTGGAGGAAAGAAAGGGAAAGAAAAGGAAAAGAAAGAAAAGAAAAGAAAAGAAAAGAAAAAAGGAAAGGAAAGGAAAGAAAAGGAGAAAGAAAACAACAGAAGAGAAAAGAAAAGAGAAAAAAGAAAAAAAGAAAGGAAAGGAAAGGAAAAGAAAATAAAGGAAAAGGAAGAGATAAAAGGAAATGAAAGAAAAGGGGAGGGGAGGAGAGGGAAAGGGAAGGCAGTGGAGGGGAGACTAGACAACATGAGATAGATAAGACAAGATCTAACCATAGGCTCTCTGCAGGAGATATACTTTACATTCAAAGATAAAATTGGTTGAAAGGAAATTATGCAAAAAGGAATAATAAGAATAATAAGAATGGCTATAGTAATATGAGTCAAAATGTACTTTAAGAGAAATAGGGAATTAATAATACTAGCTGGACACTTTGATGCCCCACTTTCGATAATTGTCAGAACAATTAGGCTAGTCAGAAAATCAACAAAGAAATAAGAAACTAGAGCAACACTATAAACCAACTAGACCTAAGATACATCTACAGAATATTCTTCCCAGCTACAGTAGAGTATATATACTCTCAAGTGTACTTGGAGTATTCTCTAGGATATACCACATGCTACACTATAAGGCAAGCCTCAATAAATTCAAAACTATTTAAATCATGCAAAGTATTTTTCCAAACAAAATGGAATTAAATTAGAAATCAATAACAAATTCAGGAAATTCCCAAATATGAAGAAATTATACAATATACTCCAACATAAGCAATGGGTCAAAGAAGAAATCACAAAGGAAGACAGAAAATACTGTGAAATGAATGAAAATGAAGACACAACATACCAAAACTTATGGGATGCAGTGAAATCAATAGGTATAAAGAAATTTATAGATGTAACATCTACAAATAAGAAATAAGAAATATTTCAAGTCAGTAGCCTACCTGCTACCTTAAGACACTAGAAAAAGAAGGACACACTAAACCTAAAGCAAGCAGATAAAGGAAATAACGATTAGAGTGGGAATTAATAAAATAGAGAATAGAAAAACAAGAAGGAAAACCAAAGGTAGTTTCTTTGAAAAAATCATCAAAATTGAAAAACTTTTTTAGTGAACAAGAAAAAAAAGAGAGAGAAGGCTCAAATTAATAAAATCAAGAACAAAATGGGGGCCATCACTACTGGGCTTCCAGAAATAAAAAGAATCGTAAGGGAATACTGTGTACAGCTACTCTGCCAACAGATTACAAAACTTAGAAGAAAAGGACACCTTCCTAAAAAAGATATAAACTACTGAAAGTGAGCTGAAGCAGAAATAGAAAATCTAAGTAGAAATATAAAGAGTAAAGAGCTATAAAGAGTAAAGAGATTGAATTATTAATTCTAAATTTCACACACACACACACACACACACACACACACACACACACACACACACACAGAGCCAAGACCTGATGGCTTCTGTGGTGAATTCTACCAAACATTTTCAAACGAATTAATACCAACATTTATGAACTCTTCCAAAAAACAGAGGAAGTAATACTCCCCAGCTTATTCTGTGAGGTCAGTATTATCTTCATACCAAAAGAAGACAAAAATATCACAAGAAATAAAAACTACAGATGGATATCTCTTATGAATGTAGATGCAAAATTCCTCAACAAAACACTAGCAAACCAAATCTTGCAACATATAAAAATAATGATACAGCATAACCAAAGGGGATTTATTCCACAAACTCGTGGGTGGTTTGGCGTTTGAAAATCAATTAGTGTCATACAACATATCAATGGAATAAATGACAAAAACTACATGGTAATTTTAATAGATGCACAAGAGGCATTTGACAAAATCCAGCACACCTCCATAATAAAAACAACAACCAACTAGAAATAGAAGGAAAATTCCTCAAACTGCCAAGTGGCATCAATAAAAATCCCATAATTATAATGTTATATCTAATGATGAAAGACTGAATACTTCCATTTAAGATTAGGAACAAGACAAGGATGTCCACTTGCACCACTTCTGTGTACAGGTACTGTTAGTTCTAGCCAGAGCAATTAGATAAGAAAATGAAATAAACAACATCCAGATTGGAATTGGGGAATTAAAACTATCTATACTTACAATATAAAGGGCTTAATCTTGAATATAGAAAATCCTGAGAAATCCTCTAAAAATTTATAAGAACTAATAAGTTGGCAAGGTTGCACAGCATGAATATATATAATCCATTTTATTTCTATACACTAGCAATAAACAATATGAACATGAATTTAATAAAACAATTACATTTATAATAGCATCAAAATGATGGAAAAACTAGGAGTAAAGTTAACAAAAGAAGTGAAATTATACAACACTGTTGAAACAAATCAAAGGAGATGTAAATAATAAAAATGTATCCCATGTTTGTGGGTGGGAAAACAATATCATTAAGATGGCAATAATCCCCCAAATGATCACAGATTCAAAATGATCCATGTCAAAATTCCAGCTGGCACCTTCTGCAGAAATTGTGAGGCTGATCCTAATTTTTTTATGGAAATGTAAGAGACCCAGAATAGCCAAAACAGTATTGAAAAAAGAACAAAGTTGGAGAGCACACACTTCCCTTGTTTAAAACTTAACGGCAAACCTACAGTAATCAGGACAATGTGATATTGGAATAAGAATCTCATGCAGATCATGCAGATCAATGGAATACAATTAAGAGTGATATTATCTCCATCTTCAGATGAAAAAATTGAGGCAAACAGAGGTTAACTAACTTGCCCGAGGTCACAAATAAAAACTTAAAAAAAACAGGATTTGCCATATTACACATTTGTATCAAGCCATTATTCATTTTCATTAAGGAATTTAACTTTGGCGCTTTTTAGGGTGAACAAATTCTAGAGATGCGTAGAAATCATCGTCCTTTTCTTCCTCCTGATCAATCTTAGATATGTTTTGATTTTATACTGATTTATTACTATTTAGGAAATGTACAGTGCATCATGGCTGGATCAATGCAGTTTCTTTTATTCTCCTCTTCTAGAGTGTGAGTTTCTGAAGAGCATGGACAATATCTTATTATATATTGCTTATTTCCTAACTCCCTGTAAGTGGCATTGCATAGAGTAGGTATTTGACAGAAGTGTGAGAAATAAATTCAAACTGAAAATATCACAATGGGTAAGGTCTCAGTTGCTGAAGCTTGCCGGAAATCTCTATTTCCTCCATTTTCATCACTTTAAGCAGAAATTTCAACCACCCCAGGTCATCGCAACATGTGGACCCGTGTAGTACATGGGGATTGTATAAGTGAAATCATGCTAATGAACATTAAAAAAAAATAAATCTGGGGGCTTCCCTGGTGGCGCAGTGGTTGAGGGTCCACCTGCCGATGCAGGGGACAGGGGTTCATGCCCCGGTCCAGGAAGATC
Organism: Pseudorca crassidens; assembly: GCF_039906515.1. Classification (NCBI taxonomy): domain Eukaryota; kingdom Metazoa; phylum Chordata; class Mammalia; order Artiodactyla; family Delphinidae; genus Pseudorca; species Pseudorca crassidens. The sequence goes on from NC_090298.1 coordinate 150,700,990, forward strand.
CCACGTGCCGCGGAGTGGCTGCACCCGTGAGCCATGGCCACTGAGCCTGTGCGTCCGGAGCCTGTGCTCCGCAACGGGAGAGGCCACAACAGTGTGAGGCCAGCGTACCGCAAAAAAAATTAAAATTAAAAATCTGATATGACAGAATTTCCTGAAGAATATTAAGTTCTAATATTCTGAAATTTTAAGTTCTAATATTCTGAAATTTTAACATTTTCTGAAAGAAGCAGTGTCTATCCTCAGACATGAAACATTTTATTTCAAAATTTCTGGCATAAACATTCTAATAAGAGTTTTATTCTCTCTCTGTCAGAAGGATGATCGCTTATTGTATAGCAAAGGTGGGTTCACATTCTTTAAAAAAATGTTAGAATGTGACTTCTCAAACTTGGAGTTTAAACAATATCAATTTTCACAGAAAAATCCTGTTCACATTGTAAATATAAACTGCCCTCATTATGTCTTTTAGTTTATTGTTTAAAGTATTTTATTTAAAATTAAGAATCTATTTACCATGCTTATTTAGTAGTGAATGGTATTTTTGCAGGGCAATTCTTCATGGCATTTATATATGTCTTGTAACAGCTTCTGTCCCAGACTATCTTTTCAAGAATGTTTATATAGCAGAACAACCTTGGAAGATAGAGATAGTGTCTCCCTCTGGGGCAAAGGGCATATTTTTTTCTTGAAGAATATAATAAAGATAATTTTTCCCTCTGGGGCAAAGACTCAATAGCTTTGCTAGCAGAACCTTTAAAAGATTGGGTTTTCCTAAGATCAGTGTTCCTCTGAATAACACAGATACACTGTGTGCATTGTATCTACCTGGGTCCATCTTGTCATTGTCCCATGGGACTTGGAGGTCAAGAGGAACTAATGCAAACATGAAGTTATGCTGCCTGCAGCACTGTGACTAATAAAGTCATGGGTCCCTAGCTCCGAAGTCTCATGTTTCTGCTTGTACCTAAGACACTATGGCAAGCTACCTTGTTACTTTTTAAGTAGGGTAAAATCTCAAACCCTTCAAGTTACTGACAGAAGTAAGCTCCTAAACATGGACTCACACAATGTGGATATTCTTAACATAATATGCAAATATTGATAAAAAAACACATTGCCAAATTAATATATCTAACACCTATGATAATGATAATAGATCCGTATGATCAAGTGTGTATCCTGGTAATCCACAGTCACCATTTTACACATTTATTTATAAATTATGGAATTTTCTTATAGCCTTCCTATTTTTCTGTAAAAAAAAAATAGTTTTAGCATATTAAAATTGAAATTTTATTCTTTATTAAAATTTAAATATATACTCTCAGAGTTTATTATCACAGAAAAATTTTAATTAAACAAAAATCCAAGTACAACATCATAGGTGTAAATGCTTTTACCAATGGTTTCTTTGGTCTTCCTGTGATTGTCAAATTCAAAGCTTTTGTGTTGGTTAAAACCCACAAACAAAACAGTTTTGTCAGCTTAAGCCCTAATTCAAAATATTGTCATCTTAAAAGAACCACTGACTATGCCAAGTTAGTATCAGACATACTTTTCAATAAATAAATCTGATTGTGCTACAGAATTAAGTAGTTATGTATATTTTTTTTTTCCTTTTTTGTTCATCTTTATAGTTTAAATAGAATAAGGTAAGAAGGCAAGGACTATTCCTCCTTGTATTCTATACCACCAACAAATAGTGTCCACTATAAAAAATGTTAATTGAATGAATGTACTATTTATGTTTAAATCTCCTACTGCTGCTGTGCTTTAGGAATATTCAACGACCAAAAAATGGCTTGGTTTTTCACATTCAGATGGTGAGTCCACCTGATACCACTAGAGTAATTAGTATAGTAAAAGCTGTTGGAGAAAATGTACATTGGAAACTCTGGCCAATTCTATTCAAGGTCATCTAACTAATTTGAAACATCACTGGTTCAAGTCAAGTTTATCATATGTAATTCCTGAATGTCCCTGCACTACCTAACAAAATTTACTACTAAAGAGTCAATGTTTATAAAATACCCAACCTTCATTAGGTGACACCTTCAATAATAACCATGGACAAGACCCTGCCTATAGGGCTCAAGAGTTGAAATTGATGGGAAGGCAGGCAAAACATAAACAAGTGAATTGCAAAAGCAGATGACTCCCACCATCTGCTTAGCTTGTTTCTGCTCTCATTTTGCCAGGAGCCTTTTGAGAAGATAGGAAACCATGCTGATGCCCTCCATCATATGTTATCTCTCCTTTCCATCTGTGATGCCCTCTCCTATGCTCAATGACATTACTTTGGCTTTGCCCTTCCCTATGGAAATACACAAGATAAAGGAAGGGGAAGAAAGGGGTTCCAAGAGCCCACAAAAATACTGAGGATGAGGATAGGATGGGATGTTAAGTTTCACTTTTTAGGGGGCCAAATGAGGAAGAAAATTATTATAGACTAAGGTCTAAAATACAACGAACCACATGAAAATATTTATTCAATAAACATTTCTAAATATGTGTCGTGTGGCAGGTACTGTAGTGGGCTCTGAAGATAACAGGGAAAAAGAGGGAGTGGGGGAGAAAAGGCTTAACTCTTGACTTCAAGAAGTTTGTAGTTAGAGAAACAGGCATAAAACAAATACACAAAATAATTATAAATGTTCCTTACAAAGCAGGTTCAATCAATCTCAAAGCTTAGACGCAGAGTAACAGGGCATGAGGAAAATTGCCGTGAATAAGTTGGTTGAGAAAGACTATCTCTATGAGATGACAGATGTTCACTAAAGTCACTGTGATAATCATTTCACGATTTATGTAAGTCAAATCATTATGCTGTACATCTTAAACTTATACAGTGCTATATGTCAATTATATCTCAATAAAACTAGAAGAGGAACAAATAAAAAAAGACTTCAGCTGGGCAGTTACATTTAAGGTGAGAGCTGAGTGGTGAGAAACAGCCCAGTAAACAATTAGATTAAGGCAAGAGTAGGGAGAGGGTCAATATGAGCAAAGGTTTGGAGGAAAAAATAAAACTTGGTGTGTTCTAGGTAAGGAAAGAAAGCTACTGTTCCTGGAGTACAATGAGTAAGGGGAAAACCAGTGCGAGAGGAGATGAGTGAATGAGAGGCAAAACACAGATTGTGTTCAGTCTTGGAACAATACTCAACTGTTCTGATTTTATTCTAAGTAGTATGGGAGCCATTGGACATTTTTATTGAAGAGGTGACAGATCAAATTTACTTATAAGATCACTCTGACGGAAAAACAAATGCCGTATGCTAACACACGTGTATGGAATCTAAAAAATTCTCAAAAATCTAAAAAATTCACGGTACAGATGAACCTGGTGGCAAGGCAGGAATAAAGACACAGATGTAGAGAACGGACTTGAGGACACGGGGAGGTGGGGGGTGGGGGGGAAGGGGAAGCTGGGACAAAGTGAGAGAGTAGCATTGACATATGTACACTACCAAATGTAACATGGTTGGCTAGTGGGAAGCTGCTGCATAGCACAGAGAGATCAGCTCAGTGCTTTGTGACAACCTAGAAGGTTGGGACAGGGAGGGTGAAAGGGAGATGCAAGAGGGAGGGGATATGGGGATATACGTATAAATATAGCTGATTCACTTTGTTGTACAGCAGAAACTAACACAACATTGTGAAGCAATTATACTCCAATAAAGATACTTAAAAAAAAAAATCACTCTGACTGTTGTGATTATATGTAGTAAGGATAGGATTTTAAAGAGAAATTAGAATGATGACAGAGTTCAAATAAGGGAGTAACAAGAAAAAGTGGTGTTATCATAGTCACCTTTGGCAATGCCACAGCACCTACAGTGTAGCAGGACGACCAAGTTTGGATGAGAAATGTATTTTCTTTATGACAACCTGTTTATCATTCCCCTGGGGAGTATTGGTTACTTGTTCCATCTTCTACATGTGATCTGAATTCCCCAGTCAGATTTTCATATTTATATTTCTTGACAAATATTTGCCCACTTCTAAATGGGAAACACTGAATACACCCAGAAGATCATGATAGTGGCTGGGATGACAGCTTCTGGGTCCTGATTATTTGCTATCGCTCTTTCTGATGCTATCGTCATAAGGTCAAATATGCTGGAAGGATATTGCAGCTCTCATACAGCCACGCCAGAGTGCTACAGTCATCCGCCTTTCCTTAAGATAACAAGTGTAGGCTCTCCTTGTTCAACGCGACCGACCACAGCATTACAAATGGCACCAGCTGAAATGCCTTGTACAACATTGCAGGGGGAAAACTACAGATTTTTCACAGCTGAGGAAGAGCACTGTGTATCTGCTCCTTATTAGAAAGGAAGACTGTGTTTCACAAAATATGGCCTTGTGGGTTAAAACTGTCTTTCTTTGTTCCTTGGAACAGACGAGTGTGGCTTTACATCTCAGGCCAATTATTCTCCACCGTTTTTCAAGAACTGACAAAACCTGTAAAATGAGCAATGATACGAAGACAGTCTACCACTCAGCAATTTACTCTGCACCCTGCATTTGCATCTAATTTTGGTGTATCTCTACTTGCAGGGTAGGGAGAATCTCACTGGGGACAAAAGATTTCCTAATATGAGGACACCAAACAAAAAAGAGCTGCTAATTTCAGCTGCCTCCTTGCTGGTCAGCTCTCCTCAAGAAGGGGGCTTCTTCTCTCAAGAAGAATAACCAAATTTATTCTAACCAAACCAAATTAATTTTTTTTTCCGAGATGATGGGATTAGCCAGAAGTAAATTCTGCTATCCTTGAAGAGAGTCCTTGCTCTAGCCTGGGTTTCAGGGATGTAACCTTAGTTTTCACTGAGAACTGCTGGAGTCTGAGGTACAAAACAAACTGTTGGGGCATGTGGAGTGATTTCATACAGGTTTACTCTCACAGGAGAAGAGCAAAGAGTCAGAGATAGGAATCAGTCGTGACTCTCCATCAATAAGGAATCAATAAGTATTCCTTCAGGTTAATGCTTGCACTGGCCCCCAGAAACCCCAGGAAGCCCAGAGACACTGTCCTGCGGGCTCCTGTTGGCAGCACTCCCCGTGGGGAGGACAGTACAGGAAGTGGATGTTAAAAATCAAAATGGGACTGAATAAAGGATATGAACATTTTCTGATTTTTTTTTCACTTTCACAACACACATGAAATTTACTTAGAATATACTCATAGTAAAAAGAGAAATGATCAGAGGGATGTAGAATAGAGCCTGCTGCAAAATGATTTTCAGATACTCAGTAATGGTCTGCAAGAGAAAACATTGTGTCAAATGTGAATTAAATTTGAACAACAGCCTTTCAAATGCAAATCCTTCGGAAGGGATGTCATTGAGATACAACCTCTAAAAACCTTTCAAGAGAAATAAAATAGATAAATGTGATAATTAAGATCTCTATTTATATGAAAATGATCAGATCACATTTGTTCTGAAATGTTTTTGTACCTGCAACATGGAGGACAGATATAAAAAAGCAAGGATCGATTTTGAAATTTGCAGGTTGGAGGTGAAAACGGAACGATAGCTTGTCTGAGAGAGGCAGAGGACTTTCCTCTAGTATGCTAAGACCCATTATTATGCACCCATAATTGCCAAGGCCCCCACTGACCTCTATTCACTCTTTCTCAAGCAGTCTCCCTTTCAGCTCTCCCTACCCTTTCTCTAATGGAAAGTGTAAGCTACTCTGCTACACTGCAGCAGCCTTCTGTTAAACAGTAGTATTTATGGGAAGCTGACTGGCCAACTTGAGTATGTGTAAAGAGAAGTACTGCTACACTGAGTTTTGGGGAAACAGAGAGTTATATGCAGAGGTATATTAGGGAGTGATCTCAGGAGGTACATGTATCAGCAAGTGAGGAAGGTAGGATTGGGCAGAGGAAGAAGGTTACTTATAAAGTGGTTGTGACTGAATCCTCAGCTGATCCTAAAACCAAGTGGTGGTCTGGAGGTAGATCTCTTCAGAGTTGATACAAATGGAAGTAAGTGCGAGAGTAGGAGAGAAGGACAGAGAAAAGTGCTTTGCATTCCTGTATCTGCCAATCTTTGGCCACAGCTGTCACTGGAGAGGGTATTCCCGGGTGAAGCCAAACTCTGAGGTCAAGGGGATTTCCCAGTGAGATATGCAGCTGTGATATCTCAGCAGGTCCACAGCTCCAGAAGCTGGGGGATGGGTAAAAGAATCTAGGTAGTATCACAATAGCCACTACAGTTGTATACATGATGGATTTTAAGCACTCCCTCTCCTAAGGATTCCCTCACAACATTTGGACATTATTACTTCCTTTTTATCAATAAATTCTCAATAAAGGGCCTTTACCTCAGCGGAGAAAACACATAAAGCTATTCTCAACATTTATATCTAACTATGAATTCTTTATCATATCCCTTCCAACTAGAATGTTAAGAGCATATTTATGGCTGAATAAGGAGAAAAGCCCTGGTTATGGAGGGTAAGAGAAATCTTTGGCTGAGAAACCCTGGGTAGTCACAGTAGAGAAAGAGTAACGAAAAATCTGTAAGAGCTTCATATCACAGATAGCAATGAGAGGATTCTAAGAAGAGAAGAAACACTGGCTCCTCAGATTTGCCCATGGTCAGTTCTATGCCTTTGTGGAGCAGTAATGGGAATGGGGGTGAAGAGATAAAAAGGGAGTAGGCTGCTATGAAGATTTAGACTCACTCTTTCCTCTGACTGAGTTTTTACAGTGATACTCTTTCTAAGCATCTATTCTAGGAATGGAAAAGTCAGGAAACATGGAAGACAGAATATGCTTTGGGTGACAGTGTTGCTACACCAAATACTGAGTGTTCTGTGGTCCTATAGTTTGTTTTCTAACCTCAATCATCTGTGACCCAGTAAGCCCCTCTAGGTTTTTGTGTCTTAACCAGACTTATTTTAAATGCTACGTATACCACTTGTGCCTCCACTCGTATTTCCATTTACTTTGGGCAAATGGTATCTAAAATCTAGGAAAGCTGCCTTGTAGGGCACTTAAGGCACACTCTTATGTATCATTTGACTGGACTTGCCTAAATTGCTTATGGTATTTTTCTGGCCAGATTTGTTAGTGAAGTGGCCAAACATTCCAAGGACCATTTTGCTCTTGTGAGATTTCTTTTAGCTGGTTCTCAGCATTGATGAGGTTCAGAGGGTTTAGAAAACTATCTGAACTCTTGGGATTTTATTTGAACTAAAACTCAAACTTTGAACCCTTTGTGGTTTTACACATCACAAGTAAATGTGTCTCCTGCCTTGATATTATTCCCTCTGGTTTCCTCCTGACTCTTTGTCCCTTGAATAAAACTGAACAGTTAGTTGGAGATCAAAACTCGATCCAAGGGTCACCTCCAATTGACGACCTTCTCTCTACAACAACCACCTTAATTAAAGACCACATCTACAAGCCACCACTTTTCCATGGGCCCTTGGATGTGTTCTCAAGACAGATTTTTCTGTTACACAGCAGCTGCATCCCCTCTGAAGAGGAGCAAGTCCCAGTGGATCACAGATCTTAACCCCATGACAGGCCAACCTATTTATGCTGGCTACTAATAATGACTTATGTTTATAATGGCACTATTCATCCCAGAGGCTCACGCACAGCACTCCACTGACCACATGTGTGCTCTTTAGATGGGCATGTGTCTATATGCACCCACATAACACAACTGCACAAAGGTCTTGACTGCTGTGGCTTTAATCAGCCCTTTCTTCCTTTTGCTTAGCTTCAGGGTCTGATCCCTGGGATTACAGGAACAACTGCACCCTTCTCTTTATCACTGGAAAAAAAAAAAACAGAATTGAACAATTGGGAGTCCAGCTCCCTATTCACTCTGCTGTTTATTAGGATCTGTGTACATCAGCCGTGATGCTGCAAAGTAAGTTGAGAGAGACCTTGCGCAATACATATTTAATAGTGGGAACTCTCTTCCCATTTTATCTTTTCCCCTTTTCTACTTCCATTTAATGAACCAATTATTCTGACAAGGAGGAGAATGCTCCCTTCCTAGCTCCCTCTCACTTTGAGCCTTTATTCCCTGCTTCTCTAAAGTGCTGCCTAATTTGGCATAAGACCCTATTGTAGGTTATTTTTACATTCGCCATAAATTGTGTAAAATTGTTTCAGCACTTTGAAATTTTTCTTTTAAAGCAGACAATATAATTTTATCCCCATGTGAGTGACAGATAAGATGTGATGGTAAGATAATGTCCAAATCTGCATATGAACTCAATTGCCTTCATTTTATTTAACACGATCACAGTTTGTGTTTTTAGAACAGATTAAACACAAAGAAAAACACATAAACTACATATTAATGGATTCTCACTTCTGTTTTTGTTGAAATGCTTAAAACGCAGCAAACCTATTTTTCTCATTGAGGACTCTCTAGCTATTCATTATTCATGATGAAGCATGATAGAATTTTATTAATTTGCACATTTGCTTTATTTACATGCATAAAAATCTGCAGGATTACTACTGATCACTAAATATTTTGAGGATAAAAATGAAAGCAGATTTAAATAGTGCTACCTGCATTATTTTTCTCCAGGAATTTAATCCTCTCCAGGCATTTAATTGGGTTTATATCTTGACGGTTGATCTATATTAGATGGTGTAATCTGAATCAGATGATGGTTGCTCTTTGTTATATATAGTTTTAAAGTGTTTAGTTTGTTCTCTAAATAAACTGAACTGGATGACACTGGTGTACTATCTTGAATTAGAGGACCTGTGATCTGTTCAAATTTTTAATAAATAATGAGTTCTAGATACTCTGATAGATAGTTTCAATCAGATAAATAAGAAGCAGCCTCTGCCCTCAAGAGGCTTCTGGACGAGTGGGGAGAAAGATTTTCTGAACTCACAAATGTCATTAGAGAAACATGGAAGATACACCTGCTATTTCTGCAGTTCTCAATATCTCTTCTTTTGTAATATTAAGTTTTATTTTAAAGATTTACTGGATCCTCCAATGCCGATCTATGTAGTTAGAGAGGAGTTGACTCTACCAGCTTCTTCTAAGAGTTGGCATGTGTCCCTGATCTGGCCAATTGGATCATCCCATTCTCCTAGCCACAAGAATGGGTAAGTATCATAACAATCAATCAGAGTTATTTCCTGGGAATTTTTCTAGAGCTGGAGGGAAAGAACATGCCCTTTCCACTGAGTTTGCTAGGTTAATAGAAGATAAATCTGAAGTTCTTGGTGCCCACATTTAGAAACTAAACCAACATGGCAAAAGCAAAATTAAGAGTTGGAGAGAATCCTAATTAAATAACTTGAATGTTTGGATCTAGCCATAACTAAACCCACACATTCTATGAATGTTTTATAGGGCAGATAATATACATATGATGGTTTACATGTCTGTCTGTCTGTCTGTGCTTTGTTTGATATAGTTTGAATTGGTACTCATAGATTACAAACAAAATTTTCTAAAAGTATGGGCCAAAGAGGAGGAAGTAAAAGATTTCTGGAAGAGATTTCAGATGAAATGTTTATAACCTATCAAAAGTACATGTGGAGATATTGATTTCATTTAATTCCAGAGATCAAGGTTTAAAAATCAAAAGGTTTACCATGAGCTCTACAGTAAACCATATTTAAATATTTACCATAGTTAAACTAAAGATCATGGAAACTTTTTGTTGGAAAATGTGTATGTAATGTTCCTGTTCATGTATGCCTGCTTCCTATTTACTGAGTTCTTAGTCATTAAATAAGCTTATCCATAAGTAAGAATTTGATGAGCCCAGAGTTGCTAAATTACCTTTAGTAGACACAAGAAAAACTTTCTGAATTCATTCTGTGTCTCCAACAGCCAGCACTTATACCCTATCCAAGAAAGTAAGTAAAACTGTGCTCTGAAAATTAATTATGCCAAATGACTACATTTAAATGTGAAAATAATAAAATATGTTGTGAATTAACACTTCAGGGTAGCATATGGATTAAGTGACATTTCATGATCCCTTCTATCTCTACAATCCCATGAGTCCACAAGACTGTCTTCCTTTCCCTACTACATTCCTAACTAATTTTACCACGTGACCAGTTAGTTCTCAGTTTAGGTAAGTAAGAGGGTACCTGTTATTCTAAAATTGTAAGTTTTCTTCCTGCTGTGTTGCATGTGCTGCTCCATCAGAAAAATGGAATGAAGAATAAAACTGGAAGGTTTAATAAGCCCTTAAAATGGACCTCTCGTATTCCACTGCAAATCCTCTTGAACCTGTCTCTTGCACCACAGTGACCAGCTGAGCAAGCTTTGGCAGGTTTCATGCAGATGCAACCAGAAGGGCCTTTGCCCTGAGCTCACATTGGTATTCCTCTCGCTTCTTGTCCTGGGGCTTCTCTGAACTCAAAGTGTAGTGCCCATGGGGACCATCTCAGTGTTCACACTTGTGCAAACCGAAAGTGCAGGGAACTTGACAGTGCACGACAAATATAGGTGAACAAATGTTTCCCCTTTCTTGCCCCAGGTGGATAGTTCTGAGAAGCATCTCTTAAAGGCTCTCCAGAAGGTCATAGGGGAGATTAAATATCTGAGCCACTGAGCTCTCTGGTCAACTTGATAAGCATCCTAGTATTTTTGTTTGTTTCTTTCTGCATTCTACTACTCTGTCCTTCACTCCTGTCTTCTTTCCAAATAAACTACATACACATAAACCTTTGCCTCAATTTCTGCTTTGGGAGATGGGGAGAACCCAGGTTAAACAGTACTAATAATATATTTTTTTCCTTATAAGGCATCCAAAGACACCAATAATCTGTTGTCCGGTTTCCAAATAACGGCATTCTTATAACTATTCTGCCATCCTGCAATCAATAAAAGCTAAACAAAAGGGAGACACTGAGAGAGAAATACATGCTTTTGAAACACAATTTGAACAACAACAACAACAAGGACTTCAATTTAAAATTTTTATTGGTGATTCAGAAATGGTTCTAACTAAAAACACTGTAAGAATTATTTCCAACACTGTATCCTAGTGAAATTCATTTCACAAAGAACCTAAAATTCATAGAATCTTAGAAGTCATATCCATACTATTCAACACTGTATATATCTTTGAAAGATGACTTTCATCTCTGTTCGAACATTTTGAATGAGCTACTGATTATTGTGCGGTTCTACGATGCAAAAAATACGAAAAAAGGAATAAAGGAGTGTCATTTACTGTTATGACTTCTCTTGAGAAAACAATGGCTTTGAGGATTTTATATAAGATCGCATTTTACACATATCAGAGGTTCTATTGTTAAACTTCCTAGGTTTGAATCTCTGCTTTAACTCCTACTAGCTTTGTTAAACTGGATAACATACTTAACTTCTCTAAGCCTGAGATTTCCCTTCTGACTAATGGTTATAGCAAAACCTACTTCATGGGGGTCTAGGGTATTCTAAACGAGAATATTTTGGGAAAAAACTTAAACAATGTCTGACACATAGTAGGTCCTAAATAACTGTGAGATATTTTCCAAGCCAGAAAATAGGGATCAATTTTACAGTCAGAAGAATAATAATAAACTGTGCTTCTGCAAAATGGAATAAGAAAAGAAAAATGAGATAAAATAACTCAGAGAACTTTACTATGCAGCTAAAATCCTGCAACTTTATTAGGGTGGTATCTAAGTAAAGTGAATTTGGGTGTTTCAAATAACTCAAATTCATTGCTTTAACTCATCTAATATAAGCATTATATTGCTAAAAATATATAGATTTTAATCCTGAATATGTTATTTTACCTTCCTTTGTATTCCATATGCACAATCTAAGCATATATATATATATAATTACTATTATTATTTTTTGCAGTACACGGGCCTCTCACTGTTGCGGCCTCTCCTGTTGTGGAGCACAGGCTCCGGACGTGCAGGCTCAGCAGCCATGGCTCACGGGGCCCAGCCGCTCTGCGGCATGTGGGATCTTCCCGGACCGGGGCATGAACCCGTGTCCCCTGCATCAGCAGGCGAACTCTCAACCACTGTGCCACCAGGGAAGCCCTAAGAATACTTTTTAAACTAGTTTTTAAAATTGGTTTTAAAAATGTTTTACAGAGACATACACATCTATCTCCTACTAAACAACATAACCAATTGGTTTGAAAATTTAGCTAACAGAAATAAAATCAAAGCAAAGTTAAAAGTGGATAAAGGAAAACATTTAAATAGTAGTAAACAGAATTTTGGACTAAAGTCTGCCATTAATAATACGTGTAGATTTTAGCAGGTCACTTAATTTCTCTAGGGTTCAATTTCCTCTAGATCAAATCTAGTCTAAAACAAATGGGGGTAGGGGGCTTCCCTGATGGTGTAGCGGTTACATATCTGCCTACCAATGCAGGGGACACGGGTTCGAGCCCTGGTCCAGGAAGATCCCACATGCCACGGAGCAACTAAGCCCGTTCTCCTCAACTACTGAGCCTGTGCTCTAAAGCCCGCGAGCCACAACTATTGAAGCCTGTGAGCCTAGGGCCCATGCTCCGCAACAACAGAAGCCACCGCACTGAGAAGCCCGCACACTGCAACGAAGAGTAGCCCCGCTCACCACAACTAAAGAAAGCCCGCCCTCAGCAACGAAGACCCAACACAGCCAAAAATAAATAAATAAATAAATTTAAAACAAATGGGATGGGCTTGATTATCTCTGAGGACCTTTCTAATTCTAAAATATCACAATTCTACAGTTTTAGGTTCCCTTTTTATGGGCTGGATCAAAGGATAAATACACTGGTAAATATTTTTTGCACATAAGTATGACTGTGCAGCAAAATCATTTTTTCCTGACCTTGATCTTGACATAAATAAAAATTCCATCACAGAAATCACAGAAAACCAGAAGGAGTCCAGTTCACTATGAGACATGCTGCTTCTTTTGAAAAAGACACATGACATTTGGTTTGGGTTTTCTGAAGCTGTAATAACATCAAACCTGTAGTAGAATTTTACTAATGAGGTTTTAGGGTTGAGAAAAGAGGAAAGAAACCAGACAAGAAAGGTTTTTAATTAGCATATCAATTATTTGTAGGTAAGTAGATGCTCCTGAAGTGCTTTAAAGAGCTTAAAAATGAGTATTTCCATGAATACTTCAAGTACTTCCTTGCTTCTACTTTATATTTTCAATACATACTAACATCAAAGAAAAAGTTTACTGCTTAAAGACAAATGGTTCTTCAAATCTTTTTCAAATTTTTTAATTCTGGTTCTGTGGACAAATAAATACATGGGTTTGGACTACAGTCTTAAAATATCGGTCAATAATATGTTCATAATTCAATAAACAGTGAGCAAAACTGAGGGAAAGGTTCTTGTGCTTTGGGAAAATACCTGAAGAAGGTCTCTACTATTTTCTCAGAACAACAAAAACAATCCATCTTTACAGTAAAAGGAAGAGAGGTAACAAAATATGAGATGGCTTTCCAAAAAACAAAATGTCCTTTTGCCATCATAGATGGAAAAATTATTCAACAGATTTAGGCAACTTCCTCACAAATCTCTGGATCAGCTTACTAATTATTACCTGTCTGATTTTATCTAAAGTATCTTTGAAAAGTTGGCCAAGTCTCATGAAATAATAATGGCAAAAGACGTTGGGGGCTATAGAATGAACAAATGTCACCTATTATTTGATTAACTGGACAAATCGAACTTATGAATAAGTGGAAAGAGACCTTCCAAACTTTCACATCCCCACCCTCAGAAGGTTAGTTCTAGTATTCTAATGGGCACAACAACTAATTGGAAATTACTTAAGCAAATGTTGATGATTTAGGAGTAATGTTTTTATAATGGCATGGTTATTTTATGATATCATGGAAAGTTAAAGATAATTACAATATAACGTGCCAACACTTTTTTTTTTAATGTGCAAAATAAGGTAACTGCAATATGAAAAGCATGTGCGATATAATCATTGTCAATCCCCACAGCTGGAATTCTAATCTTGGTGTATCATCATACAATCATATAAGTGGAGATTCTTTTTAATAAAGCTGTTTCAATTTAATACATCTCATTACTAACAATCAGCATTTCTTTAATAAAATGGAAATAAACACCTCAAAGGCAATGCGTGTTTCATGCAGAACCCTAAAACAGAATTTGAATTAAACTAAAAATTGGTTCTTGCTTCACCACCCAGTAGTTTGACCTAAAGATAACGATCCTATTCTCTCAGATATAGGATGTGAGTTTCAGGCAATGAAAACATTTAAGAAGCACAATATGGAGTAGATTCTATAATGTAAAATTGTCTCCATCAAGTTCCCGTGTAACAAAATACAGAAATCCATGGGCTTAGCCGTGTTAGCATAGGCTCTCATCAAATGGACTGTGATAACAGGAAGAGTAAACCAAAAAAATCTAGGAAATCAAGGTATCTCATTTCACTTGGTGCTTCATTTCTTGATAAGTAATTGGTGGCATTTCTGAGTTTAAGAGAAAAGGGACTTTTTTCATAAATGGATGTTAAACTTTATCAAAAGCTTTTTTTTGCATCTATTGAGATGATCATATGATTTTTGTTCTGCAATTTGTTAATGTGATGTATAACATTGATTGATTTGCAGATAGTGAAAAATCCTTGCATCCCTGGGATAAATCCCAATTGATCATGGTGTATGATCCTTTTAATATATTTTTGGATTTGATATGCTAGTATTTTGTTGAGGATTTTTGCATCCATGGTCATCAGTGATATTGGCTGTAATTTTCTTCTTTGTGTGATATCTTTGTCTGGTTTTGGTATCAGGGTGATGAGGGCCTCACAGAATGAGTTTGGAAGTGTTATTTCCTCTGCAATTTTTTGGAATAGTTTTCGAAAGATAGGTGTTAACTCTTCTCTAAATGTTTGGTAGAATTCACCTGTGAAGGTATCTGGTCCTGGATTTTTGTATGTTGGGAGTTTTTAAATTACTGATTCAATTTCAATCTGGTTATTGGGATGTTCATATTTTCTATTTCTTCCTGGTTCAGTGTTGGGAGATTGCACTTTTCTAAGAACTTGTTTATTTATTCTAGATTGTCCATTTTGTTGGAGTAGTAGTAGTAGTATCTTACAATCTGTGGTGTCAGTTGTAACTTCTCCTTTTTCATTTCTGATTTTATTGGTTTGGGCCTTCTCCCTCTTTTTCTTGATGAGTCTGGCTAAAGGTTTATAAATGTTGTTTATCCTTTCAAAGAACCGGCTTTTACTTTCATTGATCTTTTCTACTGTATTTTAGTCTCTATTTACTCATTTATTCCTCCTCTGATCTTTATGATTTGTTTCCTCCTACTAACTCTGGATTTTGTTTGTTCTTCTTTCTCTACTTCCTTTATGTGTAAGGTTAGGTTGTTTATTTGAGATTTTTCTTGTTTCCTGAGGTAAGCTTCTATATCTATAAACTTCCCTCTTAGAACTGCTTTTGCTGTGTCCCATAGATTTTGTTTTTGTTTTTTTTTTTTTTTTTTTTTTTTTTTTTTGCGGTATGCAGACCTCTCACTGTTGTGGTCTCTCCCGTCGCGGAGCACAGGCTCCGGACGTGCAGGCTCAGCGGCCATGGCTCACGGGCTCAGCCACTCCACGGCATGTGGGATCTTCCCGGACCGGGGCACGAACCCGCGTCCCCTGCATCGGCAGGCGGACTCTCAACCACTGCGCCACCAGGGAAGCCCTCCCATAGATTTTGGATTGTCATATTTTCATTTTCGTATGTCTCTAGGTATTTTTTAAATTTCCTGTTTGATTTCTTCAGTGATCCAGTGGTTGTTTAGTAGCATATTACTTGGCCTCCACAGGTTTGTGTTTTTTTGCAGTTTTCTTCTTGTAGTTGATTTCTAGTCTCATAGTGTGTGGTCAGAAAAGATGCATGATATGATTTCAACTTCCTTAAATTTACCAAGGCCTATTTTGTGGCATAGCCTTTGATCTATCCTGGAGAATGTTCCATGTGCACTTGAAAAGAATGAGTATTCTGCTGCTTTCAGATGGAATGCTCTCTATATATCAATTAAATCCATTTGGCCTAATATTTCACTTCAGGCCTGTGTTTCCTTACTGAGTTTCTGTCTGGAGGATCTGTCCATTGATGTAAGTGGGGTGTTAAAGCCCCCTAATGTTACTGTTGAATTCTCCTTTAATGTCTGTTAATATTTGTCTTATATATTGAGGTGCTCCTATATTTATAATTGTTATAATCTTCTTCTTGGATTGATCTCCTGATCCTTATGTAGCATCTTTCTTTGTCTGATGTAACAGTCTTTATTCTAAAGTCTATTTTGTCTTATATAAGTATTGCTACTCCAAATTTCTTCTGATTTCCATGTGCATGGAATAACTTTTTCCATCCCCTCACTTTCAGTCTGTATGTGTCCCTAGGTCTGAAGTGGGTCTCTTGTAGACAGCATATGTACGGGTCTTGTTTTAGTATGCATTTAGCCAGTCTATGGTTGAGGCATTTAGTCCATTTATATTTAAGGTAATTATCGATATGCATGTTCTTATTACCATGAGGAAACATACCTCAACATAATAAGGGTCATATATGATAAAACCACAGCTAATATCTTACCCAGTGATGAAAATTTGAAAGTATTTCCTCTACAATTAGGAATAAGATAAGGATGCCCACTTTGACCACTTTTATTCCATATAGTTTTGGAAGTCCTAGTCACAGCAATCAGAGAAGAAAAAGAAATAAAAGGAATCCAAATTGGAAAGGAAGAAGTAAAACTGTCACTATTTGCAGACAACATGATATTATACATAGAAAATCCTAAAGACGCCACCAGAAAACTATGAGAGCTTATCGATCAATTTAGTAAATTTGCAGGACACAAGATTAATATACAGGAATTTGTTGCATTTCTATACACTAACAATGAACCATCAGAAAGAGAAATTAAGGAAACAATCCCATTTACCACTGCATCAAAAAGAATAAAATACCTAGGAATAAGTCTAGCTAAGGAGGCAAGAGGCCTGTATGCAGAAAACTATGACACTGATGAGAGAAATTAAAGATGATACAAACAGATGAAAGGACATACTGTATTCTTGAACTGGAAGACTCAGTATTGTTAAAATGACTATACTACCCAAGGCAATCTACAGATTCAATGCAGTCCCTATCAAAATACCAGTGACATTTTTCACATAACTAGAACAAATAATTTTAAAATGTATATGGAAACACAAAAGACCCTGAAGAGCCAAAATAATCAGAAAAACAGAGCTGGAGAAATCACATTCCCTGACTTCAGACAATATTACAAAGCTACAGTCATCAAAACAGTATGGTACTGGCACAAAAACAGATATATAGACCAAAAGAACAGAATAGAAAGCTCAGAAAAGAAGCCACACACTTATGGTGCATTAATCTATGACAAAGGAAGCAGGAATATACAATAGAGAAAAGACAGTCTCTTCAATAAGTGGTACTGGGAAAACTGGACAAGTACATGTAAAAGAATGAAATTAGAATTTTTGCTAATACCATATAAAAATAAACTCAAAATGAATTAAAGAGGGGGGTGAGGGGGGAAGGATTAAGAGTTTGGGATTAGTAGATTTAAACTGTTATATATGGGATAGATGAACAAGATCCTACTGCATAGCACATGGAACTATATTCAATACTCTGATAAACCACTATGGAAAAGAATATGATAAAGAATATATATGTATAACTGAGTCACTTTGCTGTACAGCAGAAATTAACACAACATCGTAAATCAACTATACTTCAATAAAATTAAAAAAGAAAATAGCTCAGCTGGAAAAAATATAAAGTGCTGTGTGTCAATTATACTTCAATAAAACTGGGGGGGGAAAGAAAATGTGGAATAGGTATATAATGCAATAGTATTCAGCCTTCAAAAAGAAGGAAATTCTGTCATATATTATCACTTGATGAAACTTGAGACCATTATACTAAGTGAAATAAGTCACAAAAAGACAAACTCTGAGGAGATCTTCAAGATGGCTGAAGAGTAAGACGTGGAGATCACCTTCCTCCCCACAAATACATCAGAAATACATCTACATGTAGAACAACTCCTACAGAACACCTACTGAACACTGGCAGAAGACCTCAGACTTCCCAAAAGGCAAGAAACTCCCCACGTACCTGGGAAGGGCAAAAAAAAAAAAAAAAAAAAAAAAAAAAACAGAGACAAAAGAATAGGGACAGGACCGTCACCTCTGGGAGGGAGTTGTGAAGGCAGAAAAGTTTCCACACACTAGGAAGCTCCTTCACTGGTGGAGATGGGGTGTGACAGGGGGAGAAGCTTTGGAGCCCCAGAGGAGAGTGCAGCAACAGGGGTGCAGAGGGCAAAGCAGAGATATTCCCATACAGAGGATCGGTGCCGACCAGCACTCACCAGCCTGAGAGGCTTGTCTGCTCACCTACCAAGGTGGGTGGGGGCTGGGAGCTGAGGCTCAGGGTTCAGAGGTCAGATTCCAGGTGGAGGACTAGGGTTGGCTGCATGAACACAGCCTAAAAGAGGCTAGTGTGCCACAGCTAGCCAGGAGGGAGTCTGGGGAAAAGTCTGGACCTGCCTAAGAGGCAACAGACCATTGTTTAGGGGTGCGCGAGGAGAGAGGATTCAGAACACTGCATAAACGAGCTCCAGAGATGGGCACGAGCCACGGCTATCAGTGCAGACACCAGACACGGGCATGAAATGCTAAGGCTGCTGCTGCAGCCACCAAGAAGCCTGTGTGCAACCACAGGCCACTATCCACACCACGCCGCACCCTGGGAGCCTGTGCAGCCCGTCACTGCCAGGGTCCCGTAATCAAGGGACAACTTCCCTGGGAGAACACACGGCACGCCTCAGGCTGTTGCAACGTCACGCCGGCCTCTGCCACCGTAGGCTCCCCCCACATTCTGTACCCGACCCTCCCCCCAGCCTGAGTAAGCCAGAGCCCCCTGATCACCTGCTACTTTAACCCCTTCCTGTCTGAGCAAACAGCAGATGCCCTCAGGTGACCTTTACGCACAGGCAGGGCCAAATCCAAAGCTGAACCCCGGGAGCTGTGCGAACAAAGAAGAGAAAGAGAACTCTCTCCCAGCAGCCTCAGGAGCAGTGGATTAATTCTGCACAATCAAGTTGATGTACCCTGAATCTCTGGAATACCTGAATAGACAATGAATCATCACAAAATTGAGGCGGTGGACTTTGGGAGCAATTGTAGACTTGGGGTATACTTTCTGCATCTAATTTGCATCAGGTCTTATGTTTATCTTAGTTTAGTATTTCAAATTAATTACCACTGGTAGATTTGTTTATTGATTTGGTTGCTCTCTTTCTTTTCATTCACAATATAGATATATATTTTTTCCCCTTTACTCTTTTTCTGAGTGTGTATGTATATGCTTCTTTGTGTGATTTTGCCTGTATAGCTTTTCTTTTACCATTTGTCCTAGTGTTCTGTCTGTCCATTTTTTCTGTTTTTTATTTTTTTAGAATAGTTTTTAGTGCTTGCTATATTGGTGGATTTGCTTTTTTGGTTTGATTGCTCTCTTCTTTCTTTTCTTTTTTTATTACTTTTAAATTTCTAATTTCTTTTTTTAAATTTTAATAACTTTCTCTTTCTCTTTCTCTCCCTCTCCTCTCTCTCTCTTCCCTCTTCTTCCCTCCCTCCCTCCCTCTCTCTTTCTCCCTTTCTTTCTCCCTTTCTTTCTTTCTTTCTTTCTTTCTTTCTTTCATTCTTTCATTCTTTCCTTCTTCTCCCTTTTCTTCTGAGCTGTGTTGCTGACAGGGTCTTGGCGCTCCTGCCACGTGTCAGGCCTGTGCCTCTGAGGTGGGAGAGCCAAGTTCAGGACATTGGTCTACCAGAAACCTCCTGGCTCCATGTAATATCAAAAGGCGAAAGCTCTCCCAGAGATCTCCATCTCAACGCTAAGACCCAGCTCCACTCAACGACCAGCAAGCTACAGTGCTGGACATCCTATGCCAAACAAATTGCAAGACAGGAACACAACCTCACTCATTAGCACAGAGGCTGCCTAAAATCGTAATAAGGTCACAGACACCACAAAACACACCACTGGACATTGTCCTACACACCAGAAAGACAAGATCCAGCTTCATCCACCAGAACATAGGCACCAGTCCCCTCCACCAGGAAGCCTACACAACCCACTGAACCAACTTTAGCCACTAGGGGCAGATACCAAAAACAATGGTAACTATGAACCTGCAGCCTGTGAAAAGGAGACCCCAAACACAGTAGGTGAAGCAAAATGAGAAGAGAGAGAAACAAACAGCAGATAAAGGAGCAAGGTAAAAACCCACCAGACCAAACAAATCTAGGAAATAGGAGGTCTACCTGAAAAAGGATTCAGAGTAATGATAGTAAAGATGATCCAAAACCTTGGAAGTAGAATGGAGAAAATACAAGAAACATTTAACAAGGATCTAGAAGAACTAAAGAGCAAACAATGATGAACAAAACAATAAATGAAATTAAAAACTGTCTGGAAGGAATCAACAGCAGAATAACTGAGGCAGAAGAATGGATAAGTGACCTGGAAGATAAAATAGTGGAAATAACTACTGCAGAGCAGAATAAAGAAAAAAGAATGAAAAGAATTGAGGACAGGCTCAGAGACCACTGGGACAACATTTAAAGCACCAGTACTCGAATTATAGGGGTCCCAAAAGAAGAAGAGAAAAAGAAAAGGACTGAGAAAATATTTGAAGAGATTATAGTTGAAAACTTCCCTAATATGGGAAAGGAAATAGTCAATCAAGTCCAGGAAGCACGGAGAGTCCAATAAGGATAAATCCAAAGAGAAACATGCCAAGACACATATTAATCAAACTATCAAAAATTAAATACAAAGAAAAAAATTAAAAGCAGCAAGGGAAAAACAACAAATAACATACAAGGGAATTCCCATAAGGTTAACAGCTGATCTTTCAGCAGAAACTCTGCAAGCCAGAGGGAGTGGCAGGACATATTTAAAGTGATGAAAGGGAAAAAACTACAACCAAGAATACTCTACCCAGCAAGGATCTCATTCAGATGGGACGGAGAAATTAAAACATTTACAGACAAACAAATGCTAAGAGAATTCAGCACCACCAAACCAGCTCTACAACAAATGCTAAAGGAACTTCTCTAGGCAGGAAACACAAGAGAAGGAAAAGACCTACAATAACAAACCCAAAACAATTAAGAAAATGGAAATAGGAACATACATATTGGTAACTATCTTAAACGTAAATGGATTAAAGGCTCCAACCAAAAGACATAGACTGGCTGAATGAATACAAAAATAAGACCCATATATATGCTGTCTACAAGAGACCCACTTCAGACCTAGGGACACATACAGACTGAAAGTGAGGGGATGGAAAAAGATATTCCATGCAAATGGAAATCAAAAGAAAGCTGGAGTAGCAATTCTCATATCAGACAAAATAGACTTTAAAACAAAGACTATTACAAGAGACAAAGAAGGACACTACACAGTGATCAAGGGATCGATCCAAGAAGAAGATATAACAACTGTAAGTATTTATGCACCCAACATAGGAGCACCTCAATACATAAGGCAAATGCTAACAGCCATAAAAGGGGAAATTGACAGTAACACAATCATAGTAGGGGATGTTAACACCCCAATGGACAGAGAATCCAAAATGAAAATAAATAAGGAAACACAAGCTTTAAATGATACATTAAACAAGATGGGCTTAGTTGATATTTATAGGACATTCCATCCAAAAAGAACAGAATACACTTTCTTCTCAAGTGCTCATGGAACATTCTCCAGGGTAGATCATATCTTGGGTCACAGATCAAGCCTTGGTAAATTTAAGAAAACTGAAATCATATCAAGTATCTTTTCTGACCACAATGCTATCAGACTAGATATCAATTATAGGATAAATACTATAAAAAATACAAACACATGGAGGCTGAACAATACACTACTTAATAACCAAGAGATCCTTGAAGAAATCAAAAAATACCCAGAAACAAATGACAATGAAAACTCAGAGCTGGAGAAATCAAGCTCCCTGACTTCAGACTATACTACAAAGCTACAGTAATCAAGACAATATGCTACTGGCACCAAAACAGAAATACAGATCAATGGAACAGGAGAGAAAGCTCACAGATAAACCCATGCACATATGGTCATCTTATTTTTGATAAAGGAGGCAAGAATATACAATGGAGAAAAGACAGCCTCTTCAATAAGTGGTGCTGGGAAACTGGACAGCTACATGTAAAAGAATGAAATTAGAACACTCCCTAACACCATACACAAAAATTAACTCAAAATGGATTATGGACCTAAATATAAGGCCACACACTATAAAACTCTTAGAGGAAAACATAGGCAGAACACTCTATGACATAAATCACAGCAAGATCCTTTCTGACCCACCTCCTAGAGAAATGGAAATAAAAACAAAAATAAACAAATGGGACCTAATGAAACTTAAAAGCTTTTGCACAGCAAAGGAAACCATAAACAAGACGAAAAGAAAACCCTCAAATGGGAGAAAATATTTGCAAATGAAGCAACTGACAAAGGATTAATCTCCAAAATTTACATGCAGCTCATGCAGCTCAATATAAAAAAAAAAAAAAAAGACAACAATGCAATCCAAAAGTGGGCAGAAAACCTAAACAGACATTTCTCCAAAGAAGATATGCAGATTGCCAACAAACACATGAAAGGATGCTCAACATCATTAATCATTAGAGAAATGCAAACCAAAACTACAATGAGGTATCACCTCACACCAGTTAGAATGTCCATCATCAAAAAACGTATAAACAATAAATGCTGGAGAGGGTGTGGAGAAAAGGGTACCCTCTTGCACTGTTGGTGGGAATGTAAATTGATATAGCCACTATGGAGAACAGTATGGAGGTTCCTTAAAAACTAAAAATAGAACTACCATACAACCCAGCAATCCCATTACTGGACATATATCCTGAGAAAACCATAATTCAAAAAGAGCCATGTACCACAATGTTCATTGAAGCTCTGTTTACAATAGCCAGGACATGGAAGCAACCTAAGTGTCCACTGACAGATGAATGGATAAAGCACATGTGGCACATATATACAATGGAATATTACTCAGCCATAAAAAGAAATGAAACTGAGTTATTTGTAGTGAGGTGGATGGACCTAGAGTCTGTCATACAGAGTGAAGTAAGTCAGAAAGAGAAAAACAAATACCATATGCTAACATATATACACGGAATGTTAAAAAAAAAAAAAAAAGTTCTGAGGAACCTAGGGGCAGGACAGGAATAAGATGCAGGTGTAGAGAATGGACTTGAGGACACGGGGAGGGGGAAGGGTAAGCTGGGACAAAGTGAGAGAGTGGCATGGATATATATACACTACCAAATGTAAAACAGATAGCTAGTGGGAAGCAGTTGCATAGCATAGGGAGATCAGCTCGGTGCTTTGTGATCACCTAGAGGGGTGGGATAAGGAGGGTGGGAGGGAGACGCAAAAGGGAGGAAATATGGGGATATATGTATAGGTATAGCTGATTCACTTTGTTATAAAGCAGAAACTTTAACACACCATTGTAAAGCAATTATACTCTAATAAAGATGTTTAAAAAACAGAAACTCAACAAAGACAAAATTTAGTTTTTTGAAATGTTTAGTAAAATTAGTCACCCCTAATAAGACTAATTAAAAATAAGAGAGACAGCACAACTGACAATATCAGGAATGAAAAAAAAAAATCATATAGACCCTATAGACATTAAAAAGATTATTTATGCCAATAAATTTGAATAGTGTGATAAAATAAACACATTTCTTATAAAACCCAACTTCCATAACTGATGCAACAAGAAGTAGATTATCAAATTAACTCTTTAGCCATTAAAACTGTTTCTTTTATTTGGAAACTTTCAGTAAGTTTAAAATATAGCCCACCTAAAAACTAGAAAGATCATATAATAATGTATGGTACACACTGGGATGTGTGTGAAACTTTGTTACGGCAAAAGGGAACTTATGAAGCAACTACGAAATTTATATATCCTTATCTACACCTCTTTCTCTATCTTTCCTTTCTCTCTCTCTCGTTCCCTAGGTGAGTTATAGCACAAGCTTTATTTTATTTTCCTAGTCCAGGATGACAGAGTAAAAGGAAGGGACAGATAAAATTAATATTCATTTGCTATGTGTACTATGCTAGGCAGTATGGTTTAAGTTTTGAACTAGGAAGGCAAGTGATTTCTACAAGGAAATACACCATTTCCTTTTCTTTTCTTGAAATTTGTGGTCCCATTAGTCTACTTTGGCCTAACGTATGGGAAGACATCAAGGAATTACCGGGATAGGTGGGAAACTTGTGAGCACCTGCTATACTTAAATATCAGTGAGATCCAATAATGTATATGAGATTCTAGACCTGCCTAGTTAGGGCAATGAGGTTTTAGACCTAAGTCTACCTGATTCAAAAGCTTGTGTTCTCTTCAATAATCTACCTCCCAATTCTCAAAACTTTTCCATAACTTCATTATATCATGTCTAATTTAGGCACTAGTGTAGACCAAGCCAATAATTTACTATTTGATTAAGGTTACTACCATAAATATATAACAAACAGCTCAGATATTATATGTAGTTTACATGGAGAGTGAAGTATTAACTTCTGTAGAAAAAGAACTGCACTGGAGACAAGGAGACTCAAGTTTTTATGTACTCTTTACCATTTATAAATAAATCTTTCAGGCTACGTCTCCTCATCTATACTTAATCCACATTTTTTATCACTTTAGGAAAAGTTGAGAAGCCCTGAAGGGCATATTTCTTTCCATTTGGGAAATCGTGGTCTTAAAATATTCAACAAATAAACACAATGACAACAAGAAGTTCAAAAATCACAAGAATTAATAAGCTCAAAGTCTTCTTTGGTTCAGGAATTATTATATAAAGAAACTGAGACTCATCAGTCTACAAATACTTCAGGAGTGTCTATCATGTGTAAGTGGTATATAATAATAGCAATAATAATAATGATGATGATGATGGCAACAAAAATAGCTTATGCATACGGGCATATCTCCGAAATATTGCAGTTAAGTTCCAGACTATAGCAATAAAGCAAATATTGCAATAAAGCAAGTCACAGAAATTTGTTTTTTTTTCCCCATGCATATGAAAGTTATGCTACAATATACTGTAGTCTGTTAAGTGTGCAATAATGTTGTATCTAAAACAAATGTACCTACTTTAACTAAGAAACAATTCATTGCTAAAAAATGTTAACAATCATCTGAACCTTCAGTGAGTTGCAATCCTTTTTGCTGGTGCCGGGTCTTGCCTTGATATTGGTGACTGCTGATTAATCAGGGTTGTGGTTGCTAAGGCTGGGGTGGCTGTAACAATTTCTTAAAATAAGACAACAATGAAGTTTGTCACATTGTTTGACTCTTCCTTTCATGAACAATTTCTCTGTAGCATGCAAAGCAATCTGACAGCATTTTACTTAGAGATCTTCTTTCAAAATTGAAGTCAGTCCTCTCATACCCTGCTGGTGCTTTATTAACTAAGTAATGTTCTAAATTCTTTGTTGTCATTTCAACAACCTTCACAGCACCTCCACCAGTAGATTCCATCTCAAGAAACCACTTTCTTTGCTCATCCATAAGAAGCAACTCCTCATCTGTTAAAGTTTTATACTTATGACAAATATAATAATGATGAAAAAGTTTGAAATATTGTGAAAATTTCCAAATGTGACACAGAAACATGAAGTAAGCAAATGCTACCAGAAAAATGGTGTTGATAGAATGCTTGACTCAGGGTTGCCATAAACCTTCAATTTGTAAAAAAAAAAAACAATATCTGCAAAGTGCAATGAAGAGAAGAGCAATGAAAAGAGGTATGCCTGTATATAGGTTAGGTTATTCACTGGTCTATGTTTTTACCTATATTAACTCATTTAATCATCATAACTATCTCATGGTATAGATAGTTTTTATATTATCCCCATTTTATAGATGAGAAAACTGAGTCTCAAAAACATTAAGTAAGTTGCTCAAAATTACATTGTGAAAAGTGGCACTGATGGAAATCAAACTCAAGCTGTCTGGTTCCAGAGTATGTGTTCTTAATCACAATGCTATATATTATATAAGACATTTTTTCTCTTCTAAAGAAACTTCAATAATAATAATATAAAAAAATATAAGTAAACATAAAAAGTACATACTTATCAAAATGATCTGGCACATGTTTCATGATACTGAAGAAGGAGATTAATATGGGTTAAAACTTAAAAGTGGCACCATAAAGGAAAAGTGCTTAAATTGGGGCACTAGCAATGAGTGGATAGGCAAAGGGTCAAAGTTCTGAACAGCTAAAATTTAGACATTTTAAAATATTTTAACGTCTATTTATTCTGCTTTACCTTGACCGAAGTTCAGATGATGGGATGTCTATGTGTTTCAGGACAGGAAAGTGAATAAAAATCACTCTTCTGTGAAAGAATGGATGCTTACAAAGGTGGAATTTCCTGTGTGTGTGTGTGTGTGTGTGTGTGTGTGTGTGTGTGTTTCTCCCCCTTGTGTGACTGAATCACTAATTTGGAGAAAAGTAGCTCAACTAGAGTTTCAGGGTAATAACTCTCCTGTCTCAAATACCTTGGCATTCAAATGTTGGGGTTCAAATAAATGCATGCAGCTTTCACTATCCAAAGGAAGCTTTTTTTTTCCCCTCAAGTGACCCCATTAAAGTGAAATGTTTATCACTTATGAGATACTTAACTTCTTCACTCACTGGTGGTGGGTTTACCTAATGGGTAAAACATAAGAAAAACTGGGAAGGCTCCCACCCAATCCTCCCCACAAAAAGCACTGTCCTCATCCAAGGATCTATAAAGCATCTTCATATCTTTTTCCTTCAGTGTCAAATGCAAATACTACAGGAGAAGCCTATACATTTAGTGACCGTCATTTAGTGAGAATAGTTTCACTAGGCCACTTTTCTCTGGACCACAGAGACAAGGAAACGTAAGTATCCTGGGCTCAGTGCCAGGCCTGCTCTTGTATTGTAAGAACCAAACTAGCTAATAACTGTGAAAGTGTCTTGTATACCCTGAGGTCTATATCACTGATTGTTAACCTTTGGGGGCCATGCATTCCTTTGTGATTGTGATGAAAGCCACAAATTATTTATATGAGAAGAATGCACACTTTACATATTGCCATCACAATAAGTACGGAATTTTGCTTATAATTTCAGGGGATTTGTGGACCTCTCATCCATAGCTAGAGGTTCCATAGACCCTAAGTTAAGAACCACAGGTCTATAATAATAGAAGAAACTATTATTTTGAAATATAGGGAGGAATCTTCTGAAAAGGCAGCACAAGCTGCAACTCTTTACTCAATTTACCCTTCTCCTTTTTTTGGGTACCTGATCACATGCCAATTTTCTTTTTTATTATTCAAAAATAACTTTATAATTTTAAAAATTACTGCAGTTAAATTACTGAATTTAATTTTATATTTAGTATCAACATTACTTTCAATGTTAATGTATTAAATTCCTCAATTGAATGTTGACTGGTGTTTAATTTTGATTTCTGTTATCATCACCATTACTGCCACCAAATCAGTTGTAAGCATTTTTAAATAAACATCCAGATTTAGAGGCTTGAATTAGTTGATTTAACATTTCAATGAATCTAACATTATCTTCCATTCTTATCTGGAAAATATTTTTATTGGTGACTTAAAAAAAACCAAAAAACTATGAGTTTAAATCTGCATGAAAACAGATCATATTTTTAACTGTTTCTCTTCCCTTCTCTCTTTCCTGGCCCTACATACAACCACCCTGATACCCTGTCCCTCTCTTTCCAGTATACTGACTTTTTAAAGCATTAATGGAATCAGATACTTCTTGTGCTGACAGAATATATGTTTTGATAGCTTTCTGAATGTAATTTGATAACTCTCCTAAGAATTCTCAGTAGATATGTCTGAACTTCATCTCCTACTAGATTACTGTTTAAAACAACCAACCAATCTACCTAGCTTTGTTGTTGGTCTAGTTTAAGATTGCTTTCATAAACCTTTGCCCTTTTCTCCACTATAGCATTTTGATTTTCCTTGAAACTCAGAGTCAAAGAGTTATAGACTACTGGCTAAATACTTTGAAATAACAATAAAGTTGTCATACCGGCACAATACAACTTCCCCAAGCTGTAGGTGGACTGAAAAATCTAACTGAAGAAAATAAAATCATAAAATAAAATATAAGAGTCTTTAAAATGGTCTTTGAGGCAGGGAGAGATTACCTTTCTAAACCTGACGTCTAAGTTATATTGTTAATTTTGAAAAGCAAGTTGTATAATCTCATTAAAATAATATACACATTTAAATAGGTATAAGAAAAGGTATGGGGAGAATAATGCCAAACTCTTAAGAGTTAAGAGCAGGGTTGGCATGGGTCACAACAGACTGTTTATAATGTATGTGATACATTCCTATATTGTTTGAATTTGTTGCAAGAGTATTAATAACACTTGTAATTAGTAAAAGCTGGTAACAGGGACTTCCCTGGCAGTCCAGTGGTTCAGACTCCGTGCTTCCACTGCAGGGTACACGGGTTCCACCCCTGGTCGGGGAACTAAGATCCCACATGCCGTGTAGTGCGGCCAAAAATAATTAATTAATTTTTAAAAAGCTGGTAACAGTAACAATGGAGTAGAGGTTTCTCCTTTTTTATCATGACAACTTTTGTTCAATTTTACAAAGTAATAAAAAATATCCAAATATCTTTTAAAATTTCAACCCAGTGCTTCTCATGTTTGTACATGAAAGTGAGCAGCTGCCTTGCCTTTATGAGATTATGAAATGAATATAAGTATATTGCAATATATATGTGTGTGTGTGTATATATATATATATATATATATATATATATAAAATATTATATGTGTATATAAAATGGGACCCAATGAGATATCTTTGAGCTAGAAAGAGAGTCGTATGTTACAGGCTGTCAACTACGCACACAATATTTTCAGGGATGGCACCAACACTGTATGTGCAAGACAGCATTATGGACTGTGTGATTTAAGAAATCCAAAGTAGCCTCAAAAAGAAACAAAAGGAAATTTAGTAAAATCCCAGGATTTTAAATGAAGGATTTTAATGACATTGACATTATGATGTCATTGTAAAACATGTTTTAAAGAATTAAAGATTTCTGATTCTAGATATACGCTGTTATATATCTAAATGTTACCTGTGCTGTCAAAGAGCATAGATATAAATCAAATGAAGTGGTGTATGTTAAAAACCTGAAAAAGAATAAAACCCGATAAAATATTTTTTATTTCATTCTTTTTGATCCATTACATTTTTAATAATCTAAATTTGTTGATCACTGATGGCCAGAACTTAATTTGTCCAGAATATTGAGAATAGATTGGCTGGTAAATATCTTTATATAACTCAACCCCAAAATGTCTGTCCAACATTAAAATTGATGAATGTGGCATTCAGGCAAATGCTACCAGCCCTTGGGGAAGAGCACATGTTGGTATCTGATGCAATGCTGAAAAACTAGACTATGCTATGTCCAAGTCATGAGCCTTTTGGCAGTGGCAATTTCACAAAATACTGGCTTGGGAAAATCATTCAAGTTATTTTTCCATAGACAAACTCATGAACTAACTAAAGCCTCCAATTGTTCACTGCCACTGAAAATGCTAGCTAGCTAGCTACCTAGTTAACTATGTATCTTTTGAGATTTAACCACACCTAGGAAACCTTGTACGTGAACTGCCAGAATTATATAGAACACCTGTTTTCAAATACCCACTCTCTTAAGGTTTCAAACCAGCAACTTAGAGATTGTCATTTGTTTTGGATAAGCTCTAGGCAAAATAATCACTCAGCCAACATCCTGATCTGATATTAATAAAGAGCCACAGTTGTGATGGTAGCAGTGGGAGAATTTGAGTAGTTGGAAGATTGAACCCCAATACATGTTTGTGATTCTGTAGGCTGATTGAGAGCATCAAAAACATTCTCAATATTTTGGCCAAAGCCAAGCAGAAAATGTACAGAATACCTGAGAGAATTTTTGACTCAATATCCTTGATGGGTACAAAATGACTAGGGACTGGCTGGAACTTCAGAGAAGAATATAAATGAGATTGGTCTATTCCTTTGGGCAAGCATGGATTTTGGACGAACTGTGTATGTACTCAGTGGTCAAAAATAAACACTGAAGTCCCTACTAATTTGTTTGACCATTCAAATTCATGTTCTTTGTCCTCCAAAGTGGGTGAAATACCGAATTTACTAATAATTTACTGTTAGAAATATCTGTGGGATGGGAAACATGTAATCTTGTTACAGATAATGTAACTAATATGTAACATGTAGTAGCTACAGATAAGTTTAAACTTCCAACCCTTAGTTCTGGCTGTAAAATGTCAGTTGGACCCATTTTGGTGCTTTTTATTACTGCATCAAAACCGACTGTGAATTTGTAGCTGCCATAAATACTTAATGTAAGAGCTCATTGTGTAATAAAGTGTCAGAACACTGTTTTTAAACACGTTTTTAAAGCAACATTTTACAGCTTACGTTTTTTCCCACTGTGTACTATAAAAATTATAGATTTTCAATGTCACATTCATAAGAAGCACATAATCGTTCCTGGGAAAGCCTAGTATGGTGAGAATTAAATGGCTTCTCTTCAGCATTTTTATAAACCCTGCTTTTTGTTCCCCTGTCTGTGAGGCCACTTCTACCTTCCTCAAAGGAGAAAACTACAACCTCAGATGAACATGATGTATTCAGAGATTAATTTGGGTGCTTTGATCCTCAACTGATTTACACTTTAATCATGAAAATGAATACAAAAATAAATAGAAAGATGTGGATCTCCCCTATTTTATCTCAGATTACATATCATAAAATAACTTTATTACTTATTTACCATCCAAAATATCCGAACTCTGTTTTTAAATTAAAAGACAGTATTTCTCTTTCCACCTTGGTTGAGTTAGAATTTTAGTTTCATCTGAAATCTCTCCTTCTATCATCCTACCAACATTCTTATTCTCTTACAGTTAAAAGAATTACATCTTTTCACCTGATGCCTACTTGCTTGTCAATACAACCTTTGAGTACACCTTGAGGTTTTTTTCATATTTTTCTAATTATTTCCCATCTTGAATTAACTGGCAGTGCTGTGGCCAGAGCTTTCTAGCAACTGAACTGAAGTTCTAGGGGGAAGAAAGAAACTCCCCTGCCAGCCTCAGCCACTCTTAGTCTAGCACAAACTTGTCAATCTCAAACTGAGAAGTATCACAAGATTTACCCTGAGCCTCTGTAGTCATCTGTGATGGGCAATGTCCTATAAACATGGGAACAGCAGAATTCTCTCTACTTTTTTAAGATCTACCTACATGGAGTCAAGCAATTGTTTCTGTAACAAACACAGACTGTTTCATAACCTTCTCCAGTACTGGTAGATGAGAAAACATCCTTCTTGTGGAATGATTCTCCCTCTGTTTGAAAACTATTATGTATGACTCCTAAGGCACAAGAGAAGGAATTTTGTCTATTATTGCTCGCCACCACCTCCCCAGGAATTTGGCACAAGGCTGAGCACTTAGGTGGCACTCCGTAAATATCTGTTGAATATGTGAATTGTTTAATTTGAAAATTTGAATGAGTAAAATAAAGTATGTTCACACAATCATTAGTTTTTTGTTTGTTTGTTTTATATCCAAGAAGTTTGACTTAAGATTTGTAAGTTCCTGCATTAGTATGATCTTTAAAATGACAAAAATTTGTCTCAGGATCCAATTTAAAGGTGATCTTCAGAATAGCCTGGACCTTTGAGTCCAGAAAAATGGCTCAATTCCAAAGAGGTTAGGAATAGTTTTTTTTGACTTGAGTCTCTCTTTTTTCA
Organism: Pseudorca crassidens; assembly: GCF_039906515.1. Lineage (NCBI taxonomy): Eukaryota > Metazoa > Chordata > Mammalia > Artiodactyla > Delphinidae > Pseudorca > Pseudorca crassidens. Next base: position 150,732,945 of record NC_090298.1, read on the forward strand.
CCTGACTCGGAATATGAAGTTTCCTTTTTTCTCCAACTCAAAAGCAAGGTGTCATAAAATGTATAAAAGTATTATGGAGAGGACTGAGCAACCAATTAACATCTTTGACTGTAAATATAACAAAAAAAAATTCACATCTTACAACATAATGATTTTCACAAGAGACAAAATCCTTTGAAATGACTGGCATCAAGACAAACACCAACAACTTTTGAGCTACTCTTGGTAAACACGGAAATAAGTTGGTGATTCATTCTTATTCAGAGGAAAGCATTTGCTTTTTCTTTAAAGCCCAAAGGAAAGTGCCAACTACAAAATGCCAAAGAGATTAAAAGGAAGTGCAGACATTCATGAGAAGCCTTTAAAAAAGTTGCTTTTACATTCCAACCAATTTTCCTTTTTTTGGGCCACATGGCATGCATGTGTTTAATATGCATGAAGTTGGCACTAATGTTTTTTCCCTACTAGCTAGTGACAACCTAAGCATTTGGAATACACAGCATTTTTTGTGTGTGTTCTAAGGTGTGACGATTTATTACTCATTTATTAGAATGTTTTCTAACTGTAGACGTTGAAGCTTTATATAACCCTAGTATCTCTAGCCACACTAATCATTGCCTAAAGTTTGTCGTTTATAATTTCTTACAGTGATGCCAATGAAAACCACAATGTATTAGAGACTAAAAATGGAGAGACCAAAATACTGAAACTTCCACCAGCTGCTTTAACCATAGCTTCCATTAGTTTTTACCTGCCTTCTTTCAGGTGCTTAGTATATGAATGAGTGCATATTTAATATGAACATTAATAATTTTACTTATTTTTTGAAAATTTAAATCTTTTTATAGATTTATGATACAAGATAATAAATCCTACCTCAGGAATCTATCCTAGATTTACTTTTGCTTCTCTTAAGCTAGTTTTACTCTATAATTTTATGTCCTTTGACATTTAATGTGTTGACATTGCTGAATTCCTTTTATTTGAAGCACCTCTGGGTTGATTCATTGTTCAGTTCACCAAATTATATTTAGGGAGTTAAAGTATTAAACATGATCAGAAAAAGAATATTAACTGTTGAGAATTAAATCCTCCAAACTTTCCACTCTGGAGTACTAAATAGATAAACTTCAAAAGAAAGTGAAGGCAGATTGACAGCAGTGTTCTAAGTTCTTATTTTCTATTTGGTTATAAATGGTATGTCATATAGTCTGCATAATTATTCTACCTGAAGACTCTGCAACACAAACAAAAAGAGAAAAGGAAAGGCATGGTGGTAAATGGAAGGAAGTTTCTCAGCACAGAGCTTCTGGGGAACACGAGAAGGAAATCTTTATGTCATAATATTAGCACTAGTCAATAAGACTCCTGGTGTTCTAGCACCAAGTGTGCAAAAGACATCCTAGTAGATTACTCCATTCCACAGCGATATAAAAAGTAGACAAATTGCCTTGCATTAAACATTAAGTGTTTTTACATTTTGGATGATCACAGAACCTCTGTAACCACTCCTTTCTCATTCTGTGGGGTTCATACATGATTGCATGCTTCTTCTTACAGAGACAAAGGGTATGTTTCCTCTAACACATATATATTTTTAACAAAAAAACCTTTACTAAAAGCTTTAAGCATGATTAAAAGAAAGCAACTTTTACATTTTGATTTTTCAAGTTTTTATGCTTTCAAGATGGAAAACCTAATACCAAGATAAGTAGTTTGTATACATAAAATTATAGTTCATTTGCTCACTCATTTTTCCCATTTATTCAACAAACATTAAGCACTAAGTAGCACTGATCTGGGTACCAGAGATATAACAGAGAGCAAAACAGATAAATCCAGACAATAAATAAACAAATAAATGTATTATAGACCAGATGGTTGTAAGTGAAATAAGGAAAACTAAGTAAAGATTAGGTGATAAAGAAGGAGTGGTAGTCTTATTATAGAAAGAAAGTGAAGAAAGATTCAGAAGGTTTAGTTAAGTGAGAAAGCAAGTTGCAGAGCTACATAAAGGGTAAAGTTCACCAGGCAGGAGGAACAGTGAAGACCCTTGGACACAGCTGTCCTACTCCTAGGTGTCTAATACAGGTGATATACTTGTATTTGCATGTATTTTAATTGCAACATAAAGAAGTAATGTTGACAACAACCTAAATCTCCATCAACATAAGGATGTTTAAATTATGACTCATCCACCCTGTTAAAAATTCAGCAGCACTTAAAAAATTAGTAAATCTATATGAACTAGCATGGAAAGATCTCTAAAAATAATGCTTTGTGAAATAAAATCAGTTACAGAAAAATGTTTAGAATTTTATTTTATTCATATGAAAAATTTATAAAGATATAAATAGCAAATACAAAAACACACTTAATATATGTATGTATACACATACATGTATAGTCAAACAAGTCTTGGATATTTGCAAAAATTGATAAAAGTTATCTCTGTGGATGAGTTGGGGAGCAAAGAGGACTTTTGCTTTATTTACTTTTTTAGTCTTTTCTTTTTTAAAAAAAAATTATTGGGGTATAATTGATTTACAATGTTGGGTTAGTTTCAGGTGTACAGCAAAGTGAATCTGTTATACAAATACACATATCCACTCTTTTTTAGATTCTTTTCCCATATAGGCCATTACAGAGTATTGAGTAGAGTTCCCTGCCCTATACAGTAGGTCCTTATTAGTTATCTATTTTATATATAGTGGTGTGGATGTGTCAATCTCAATCTTCCAATGTATCCCTTCCCCTCCTTACCCCCTGGTAACCATAAGTTTATTTTCTACATCTGTAATTCTATTTCAGTTTTGTAGATAAGTTCATTTGTAGCCTTTTTTTAGATTCCACATATAAGCAATATCATATGATATTTCTCTTTCTCTGTCTGACTTCACTCAGTATGAGAATATAAAAAAGAACAAAATAATGTGATTTGCAGCAACATGGATGTACCTAGAGACTTTTGCTTTTTTTTCTGTTATTTTTGAAGCTTGTAATTAGTAAAAAAAAAAAAAAAAAAAAAAAAATTTATTAATTTTCATGAAAAATAATGAAAAGCAAAAAAGACCCTGCATAAAAGTATGTAACTGGTGACATTCCTTATGTTGAACTGCTTGATTAAGACAAAGTATTTTTTTAAATGTTTAAACAAATACATATTAATTATACTTACCATATAAATATTCTTACCAACATATGGGTGATTAAAAAAACATAAAAAAAAGAAACATCATTCTGAACATCCACAGTACCTTTAATGTGAAAGGGCTTGAAACTTTTAAAGGTAATGAACAACTACATAAAGAGAATATATTTTAGAATTTAAAGGTGAGGAATTTCACCACTTGATCAAAAATATTTTCAATTTTCTAATATCTAAAGAATGTTGAACATTTTTATCTTAGGTCTACTATACAATTAGCTATTGGCATTACTAACTGTTGGCACTGCTACAGAGAACCCAAATAGTAATAAAGAGCAGAAAGAAAAATGTGGAACAGTTAAATCATGTAAAACAAATGCAAGTCTGGTTTAAGCCTGTTTGCTTGTGCCTTTAACTTAATGGGGTCAGAAGATTTGTTTAGTACTTCAGTAAATGTATAATTTCTCCACAGTGTCAATAGTCAGATTCTTTAATTTTCTTTTCATAATAAACTGTATCCATCTGGGGCTAACCAAACATTCAAGGAATCTTTGAAATTTGTCTAGAAATTGCTCCTGTTTTGAGCCTTTAAAAAGCTGTAACTGCCAAGTTTTACCTGCTTTTATAAACGGCTTGACCTCGGTGAATTAATACATATGTAGTACAAGATTAAAAGCGCTACTGTTCTTTCATAAAATATGAATTTTTTATTGGGCAAGAGTGTCCCAATACCACTATAAAGTAAATACAACAGCTAAAGTTCATTTTACTTAAACATCTTAGAGAGGCTAGTTGCTGGAGACCTAAACAAAATGAATGACTGGGATCTTTGCAAAGCAATGTATAAATAATTTCTCTCAAGCATTCTGTCTTATTATTCTATTAGTGCAGCGTGGTTTCGTGCAGATTTGATTTGCATTCAGCCCATAGGCATTCTTGTGTTCGGTATTCCAATCAGCTATAATTCAGCCAGCATTATGACAGTTTAAGAACCAGCTTTTGAGCTTAATAGGCAGGCTAGTGTTTCAGTTCCACACGTCAGTAAAAGCTGGTACCCTAATCCACGATGGACCTGCTCAAGTGAATTGTTAGACTCCAGTACACCAAGCAGGTGGCTGTGCTCTTAATTAAGCAGAAACATCCTCCCCAAGGGGCTGGATCAATTACACCAGGCTGTCTCTTAAACTGCAGCCACTTTTTTGTTGTTGTTTCCACTGGAGGCTGATTGAGTCTCTGATCATAGGGGAGGGTACACTTCTAGCTCTCAGGAATTTCTGAGAAATGAGCTGTTCTCAGTTCTCTGTCTTCTGAGCTCCATTTAGAATTGTGTGTCTTTACACACACATGCATATGTGTGTACTCTTTCAGTGAAAAATGCCAGAAATGGATGCGAGGGCACACTGGAAATGCATGTCATATTTTTAGCCTCCATTACACACAGCAATCTATACACAAATAGTTCTAGAATATCATTTTGTGATGTGAAAGAGGATCATGAGACTTGTATGTCAGAGGGGCTGAGGTTAAAAAGTTACAAAAACCACAGTGAAACCGAAAGCTATGAGAGGTTTGAGATTCATAGCCTGGTGTAGCCACTTGTGGCTTTTAAGTGACATGTGGGTGGTTTGCCATAGATTGGAGATTTCCAAGAGTTGGAGATCTTAGAAAATATAGAAGAAAAGAAGGGAGAAGCAGTAGCAGCAAAGGCCTTCAGCTACTGCGGCTACTTCTTTTGAAATATGCTTCTTCTCTTGCTTGTCTCCTCAGTTTGACTGGCAAGTTCATCAGGATGAGAGGAAAATCACCTGAGAAACTGAGGCATTGGTTTCCTTATCGATCATAGTGACAGATGGAACTGACTATGGCTTTTGCTTGTGGGTTAGTTTGGCAAGACTTCTCTGGGTCAATTTCATCTCAGTATTTGCAGTTAAACGTCAAATGAAATAGGAAAAAAGAAATTGCAAGTAGGCATGCAGATGGATTGACCACCGTATTATTTTTCCACTTTAATAAATTATTTGAAAATGATGCTCTCAAGAATCATAAGCTAAGGGACTGCAGTGTATGCTTTGGAACGATATATTAGAGAAAGGAAAAGAAAAATATATGAACACATACTGGAAGGAAGCTTTGCATAACTTCATAAACCAAACTATATTCTAATGTTGTTTGCACAAGGTGACATGCGATACATAGGAAAGATTTGGCTCCCAGTGGCTAAAACTCACGTCAGCCCCAGTAGAACAGTCCATGTCCAGGCTGGACCTAGGCTCAGCTATGTACAAGTGACAAAGATTTTACTAGAATAATTCACAGAAAGCAAAACAGAAAACTTCTAGTGTCATCACTGACATAAAGTCTACACAGTATGTGGCACAAATAGTGAGACAAATTCAATTTTGCTTTTGCCATTCATCATGTTAGAATACCCAGGAAAGTATGCTATTTTCTTTACAAAAGTATTTCTCAGTTTTGACATGGGCTTTTTTACATTGGCTTAGAAAATAGATGTACATAGAAAAAAAAAAACACATTCCCCCCCTCCTCTACACATTATAAAGGGTTCTATAAATATGTTTGCAGGAATAAACTCATTGGATATTCAATATCCTGTCAGATGCACGGATCCGTCATCCTTTATAAGAAACAGCCTGATTGGCTAAGGTTTTTGATGCAATCAAAACCACAGCCTCCATACTGAAAATTGTTTGATAAATGTGTGTTTTCCCATATTGCTTAAAAGGAAACCTATTATGTGGGCAGCTGCCTTTTGATATTAATGCCAAAGTGAAGCTTTCTATTACAAAGTAAAATGAAGCCAGCTTTTAATATTAGGCTGAAAAGTACTGTTATGCAGCTGAAGGGGTGACATTTGACTTGAGCAAGAAAGCTGATTTATATAATAAAATGCAGAGAGACAGCCTTTTAAAATGCTAACACCCTCTTTTTTCTTAGTGAGGAAAACCAGAAAAGAATAATATGTGTAGTTATAAAAAGTACTCCCACAGAAAAAAACCCTGCAAGGAGTCATCTCAGTATATGCTTAAACTTTCCTTAAAGTTGGATAGAAGGCCAAATCCACAGGTGGAAGAGGCATATTCCATCAAGGAACTTGGGGCAAGACCCACCTCCATTATTTAGTGCAAGTACCAGAGAAATCCAGGCAAATGGGTCAAATTGGTTGGGGTCATCTCACTTGGTGATCGGGTTTCCTTGCTAGAAACATAGGACACATGCTTGTCTAGGTTAGGATGGATCTTAGCTGAGGGGGAATTTGCTGATACCCAAATGGAATTTTAATGTGTGCACAGGCAAGGAAGAACTTGGTGGGAGGAGGAGGCAGGCTCACTCTGCAGTATGTCAGGATTGGCTCTGCACTGATCCACCTTTCCATCAGAATTTCATATCTGACTGTAAAATAATATGTGCAGTGGTCAGGTCCTATACAACGATGCCAAAGATAATGTTTTGACAGTTTATCTCAGTGTGTTTTTCACTGCCCAGTCCAGAAAAGATGTTTGTCATGTGCAGCCATGGTTCTATTCAACAGGGCTGCCTGACTATTGTAAAGATGGGCTATCACTAGGAAAAGCTCATTGTGAAAGGAAAGGAAATGAAAGTGACTTTTAATATTCTAAAGTAAAAGGTACAGTGCTGGTAATGGATTTTTAAAATGTATTCAAGTCAATTTAAATATCGTGTTCTCTTAAATATACAATTGTCACACATATGCTATTGAGAATCCTCTAAATTGAAGCAAACGTGGATAAAATGAAAGCCATTTGAATTTGCATTGCTTATCAAACAGAGTGAGATAAGCACGATTGCTTTCAACATTTTACAGTAGAAAAATGTTTATCTCTGGCTTTGTACTTCGTTTCCCTAAGACTAGCAACAAATAGTGCCAAATTCTACTCTGAGATTGTTTTGTACACAATTTCAAGAGAGAAGACAAAGCCAAAGATCAAAGCTTGGAGCCTTCAAGGAATGTATTAAAATATACTATAAGCTATTGATTTATAGAATATGCAGGATTAAAACTCTGAAGCACAGCTTCTGCTCCTTACTTTACAATGTTCTAAGTGTTCTCAGTGGCTTAGTACTTATTTGATTTTACAACTTTGAGCTCCCCCCAAATTCCTGACCATTATTACTGCCAGTTGCTAAAGTCATAACACTGCCATGAGAGATCACCCATATGTATGTCAAAATCCAGTTACAATACATTTTTCCTGTCACAGCGACCTATAATCTTTGAATGTTCCCTAATTCAGATGACATGAGAGGGAATCAGGGCCATAAAAGCTTTTTCTGCCAAATGCCTGTGTCTCTTGGTATTTATAATCTTTGAAGAAAGAGACGTGTATGAAAATGGAGAAACTGACTAGTGAATCCAATTCTGATACATGACTTATTTTATCACAGTGTCATCTCTTGGCTTTGGGTGGACTTCCTATCCATGCAAAGAATCCAATATCCCTCAAGAGACATAATTATTAAATGAGAGATCATATGTAAAATGCTTAACACCTACTAATTATTAACACAGCAGAGTATAGCTACTTTTCTTTGCAATTAAGGGATAGTCTATGCTATTTGAATTCCTGTATGTGAAAGTCCTTTCATGATTCTTCCAGGAGGACATAAAAGGAGCTGTTTTTATTGTTGCTGTTTCTAAATTTAATTTTGTACATGTTTAAGGAAAATGCTTTTTCTACCACATCCACTGTAGAGCGATGAGAAGATGTCAAATCTTGTGAAATATTCCTGAATTCAAGCCACTAACTTCACTTTTGAGGTGGAGTCTGTTTCCATTTCTCATATTTCCATCTCAAATGCACATCCCTGCAGAGCTTGAAATGTGTTTGGGCTGTTCTCAGACATTCAAATGCAGTTTTCTGTTTGGTGATCAACTTGTTGCCCTTGAGAGTTTGGAGAGGGACACATGCTTGTTTTCTTAATTCTGGAATTAGTCTCTTCCCATCCCCCAACCTCTCTGATTCAATTTCAACTTTATCTGCCTCTGGTTTTATTTCCATAATATCTGTAAGTTCTCAGGGTCCAAATATTATAAATGAACATATAGTAAATGCTCAAAGACATAAAACTTAGCAAAAGTGATTAATAAGTACTTAAGAAAAAAGTCATTGTTATTTGAAATCAAAGCAACCAATAGATTGGACAATGCTCAGCATTAGACAGTCAGGTCAGTTCAGTTCTGCTTTAGGTTCTGCCAATGACTAGTTCCTGGCTTTTGTCCTCACCTGTAAAATGAGGCATTTGGGTGATATTCTCAAAGATCATGTGCTAGAATTCCATGACTCTGAGACATGCCACGCTCTGTTTTGCACCAATGGCCATATTTTTGTGTGCACATCAAAAACATATAACTTTTGTGATAAAAGCTCTTTCTGCAAAAACCTAGGATTCTGTTTTACCCAGATGTCAGCTGGGTTTATCTTCTCAATTATATGCATAGATAAGATATACTTTTTGGGGAAAATCCAATTTCTCCAGATTTCGGCATAGTCTTACAGGATCAGCATTTTCAACTCCTTCAATACCAGTTCCCCTCTCTAAGTTCAGTTTACGGGTCACCCCAATGTCATGCACATGTTGCCTTAACTCTAGGACCTTGGTGTGGACATTGCTGTCTTCTGAACTGCCAAGATAAACAACAATCGTTGCACAAGATTTCTCTATATGGCAGCTTCACAGAGGGTTTAAGTAAGATGGTGGAAGTGTTACACTATAGCAAGAAAAATAACTGGAAATCATATACAGAAAGTCACTTTTAAAAATGTCTTTATAAAATTACCATAGGATCCAGCAATTCCACTATTGGGTGTTTATCTGAAGAAAATAAAGACACTAACTCAAAAAGACATATGTACTCCCATGTTCATTGCAGCATTGTTTACAGTAGTCAGGATATGAAATCAACCTAATTGTCCATCAACGAATGGAGAAAGAAAATGTGGTATATATTATACACAACTTAATAGTACTCAGTCATAAAAAAATGAGGTAATTCTACCATTTGTGACAACATAAATGGACCTTGAAGGCATTATGCTAAGTGAAATAAATCAGAGAAAAAAAAATACTGTACAATCTCATTTATATGTGCAATCTGAAAAAACAAAAAACAACCCCCAAAACACCAGACTCATAGAAAGAGATCAGATTTGTTGTTACCAGAGGTGGGGGAATAGGGGGATGGGAAACTGAAGTAAGGTGGTCAAAAGATACAAACTTCCACTTATATAAATAATTACTAGGATTGTAATGTACAACATGATGACTATAGTTAACACTGTTGAATGATCTATGTATAGGAAAGCTAAGAGACTAGATCCTAAGAATTCTCATCAAAAGGAGAATTTTTTTTTTCTTTTCTCTTTAATGTGTCCATATGAGATGAAAGTTAACTAACTATAATGGTAATCCCTTTAAAATATATGTAAATCAAACCATCATGCTGTACACCTTAAACTTATACAGTGATGTATGTCTCTGATTTCTCAGTAAAAGTGGAGAAAAAAAGCAAGCTCATAGATACAGAGAAGAGACTGTTGGTTGCTAGACACAGGGATTGGGGGTGTGGGGCAAATGGGTGAAGGGATGATACATTAAACAAGATTGACTTAATTGATATTTATAGGACATTCCATCCAAAAACAAGAGAATACAGTTTCTTCCCAAGTGCTCATGGAACATTCTCCAGGATAGATCATATCTTGGGTCACAAATCAAGCCTAGGTAAATTTAAGAAAATTGAAATCATATCAAGTATCTTTTCCGACCACAATGCTATGAGACTAGATATAAATTACAGGAAAAAAATCTGTAAAAAATACAAACACATGGATGCTAAACAATACACTACTTAATAACCAAGAGATCACTGAAGAAATCAAAGAGGAAATAAAAAAAAATACCTAGAAACAAATTACAATGAAAACACAATGACCCCAAATCTATGGGATGCAGCAAAAGCAGTTCTAAGAGGGAAGTTTATAGCAATACAATCCTACCTTAAGAAACAAGAAACATCTCAAATAAACAACCTCACCTTACACCTAAAGCAATTAGAGAAAGAAGAACAAAAAAAACCCCAAAGAAATCAGAAAGATCAGATCAGAAATAAATGAAAAAGAAATGAAGGAAACAGTAGCAAAGATCAATAAAACTAAAAGCTGGTTCTTTGAGGAGATAAACAAAATTGATAAACCATTAGCCAGACTCATCAAGCAAAAACGGGAGAAGCCTAAAATCGATAGAATTAGAAATGAAAAAGAAGAAGTAACAACTGACACTGCAGAAATACAAAGAATCATGAGAGATTACTACAAGCAACTCTATGCCAATAAAATGGACAACCTGGACGAAATGGACAAATTCTTAGAAATGCACAACCTTCCGAGATGGAACCAAGAAGAAATAGAAAATATGAACAGACCAATCACAAGTACTGAAATTGAAACTGTGATTAAAATTCTTCCAACAAACAAAAGTCCAGGACCAGATGGCTTCACCGGTGAATTCTATCAAACATTTAGAGAAGAGCTAACACCTATCCTTCTCAAACTCTTCCAAAATATAGCAGAGGAAGGAACACTCCGAAACGCACTCTACGAGGCCACCATCATCCTGATACCAAAACCAGACAAAGATGTCACAAAAAAAGAAAACTGCAGGCCAATATCACTGATGATCATAGATGCAAAAATCCTCAACAAAATACTAGCAAACAGAATCCAACAGCACATTAAAAGGATCATACACCATGATCAAGTGGGGTTTATCCCAGGAATGCAAGGATTCTTCAATATACGCAAACAATCAATGTGATACACCATATTAACAAATTGAAGAAGAAAAACCATATGATCATCTCAATAGATGCAGAGAAAGCTTTTGACAAAATTCATCACCCATTTATGATAAAAACCCTCCAGAAAGTAGGCATACAGGGAACTTACCTCAACATAATAAAGTCCATATATGACAAACCCACAGCCAACATCATCCTCAATGGTGAAAAACTGAAACCATTTCCACTAAGATCAGGAACAAGACAAGGTTGCCCACTCTCACCACTATTATTCAACATAGTTTTGGAAGTTTTAGCCACAGCAATCAGAAAAGAAAAAGAAATAAAAGGAATCCAAATAGGAAAAGAAGAAGTAAAGCTGTCACTATTTGCAGATGACATGATACTATACATAGAGAATCCTAAAGATGCCACCAGAAAACTACTAGAGCTAATCAATGAATTTGGTAAAGTAGCAGGATACAAAATTAATGCACAGAAATCTCTTGCATTCCTATACACTAATGATGAAAAATCTGAAAGTGAAAGAATAAAACATTCCAATTTACCATTGCAACAAAAAGCATAAAATATCTAGGAATAAACCTACCTAAGGAGACAAAAGACCTGTTTGCAGATAATTATAAGACACTGATGAAAGAAATTAAAGATGATACAAATAGATGGAGAGATATACCATGTTCTTGGATTGGAAGAATCAACATTGTGAAAATGACTATTCTACCCAAAGCAATCTACAGATTCAATGCAAGCCCTATCAAACTACCAATAGCATTTTTCACATTAGTAGAACAAAAATTTTCACAATTTGTATGGAAACACAAAAGACCCCGAATAGCCAAAGCAATCCTGAGAAAGAAAAACAGGGCTGAGGAGTCAGGCTCCCAGGCTTCAGACTACACTACAAAGCTACTGTAATAAAGACAGTATGGTACTGGCACAAAAACAGAAATATAGATCAATGAAACAGGATAGAAAGCCCAGAGATAAACCCACACACATATGGTCACCGTATCTTTGACAAAGGAGACAAGAATACACAGTGGAGAAAAGACAGCCTCTTCAATAAGTGGTGCTGGGAAAACTGGACAGCTACATGTAAAAGAATGAAATGAGAACACTCCCTAACACCATACACAAAAAAAAAACTCAAAATGGATTAAAGACCTAAATGTAAGCCAAGACACTATCAAACACTTAGAGGAAAACATAGGCAGAACAATCTATGACATAAATCACAGAAAGATCCTTTTTGACCCACCTCCTAGAGAAATGGAAATAAAAACAAAAATAAACAAATGGGACCTAATGAAACTTCAAAGCTTTTGCACAGCAAAGGAAACCATAAACAAGACAAAAAGAGAACCCTCAGAATGGGAGAAAATATTTGCAAATGAAGCAACTGACAAAGGATTAATCTCCAAATTTATAAGTGGCTCATGCAGCTCAATATCAAAAAAACAAACAACCCAATCCAAAAATGGGCAGAAGACCTAAGTAGACATTTCTTCAAAGAAGATATACAGACTGCCAACAAACACATGAAAGAATGCTCAACATCATTAATCATTAGAGAAATGCAAATCAAAACTACAATGAGATATCATCTCACACCAGTCAGAATGGCCATATCAAAAAATCTACAAACAATAAATGCTGGAGAGGGTGTGGAGAAAAGGGAACCCTCTTGCACTGTTGGTGGGAATGTAAATTGATACAGCCACTATGGAGAACAGTATGGAGGTTCCTTAAAAAACTAAAAATAGAACTACCATACGACCCAGCAATCCTACTACTGGGCATATACCCTGAGAAAACCATAATTCAAAAAGAGTCATGTACCACAATGTTCATTGCAGCTCTATTTACAACAGCCAGGACATGGAAGCAACCTAAGTGTCCATCAACAGATGACTGGATAAAGAAGATGTGACACATATATACAATGGAATATTACTCAGGCATAAAAAGAAACGAAATTGAGTTATTTGTAGTGAGGTGGATGGACCTAGAGTCTGTCATACAGAGTGAAGTGAGTCAGAAAGAGAAAGACAAATACCGTACGCTAACACATATATATGGAATCTAAAAAACAAAAAAAAAATGGCCATGAAGAACCTAGGAGCAAGACGGGAATAAAGACACAGACCTACTGGAGAATGGACTTGAGGATACGGGGAGGGGGAATGGTAAGCTGGGACAAAGTGAGAGAGTGGCATGGACATATATATACTACCAAATGTAAAATAGATCTCTAGTGGGAAGCAGCCGCGTAGCACAGGGAGATCAGCTCGGTGCTTTGTGACCACCTAGGGGGGTGGGCAGGGAGGGTGGGAGGGAGGGAGATGCAAGAGGGAAGAGACATGGGGATATATCTATATGTATAACTGATTCACTTTGTTATAAAGGAGAAACTAACACACCGTTGTAAAGCAATTATACTCCAATAAAGATGTTAAAAAAAAATGAGCGAAGGGAATCTAAAGGTACAAACTTGCAGTTATAAAAATAAAAGTAAGTCAGGGGAATGTAGTGTACAGCATGAAAACCATAGTTAATAATCCTGTACTGCATATTTGAAAGTTGCTAAGAGAGCAAATTTAAAAGTTCTCACCACAAGGGAATAAATTCTGTAACTGTGCAGAGGGGAAAGGGGAAGCTGGGACAAAGTGAGACAGTGGCATGGACATATACACACTACCGAATGTAAAATGGATAGCTCGTGGGAAGCACCCGCAGAGCGCCATAGCGCAGGGAGATCAGCTCAGTGCTTTGTGACCACCTATATGGGCAGGATAGGGAGGGTGGGAGGCAGACGCAAGAGGGAGGGGATATGGGGATATATGTATGAATATGGCTGATTCACTTTTTTATACAGCAGCAACTAACACACCATTGTAAAGCAGTTATACTCCAATAAAGATGTTTTAAAAAATAAAATAAATAAAACAAAATGATGCCAATTAAAAAATAGATTCTGTAACTCTGTAGGGTGATAGATCTTAATTTGTCTTACTGTGGTGATCATTTCACAGTATACAAAAGCACTGAATCACTAAGTTGTACACCTGGAAACATATAACATTGTACGTCAATTATACTTCAATAAATTTAAAAAATGTCTTTGGATATTTTTAGCTATCTCCTTTTTTCCCTTCTCACTTCTCCTAGGTCATTTACAATACAGAGAAATTTAGCTACCATTTTATTATCTTGTCTCCTGTTAATTCCTGAAAGAGTCTCACCCACTACTTTAAATGGCTTCTCAAGGTATTTCCTTAAGCACAACTTGCTCTCTCAGGGGAAGTCTAGTGTAAGCATGTAGAATATCTTTTCTACTATGTTAGATACATATATAAAAAAATCCCTGGGCTTCCCTGTTGGCTCAGAGTCTGCCTGCCGATGCAGGGGACACGGGTTCGTGCCCCAGAGCCTGTGCTCCGCGATGGGAGAGGCCACAGCAGTGAGAGCCCCGTGTACCGCAAAAAAAAAAAAAAAAAAAAAGTCCCCTTCTCAATTTTTTTTAAAGTTGTTCTAATGGAGCAACCATAAAAGATATCACTTACTGACAATGACTGCAGTTTTTTATTTGGCTTACTCTCCTTTCTCTCTTTCAGGAAGACAAAGAGCAGACTATTAATATAATCCTTAAGAACAAAGTAAAAGGTGGAATACAGAGTAGCAACATGGATCCCTTCACCTAGCACTTCTGGGTGTGTGTATGTGCCTGTAAATATGTGTTTTTTCCCCAGTAACACCTCTCAGATCTGAAATCCAGTGATCACCTTGTTTTCCACATTATTTTCTTTTTTGTAGGCATGACTGCTACTCTTTTTCAGTCAGAAAATTTGTATAAAAGGGGATATAGGCACCAACATATCCCACCACACTATCAATAGTTCCCAGAAAAGTTGGAGAGGCATTTTGGTTTGTTTGTGTTTAATTACTATTTTGGCAAATAGAATCCCATTGGACTGTTGACTCACATTACTGTCTCTAAGGTGATCTATCTTCACTTACGCTTGAAAAACTACTGCCAAGAGCACCTCTCTTTTTTTTTCCTCCAGATCCTCTTTTTCCTGTGCCTCCTCCCTTCCTGCCTTCCTGGAAGATAGTTAAAAGAGATAGCTACTATTTTTTTTTTTTTTTTAAGTGGAGAGAAGGTATAACTTTTATTTTTGCAACTTGGGCCTTGAACAATTAGAATGATTCCTATTATTTAATTTTTTTGCAAAGCTAAGCAAGTCACAAAGACTGATGTTTACTGGGCTTTTTGTAGACAAGTGAGAGGCATACACCTGCAAGTTGTATTAACAAAGCGATCGTATTGTTTACACAGAGGTTTAGAATAAATGGAGAAGGGAAATTCCTTTTTGGTTTCCAAAGCCTTTCCCCTCCATCCCAGTCCACCCCACTCCCAAAAGAGCAAGAGCTGCACTGAGAGATGAAGCTCTGACTAGCATGCTGGGATGGGGGTGTGTGCTTTCTGAATGGAAGGGAAGTATAAGGAGAGAGTGCCCCTGGGTCTAAGGAGAGATGTGGTAACATTATTGTCAAAGATAACAACAGCTTACTATTTACTGATATTTACTGCTCCAAAATACTGTTTTGGGTCTTTGAAAATGCCAAATGTCAGAGCAGAGATACAAGATAAATGCTTAAAAGTTCCAACTCCTTTTCTACCCTAAGGTGAGCCTAGAAACTTTTTCAAAGCTGCCTTGCATGGGTTCATTCACATGGAATTCTTAGTCCCTGAGTCCAAAGTTGCTTTTTCCTTATTCCATTAATACTGAAGTCAGGGCTTAAAGCCACATGATGTACTCATTTAATTACTATTTGCCCCAAATGCAGTAAGTGTACTCTCTTTATAATGTGGCAAATTCCTTCTATTCTTTCTATATGTTGTCAAGATTCTTATGTAAAACATCATGCTTTGCTAAAGCTAATCTTGGAATCTCTTCGTACCTTTCTCTCTTTAAAGCATGTAAAATTTTCATTTTTTACATACTTATGTTTCTCATTCTATTCCTCTCTTTTTCTCTCTCCGACCAAAATGGGAATCATTGAAATAAAAGATGTTGGTCATAAAAACGAATTAGAGAACAAGGAAAAATATAAAGGAGAAATAGAAAATTGCCATTTTATATATGATTATGGCCAGTGCGTGTATATGCTGGGGTGGGATAGTAACAAGGGATTATGATCTATTTTTTTTGCTGTTGTGTCCTAATTTTAAACAGTTTTAACAAGGGACCTCTTTCCAAGTCAATCGATATATATTATGGTCTTATTTTATATCGATGTTAATTCTGTAAGGGAACATGCTTCTCCCCTCACTTATCTTAAAACTAAAGGAACCACAGTGAAGAGGGATTAAGCACTTTGCCTAAAGCCACACAGCAAGTTGGAGTTACAATTATGATGAGAACCTGAGCCTGATCACATCTTTCTGGTACAGACCAATGCTTTCTAAGTAATCCGGGTCAGACTGTGCATTCTCTGTGGCTCTGCGGCTCTTTAAAGCAGGCCCATTAACAATGACTGTCCTCAGTCCCCTTGGAAGCACAAAGTGGCCAGTTGCCCTCTATACACTGAATATCTGATGGCTTTTTGCCACATGAATACATTACTTGGTACTTGTCCATAATAAATCTCATGTTGTCCTTCTCTGATTCTGCATTTGTCATTGTTCAGGTGATTTAAATCATCTTTAGCTGTGAGTCATGTAAGAAAGTTCTCCCCCTGTTACAATCAATTCTATATTTCATCCATATGTTTAAAGTTGTATCACCTCCTACATATAATTGCATTTATTTTGTTTGGTGATTGGGAGGAGTGGTGAAGTTTCTCTGTAATACTGAGATTATCTGTTGGGGAAAACAGGTGGACTGCAAAAGAAACCACTTTCTCCTGGACCAAACTTTTAAATGTTTGGGAAGAAGACTTGGGTGGAACGTAAAGAATCGATTTCTAAGAATTCGAAAATGTACAGCAATGGATTTAACTATCATATCCTTCTTTATTCTATTGGAAATGATGATCTTTAACAATTAGAACCAACCGAGATCTTAAAGAAATTCATCTGCTGAGAAACCAAGTTTTGCCTTCAAAAGCTTCTAAAGCAACAAGCCCAGAATAGAAGACCCTTACAAGAAGATTACCCTAGAAAGCCAATCTATGGGTTCTGGGAAATGATGTCCTGTCATGATATAATATCACCATCATTAGGCAAAATTAGGATAGTAAGAAACAGGGAAAGGTCATCTGGGGGCAGATATGAGTGACAAATAGATCCATAGAGAAGAAACTTTGCAATGAGGGAATCTGGCAGGGAGGAAAATGAGAAATGATACAATTTTTGTCACCAAGCTTGGGAGCTGAGGTTTCCCCGGACAAGCTCAAGGCTCTCAGCCTTCCACTAGCATGATTAGTGAAAAATCAGAAATTCATTCAGCATTATGTAGATTATCCTCAAATGTGTTTATATTTTCAGTGTTTTGGCCCTAAAATAAGCTAAAGTACAGTCTTTCAATGCAAAATAAATATGAAACTTCTCTATCTAAAACACATTAGCTAACTAAAGCATACAGTGAAATTGTCATTTCTACTCCAACTATCAACCAAAATGTATTAAGTATTTGTCATAAAAACCTTACCATCACCAAATCCTTTAATCCTTCCTTATTCCTCTAACAATCTCTGCTGTTCGGAATTTAGGTAGAGTCTTCCCTCTTTGGGGACCATTCTTCTACTCTAATTATTATTATTATTATTATTTTTGCGGTACGAGGGCCTCTCACTGTTGTGGCCTCTCCCATTGCGGAGCACAGGCTCCGGACGCGCAGGCTCAGCGGCCACAGCTCACGGGCCCAGCCGCTCCGCGGCACGTGGGATCTTCCCGGACCAGGGCACGAACCCGCGTCCCCTGCATCGGCAGGCGGACTCTCAACCACTGTGCAACCAGGGAAGCTCTACTCTAATTATTAAGACTTTTCTTGCTACCTCACTGAACTTGCAGTCTAAGTCAACTTAGCCAGCTCCTCTTGTTCCTCTATCCCCTTCTCAGAACAACAATAATCGCCACAGTCTTGTTCTTGATCCTCTTTCCCAGTCTTAGCCTCTTTGTTACTAACTGTGCACTTCTATACAGAAAGCCTCATGGTATATTTATGTCTAGCTTGAAACTCTCTTCCTGACACTAGATGTTCACTGCCTATTGGACGTTAACAAGTGCATGTATTACAAGCAAATCAAACTCATAATCTCTAACCATACATTATCATTTTTTTTTTTTTTTTTGATATCCTCGTCTCTATTACTGGAAGCACTGTTCTCCCTGTCTATCTAGCTCACATTTTTAGGAGGGAAAGAAGCAAAAGTAACACAATATACATTGTGTATACACAATGATTCTCTAACCTCAATATCTTTCCACCTATAATGCTCTCATTTTTACAAATGACACCCCACCTTATTATTTCATCACTAGTAGAATGATAGCTGTGATTCCTTAGCCCTATTGTTTTCGTTTTCCACAATCCTTCTTACACATGACGGCCACAATAACTCTCCAAAATACCTGGCTCTGATTGTGCTACTCCTCCACTCAAAAACATTCACCAGTACAAATCCACTTAATCACAAGCTCCTTGGTCGCCGTTCATGGTTCTTTATACTGTAGCCTTAAATCACCTTCTGAATCTAAATTCTCAACTATTCTACCACGTGAGGCAATATCCAGACTCTGCTGATAATTTTACTTTTCTTTGCATATGTTCTAAACTTTCATACTTTGTTCTTGCCTTCTGCCTGAGATACCACCTCACATATATGCCTTGTGAATGTGTTCTTGTTTTGCAAATATCCTTCCTCCAACCTATGGCATCTGTCTGCTTTGAACCTTCCCAGAACTAAGCCAAGGGCCTTACATGTAGGTTCTCAATAAATACTTGTTAAATTCAACTGAACTGAATGGAGTTTCTTTCACAGACTCATAATAAAGTTAAACATACACTACTCTTTATTTTTCTTCTGTAACTGGTCTTCTTTAGTATTCCTCCCCTACTGTTTTTTTTCAATGTTGCAAAAACATCAACTGAAAAGCAGTTACAAAGACACATGGGAACATCTGCTCTCAGAAGCCACTTGAAAAATAAGCATGCCAGAGAATGGGGAAAACATCTGTGCAGTGTTCATGAGATTATTAGTAGTGCTGTAGGAAAGCCCTAGAGAAAACGCGTGCACGCCCAAGTGCGCACACACACACCACACACACACCAAAATCTGGAAATGAGTCTTAGCAAGAAATATTGGACCATCCAGTTGGAGACCAGAGTGCTACTTTATTCTCCCTCAACTTTCTGACTTAGTATTTTTTTCAGTAGTAAAAACAAACATCAGTTTGTGTTCCTGAATCAAAAACTTTCACACTGTAACTTCAGCTGATTAATCCCAGTTGTAAGTTTAAAAATGCCCACATTTTATCTCAAATGATACAAATAATCTCATAATTAAGAATAATGCACTATAGGTAGATTCCAGGCAGCTGCCTATTACTGTAACAGAAAAAGCTAAATTGGCATTGGAAGACTTGAGTTCTGTATTGGATTTGCAACTAAAATTGGCTGTTTAAAAATGAAACATTTTAATTTTTATTTGTTTTATTGAATTTTATTAAATTTAAAATCAGTTTGTGCCCTTCGTATCTTAAGCAGCATTCCCTCTATAAAAGGAGAACTACTGTTCAGATCTGGCCTCACAAACTGTGACACTCCTATAAACTACACCGAACCTTTAGTCTACAATTAACTCAGAATCAGTCCTTATATAAGATAATATTAAAAACTAATTTGTCCTCTTCCTCCCCACCAAAACAAACAACACAGACTGTTTTCATTAATATAATAAGGTATGTTATCTTGGACAAACCAGACTAGGATCTGAGAGCCTTCACAGCTCCAAAAATCTGTTGAACCAGTTTTGTCAGAGTCACTTAAAATTCTGGGAAATGTACAAAAGTAGGGGGTTTGCTGTTACTCGTTTTTGGACTTCTGGGGGCTCTAATGTCCTAGTACAGTTTTCTCAAAGCATTCATCTTCAGCTTACTGTATGCTTTAGAATATACCCAGAAACTGTGGATTAAGGACACCAAAAGCAAACAGAATTTCAAGGAAGCAGTAAGCCTGATAATGTTTTGTTCAATATATATGGTGAGGACAAGACATTTAGATCTGGGAGACAAAATAATCACACAATCCAGTCTTCTTAGTTAACAAAGAGGTACAAATTAACCAATTACAGCAAAAAATTGAACCACGGCAATACAGAAATGACTAGATATTGGATGTATTCTTCACCATGCTTCAGGATAGAAGACTTTTAGACGACCTACCACTTCTCTTAAAGGTGATATATATATACATATATATGCACACACACACACATCTTAGTTATCTTTTTCTAATTTTAATTCAAAATTAAAGGGGTCATCTTATTTTTGTTCTTTGCAAATACATTATCTTGGAGAAGAGATGAATTAAAAGAATGATGAGGTTGCTCTCCTCAAATATAAAAATAACTGTGACAAGGAAGAACTCATTTTAATCTGTGTTGCCCTTGAGGGCAAAACTAGGGCCAGTGGCTATACAAAAGAAAAAGGCAGATGGTAGTTCACTATAATAAGAAATGCTTAAACATTAACATTAAAAATGGTCTAGTAATTAATAAAACTTCCTTGTAGTGGAGAGAATGCTAATCCCTGGAGGTGTTCATTCAGAGACAAGGGAAATAGATGTTGGGGATATTCTAGAGAAGATTCTATACTAAGGTTGTACAAAATTACCTCTTTATTAAAGAAAAGTTCTTTATTTACTCATTTAGAGTTGAAAACAATGATAGCAAATAAATTAATAACTTCTCCCTCCAGGAAAGTAAAGGAGCAGCCCTTTTGGAATGGTGTGTCAATAAGAATTTGGCATGCTGAACTTGGAAAGAACTGGAGGAATGGGAACAAATATCATAGCCTTTATTTTGCTTTACTCTGTAATATGGAAAGGACTTTAATACATGCCTTATCAGTGGTTCAGCTCAAATGTAATACAAGCTAATATATTAGTGATTTTCCTTCAAAGCCCTGCCCCCTGGAACCATCAAGGGAAGAGGAAGGAGACTTATTCAGATGCTAGAGATTTGAGTGATATTAAGCAAATCACTTCCCTTTGTTTAGTTTGTTTATTTTCATCTCAATAGCTGATCATCTGAGAAACAGCATACTGTCGATTTTAAATATTACGATTATTTGGCTCTAAACCTGCCTCCTTCCTGTCGCCTAGATGGAGGCCGATCTTGAAAAATGGCTAGCACGCATCACCAGTTCAGTACCCCCTCCCCCCACCAAAAGAAAAAAAAAATTATGAAGATAGATAGACAGTTAGGGCTAAGAAAAGTGAACCTTGAGAATTCTACAAAAGGAGGAAATGTCTTAGAAGAATTTCCAAATTTATATACTCTCAGTGTTTTTACTTAAATCACTTGCAGATCATGAAATGGGGCCACAGGGACTTCAAGGCTTTATGATCAGAATGACTATGTGTGTTTCATTTCATCTTAGGCCCTGGAAAAATAAATATTCTTCTTACCTCGCCTGGCACCAAGGGTTAATGAAACTATTTCCTTATGGCCTCCTGGTGGGTCAGCATCCTCCTGAAAATTATTCTTCCTACAGGGTGAAAAATAAAGCTCCGTATAACAATACATAAAATACTTTTTAGCTCTTTAGAAGAAAAATCCAGGATAAATTTTAGCTGTTATTATTCTCATTATGATCTCTCACTCAATCAATATAATCTGACACATTATATTCCCTTTTGGCTCATGGAACCTCTTCCCTGAATGTTGTTTCATAAAAAAAATCACATATAGTAAAAGATACTTTATGCCTAGAAATTCAGTGAACCCCATCATTTATGGAAAAGCAGTCCCTTCTGATCATATAAAAAATTTATGTTTTTCTTGGATGTCTGTATTTCCATCAATAGAGTGTTCTATCAAAAACAGTCCAAAATATGGAAACAAAAAAAGGTTAGTGGAATAGAAACAAGATCATACCACACAATTTGTTTCTATAAAGCAATCTTGAGTTTCAAGACATTTTTCAAAGGCATTAATTTCCCCACATTCTCTTCACAGAGCTGAAATTTATCTTTTTTTTTTTTTTTAAAGGTATGAATCTTTTCAAGGAGTACCATTTAAATGCTGAGAGTGTCAAATTCAAAAATGAGGATTCCTTGCAAGGACTCCATAATGTCTCAATTTCAATTCATTGCAAAGACTAAAATAAATTGTATATGATTCTTCCAAAGTCGTACTTATTAGTATATTGTAAAGGAACAGGAAATAGAGAGGTTTTTTCAGTTATGTAAAAAAAATGAGAATTAGATGCTTAGGGAACCCTCTTATCACAATGGAGTTTTTAACCACAGCATTGCACTAAATTAGAGAATGGTCGATACTGTGTCTCCATCTTAACTAAGGAGAGATGGTGCCTGAATATCATTCAACCTAAAATTCAGATTTCTTTACTGTATCTTTAGTATGTACGGAAAGTCAACTTCACTGGTCATATCTCCCTGAGCTTAGAAACTGATTCATCTAACAAGATTTCCAAATAATTAATGATTGCATAATTGCATCCAAAGTACCTACTCAACTCTGCTATTGAAGTGCAGATGATCATTTGACCTGTTCAAGTCAATTGATGAAAATACTTTTCTTATTCCTCTTCCTTGTTTTGAGCAGAAATTAAATATTCATTAAGTAAAGAATATATAACACCCTTTTCATGAATACTTGGATCATGTTTGGTAGAAGTCTACTTACTTTCATTTTTCAAGATTTAAAAAATTTAACTATACCACCTCTTTGAAGATTTGCTTTTTCTTTTAAACTTTGTCTTTTGTTTCCTGAGCTCCAGTTTGACATTTTAAATTTCTATCCCAGTTTTGCCTTGTATACAACCACAATTATATAAAAAAGTAATTAAATCCAATGTTTGCAAAATTCAAATATAATTTTATTAAAAATGTAAATGAAAGGAAATGTATACCAAAATGAAAGCACTATTATGCTTTCAAAATTATTTTATTTTAAAATAACTGAATTACTTATTAAAAATATAAATTAGAATAAATATAATTTTAAAAATTATTCAAATAAAACTAAAATGCTTTTTTGAAATTTAACTTAATGTTTTAAAATATATAGTTTTATAAAAATAAAATATAATTTTAGCATTCATTGTCTCTCTAGTGAGTAATGTAAGAAATCTGTATCACACTTCATAACGCTTCAAATGTATTTGTATAGATTTGTATAATATACACAAATTTAAGAATATATATTGTTTAGTAATTTAAAAATTCTTCAGTTTCCATGTACAACTGTGGTGCACACCATGCTAATTCATGACTACCTCAGAACCACAAATTGGAATAGGACGAGAACAAGAAATGGATATTCAGAGCTACTGGGAAATACTATTTCATCATTCATGAATCTATTACACGTATGCTGAGAGAAAGAACTTGACAAGTTAATTAATTTGTCTTTTATTTAAGTGCTTCCCTGCTCAAAACCTCCCTGCACTCTGAAGCAGTGTCCGTCTTCAGTGTTGGCTGTGACACAACCCACAACCTTCAGAGCATTTGAACTCATTTATTTGCCTTTTTAAGACAAGAGGCAAGAGGTCTGAAGAAGCACTTTCCTGGTGTCTGAACTGGGATCTTAAGGGTGATAAGCAGCCCTGTGTCAGCTTTAAATTCCAGAACCTGAGAGTAAAATATCTCATCTTTTCAATAAACTTATTTCTTTGTGTTTTTGAGACACGCAAAACTTTCTAAAACATATGGAACAAGGCAAGGACTTCTCTTGTCCATACCTATAAGTGTTTTACTGCTGGGGACAAGGATAGCAAGGAGAATTACTTTTCTTTACACACTCTATCTTATTTATTTATTTTTTTTTTTGCAGTACGCGGGCCTCTCACTGTTGTGGCCTCTCTCGTTGCGGAGCACAGGCTCCGGACGCGCAGGCTCAGCGGCCATGGCTCACGGGCCCAGCCGCTCCGCGGCATGTGGGATTCTCCCAGACTGGGGCACGAACCCGTGTCCCCTGCATCAGCAGGCGGACTCTCAACCACTGCGCCACCAGGGAAGCCCTATCTTATAGATTTTTTAACCTCATTAATATATAACCAAATCAAAAGGTACACATGACTGTCGTTGGATTTTCCTAGAAGCAGGTCCTAAAACAAGAATTATTTTTATGTAGTTTATTGGGAAATGGCCTCAGGAAACATTGATAGAGAAGTAGGGAAGTAAGACAGGAAAGGGAAGAAAGCTAATCAAGTGCACACTGGCAGCCTCTGTGGACAGCTGGAGCATAATCCCATGGGGGCTCTGGGAAGCAGCGCAGAGCACATGCCTCAGAGATCTTTCTCTTGAGGGACAAGAGAGGTGATCTTTTGTCAATCAGTTCCCTTCAGTCATTAATTGGGCATTGCTTCCCAAGGGCATTATTAGTACCCTGGCACTTCCAGCCTGCCTCATGCATAGGCAGAATTGGGCTCCAGAGCTCAGAGATCTTTCAGGCCAAGAGTCTCCAGTACTGGCAGTGGTGACTCATTTTGGAGTTGACATGCTCCCAAATGGTCTGTTGGAGATGGGGGTGGGAAGATATAAGCAAGAAACTGAGAGTGTCTGCTTCAATTTAAAAAAAAAATACACAATTTTTTTTTTTTTTTTAAATTAAGAGAAGCGGGAACCCTGCTACACAGTTGGTGGGAATATAAATTAGTACAACCATTATGGAGAACAGTATGGAGGTTCCTTAAAAAAATAAAAATAGAACTACCATATGATCCAGCAATCTCATTCCTGGGCATATATCTGGAGAAAACCATAATTCAAAAAGATACATACACCCCAATATTCATTGCAACACTATTTACAATAGCCAAGACAAGGAAGCAACCTAAATGTCCATCGACAGAGGAATGGATAAAGAAGATGTGGTACATATATACAATGGAATACTATTCAGCCATAAAAAAGAACGAAATAATGCCATTTGTGGCAACATGGATGAACATAGAGACTGTCATACTGAGTGAAGTAAATCAGACAGAGAAAGACAAATATCATATATCACTTATATGTGGAATCTAAAGAAATGGTACACATGAACTTATTTACAAAACAGAAACAGAGTCACAGATGTAAAACACAGACATATGGTTACTGGGGGAGAAATGGGGGCAGAGGGATAAATTGGAAGATTGGGATTGACATATACACACTACTACATATAAAATAGATAACTAATAAGGACCTACTGTATAGCACAGGGAAATCTACTCAATGCTTTGTAATGACCTATATGGGAAAAGAGTCTATAACAGGGTGGATATATGTATATATATAACTGATTCACTTTGCTGTACAGCAGAAACTAACACAACACTGTAAATCAACTACACTCTAATAAAATTTTTTTAAAAAAATAAAAAAAAAGAAGAAATATTTGCCTATTCAGTGAATGCAAAATTCAAAATGAAGTCAGATTTTCCCTTATTCCAAAGGTCATGTAAGTCAGATGTAGCTTTATTGTGATGAAGGAACATGCATTAATATTTGCAATATTAGCAACCCTTATATCCACGCAGTGTCATTGGGGCTAAGCTTATATCTTTTTTATAATATAAAAAATAAAACTTATA
This sequence comes from Pseudorca crassidens, assembly GCF_039906515.1. NCBI lineage: Eukaryota > Metazoa > Chordata > Mammalia > Artiodactyla > Delphinidae > Pseudorca > Pseudorca crassidens. The sequence continues at coordinate 150,758,703 of NC_090298.1, forward strand.
ATTTACAACAAATAGGAACATTGTGATCTTGACTACTATTAATGTCTGCATTTATAAATTCAGCAGCATCTTTTCAGTATGTTTTCCCAACATACTCCAAGAGCCTTTATAAACACTTTGTATACATTTACTTACAAAAATCCTTTAAGACCAAATCAATGCTTTATCTTTCCCATGCCTCAGGCTAGGAAAAACCTGCAAATCTCTGATATTATACGGAAGTACACCGATTCTCAGCGGACCTAAGCAGTTTTTTTCCTCTCTCTCTCTTCATGAAATCTTTAAAAATATTATATGAATTTATTGTATCTCCTTTAATGGCATCTGAAGTAGGCCATCCATGAAAGTGCTTATTGTTTTAAAAAGGATTGGTCTTTTTAAGAAAAGGATATCATAATTCTGCGATTCGGACTTAATGGTTCTAAAAAAAAAAGTCAAAATGCATGCAGTAGATTAATTCTTATCAGTGATGAAACTGTGACCTAAATCTTATTTAGAATAAGACACTTAAAAAAAAATAATAGTGCATTTGCTTGGTCCATTTTTTTTTTTCTATTTCAGATGTAGTCCAAATATTTTTCTTTTAATTTTTAGAGCTAGGTTATCAAACTTAAGAAAGATCTCCTAAAAACTTAAGTTTCAAAGCTTACACATTATGAATTTTATTTTCTTTCAAAAAGCAACAAGCAAATAAAACATGTAAACACACATACCCATTACTAATGGAAGTGATAATTGTTGCATATGTAGGTACAGACATAAGTTTCAAGAGTATTCTTGGGTGATGAAAATTGCTCATATAAAATTACATATATATGAATTTTATATATATGTAGCTGATTTTCTTTTAAAACACTCCCTTTAATTTCTTTTTGTTGGTGTTGCTTTAAGAAAGAGAACAGATATAGCCTGCAAATTCCAAGCATCTAACAGTAGAAAAAAATGATCTGTTTGTCTCCTCACAACACAAAACATTTTCATTAGAAATTTAATTCACTGTGTTGATTTTTCTACCAGTTCTACCAAGAAGAGTTTATGTTGTGTCTCTATGAGAAATTTCTCCCTTGCAGTTAAGACATTATTTAAAAACTAGGAAAGAAGGAAAATGAAGTGTGGGATAGGCAACAGGATCCATTTTCTCCCCCAAGATCTACAGACTTCAATGTAAAGGGAAAAAAAAAAAACCTCCTTAAATATAAAATTGCCACATACAAAGAATACACAAATGTAAAGGTATTTGTTAATTTGTAGAACCATTCGTCCCCCTTCCTGTCAAAGCACATAGTTTAGAAACAAATTAGATTTCCATGCATTTTGGACATTTCTGGTTTTACTTTCATATTATTTAAAGTGTCTTCATCTTGTGATTATTCTACCTATGGTAAAAATCCTTTTGTGACAGGCCACATTGTTACTACTGAACGATGAGGGATGTTATCAGCAGAGGAGCATGAAATCAGGAGTACATAAGAATTAGGAGCTAATAAGGCTAGAATCCATTAACATGACAAATTCCATTTTCTAAAGCCATAGCCATAAATATTTTTAAGAAAACTAGATACTAAATTATAATTGTTTCTAAATGTTTCTGTAGATTTCTTTTGGCTTTTCTAACCATTAAAAAGACACCCTTAGCTCTTGGTACCTATAAAGATGTAAGAACCCACAAACATGGTAGCAACTGATCCTTAGATACCCAAGAAACAAATCACTGGGATTCAGAAAGGAAGCTAAGAAATAAATAATTCACTCTACTGGGTGATTGGTGATATTTAAGCAGAAAATGAACTACAGCAAAACAACAATTATGACTTTTTTACTTGATCTGTAAGTAAATTCTCAAGGAGTATACAAATTTTAAGTTTTAAAAATTTTCTGTAAGGTACAGACAAACACAAAGCAGAAAGCTGGAGTGAAATGTTTCTGAACTTCTCCAGAGGAGTATGGGCTTGCTGATAAAAAGTAGCATTTAAATTTTTTTCCCCAACAGAGTAATACATAAACCCTTTTTCTTTCTTTTCCTCATTCTAAATGTTAGCACTATTGAAAATGGCTTTGAGTTACACTGGTTTGCTTGATGTCCAGTTTCAGGGTGATTGAGAAATATTTAGATTATATATCCCAAGGCAGAGTGAGATAGAGAGCTTAAAAACAATCTAGCCACTCTGGATATCTTGAGGCAAAGGGAAATAGTATTATCTTCCACATTGGACAGCAGAGTCCAGGGCTCCCACGTCTCCACCTCCAACATCTCAATCATCTACATAACTATTCTAATTATCTAACTTTGTTAACACAACCTTAAGATCCCCGTAGATACCTCAGAACATTCTCTAAATTCTCTTGGATACCAGTAAATCCAATTTACATGCCTTCAATGCTTGGTTTTGGGACAATAAAACATTTACTCTATCAAATCCCATTCAATGCAAAAAAAAAACAAAATAAAAGCTTTTGTCTCAAATAGCTAAAACACATAGGCTTCCCAACTGTACCCCCGAAATTCAATTAGTATGTTAAATATGTATATTAAGCTCTTTTAAAAACCAAAATCAAGCATGATTGAAACCGTCAGAGTACTGAGAAACCAGTCCTCAAACACTTATCAAGACGGTATTGTTCAAAAAGTTTCAATTAGATTAAAAAAAAGAACACAAACATAGGTACTTAATTCATTAATAGCTTGATTGTTACTAGGATTTTGAAAATGTGGGCTCTGTGGCAGAGAGATACGCACACACTGTTCTAATTAACACCAATCACAAACGCTAATGGTAGAACCTACTGCTTAAGTAAATGAACATCCTTACCCCTGCTGCTTTGAAGAGCCTGATAGGCATGCACTTTATTGACAAAGTAAGCTAATTTACAGAGTGATTGTCCAAGAGGGAACTGCTGTTTATTTGCAGAGTTTTTCCCATTGAACTCACAGGGCAAACACTGCACTTAAATTGTTAATTAAAATATCAACAGATAAAAATGTAAACATTGGGTGTGCTGCAGAGTAGAGTGACATATATTCATTCAGAACCAAATCCTGAGCTCCTGATCATTGATTTCTGAGAAATGAGAGTTACGTTCTCTGAAAAGGTTAGGAGGCCGAGCTTTATTTGTACCCAAAGAAGAACACTGATGAGGATAAAACAACAACTCTGACTCTCAGCTCATCTGCATACAGGAACCGAGAACCTAAGGGGGTCTCCACTTACTTTATGCCTTCAGTGATAGCCATCTGCTTACCAGATGTGACCATCCTAAACCTGAAGAGTTTAAGGGTGGAGTGAAAGCAGGCTGCTTCTGGTGCGTTTTGCTTAAGAAGAAATTGTGGTCAAGACCAGGAAGGAAGGAGGCCCACATCCACTTAGCTCCAAAAGGAAAATGTGTCTCAAATGTGAAATTAAAAAAGCCTTTGGCTTTTCCTGAAAATGTAAAAGTTAACTCTGGAAACCAAGACTATTATTGTGAAATTTTGCAGGAAGTGGATAAATGCTGCTAGTTTGACTCGTTTTGGTTGGTTTCTTTCTAAGGTATTTTATTTACCCTATCTTCTTAGGCTACATAGCTAAAAAAGATCCTTACTTGATCCTTTTCTTAGAATGAAGAAGGTATATCCTTGCTATCCTGAATCAAGCTTTGGGTTATTTCTAGAAGTGCAGCTGATGATACGGAAAGTATGACCTTTAATACTGCAAAACCAAATACTGTTCTTGAAATTCACTTCTCTGGACCTTACTGTCCTTTTCAAACTGGGTTCTGAGGAAACCCAGCGTTTCCTCAGGAGCTGAAGAGGGAGGTGGAGGGAGTAGAATTTCAGGAGCTCTCCTTTCCTTGCCTCCAGAACAGCAGATTTTTATCTATACCTGGTATTGGCATTCTAGCCCAAAGCTAGTCCGAAGAAAGGGTTTGATAGGAGGGAAAGGTGGTAGGATGGGGGGCAGGGACATAGGACAAGATCTCCTGGAAAAGATGACTTCAAATTTCCCTTGAGCCATACAATTTTTTATAGCTGTGTATTTTTAAATGACTATTTTAACTGATGGAGAAGTCTTTAGACGTGTGCATATGTGTGCGTATGTATGCATGTGTGTGTATGTGTATGTGTGAGAGAAAGTCAGAGAGAGATTGAGAATTTGAACACTGTTCCTTGTTTATGTGCGTCTGCCTTACCACATGGGAAATATGAGGGTCAAAATAACATACCAAATGAAGGGTGTGTTTTGTCCATTTCCCCACAGTACTTGAATACTAAAAGAAGTTCTTAATAAATGAAACAAAACAAGTCATCCAAAGATTTTCAGTGAACTTGGAAAGTGAGCCTATGGGCCATGTGCTATGTTTTTCTCATCTGTAAAATGCCATCCTTACCACACAAACTGTTAGAAAGATGTAATAAAACACATAAAATTTCAGCATTTAGAGATACCGTGGGTGCTCATTTACTTAGTTTTTAATCCAGTGCTATTCAATGTGAAGGCACAAATGCAAGCCACGCAAGTAATTTAAAAAATTTCTAGTAGCCCCACTTAAAAAGTAAAAAACAAAACAAAAAAACTGAGTTTAAAAAAAACACTGAATTTTTAAATTAAGTTTTCAAATTTGGAGTTACAGCACATTGCATTGCACTAGACACATTTCACCTGCTCAGTCCACGTGTGACCGTTGGATCTGTAATGGACAGTCTTAAGCCTTGAGTGTGTACTCTGCACAAATGGAAGGGATATGAAAACTGGATTTATTTCATTTCTCTCCAGTAATAAGGATAAAGGAACACAGCTCTCCTTGTAATATGAGGTCTTAATCAATGCCTAAACCAACTCTTATATTCTTGGAAGTATCTCCACTTGCCTAAGAATATTGGCTGGGCTCCAGGCTTGGTGGAACATGTCTAGGAGCCAAGAAATAGCTCTGAAGAAATGGAGTTGCCCAGAGCTAGATTGGTTCTAGGAAAAGTGTCAAGTTCACAAGAAGTAGCTACAAAAATGTCAACTTAAAATTCAAACCTCAAGCAGTCTTGTAGTTCACTAGTAATAGTTAAAAACATTTCCTTGCTTGCTTTTTAGGAAACCTAAAGTGAAAATGAAATAATGTGTTCCTTTTCCTCTGTGAGTTCCCATAGCTCTCTGTGTACTCTGCTACGAGAGCCTTTACAATGATATTTTATGATTACCTAATTTGTATACCTAATTTCCCTGTTTGATGGGAACAAGGGGCTGTGTCCTACTTACTTTTTTTATCTGTAGCTTCAAACACAAGGCCTGACACACATTAGGTGCTTAATGTCAAAAAAAATTGACTGCTTAAAGAGTATTTATATTTTTCAAAGGTCTAGGTTAACTATTAGTACTAAGCATTGTTTTTATAACATTTTTTAATTAAAATATAACACATGATTTTTGATGAAAATGTCAAAAAAGAAATTATATGTAACTCCAACATTGCTGCTATAATTGCTAAACCTTCTGATATTTTATTCTTCAGGTTTTTTTTCCCCCCTATACAGGCTACAAAGACATATGCCATTTTTTACTCCAAAATTTCAGATTATATCTGTTGAAGTTTCATTAGCCTGCTTCTTTAGTTAAATATATTAGAAAATTTTTTCTATGTCATTACATACCACATCAGTTAAAATGATTTTATATGAAAAATTTTAACCATACAAAAAGTAGAGAAAATAATATAATAAGCCCAACTGGACCTAATGCCCGAGTTTAGTAATATCAATGTTTTGCCATTCTTATTTCATTGAGCCCCTCATACTTTTATGGCATTGTTAAGGACTAGATATCTGTGTCTCCCTCCCCCCAGTTCATATGTTTGAAGTCCTAACCATCAGTGTGATGGTCTTAGAAGGAGGGGGCCTTTGGGAAGTAATTAAGTTTAGATGAGGTCATGAGGGTAGAGCCCGCACGATGGGATTAGTGACCTTATGAGAAGAGGAAGACACCAGAGCCATTCTCTCCCCACTGTAAGTACACAGTGAGAAGGTGGCCAACTGAAAGCCAGGAGGAAAAGAGCTCTCACCAGAGTCTGATCAAGCTGGCTCCCTGATCTTGGACTTCCAACGCCCAGTTAACGTGGAAACACAAGATACTATAGCCAAATGTTTGTCCCTGTCACTATCTGCTTCTTCCTCAGACTAATTCTTAAAAGTAAAACTATTAAATCAAAGGGCTTGCAAAGTTATGCTTTTGCCCAAATTTACTGTCCAATAGTTCTCCAAAATTATTGTAACTATTTATAACCTATTGATATTATAATTTAATACTTTTTACCAAGCTGGTAAAAATGTTTAGTATTAGTTTTATTTACATTTTATTACTTGTATTTTTCATGTTCAATAAATATGTATACATTTTTTCTTTGAGAATTGCATATTAATTTCTATTGGCCATTTCTCTACTTTCATATGTATCTTTAGTTACTGATTTATAAGACCTATTTGTATGTCAAGGACACTAACATTTTGCAAAATAAATTGCAAATATTTTTATCCATTTTTGATTTGTCGTTAATTTTGTTATATGAGAACTAAATTATTGTGATTATATCTAAAAATGTATTCTTCTATGGTTTCTGTCTTTGATTTCATAAAAACCAATTTTCTCCATTCAAGTATTATATATTTATATTTGACTGTATTTTTCCAAATATTTTTACCTTTCTTTAACACGAATATCTCTATTTCATCTGGAAATTATTTTAGTCTAATTCACAAGTTAGGGATATAACATTATTTTTTTGCAATTATGAGCTAATTGTCCCAATGCCATTTACTGAGGCATCCAACATTTCCTTATTTTTACCAAATATTAAATACTTATATGTTAGGATACAGTGTTAGATATTATATTGTGGGCCATTGATCTTTCTCAGGTATTTCTTCATCAGTACTACATCATATTATTGCTGCTATTATTATTTTTGTGATGGGTTGTGATTTTGTGTTATAAATATCTGGGTAGGCAAATTCTCATCCATTAGGTCCTTTAAGATTTTCTTTGCTAACTTCTTGTATTTAGAGTTCAGATAATTTCCAGTATAATTTTCAATAATATCATCTTGGTTCTATTCTTAACGCCCTGAGTTAGTTGGAGAAATATGCTGCCTCCTTTGCATTCCTCCCTCATTTCTGTATGCTAAGCCTAGGACCAGCTGACACACATCTGTAAATTAGGTAAAACTAATATTTCTAGTCATTCCCTGCCATTCATGCCTGTCACCTTCTGTTGCCCCAGATGCTCATGGTGTTGCCTACCTGGGATCTGACCTCCCTACTTAGCTGACAACATAATGTTAATTTATCAGTATGTTAACATACTAATCAAATAATCAAGGGACTAGTGTCAATAACCTACCTGCATTTATGAAATAGGCCCCTTCTAGAGAAATAATAATTTAACCCAGTTCTCACTAAATTTCAGTTACTTTCATAATTTTTGCCACTTCCACATACAGTTATACTTTTAAAAAGTGGAAATTCCTACTTTAGCTTTGCCTTAAGGACTATGTATTGGATAAAGGGTTTGGTTTGTTACTGCATTTTTAAAAATACACATGAAAACAAATATACAACTGTTAAGACTAATAATGTTCCCTCTCACAGAAAGCCATCTCATACATCACATGATATGCATGAGCAGATGTGGGAAATATTGTCTTAATTCAAAGATTCATACTAGCAGTTCCTAAGCTTATCTGCACTTTCAATCAATTCCCAGTTTCCAGCCACTCTCAAGACTAATAAATTCACAATGTATGGGAGTGGGACACAGGCATCCATATTTTTTGAAGTTCCCCAGGTAATTTGAATATGCAGCCACGTTTGGAAAGCACTGGTTTGTATTACTTAAACCACCTTCCTCTGTGGCTGTCTACCCTACTAAAATAGAGAACGGTTAGAAAACCAAAAATAAGATGCTATATGATTTAAATCCCTTCTTGCATCTACCCATTCTCCCATGCCTTCTCCAATGTTCATGTTCTATTTTGGATACAAATGTACAGTTGCTTACTTAAGGCAAAGAAGGACTAGAGGGAACATTGCTTAATTCCCAGGCTAGCAGTATGTGTGCTCCTTGGTAGGTGAAGACAAATAAACCTCGTGCTGGGAAGTCTTTTCAGAGATGGATTCGTGTTCCCAATCCCTTACTATTTCGCAAGCAACGGGAGGGCAGATCTATTGTGAAGATGGCATTCTCATCTAATGAGGGCACCAGAAATCTGCATTAGAAGTTTGCCCATCCTGCAACAGAACCAAGTTCTGAATGAGAAGCCGTGCTTTGGTTTTGTACATTTAGTTTCAGATCCCAAAGTATATGCTTTTGTCCTAAACTTTACTAATCATTTTGTCACCCGTGAAACTATAGCAGTGATTAATCACATACATAATCAACAATAGCTCTTCTGTTGGGCTCCTAGTCCTAGTATAAATGATCATGTCAAGGATTAATCCATTTTATTTGCCTTAATCCTCCATTTTCATTCTCTTTCTCTTCCCCCTAACTGCACCCTGTTTACTCAGCTTTTGTGCAGAAGGGTTCCAGTTGAGTGTTTGACAATTGGAATCTGAATGATTAATAACAGTGAGAGAAACTGGACCAAGGGTGCAACAAACCATGAATAAAAACATTGAGCCCAAGGTCAGCATAGGTTATACATGCACTCTGTCCTCAAACAGAAAAAGGGCTGGAGTGGGGGTGAGGGAGGAAAGCAGATTCTTCAGGCATTAATGCCTCTCACCGAGGATAATCCGAATACAGCATGTCTAGCCATTCCCCCAAACAGATGCCTTCTGTTATTCGACTTCCTGTGTAGGCCACCCAGCCTGGTGGAACGGCCCACTTCAGCAATTTCAAATCACAGTTAAATGCTGATGCTTCCAGGGCTTCGACTATTGTAAACAAAGTGAGCTGGCAAGTTGCAATAGCTTCCCTAAAGTGTGATATAGGATCGTAAATTTTGTGTGATGGCTATTAAGCAGCATAAGTTGTAGTCAGAACATCTTACAAGCAACGTCCTCCAGGCCTTCCCATCAGGGCTGAGAGGGCACCCAGCCCGCATCGACAGGCAGGAGCGTTTGGCATTGATTAATTAGGGGCCAGTCAGTGCTGCTTTTGAAACTTTTATGCATCTGTTTAATGTGAATGATAGGCTCCTACATTTCAGGAGGAACATTTTAAACAGAGGGGCCAGAGCGAAGCCACACCCTAGCAAAAACTCAATAAATATCAATGAATGATGAGGACCTCAGAGAGTGGCTCCAGGAAATGGGGAAATGAAACTTGGCTACTGTATCGGTAAATCAGGTACCAAGGAGCATAAAATAAACATACGGCACAATTAAAAAAAAAAAAGAAAGTTAATATGTGAATAGTATGACTTTACTACAATAGGAAGTCAGATTTTTACCCATTCAACTGGGTAAAATACTGGACTCATTCAACTAACACATTTAGACATGGCTTTGGGGCAAACACCAGGGGTAGCATAGTGAAGAAAATCTATGTGGTCTCTACCCGTATTTAACAAGGACAACCAAACACCAATAATAACGAACTCCTCCAGTTCATTAAGAAAGTGATCATAAATGTCAGATTTACTTTGAGGATCACTTGGAGTGGAGAAAAAGTCTTTCGAGTTCCAACCTTTTGCATGTCAGTCAGCATGAAAGAAGCATGTCGTACAGACAGCCTGGAGACAAAACTATTTGCTGATCATGTGACAGATACCCAGTGGTTTTTGAGCTTAAGAATTAAGAAGATGAAAAAATGAAATAAAACCTAGTATATTTTGTGATCAAAATAGGCTAAGGCAGAATGTAAACAAGATAAAAATCAAAGATAAAATCAATAAAGTATTCTAGGAAAAAAACTACCTTTACTTTGTATTCACAGAATTGCAAGCACTTTTCCTAGATGTCAATAATGACAAGATGGTATTTTTATTTTCTTAGTTAAATAGAATTTTCAACATCTACATTCAATTTCATGGAAATACTTTCAGTGATAATTGCTAAACATGCCAAGTGCATTTATAAAAGCCAGCATATATGTTGATAGTAGCAAATGTCTATATTTGGGATGTTTTACATAAACATAGACATTCGGTAATTATCACAGTTGCTGTTCATTTCAGTGGGGGGAGACAGCACAAATGCAAGACCAATTATTTCAGTTATAAGGCAAAAAGTATGCGTTTTGGATCACAATTTAAGCTCATTACATAAATTCACAGTGCCTCTATTTCTTTAAACAACACAACAAAAAAATGTATTAAAACATACAGATGTATTATGCAAAGACCCACATGTAAATTGCCTTAAAATAGTTTATCTAAAGAGATATTATAATAGGAGCTAATATGTCATCGAGTGAAATCTCACAAATACATTTATTAATGAAATAAAATACTTAAAACTCAGGGCTGCTGAGATGGGGAGAGTTCATTGTTTAGAAACTGCATTGAGAAAATTATAACTTTCATTCTAGTCGTTGGCAAAAAGACATTGGATGCAAAGTAAATCAGTTAATCACTCTGTATTTGTGTGCTGTGGTCAATAATTAAATAATAATGATAATGATGATAATAATAATGTTACCAATTCCATAACAAATATAATAAGGACATTGATAATAGCAACAGGATAATAGCAGTTTCCATTAGCAGGACTCTTATTAGATGGTTACACATGATGTTCAAGTCAGCTAACTCTGTGAGATTCCAGGGCCAGAACAGAAGTACATGATCTAAAATGAGATAGTTCTCTTAGTATGGCTTCTATCAACTGTTTCTACATTCCCTGTTTTGTTTTCTTGTACCTTATCTTCATTTCTATTTCCACTTCCTTTCAGTATCCTTGCAAAGTTGTGAAGGGTCCAATGAATGACTGTCTCCCAGTGACCCCTTCCAGAACCCTTCCAAGAGGTTATGTGTATATATATTTGTTCTGCTCATAGGCTATGGGAGAAGGAGAATAAGATATTAAATGATTAGCAAGCTTCACAAGATACTCCGAGATTCATGGATGAATTGTATAATATCAACCATTACTATTACAGGATTTTGGAAGAGAGGAAGTATGGTGAGATAACTGTCCTGACCAAAGTGAAGAAAATATGGAGATCTTTTTGGCCCAATCACTGATGGCCGGAAAGCCAAACTGAGCCTAGATCGAGTGTAAGGAATAGGGGACAATGAAGGTTTATAGGCAAGACACAAGCGTTAAACCTTGCACTGGGGCTTAAAGGTAAGGCTTTTCTCTCTGATCTCTTAATTGTAATATGTGTCTGCACCTGTACAGCAAATAAAAGTAGGTTTATCTGCCACAACCATCCCAACCTCAAATGCTACATGTAATGACATTCAGTTAGCTTACTTGAAAGGAGAATTACTGCACATTTCATAATGGAACCTTATCCATTCCTCATGTCACATGTTCATACTGGCTGTCCATAAATTCTCTGCATGCATGTTTGTGTGGTCAATTACTGTACCAAAATGCATGGTATCATAAGGAAAAGATTTTTGGCAAATTTGCGAAAGGAATACATAAGTACTCAGCATTTGTCATCGAGTTTGAATTTCTAAAAGCCACGGGGTCTGGGCTAATTCTTTTAAGAATGAATCACAGATTATATTTACCAAACAAGAACAGTAAAATCTATGTGGACTTTTAGCTATTGAATGTCTCTTAGTAACTCTTTATTGCATGACTTTCTTGTGGCATTCTGGGTGCTTTTACTTTTATAATGGGAAAAATATCATTTTTGTTACTTGAAAGTCCAGATCATGTAGGTAGGGCCAGGTCTCCAAATAGTATATACATCTCACTTGAAACCTCCAGCTTTGGAAGCTAAGAATGGTTGGACTAGAACAAATGGCAGGACAGGTTCTAACGCTGGGGGTGTGGTGGTGCGTGGAACCAGGTCCAGAGTCTGGCTTGGGAGAATTGTGGAAGTTGTTGGTTGACCATGAGGCAATAGCCAGCACACACATATCGACACGTGAGTGTCTTCTGTATGGATCTGATGGTCTACTGAGCAGTCTGGCACTGGCTTTTACCTTGTTAGTTAACACCAATGGTTTTCTATGACCGTGAGAATGTGTTAAAAAGGCACCATTTTGAAAAAGTGACCGCTTTCCCCACTCCATCCATTATGCTTCATGAATGGAAATCACATAAAGTGAGGGTTAGCAGTAATTTTCTGACTCTTTCTATGAACTCAGAGTGATCTCTTTGACCAACACGATGAAGGAGTTGGGGGCAATGTTGTGGGATAGATTCCAGGAGCCAGGCTTTTAAGCATTCAACCTCTTCATTCGTTAGAGTCCTTTCCTGATTTTTTGCTTTAAACATTCAGAATGGACAGAAACATAATTTCAAACTAAAACAAAGGGAGAGTGCTACTTTTGCTCAAAACAACAACAAAATAAAACAACAACAAAGACAAGAAACACAGTTCTCACAGGCTTTTTAGGGCAATAAAACTACTCTGTAGGATCCTAGAATGGTGGATACATGTCATTATACATTAGTCCAAATCCACAGAATGTACACCACCAAGAGTGAACCCTTGTGTAAGCTATGGGCATTGAGTGATAATGATGTGTCAATGTAGGTTCACCAATTGTAACAAATGTACCACTCTGGTGGGGGATACTGGTAATAGGGGAGGCTATGGATTTGTGGGAGCAGTAGGTATATGAAACATCTCTGTACCTTCCACTCAACTTTGCTGTAAACCTAAAACTGCTCTAAAAAAATAAAGTCTATCAAAAAAGAAAGAAACACATTTGTAAAACCACTGATCTAGTCTAAAGGAAGAAACAACTGTGGAGAGGATGAATGCCTTGCCCTAGGTCATCCAGCTCGTAAGTGTCATAACTGATGAGTTTCCTGAGATTGTGATTTCAATATTGTTTCAAAACACAACCACATTTTACAAGATGGCAAAAGCAATGACCTTTCTGTTGTGAGAAAGGTTTCTAAACCTCACACCAAACATGTACACAGGCAATGAGTCTCCTTCCTTCTTCTCTGGTGCTTCTTCCATTGCACCTCATTGTCTCTCAAAGAGCCAAGCCTTACGGTTGAAGTGGAAATTTCAGGAGATTCTTATTAAATTGCAAATATGTTACATGATTAGAATAAAACATCAATTGTATGGTAAATATGAATATACTGATACCTAAAAAACGTCATTTGCCATCTGGTTTTACAAGAATTAAGTCACTAGTCACTGCAGTCACTGACCTTCAACATACCCTGAAAAGAGTTCAGGGTGGAGCTCAGGAATGAGGCACTCTGTGCTCTGGGAAAAGGTGGCAGAAAAGGCCTTCAGATAGTTAGATATTTTCAGGAGAAAATCTTTTATGAATCCAAACGCTTGCATTTTCCCATACTTAGACAAGCACTAAAACCATTAACTAAGATATCTGACTAGCAGAAAACCTTCCACCAAAATGTGTGCTTGGCTGCACACGCTCCCTTCACCAATAACATATATACTGACCTCCCTACCTCCCCTCCCTGACCTCTTTGGAGCAGTTCCTCGGAGCTACTTGAGAAGCTGTAACTCCCAGGATACAGTCCTTAGTAAGTTCTCAAATAAAACTGAACTTACAGCTCTCACGTTGTGCCTTTTTTTTTTTTTTCCAGTTGACAACAGATAGGGTTGAAAAGGGGAGAAGAGAATAAAGCATGGGTGGGGTTGGGAGAACAGTATTAGGAACAGCTAAGTCTGGAGAGGGCAAAATAGATTCAAGTAGTAGTTTAAAGGACTGAGAGTACCAGAAGACCCTACAAGAATAGAGGGTGCGTGCGCGCGCACGCACACACGCGCGCGCACACACACACACACACACACAACCTAGGGCAGGAGTCCTGAAAATATTCTTCACATCAGTAAGTGAAAAAACAGTAATCTATTGGGACCTACCTTATAACTAGAATATAAGAAACAGTTAAATAATTACAGACCTATAATTTAACCAGCATACCTTCGTTAAACGACAGTTGCATTCTTTTTTAGTAAATAGATGTCCCTAATTACTGAGAGAGGCACAGCACAAATATAGCATATATGAAAAGAAAACCTTTCTAGAGTTTAGAAGAATTAAATTTGAAAAATAGAATGACAACGACTTTCTTTAATTGGCATTTTAGTTCTTTCCTTGCCAAATAAGAGACACGGCTGCTAGCTAAAGCAAATCAACCACTGAGGACAAGTAACAGATAATTAGTACTTATAGATATTTTAAAACTCTTAAGTAGATTTTCATTAAATTAGTATGCTTTGACTTTATGGACTGATTTCTCATGACTTGCTGCAGCTTAAAGCCAAGACAATTTATTATTGGGAAATGATAAGCTTCCTGGGGCTGTGAACTTAGTATTGTTTCAGGACACAATCTCATTTTACAAGGTGGCACTAGAAATGATATTTTTCATGTGTGGAATGTTTCTGAAACTCATACAAAACATTCACATGTGAAAGTACGCTATGTTCATTTGCTATTCCTGTGATTAAAGTTAGTATCATTCAATTTAATCAACATTTTTGAGGGGACATATCATAGTGCTTTGAGGCTTTAGCTTTGGGTATTTTAGGAAGAAAGCACGCACACAGATGTTAGGAACAAAAATGCATTCACATATCGTGAACACTGTAGAAGAGATGGTTGGGACTGACAGGAGGGTCCTACACATATCCTATCTAATGTAATGAGCAGCCCCAGGAGGAATGGCCTCACACTGAGTTTTTAATAATGAGAACCATAGATTCTGGCAGATAGGAAGAGAGAGTCGGTCCTGGGCATGAAAATCCCCGTGAGCAAATTCAAATTACTTTGTGATGAGTAAAGGCAGGGGAAGGTAGGCAACTTAGCCTGGCTATAATTGAAAGCCTGAGTCTGGTGGGGATGAACAGTATGAAGGAAGGGAATGTGGTAAAGTGTTCTGCATTCTTGGAGGGAGGAAGAAACGTGCGTCCAAAGAGTTAATTCTATTGATTTTTTGGGTTGAACACACTTGTTTCTTGCAGCCAGCAGATGTTTTTTTCTACACTGCAAAAATTTGTGGTTGTGGGATGGGGTGTTGCATAATTAGAACAGGACCTAATGAACTAGAATGTCTTTTCTTTTTTTTTTTTTTTTTTTTTTTGCCTAGAGTACTTAATAACTTGATTACTTGAGAAGTTACTTAGAAACCAACTCTCTGGGACTGTGTTTATAGGAACTGTAACTCAGACCTAGTTCTGAGCAGATAGGATCATGCCACTCCCATGCTCTTTTTTCTTCAGAAAAATCCAAGCTCTTTTGCTGGGTTTTCAAGCTCCTTCATCAACTGACCCTTGGTGACCTCTCCTGCTCATTTTTCACTTCTTTATCTGGATAACTTTTACTTCTCTATGTAGATGGGGTTCAGGGGTTGACTCCTTTGGGAAGACATTTATGATTGCTTCTCACCCCTAACAGGGCTTTGTTCTTGCTTAGTGTTCCCATAAATAGCTATAGATGTTTCCATCACTGCATTTTCTACACGACTGTATGTTACCTGTTACTGCTTCACTTGCTCCTCTAGACTATCTTGCTCATCGTTGTCTTCTCAATTCTTAGCACAAGGGCTTCCATAGATTCAATATTCAGTATATACTTGAGCTAAGGAGAATATTATCCATGAATAGCTTTGAGTTTTTCTTTACGTAAATTGTTCTTGTGTGGTGATAATGTCTTATGCAATTATTAAACTGCCACTCATATTTGGGGGGTTAAGTTAGATCAAGTTATTTTTATAATGTTTAATATATGATTTTATTTTGTTATATGATTTGATTCCCTAGTCTACATTTAGAAAAGCAACCTGTCAAATGTTTAAAAAATGTGAGCATTTAAATGTACATAGTGGGTCCTTACAAAATTGTCTACCGAGCACTTTAGTCTGGATATTGCCCCTCAAACTTCACCCCATCCACACGGTTATTTTAAGACCTAGGTTCGTTACTCATAGGTTAGTTGTAGTGGGACCCCCATCATCTAAGGAGAGTTGACCAGTTAAATTTAGGCACCTAACCTGAGCTGAAACATGAGTCCCTCCCTAGGAATTCTGGAGATGAAACAGAGAATGTATGTATACTCTCTTTTGGCAAGCCTAGAATATGAGATGCAATTTTTGGCAACTAGATTTCCCTCCACAAGGATCCTGGAAGCAAAGAAAATCTCCTTTGCAGAGAGAAAGAGAAGACTGACCATGATCACTAGAGAGAAGAGACAAAATATGTAAATCATGTTTTAAACATGTGTGAATTTCTTGTTTCAGTAATTCTTTAGGCCTAGCCATATTCTTGGGCCTCATGAATGACCTTAAGTATCCTTATAATAAATATATACTTTTTCTTAAGTCAGTTTGAGTCAGATCTCTCTCACTTGCAACAAAGACCCAAATTATTACAATATACAAGACAGGGTCCAAGTTACTCTTCAATTATGCATTTCAATTACTTTTCTGATACATGACATATTTTCTTCAAATATTTCAATTGGGTAATTACAAACTTAATTCTGGCAACAAATTAGTGAAAAATCAAGGTCCGTGAAAAACAACCATTCCTACCCCACATGTGTAAAGAAGAAAATTAGAGGTAATTTAGAATTGTACAAGCATAGAATGAACGAAGTCCAAACCCCTAATTTTAATGTTCTTTCTTTTTGTTCTAATCTAAATAATCATTTAAAATATTAGACCTTCAGTGGCAACTAACATTAAAAGGAAGGAAAAACATTTTTCCTCCAGTTAAAGATAAAATGTATTTGGAAATTTTGGTCAAATTTTATGTTTTGCTGGTTTACCTAGAATTTTTTCCATCGTCTCTTCATCTTGTTTGGGTGGTGATTAGAGATTTTTGTAAAGACAATTCCTGTAATAATCATGCCTCTTTGCCACTGGAGAGTACTTTCCTCCTTCCCCTTTGCACCTCACAAGCATTCCTTGATTAGACATTCCAACAATTCTTGGAAGGAAATTGGGTGATATTGTCTGTGACTCCATGGTCTCTGAGGAAACTATCTATTTTAGTTTTTTAGAAATAAACCAATCATAAGGACAGCAAGTATATCTATCAGCAAAAGGACAGAAATCGCAACATCCTGAAAGTCTTACTCATCAAACAGGAAGTCACTGCCAAAGGAACATTTAGCTAATTCCCTAATGAAGGTCTGGCTATGATTGTAAGACAATAGCAACAAAGTCTTACAAGTGCATCCAACAGTGTTTTGCTTTGTTTTGTTTTGTTTTTTTTTTTTTACTTCTTTGTAGTTAAGTATTCAAATGTTCTTAATTTCATGAAGACACTGATTTATACAAACTCTGCTTTAGGTTGAATCCAGCTGCCAACCAGCCCTATATAAGCAAGTTCCGTGTGTGTGTGTGTGTGTGTGTGTGTGTGTGTGTGTGTGCATGAGAGAGGGAGGGAGAGAGAGAGAAAGAGAAGAAGAAGGACAGACTATACTACAAAGCTACAGTAATCAAGACAGTATGGTGCTGGCACAAAAACAGAAATATAGATCAATGGAGCAGGATAGAAAGCCCAGAGATAAACCCACGCACATATGGTCACCTTATCTTTGATAAAGGAGGCAGGAATGTACAGTAGAGAAAGGACAGCCTTTTCAATAAGTGGTGCTGGGAAAACTGGACAGCTACGTGTAAAAGTATTAGATTAGAACATTCCCTAACACCATACACAAAAATGAGCTCAAAATGGATTAAAGACCTAAATGTAAGGCCAGAAACTATCAAACTCTTAGAGGAAAACATAGGCAGGACACTCTATGACATAAATCACAGCAAGATCCTTTTTGACCCATCTCCTAGAGAAATGGAAATAAAAACAAAAATAAACAAATGGGACCTAATGAAACTTAAAAGCTTCTGCACAGCAAAGGAAACCATAAACAAGACAAAAAGAAAACCCTCAGAATGGGAGAAAATATTTGCAGATGAAGCAACTGACAAAGGATTAATCTGCAAAATATACAAGCAGCTCATGCAGCTCAATATCAAAAAAACAAACAACCCAATCCAAAAATGGGCAGAAGACCTAAATAGACATTTCTCCAAAGAAGATATACAGATTGCCAAAAACACATGAAAGAATGCTCAACATCATCAATCATTAGAGAAATGCAAATCAAAACTACAACGAGAGATCATCTCACACCGGTCAGAATGGCCATCATCAAAAAATCTACAAACAATAAATGCTGGAGAGGGTATGGAGAAAAGGGAACACTCTTGCACTGCTGGTGAGAATGTGAATTGGTACAGCTACTATGGAGAACAGTATGGAGGTTCCTTAAAAAACTAAAAATAGAACTACCATATGACCCAGCAATCCCACTACTGGGCATATACCCTGAGAAAACCATAATTCAAAAAGAGTCATGTACCAAAATGTTCACTGCAGCCCTATTTACAATAGCCAGGACATAGAAGCATCCTAAGTGTCCATCAATGGATGAATGGAAAAAGAAGGTGCGGCACATATATACAATGGAGTATTATTCAGCCATAAAAAGAAACAAAATTGAGTTATTTGTAGTGAGGTGGATGGACCTAGAGTCTGTCATACAGAGTGAAGTAAGTCAGAAAGAGAAAGACAAATACCGTATGCTAACACATATATATGGAATCTAAGAAAAAAAAAATGTCATGAAGAATCTAGGGGCAAGACAGGAATAAAGACACAGACCTACTAGAGAATGGATTTGAGGATATGGGGAGGGGGAAGGGTAAACTGTGACAAAGCGAGAGAGTGGCATGGACATATATACACTACCAAACATAAAATAGATAGCTAGTGGGAAGCCGCCGCATAGCACAGGGAGATCAGCTCGGGACTTTGTGACCACCTAGAGGGGTGGGATAGGGAGGGTGGGAGGGAGGGAGATGCAAGAGGGAGGAGATACGGGGACATATGTATATGTACAAGTGATTCACTTTGTTATAAAGCAGAAACTAACACACCATTGTAAAGCAACTATACTCCACTAAAGATGCTTAAAAAAAATAATTAATTAAATCTTTAAAAAAATGTGCATATAAGGGGACTTGTGCAGTTTAAACCAATGTTATCAAGAGTCAACAGAATATGTACGTCTTTATACACATATAAAATGGTAAGAAAAATAGCATCTTCATTTTATGCATGAGAATACCAGGGCATATTTATTAACTCATGCAATTATTCAAAGTTTCTTTTGAATAATCTGAAACATTTCGGACTTTGGGTTAGGTTATAGTAACTCCATATTAAGCACAATGAAAACAAATACACAAATATAAATTAATGGATCTTCCATTTAGTAAGATAGGGTGAGGTGACTAACTCTTTGCTTTTTAAAGATACATTGAATTACTATTACTGACAAAAAACGATTGTCAAAGAAGACAGCAAAAAAACTCACTAAAGCAATAATGGTATTTTCAATTGTATTTCAGATTTTTAAGACTGGAGTAAGTAAAACAGAACTTGTAAATATAAGGAGGACCATTTTAAAGAATTAGAAAGACCACAATGGATCTTCTCCAATCTACATTGCAGAGATGAGTATATTAGTAGTCTTAAGTGATCCCTAGGAGTTACATGACCTTCCCTTCATGAAGTGGTCCAGAGCTGCTGGCAACATGGGAAGTTCCATATGCTTATTGAGGATGGGTGCAAATGCAAACTCTTGACAACTCTAGCTGAGTTTAATCTGTTAAATCAATGTTACGAAAATGCTGGTTTGACCTCTGCCTTAGAAATTGTCGGCACAGTTTTCTGTTGGGTATTCTATTGCTTGTTTAAATATTCACACTTTTTTATGTCACATGAAAATACTCATTGCTAATAGCAAAATTCTGGATTCAGGTACAAAAGGCCATACTTCAGATAAAATAAATAAGTAATAAGGTATTATCAAATACAAGACAAGGAATTTTGGCACTGTGGTGGCAGCAAATATGTTGGCAATCAGCCCCAGAGAGTGTTCTGTGGCGCATTCTACAAAGGTCCAAGGTGGTAAGTTTAGAAAAGGCATTTTTTTCTTATTATTTACCCAAGCCATATTAGATGATGTTCTGTAGACAAATCTCTGTAGCACCATCTAACCTATTCTTCATTCATTGTTGCATTTATGGATGGATGAACTGGTTGGTTTATTCATTCTTTTATTTATATATGCAATCATTATGTATTCAGAACCTGCTATAACACGTCAGGTACTATATTATATATTGAGAAAAAATTAAATACAACATAATATTTACTCATTTGTTCACAGTCTAGCCAATACCCAACAGATGACAAGGTAAGTGTAATAATACTGATGTGTACAGGCTATTAAAGACATTCATAGGAGGGTCTAGATGTGAAGGGTTCAGTGTGTACCTGAAAACATGTTGTGATATAACAATCTCATACCCACCATGCAGAAATGTTTACAAATGCACTGTTTTCTCATTGTGAGAATATACTCAAAGTCTCTGAGTTTAATAGGTAATTAGAATGACAGTTTTTGGAGATAAAGAAGAACTAGAGTCTAGTGTCTTATCTGCCATCTTCTTAGGTGTCTTTATCACTTTGAGGCTCAGTTTCAGAATCTTTAAAACAGCAATAATAACAGTAATTGCCTCAGGAGTGTTTAAGGATTACATATGAGTGATTATAAAATGCTCATCTCAGTGCATGAGATATAGCTGAAGCTCAATATACAATCATTATTATTATTTCCAATAATTGCTGCAGCCAAAAAACTATATATATATATATATATATATATATATATATATATATATATATATTATATATATATTATACAAGGTTAAGGACTCAATATCAAGAATAGAGGTAAGAATGAAACATACTATTTTCCCTTGGTTGATAATTCAATTCAGAGGGTAGGAACAGACTTTCAAAGAGTAATTTACAAAGAAAATGCAGTATTTATGTTCCAAGTTACTAGCTAGAGATGTCTGAGGCAGTAAAAGTTGAGCCGATTGCTAAAGGAAGGATGGCGTTTTAGACATATGCAAAGGGAGGTGGTAAGTTTTAAGACTCCCTCCCTCCACAACTGTTTACAATTCATAAAATCTTAGAATCAAATATTTGACACAAAGATAAAATTTTTTGTGGTAATTCTAAATGATTATTTAATCTCTGCATGAATAACTCTAAATGAAGATGTAAGTGGTATTTTGACAGTACAATAAAAAATAGTTTAGCATCACATAGTCTGATTTCAAACTATATTACAAAACCACAGTAATCAAAACAGTATGATATTGACATAAAAACAGACACATAGATCAATGGAAAAAAAGAGAGAGCCTAGAAATAAATCCATGCATATATGGTCAATTAACTTACGACAAAGGAGCCAAGAATATACAATAAGGAAAGGACAGTCTTTTCAATAAATTATTCTGGGAAACTGGAAATGCAAAAGAATGAAACTGGATCCGTATTTTACATCATACACAAAAATAAACTTAAAATGGATTAAAGGCTTAAATTTAAGACCTGAAACCATAAAAATCCTAGAAGAAAACACAGGGGGTAAGCTGCTTGACATTGGTTTTGGCAAAGATGTTTGAGATTTGACACCAAAAATAAAGGCAACAAAAGCAAAACTAAGCGGGACTATATCAAACTGAAAAGCTTCTGCACAGCAAAGGAAACCATCAATAAAATAAAAGGCAATTTACAGAATGGGAGGAATATTTGCAAGTCATATCTGGTAAAGTGTTAACACCCAAAATATAAGAAGAACTCACACAATTCAATAACAAAAGAACCCAAACAGTCCAATTAAAAAATGGGCAGAGGAACTGAATAGATATTTCTCCAAAGAAGATATACATACCAAAAAGATGTACCTGGCCAACAGGTACATGCAAATGTACTAACATCACTTTTTATCATGGAAATGCAAATCAAAACCACAATGAGATATTATCTCACGCCTGTTAGAATGGCTATTATCAAAGAGATAAGTGTTGGTGAGGATATGGAGAGAAAAGACCATTTGTACATTGTTGATGGGCATGTAAATTGGTGCAGCCCCTATGGAAAACAATGTGGAGGTTCCTGAAAAAAATTAAAAATAGAACTACCATATAATTTGGGAATTTCACTTCTGGGTAAATATCCAGAGGGAATGAAAACAAGATATTGAAGAGATATCTGCACTTCCATGTGCACTGCAGCATTATTCACAACAGCCAAGATATAGAAACAACCTAAGTGCTCATCAACAGATTAATAGATAAAGAAAATGTGGTATACACATACACACACACACACACACACACACACGCAATGAAATATCTTTCAGCCATGAGAAAGAAGGAAATCCTGTCATTTGAAGCATAGATGGAACTTGAGTTGCATTATGCTAAGTGAAAAAAGAAAAGCAAATACTTCATGGTATCATTTACATGTGGGATCTAAAAAAAGGTCAAACTCTACAAAGAGTACAAAAATGGTTGCCAAGGGCTGGGAGATGAGGGACATAGGGAGAGGTTGGTAAAAGGGTACAGACTTTCAGTTATAAAATTAATAAAGTTTGAAGATATAATGTATAACATGGTGAGCATAGATGAGAACGCTTATCTGAGATGTTTGTATTGGGAGTAGATGTGGAACACTGTTCTCTTTGTCCAGTCCCCTCTCCTTTTTTTTTTTTTGGTAATTGCATTTTCAACCCATCCCCATGCTTACCATGGGAAGAATGAATTAATGCAATGTCCACTTATCCACTCTCTGGGACTATATTCATTTTTCCTGGGATATGCAACTGATCTATCCTGGACTAATAAATCCCTATCCAAATTTTATTTTGGAAATTAAGGAAAGGTAAGCAGGCACTCACTATACTCTTGCTTACTTGAATTGAATTATATGCTGAACTTTAATGTTTAGGAAAGGTGGTGACTGGGTTTAAGTACGTTTTTACTAATCAGGCTGCTATTTTGCAATGCTGAAGTTGTGAATTTTAGCATTTATAATCCAATCACATCATTTGAGGAAGAGTAATAAAGCATGGCTTACATGATGTATCCAATCAGAGATAAAGACAGGGAACACGATTGTCTTCTATAATTTTGTTATAAATCACAAAATGTATAATTTTCATGCTAAAAGCTTAAGAGAGACATGTGTGCTATGCTGGGGTTCACTTTTTTCTACAAGGGGCAATGGAGCATTTTTATCTGGTTGCTGCTCAAAGACGGGGAGCCTTGACAGTGGAAGGAAATAACCATTAACACTAGATCCTGGATTTCATAGAGGACCACATGATCCTTATACCCAGCAGTAATATGTACAGTTGTTTAGGCAATCTGAAAATAGACTAAGAAGCAATGTTCAGCTGAGACTCAGGATGCTTCTTTTGAGGAGGTTGACTTCCAGGAATACAGGCTGAGCTAACATCAGGTTTGCCCTACTCAGTTCCTTTTGGAAGGGTCATCTTCTTCTATAGGGAGTTCTTACCATTGGCCAGATACAGTGGTATATAATTTATGAAGATAATGGTGATGATAAAGATAAAAGAAAATGACAAAGTAAAGTTAAAAGTAAATAAAAATGCAGAATAAGAGGAAACAGCGGAAGAGAAAATGAGAAAAAAAACAAAACAAAGCAAAAGCAAGGATAGAAGCCAAATAACCAAAGGCTGTACCTTGTACTTCATTATGCATTAGCTCTTTAGATTTGCATAACTCTATGAAGGAGTTATTATTTCCCCCATTTTGCAGATGAAAAAGTGATGATCAGAGAGATGAGGAGACTCTCCCAAGCACCTGCTGTTTTGATGCTCAGAATCAATTTTGTTATCCCACTTTTTTTTTTCCTCCAATAAGAGCATTCCAGTTTCTACTCTGGACCCACTTATCATGCACTCTTATTATATGTGCTTAAGTTTGAGCTCCAGGAAAGAGCATGTGGCCCAAACTTACACTGTCCATCCAATCAATGCATTTCATTCCTCTGGCCTCAGTCATTGGCTGAGGAATACATCTCTCAGGCTTAAGACTTTTGTTTGAACTGTTAGGCTGAGAAAGCTCAGTTTTCCACTGAGTTTGAACCTGGAAGCATTTAGGATTGGAACTGCTAGCCTCCATCACATCACCAAGTGGAGTCTAAGAATGAAGTCAATAGAGAGAAGAGAGTTGGAATAGAGGTAGAGACTGGGTCTTGGTGACATTGTCAAAATCTTGACGCTAACCATGCCTGAAAACTACATTACTCTGGCAATTTTACTTATATAAGGAATATTTTTTTCTGCCAATATTTATGTGCATATAAGCCTGTGTTGTTCTTTCACCGGCAGCAGAAAAAAAAATCTTGACTAATACATAAAGCCAATTAACGAGTTAGTGGTAAAGAGGGTATTCAGATGAAGATTCTCTGACTCTACCATTTATGTAACATACTGTAAAACTCCCCAATTTAAAGGAAAATTTCTAATGCAAATAATATTGTTTAACAAGGGGACTAGCCTAATTTTGGTTTGGCTTGTTATACTATCAATTTTTTTCTTCTTTTGTAAAACCAGGATAATAACATTATCTCATTGGGTTGTTATAAATACTCAGAGATAATTTGTGTAAAATGTCTTGAATAATTACAGGCACATGGTAAACAGGCACATGCTAAAAATTTATGTTAGAAATTGTCAGAATTATTCATAATTCTTATAGTCAAGTGTGCCAGAGAACAACTATTTTCAAAATATTTCTTTCATTTAGATGATAAGAGTCATTAGGGTATCATTTACCTGGGTCTTCATTTGTTCTTATCAAATCAAACAAAAAAGAAAGATAAGAAATGTAAATGAAAATGCTTTATACCTTACACCTTTGTGTGAAAGTTTTTTCCGGACCTTTTTTTTTTTTTTTTTTTTTGCGGTACGTGGGCCCCTCACTGCTGTGGCCTCTCCCGTTGCGGAGCACAGGCTCCGGACGCGCAGGCTCAGCGGCCATGGCTCAAGGGCCCAGCCGCTCCGCGGCATGTGGGATCTTCCCAGATCGGGGCACGAACCCGTGTCCCCTGCATCGGCAGGCGGACTCTCAACCACTGCGCCACCAGGGAAGCCCTGGACCATTTTTTTTAAGAAAAACATCTTTCAGAAAACCAGCTCACAACTTTGGTGTTTTGGTATATTTAGAGTCAAGAAAGCCACCAGAAGGGACATTTTTAGATGTCAACATAGTGACATGAGATTTGGGCAAGTTTTTCAACTTTGAAGGCTTATTTGGATCACTATACACTACAGATGCATCCTCCCACTCTGGGGGTCATGCTCAATTTATAGTTCTTGTTTGGAATCAAGGTACATGGAAAAGGAAAGTAGAAATTGAGTTGTTTCAAGGATAAAGACAACACCTGATAAATGCAAAGCCAGACCACTCTGAAAAGAAAAAAAAAAAAAAAAAAACGGTCAAGTTAGTTACACTTATGCCAAGCACACAGAATTAATCTGATTCTGGTTGTTCACAGGCAGAATCAAGGGGAAGAGTATGAACTACAAGCTGCTAGTAACTCCCATTGGACAATGAATGCGACATGTCAAAAGGTCCATGTAAATTCAAAACTTTAAGACCTAGAGGTGTATTGAGAAATACCCTGGTAATATTTTTCAAGTCTCTCCTTGAAGAGCAGTGACAATCTGCCAGGGGAAGTGAGTGCAACAAAGCTCTACTTAATATCTCCCAAGAGCCACAGGTGCAAGCTGATTTCTCGAGCCAGCCCCTAGAGACAAGCAAACGTTATATTACAACGAATGTCATAAGACGTACAGAAAGTAGCATAAAATGCCTAATTTATTCACAAACTGACATTTTATTTAGTGCAAATAGGCAACTTGGGCTTTTACCGAGGCACTTTCAGTAATGAAAGGGTGTTACTAAAATAGGTCAGAACAGCTGACATTGTTGTCTTTATAACACAAGTTGCTGTTCTTTGGCTGTGGCAGAATTTAACCATAACATATAAGATGTCTAGTGTTCAATAACCTTCCTAATGAACATATGCTCCTCCCTAGTCCAACACTACATGATTCCTCCCTGGCCATAAGCTTTGGAGGTCAAGTTACTGTTTATTACTATGCATCAGTGTTTCCAGAGTGATTTTTGCACAGGAGTGTTTTTTGGAGCTCTGCATTAATTTACTACTCCAGTCAAAGGTTAACTACTATAGTGAATGCTGTGCTTAGTTGAGCACAGGGTCACTGTGTACTTTTGCTGCTCTGACAATTTATATCTGTTTATGGTCTCTGGCAATATGGCTTGATAGTGGGGTCATCCTTAAACATTAGCTATTTTCTATATTCCTATCAGCCCTATAAATATTAAATAACTGCTGTATCATTCTAGAGAGTTACAATTTTTTTCTCATCCCCTTATTCTTTTTATGTCTAAGCTTATTGCTGGATGTACACAAAGCACATTAGGAATCAAATGACATATTGTGACAAGTGGCTGTCAAGTGCACAGATTAACCAAATGTAAATGAGTCTATTTCTTATTGAAATTGCAAGGGAAGTAAAGCCTGTTTTCCCTGTGCTCTTCTTTCCAAGCCTGGACCTCGTTCCCAACTTAGTCCCAAGATCCAACATAAAATTCGTCACCTCCTTGAAAGAAAAGTGAATACATACCCACCCTTGATACCTAGGGCCCTGCAGAGTTTCTGATACCTAAGAAATGCTTAGTATATGTTTTTTGAACTACACTAAGACACAAATGTATCATTTACAAATTTCTGGTACCTTTTTATTTTAACAAATGAATCTTGGGGATGTAAATATCTTCAAGTACTAAAAGACAATCTCTAATTATGGATTTCAAAGGCTGATAAGAAGAGGTATTTTGAGGGAGGGGATTTTGGTGCATTTCTTTTATCACATCTTGGACCAAGATGGTAAAAGCCTGCTGATAAAGCTAGACCTGAATGATATCTAACTTTAAAATAAGATAAAACTAAAACCTCACCTCCCATGACTATGTAGACTACCCACATGGCATGTCTTCATGCTGGGAGAAATAACGATTGTTTAAAAAGAGACTTCAAATGGTTGTAAAATATAAGCTTCATAATTAGGAAGCTGAGAGAGAAATCCGCCAAGCACTTCATTATTATGGCTGCGGTTGTGCTCTGTTACCACTGAGGTGGATGGTTTTAGGGGCCACACACGGCCTATCCACGTGAGCTTTTCAGGATATGCCGTTGCCTTTAAACACAGCACACGATTATTGCTCTCATGCAGGTTTTCTGAACGACACCTATGAATGTAGAATACGGCCATTCAAAGAAGGGTGGAGATGCTTCTGCATCAGATTTGTGAGCTGCTTGAAGCTCCCTGCTAAAGGTGAAGGCTCACTTTCCAATGAAAAGGTAGCCTACAAGTGATGGCTGCCCCGGAACTGTGTTCAGCATGCAGCCTGAGCACGAAGGGTCCGCCCAAGACACCACCCACTGTCATTTCCTTCCTCCTGTGTCAGTAGGGACCAGAAAGCACAGGGATCTTAGACACGCCAATTATCAAAGAGCATAGATTTGTCGATGCTACTTCCTACTGGTGCACGAGAAAATAAGTACATGGACAGGGAAAGTATGTTTTGAAGCCCTTTTACCTAGAGGACTTCAGAACACATCCCAGCACTGTGAATAGACTTTAAGGCAGTAACGTATCGATAAGAGTCTCTGTTAAACTTCGGACAGCAATTAGAAAAAAATATCCTGAATCCTACCTTCATCTATGATTAATATGAGCTGCTGCTAGTTTATTGGCGATGGCAAATAAAGAGAACTACTCGGGAGAGAATATCATCTTCAATTACACAACTCTCAATGAGTCTTTGTTTTTAATTTTATGAATGCTATGAAATTTTACCATTTTACTCTATTTTTGATATTGCTTATATGTGCATGTTTCATATGCCCTCCGAACTTCTACAGAACCAGTTTAATCAGCCAGCTGCTATGCATAAGTGATCACAAGTGGAATTCAGAAATAATTTCAACATTACTATGTTGCAGCTCTTACAATTTAGGAAGAAATATCAATAGTTTGAGGAAGAACAGCAGTTTAATACTGAACTTAGTACTCAAATAAATTAAAAATGGGAAGCTCTCCAGGAACACCTTCATTCATTGTATCTTGCCTCTTCCACTCCTCAGAAAAATCTGCCAAAAACACATTAAGAATCTGTAGCAATAAAACTCATTCCTTTGTGGTATCAGTCATTGCTGCAGATAGACTATAATGCTGTAATTTTATTGGACACAAAATCTAATATGATTAGATAGACTTTTGGAGTTTTTGTAATGATGACTAGAATTATGATCATGGCCAATCTGAATGGTATCCACTGGAGTTGTGCAGTAAGAAATCTTAGCATGGTTTAAAGCTATCCATGTCATTTGCTCCCGGGTGAGAGTATATGTACCAGCCAGTACTCCTCCATAATGCATTTCAACAATTTTGAATTGCAGTAAAATCAAGATTCCTTAAGGACTCCCATTACAATAAATGCTGCTAGAAATAGCAATTATTGGGGCATGTGTGTCTGTGTGCATATGTGCATTCCCCCACTGAGTTATAAAACCATAATTCTTTGCATTAACACTGAGATTTTAGAACCTCAGTAATATATCCACTGCTAAGATACCACACAATGGGAGTCTTATATGTGAGTAAAAAATGTTGAATAAAGATTAGCCTTGCTTTAAGCAGCATTACAAATATCTCATTCTGCATTTATTTTTCAATTGTTCATAGTTACTCTTTTATTATATACTCTGCTTGAGACTTCTGTTTGACCCTAGATTGTTCTTTCTTACAAGAAACACAACATAAAAGCCTATCTTTCTGGATTCTAATATCCACCAGTAAAACCCTGGAGTTTTATAGAAATAGATACAGGTATTGATTTCTCTCCATAAAGATCATAGGGAATTCATGACTTCTTGGCTACTTTTAATTAGCATAAAACATGCTTTGTTGAGCGAAATTGTGGGTCTCTGAATCTTTAAAGAGAAATTATTATGGCCGAAATAGAAATATAAAAATCCAGGGAGTCTAGGTAAAACTTTCTTCTTTTAAAAAATATGCTCTCAAAATCTTTATGCTGAAGTTAGACTGCAAACTACATTTCATTTCTTCCCATGGTACTGAATTTAGTTTTTCTGTACATTTAAACCATGTCTACAATTGATTGAATGGTTCAAAGCAATACAATGTTATTATAAATCTTTTGCAAGGCTGTGGTGATGTTTTGTTCTGCCCTTGTACGTTACTTGTCACTGTGGAAAATGTAGCAGTATACACCCTGAGATCTTAGCAGAATAGAGAGGCTGTTTCCAAATGTGTGCCTGGCACAAAGATTTCACACTGAATTTGAAACTATCAGGTCTCATTTTGATAAGGAGGCTCCCTATTTTATGGTAGCAAAACAAACCGGTACAAGTCACTTGTCATTCATGACCACTTGTTACTTCGGAAAAGCACATATACATCAAGAAAGCGTTGTCTTCAAGGCGTTACCAAAAATTTCCCTCTGATGCAATTAATTAAAGTAGACATACTTCCCTCGGATTTAGAACCTTAACTCTGTCAGTAATTTACTGCAGGCCTCAAGTGACAGGCTGTGTGAGTTGGTTAGCACAGTGTTTTCCAAAGGCTCAACTGCAAGATTAGTTTTAGTTGGTAATAATATTTGAAACACCCAGCAAGCAATAAGTTCCTTTTTCTAGTCTTTCAATGTTTCTTGTTACATCAAAGAGAAAAAATTCTGCAGCTATATGTCTTTAACATCTCTTTAATACTTCCCAATCTCTCTGTTGCACAAAGAAAAGGCCTTAGGCTCACTTTTTGGCAGGTAACAGCATCTAACTAGATTGCATAATACTGAGTTTTTTTTTTTTTTGGTGGGGGGATATATTTAATGTTATCTTCCATTCATAAAAATTGATATAGGTATTTTAGAATAAACATTTGTTTTTATAGTACGTTTAAAAATTAATAAGTCAATTTAAGACTGCCATTTCAACATTAAGGAATAGGTAGTAGGGGATGGGATATGGCGCCTTTCTGAAGGCCACCTGTAGTAGAACCCAGGTATGCTAAAGTCAAGAAAGTGGTACATTAATGACAGCTATTTGGAGAGGACACGGTGCAAACAGAGTCACATATTTCAAGCCCAAATGAACCAGTTGTCTTCCCTATAGTGTAATGATGAATTTGGAACAGAGACTGATTACCTTTTGTGTCTTTGCAGAAAGGTCAGCTGAAGCCGATCCAGAAGACCTGATGGCATGTACACATGAGAAGAAGGTTTGAATATACCAGGGAAATCAGCTCCTATAGAGTAGTGCTCTGAAAATTTAGCGTGCAAATGAATCTCCTGGGATCTTGTTAATATGCAAATTTTCATTTAGTAGGTCTGGGATGAGGCCTGAGATTCTGCATTTCTCAGGAAAGGTCCCTGCTGCTGGTCCAGAATAGCAAGGAACCCAGAAAGTTAAACACCGAATTCCTGGTAATTCTTACTAAAAAGAAGTGGAGAAAGGATCCTTGGATACAGCACATTGGAGATAGGCCAGAAAGAGAAAGCTGATTTTTTAACTCTTACCCAGATTTTGAGGGCTAGACCTCTGTATTATAATGTAATGGAAGGCCATCATAGCATTGTCATGGAAGGGTACACCCACCCCTAAAGAAACAGATGGCTTAAACAGGAGGCAGGGCAGAGGTGAATGTCATGAAGATATACATTCATATGGAAACGTCCAGACCTGAGGGCAGGGGCATATGGGTTAGGACAGAAGAGCCAGAAGTGTTATCATTACGAGAGAACACTGGGACACGTGGAGGAAATGTATGGTTTGTTACTAGACACAGATTGTAAAATCAGCACAGAGAAAAGACAGAGTAGTGATGGGATTTCAACTCTCCAGACATCTGCTGGAAGTCTCATTTGGTTAACAGCAGAATGTCTAACAGGTCCTTGACTTGCTTTACTAACAGCTTCATCTCCCAGAGGAGAAAATTTCCCGGGGGAACTGCCATGCTGTATGCATTTTTGGCCAACCAGGGAGAATTAGTTGGCATTTCAACAGTGCTAAGTAATTTAGGAGTGAGACATCATATCATTTCAGAGTTTATGATAGGTTGGGAGGGAAAAGATAGTCACATATACTACAATTTATTCAATTGGATTCCAAACAATTTGGAGACACTTGACATGAGATCGTTGGAAGGCAAATTTCTCTCAGCTCTCAAAAATTCAATTTTGGTTGTATAATACAAAACAATCTCAAGGGGAAGGGATAATAAGAGGTACCTGAAAGTCATTGTAAATATTTAGGAAACAGTTTGATGGCCGAAGAGACTTTCACTGTCCAGGGAGCCAATGCATTCTCCATTACTGAAGATAATCTCTTTGTAGAGGGAAATGAACATAGCAGCAGGGTTGGATGGCCTACACTTTGCCATCTCTGCTCTAGCTGCCCTGAACTAGTTTAGTACTCCAAAGTACTGTACTCTCTCTCTCACCTCCAGGCCTTACTGCATGCTGTCATCTTCTCTGAGAATGTTCCAACTTGTTGAATGGCCAATTCCAACTCATTATTTGGTATCAGCTTAATCATATGGTAGGTGTTCCGGACAGGTTAGATCCCCTCAAAACAGCCCACATTTCCACATTATTCAAATCATTTTATTTCATGTGTCCATCTTTTCCAACAATTATTATGTTCGGGGATCTTGTCTATTCTGTTTTTTCTGTATCCTCAACATTTAAGCAATTCCTGCCATATACTAGACTCTCATAAATATTTGTGCTATGAATGAATGAGATAAAGTATATATTATTCTAACCCCTTAAGACCAAGGTTTCTATCTTATTAGTGTCTCTATCCTCTTAGGTTTTAACCATGTTTCCTATACATTTTTATTTGTTGAATTGACTTACCCATTCCTTCTGCCCCTCCCTGTCCCCACTGTTCACTTTTTCTACTTGTTTCCTCAGAGGGAAATGAAGAAGACAGATGAACATTTCAGTTCATTCCTTGATTCTTTCTTTCATCAAACACATCAGATTTTTAAATAAAATATAAAAAGAAAAAAGTAAAAAGACATAAGCATGTCCCTAGAGATGACTATTTTGAGGAACAGAAATGAAACAGGAACTCAAAGTGCTGAGACTGATTTCTCCCAATTCTTCAAGGGCTTTGGGTCTCAGAACAGAAAGAAGTAGGTATATGGTGATGTCATGGCAGTTAAAATTGCCCCATATCTCATGAAGACTGAACTCAGGTTCATTCTTTAAAACTGTAGGCTGGAACATCCCTTCTCTGCCTAGGAAACAAAATGTAACTAGTGATTCCTGCAATTTAAGCGTCTATGAAGCTAAATTAAAGGGCAAGAACAGGCACAATCTCTCAGTCAAGCCTGGGCCAGGCGGCCCACAAGTTGGGTGACTGGATCTGAACCCCACAGGACAGGAGTTCTGAGCCACAGCTATGAGACCATGAGAACTTGGTTTTGGACCAGGGGGCTTAAGAGTCCTCTTTAAAGGTTGAATGTTGTAGAGAGGTTTCCACTGAAGATGAAACTTAGAGCCGAAATTCCAAAACTGACTGAGAAAAGTTACAACATGCAGGATCACAAAATTGACAATCAGGTGATTAATTCACTCCAATACAAATGGAAATGATGCAAAAAAATGACTTGAAACTGAGTATCTTTAGGATCTTTGAAGATAAATGAAGAAATGAATCCCAAAATATGGAACAGAAACTATAAAAAAAAATTCATGGAAAGAAGAAATAAAAACAGGTGGGGATTTTTAAAAGAACCAATTAGCATTATTGCAATGAAAAACATAGTCAATGGTTTAAAACAAACACAAAAAATCAATCTAGTGGGGGGGGCTGAAACACTAACAGGTAATTATGCAACTATGTGGGTGAATGTGGTTATGAAGATAAGCAGATGGTGGCACAAATGCCTTAACACCGTGGGCCCTGATCTAGCCTGGTTCTTGGAAGAAAAAGAAATCAGAACAGTAGACGAGGAAGGAAGAACAGAAATTAGCAGATAAAGAGAGGATATCTGCCAGAGATGGAATAAGCAAAGCAAGAAACAGTGTCTAGAGGAACTATAAGCAGTTCAGCGTTATTAGAGCAAAAAGCATAAGTAGAGACTCTGACAAATAGGACTGGAGAGAGGCCAAATCATGAAGGATCTTTTTTTCTTAAATTAATTAATTTATTTTTGGCTGCCTTAGGTCTTTGTTGCTGCGCACGGGCTTCCTCTAGTCGCGGCCAGCGGGGGCTACTCTTCGTTACGGAGCAGGGGCTCTAGGTGCACGGGCTTCAGTAGTTGTGGCACGTGGGCTCAGTAGTTGTGGCATGCGGACTCTAGAGCGCAGGCTCAGTAGTTGCGGCGCACTGGCTTAGTTGTTCCACGGCATGTGGGATCTTCCCAGACCAGGGCTCAAACCTGTGTCCTCTACATTGGCAGGCGGATTCTTAACCACTGGGCCACCAGGGAAGCCCCTATGAAGGATATGTGATGCTATGTTTGGAAGACTGGATTTTATCTTGTGGTGAAAAAAGGCAGTCATTGGAGGGCTTAAATGTAAGGTTCAACATGGTCAGATTTATTTTTGAGTTGGGTCACTTTTTTTTTTTTTTTTTTTTGCAGTACGCAGGCACTGTTGCGGCCTCTCCCGTTGCGGAGCACAGGCTCCGGATGCGCAGGCTCAGCGGCCATGGCTCATGGCAATGGCTCACAGGCCCAGCTGCTCCGCGGCATGTGGAATCCTCCTGGACCGGGGCATGAACCCGTGTCCCCTGCATCGGCAGGCGGACTCTCAACCACTGCGCCACCAGGGAAATCCGAGTTGGGTCACTTTTAATAGCTGGGTGGAGGATAAATCAGAATTGATTGGTAAGATCAGGGTCAGAAAAATTAGACAGAAGGCTGCTTTAATAGCCCAGCTTAGAAATGATGATTACAACAGCATTTTCTTATTCATCTTTGTACTCCCAGCACTCAGTCCAGAACGCGGCACTGAGTAGGCGCTTAAATCATGTCTAAAGTTGTGATTTTGTTCAGCTTGAAGTCAAATGATTTCCAAAATTGGTAAAGCTGAAGTCATCATTAGCCACAGATCCATAACCAGAAGCAATGTTTCTAAAGATAGATCAGCAGGAATCCTGATCAATGTAAATCCTTTGCATGGGTTTCAGAAAGATAGAGGTTATCTTGTTCTAAATGGTACATGTTAATCACATAGTCCTGGAGATACACTGGCCATTGGCTAAGGCTTGGAATGATATTTTTCATGACAGGATTTGAGCTGTGTCCAGAATTTCTGTGTGACTGGACAAATCCCATGCCAAAGGATCACAGGAGCATTCCATTCTCATTCTAACACTAGTTTGAGGAAATCAGTGGGAGGAAAACACACTGTATTTAGAGGGTGGGGAAAAAAGCCTGCAAACAAACTAATACGTATAGTAATATAAAAGCCCTGCATGTACAGCACACGTTCCTGCCTTTGGAATTACACAGCCTGCTTCCTGCACCTAACTGTTGGCACGCAGCAAATGTAAAATATTAGCAATAATAATTACACTCTGCATATGCTTAATGTCTATCAATAAGGCTACGGCTCTTAAATTCCCTTAAGCTTCTTTCCATTAGAAGCAGTAAATTAAATATATATATTCAAACAAATTAAATGCTGCTAACAGCTTTTCTAATTTGTAAACACTTGCATAAACATGAGCTTTATCAATTGCTTAATTAATCTGAAATGCCAACTTAAAAAGTGAAGTAATGAACAGTAAGCATATTACCACCTTAGGATATTATTGCATCTAGGTGTTTTTACAAAAAGTTTAAAGATATGCTTTCTGTATATACTAGCTAAAGTTGTGAAAAATCAATCAGCTCTTAGGGATTAAGGATAGTTTGGAGCTGACCAAGGTTGGTTAGCTTTCTGAATAAACTATTTAATGAAAAAGAAAATCTCATAGGCTTTTAATAAGCAAGTAGCTTTTAAGTCAATGAAAGTGAAGTCTGGATTTTATGCATTTGAGTTTTCACTTATTGCAATATAGTCAACTATTTTGCTATAATTTAAATAGCGAACAAAATTAATTTCCAGGACTCTATAACTTTTTAAACTTAGGGTTTATATTAGCCCTTGTTTTTAATCTATTAGCAAATATTCCATTAAATTTTTTTTCTATAATTACTATTTTAGACAATTTTGATATGGATATTGTGTATGATACATAAAAGGTAGGAGTTGCTGCTTTTGACAAATTCATCTTTTATTTCCTCTCATTGCACATATTAAGCATTCAAAAACCCTCAAGATAACTGCTATACAAATGAACAACTGTAAAAATATGAGAGCTACCGTCAAATGAGGAAAAAGGGCAACCTCTCCTGTGTAACTCTTACTTGTTAAGTGGAAGTTGTAAATGATTGAAACAGCCCCTAATATCTGTGAGACTCTTCAATTTTGTTACCCAGATCATAAAGAATCCCTAAAATAATATTAGCCAAAGGATTATACCAGTTTAAAGCTATAAGTGGACTTAGAAATAAGTTCTCCAAACCCACCCATTTTATAGAATGTGAAACTAAGCCCCAGAGATAATGACATAGAGTGATTCATGATAGAGGTGATCAAGAAATCTCTTGCATCACCATTGCCAAGCCACTGATGCCTCTTTCATCCCTTAAAACATGCTTCTATCCTGAGATACAGATAACCATCCTGCTGGGGCAGTGTTTTGGCATTTATTCTTCTTCCTAATAGTAGTATGGCATAGACCAATCTTTCCAGCCCACTGATGAGAATGCTATGTAGGACAGAATTAGAAGCCTCAGTGAAATGGAGGTAGATTACATCTATTGCTTGCCCTTTATCTCTTGGCCTGCCACTCTATCATAGAAGGAAATTAAGTTGGTCTGGCATGATTCACTCTACGCAAAACCTAGTTTGCTACTCAGAATTCTGTTCTTCTCCAGGGGATTGTAATATGATTTTTTAAAAAATATTTTTTCTAGTATCTTCTTGATTGTTACAGCCAAGTTGACCATTCTATAATTAGCTGGGTAGAGCCTTTCCAAATATCTGTGTTTTTAAGGGAAGATCTAAATATGCTCTTTTCTTTCAGAACCTTTCTTTGCCTTTTAAAAGTTCTAGCAATTAATAGGGCATTCTGCAAAACTATGTACCAATCTCTGAGTATGTAGATCTCATGTCATCAGACCCTGCTGATTTCAAATATGCAATGATTTGTAAAGTATCTTCAAGTATTTTCTGCCTTTTCATTCTCTGGCTTCTTCCTTTATCTCTCATCTTGACTTTCTGGGAAGCACTCCTGATTTTCTTCCTCAAGATAAACTTTTTCTTAAAGACATAAGTAAAAATCTAAAAATAATGAAATCTCTGCAGTTTTTGTTTTTTCCTCATTTGTCTGTCATGGGATTTCTCTGCTTTCCTATTCGCATCTGACATTTTCCTTGATTCTGTATTGCTTCATATAACTGAGGAATCATTCTTCATTATATATTCTACATTTTTTTCCAACATCTTTATTGGAGTAAAATTGCTTTACAATGCTGTCTTAGTTTCTGCTGTATAACAAAGTGAATCAGTTATATGTATAAATATGCCCCCATATCTCCTCCCTCTTGCATCTCCCTCCCACCCTCACTATCCCACCCCTCTAGGTGGTCATAAAGCACTGAGCTTATCTCCCCTTGCAATGCAGCTGCTTCCCACTAGCTATCTATTTTACATTTAGTAATGTATATACGTCAATGCTACTCTCTCACTTCATCCCAGCTTACCGTTCCCCCTCCCCAAGACCTCAAGTCTATATTCTACGTCTGCGTCTTTATTCCTGTCTTGCCTCTAGGTTCATCAGAACGATTTTTTTTCTTTTTTAGACTCTCTATATATGTGTAAGCATACAGTATTTGTTTTTCTCTTTCTGACTTACCTCACTCTGTATGACAGACTCTAGGTCCATCCACCTCACTAGAAATAACTCAGTTTCATTTCTTTTTATGGCTGAGTAATAGTCCATTGTATATATGTGCCACATCTTAATCCATTCACCTGTTGATTGGCACTTAGGCTGCTTCCATGTCCTGGCTATTGTAAATAGAGCTGCAATGAATATTGTGGTACATGACTCTATTTGAAATATGTTTTTCTCAGGGTATATGACCAGTAGTGGAATTGCTGGGTTGTATGGTAGTTCTATTTTTAGTTTCTTAAGGAACATCCATACTGTTCTCCATAGTGGCTGTATCAATTTACATTCCCACCAACAGTGCAAGAGGGTTCCCTTTTCTCCACACCCTCGCCAGCATTTATTGTTTGTAGATTTTTTGCATGGCCATTCTGACTGGTGTGAGGTGATACCTCATTGTTTTTTTTTCTGTTTGTTTGTTTTATTTTGTTTTGTTTTTTGCGGTATGCGGGCCTCTCACTGTTGTGGCCTCTCCCGTTGTGGAGCACAGGCTCCGGATGCACAGGCTCAGTGGCCATGGCTCACAGGCCCAGCCGCTCTGCAGCTCTGTGAAGCCATCTGGTCCTGGGCTTTTGTTTGTTGGAAGATTTTTAATCAGAGTTTCAATTTCAGTGCTTGTGATTGGTCTCTTCATATTTTCTATTTCTTCCTGGTTCAGTCTCAGAAGGTTGTGAATTTCTAAGAATTTGTCCATTTCTTCCAGGTTGTCCATTTTATTGGCATTAGTTGCTTGTAGTAATACCTCATGATTCTTTGTATTTCTCCAGTGTCAGTTGTTATTTCTCCTTTTTCATTTCTAATTCTGTTGATTTGAGTCTTCTCCCTTTTTTTCTTGATGAGTCTGGCTAATGGTTTATCAATTTTGTTTTTCTTCTCCAAGAACCAGCTTTTAGTTTTACTGATCTTTGCTATCGTTTCCTTCATTTATTTTTCATTTATTTCTGATCTGATCTTTATGATTTCTTTCCTTCTGCTAACTTTGGGGTTTTTCTGTTCTTCTTTCTCTAACTGCTTTAAGTGTAAGGCTAGGTTGTTTATCTGAGGTGTTTCTTGTTTGTTGAGGTCGGATTGTATTGCTATAAACTTCCCTCTTAGAACTACTTTTGCTGCATCCCATATGTTTTCGGCTGTCGTGTTTTCATTGCCATTTGTTTCTAGGTATTTTTTGATTTCCTCTTTGATTTCTTCAGTGATCTCTTGGTTATTCAGTAGTGTACTGTTTAGCCTCCATGTGTTTGTATTTTTTGTAACTTTTTTCCTGTAATTGATATCTAGTCACATAGCATTGTGGTCAGAAAAGATACTTGATATGATTTCAATTTTCTTAAATTTACCAAGGCTTGATTTGTGACCCATGATATGATCTATCCTGGAGAATGTTCCATAACCACTTGAGAAGAAAGTGTATTCTGTTCTTTTTGAATGGACTGTCCTATAAATATCAATTAAGTCCATCGTGTTTAATGTGTCATTTTTTTTTTTAATGTGTCATTTAAAGCTTGTGTTTCCTTATGTATTTTCATTTTCGATGATCTGTCCATTGGTGAAATTGGGGTGTTAAAGTCCCTTACTATGACTGTGTTACTGTCAATTTCCCCTTTTATGGCTGTTAGCATTTGCCTTATGTATTGAGATGCTCCTATGTTGGGTGCATAAATGATTACAATTGTTATAAATTCTCCTTGGATTGACCCCTTGATCATTATGTAGTGTCCTTCTTTGTCTGTTGTAATAGTCCTTATTTTAAAGTCTATTTTATCCGATAGGAAGGAGTAAAGAAAGGAAGAAGGAACAAGCCCTGGACATTAAGAATACCACCTCAGATGAGGTTATTCTGAGAGCATGATAAAGGGAGACAAAGTAAGGCCATTCCTAATTTGGTCTAAGCACAGACAAAAACAAGGTCACTCTACCATCTGCAAATACCAAATTCCCCTCTTTTGGCCAAAATGAATGACTGCTACTTCTTTACCAATTGCAGATTTATCCTCCCCATTAGTCTCCTCTCCCTCTAGATAAGAGTTATTGAGATAACCAATCACAGAATTGCCCCTACCTTCTGAAAGCATCCAATCAGAGTAAATCACTAAGGTGTGTTCCTGGTGGCCTTTGGCCAAAGGGCATTGACCATGCATCCCTGCCCTCTACCCACAAGACGCCAGTAGCACCCCACCCCCAGCTGTGACAACCATAAAAATGCCTCCAGACATTGCCAAACATTTATGGGGGGCAAAATCTCTTCTGGTTAAGAACCACTCATGTAGCTGGGTCAACATCTTAAACTGAAGTCAGCCTTGCTATCATGTATGTATACACACACAGTCAAGTTACTGAGGGTTTCAAGTTGGAGGATCCCCCTGCTCTTCTGAACCTCTCATTTTACTTTTCTCTTTTCCTTTTTATTTCCTCTTCTTTCTCCTACTCAAACTCATTGTGAAATTACCCTGTTAGCCATTCATCTTGTTTGAATCCTTGGTGTAGCATTTAAAGAAATTTCATTATGGTTTACTTCAGTAAAAACCACATGTAAAAGAAAAAAAGGCCAATTTTTAGTTTTATTTTTTAATAAAATCTGTTTTGCATGTATCCCAAGCCCTCTAGGCACCCTAGAACTCTATAGCTATTTTCTTATTCATACTCAGTGGAGAGTCTCAAAAGCCAGGGAAGTTTCCATAGACTGCTGTGAGAAGTTAGTCTTGTGTTTATTAATTTTTGTATACATGCCCATAGGCCTTAGGGCAATGAGTTTATTTAAACAAATAGAAATAATACATAAATAACCACATTGTCCCCTAATTCATAAGGATAATTAGTATCATGGAATGGCAATTAAGTTTTGTAATTCCACCTCTGTACTGTTAGAAAAGTAAGAAATTCTGTTCACTCGCTAGGGTATTTATGATATTTAAGCACAATGATGTGGAATAAATCATATATATTCACTTGGAGAGTGGTTCTAATCACCCTCAGTCTCCCTAGTTTTCCCATTTTTTGTATCATTAGGATTAGTTTGTAGTAAGCCAAGGAAATTCACCCTAGCAAAATTAAGGAAAAATGGAATTCATTGGAAAGATATGGGAGCTCACAGGAATAAATGAAGAATAAAGAATAAGACAAGGAATCTAATGAATAACAGGGAAAGTAGCTTGAGAGAATTTTTGTAACAGGAATTCTATAATAGTCTCTTTCAGATTCTACCACTGAAATGAATATGCTCAACTTTTTCAGTCTTTGGATCTTTTTTCTCAGGTATAAATTTGTAGAATAAAGCACAATTGGCTTTGCCTGGGTAACAGGACAGGTCTTAGACTAGAGAGAGCAGGGCATTTTTTAAAAAAAAATGTATTTTATTGAAGTATAGTTGATTTACAATGTTGTGTTAATTTCTGCTATACAGCAAAGTGATTCAGTTATATGTAAATATATTCTTTTCCATTATGGTTTATCATAGGATATTGAATATAGTTCCCTGTTCTATATGGTAGGACCTTGTTGTTTATCCATTCTA
Organism: Pseudorca crassidens; assembly: GCF_039906515.1. Taxonomy (NCBI): domain Eukaryota; kingdom Metazoa; phylum Chordata; class Mammalia; order Artiodactyla; family Delphinidae; genus Pseudorca; species Pseudorca crassidens. Next base: position 150,799,320 of record NC_090298.1, read on the forward strand.
TATATAATAGTTTGCATCTGCTAACCCCAAACTCCCAATCCATCCCTCCCCCATCACCCTCCTCCTTGGCAACCACAAATCTGTTCTCCATGTCTGTGAGTCTGTTTCATAGACAGGTTCCTTTGTGTCATATTTTAGAGTACACATAAAAGTGATATAATATGGCATTTGTCTTTCTCTTTCCAGGGCATCTACATTAAAGTCCCCATGAGGCTATATTGAGTGAAAGAGTTTTACTTCTTGTGGTAGGTAGAATAATGGTTCTTCAAAGATTCCATGACCCAAACCCAGTGTGTGTAAACTTAAGTGTGTAAGGTTACATGACAAAGAGGTATTAAGATTGCAGATGGAATGAATTTTTCAAATTTCTGACCTTAAACTAAGGAGATTATCTTGCATTATCTCCATGGGCCCAAAGTAATAAGAAGGGTTCTTAAAAGTAGAAGGAGACAAAAGGAGAGAATCAATTAGAGGAATAGGTGCCTATGAAAGAAAAGTACAGAGAAATGAAACACTGCTGGCTTTGAAGATGGAGAAAAGGGATAAGAACCAAGGAATAGAGGTGGCTTCTGGAAGCTGGAAAGGACAAAGATACAGATTCTCCCCCTAAAGTCTCTAGATCAGAATGTAACCTTGCTAAAATCAATATTTTAACTCATTGACACTATTTTGGACTTTTGACCTCCAGAATGAAAAGATAATAAATTTGTATTGTTTAAGCCACTAAGTTTGCAGTAATTTGTTAAAGCAGCAGTAGAAAATTAATACGATTACCTATAAGAAAAAAACATTAAATTTTGTAATAAATATTTGATGTGAAAGACTAAACTCAAACTGAAAATCAAAATAGCTATATATGTGTTTAATAGCACCCATTCCACCAAAACAAAACACAAAAATAAATAAGAACAAAATTTCTGATTTTTTATTATGTTTTTTTATGTTCACACTATTTTTCTACTCAGAAACCATAAAGATGACACTTACACAAATACTACTGTCTAGGATTAATGTGAAAAGTCAATCACAGTAATGGAGAATCACCCATCATCTCAAATGAAACGACTAAATAGAAAGACTGAATTATTTCACAAAATTCCTCAATTCTTCACCTTCTGTCAGAACCAAATAATTCAGTGCATTATTTTGCTCATTCTGTGTTAGAACTTATTTCTTTATTTTCTGTTGTTGGATTAGAACCATTCTGTTGTAATCTACAATGTTTCACAGGTTCGGGTTACGAAAAATATATAGGGTCTAAGAAATTCTGTGTGTGATGGTTAATTTTATGTGTTAACTTGACTGGGCCACGAAGTGCTCAGATATTTGGTCAAACATTACTGTGGGTTTCTGTAAGGGTGTTTTTGGATGAGTTTAACATTTAAATCAACAGATTTAATAAAGCAGATTGCCCTCCCTAATGTGAGTGGGCCTCATTCAATCAGTTGAAGGTATGAATAGAACAAAATGCTGACCTTCCCATGAGTAAGGAGAAATTCCTCCTGCCTAACTGCCTTCAAGCTTGGACATCAGTTTTCTTCCTGCCTTTGGGCTCAAACTGAAACATCATCTCTTACTGAGTCTTGAGCTTCCCAGCCTTTAGACTGGAATTGACACCATTGGCCCTCTTGCTTCTCAGGCCGTCAGACTTAGGCTAAAAGTACACCATCAGCTCTCCTGGGTCTCTAGCTTGCTGACTGAGATCTTGGGACTTATCAGCCTCCATAATTGTGTGAGCCAATTCATTATAATATGTATATACACCCTATTGGTTCTGTTTCTCTGACTAAATCACTGTGTAAGAAAAGTGTATCTTCTATGATAACTGGAAATTCTATTACTATTAGGCATATATACGTAACGAGAAAAAAAAAAAAAAAAACTATTGCCACTATCATCCAGGATTACAAAACTAATGCATGCTCATTGTAAAAACAAAACAAAAGATACAAAAAAACAGAAAAGACTAAAAGTTGCTCATCTTGTATATCAACTATAACTACCATTTATATATGGGTGTGTGTTTACACTGCTTTATATACTGCCTTCATCATTAATGATATACTTTGAATATCCTTAATTTCAATAAATGTTTTCCTACATCATTTCCATTAACTACACACCAATTTCCTATCGTTCAACATTTAAGTTGTTTCTAATCTTTTATATAATAGCCAAAACAAAAAGCGACACCACAGTATGTATGTATCAGGCAAGGTCTTGAGGGTAGAATTTCTGGGTGAAAATATTGTTGAAAAATGCCAAATCATACTATACTTCTAGAGCCATTAGTAGGTCATTACTAAGTGATTTGAAACAAGCTAATAACTTCTGATAATGCCTTCTTCTTAGAAGGCAAAAGAAACTAGAAGTCACAAATGGAGGACGGTGTCCAAGACTGTGGATTGTTGTCTTGGGGAAAAAGAAAATCAGGAGACCTTTCAGGAAATGGAGGGAAAGATCTAAAAACCAGCTCCACTAATGCCAGCAACTGGTTGCAGGGTGTAGTTGCCAGTCATTTAAAGGTGACCAGACTGTCTCCTGTTTGCTGCTGAGGAGACAGTCTGGGTGCATTTTGGCTTTCACACCAGCCAATTCTGAATCATTCTTCCTGGCGTGTGCTGCTTCTCTCTTGCTCCAGTCCCCTTCATAAATCATACATCATGTGTTGGAGCAAAATGCTGGCCAGTTTCTGGGAGGAGAGAGGCATTTAAAATCAAATCACTAGTTTTCCTGTTGCTTGTCATTAATTTTTAAGGGTTTAAAATGCCTCAAGGAAAATGTAACTTTTGTGTCAGTAAAATGCATTTAATGGATTAAGAACACATGTCTGTTATATATTTGTATATATAAAAGATATATAAATGTAGATACATGGATAGATACATAGATGGGTGGATAGATACATAGACAGATAATCTTTATACAAGGGTGATTATTTTTTAGTTCTCCCCAACAGGGAAATCCAAAGACATTTAATCTATATTCCTTATTTTTCACATGAATAAATTTGCCAATCTCTCACAAGTGCCAAATGCAAATTTATTATAATTTTAAATTGGATCTATAATGGGCTCAGTGACAAAACATATGATTTAATATTCTTCATTATAGTATTGTTTATGTTCTATTGGAAAATTCCTTTATTACTATTTAACCACATTAATTTTCCCTAAGGAGTCTGATTATCCATTAATCCTTTAAATAGATATGTCACCCTGGACTGACTAAAGAACTGAGTTTAATCTTTGATGGAGACCACATGATGCCTTAGGAGAAGGAAAGGGGGAAATATCCATTCTGTGTAATAAAGCACCATGGGATGGGGTAAAGAGCAAACGTATAGTAGTCTCTCTTATCCACAGTTTTGCTTTCTGCGGTTTTGGTTACCTCTGGTAAACGGCAATCTGAAAATATTAAATGGAAAATTCCAGAAATAAGCCATAAATTTGAAATTGTGTGCCATTCTGGATGGCATGATGGAATCTCTTGCTGTCTGGCACCATCCTGCTCCATCCTGCCTGGGATCCCCAACCATCAACATCTTCTGCTCCTGATATCTAACCATCAACATCATCATGGCTCAGTAATCCAGGATCACCCAAAGCAGATGATCTTCCTTCTGTTGTATGTCAGAAGGTCAGTAGTAGCCAAATGCTACCTTGTGACATGTCTGTGTCATTTATCTTGCTTCATCTCATCACATCATATAGGCATTTTATCATCTTACATCATCACAAGAAGTGAATACAGTATAATAAGATATTCTGAGTCAGAGAGACCACATTCATATAACTTTTATCACAGTATATTGTTATAATTGTTCTATTTTATTAACGTCATTAATCTCTTACTGTGCCTAATTTATAAATTAAACTTTATCATAGGTATGTATATATAGAAAAAAACATAATATATAGAGGATTTAGTACTATCTGTGGTTTCAGCCATCCACTGGGGGTCTTGCAATATATCTCCCATAGATAAGGAGGGAATACTGTGTAGACATTCTGCCTTGACTTAACCAAAAATCATGTTATAGCTTGAAGCACAGGGTTAAATTTTTCTTCAGATTTTCTTCTGAACTAGCCTATATAGAGACGATACACTTATATACTTCAGTATTTTTTATCTTCATCACAAAAGTACTAGATTTTAGTAAAGTAGGACCTCTTGACAATTCTTATTAAACTGCTTTTATTACTGAAGAAGCTAAGCTCCAGGTACAGAACCCAGCAAAATCATGAAAATTTATGGTGAACCATTATAGAGACACTGTATAAAGTCACTACAGAAGTCTGAGTAAGAATTTATTTAGATTTTGAGATATTTTATTTGGCAAAGCTTAAAAAATAAGAGCAAAGGAAATCTCTTTTAAATCATTCATTTCTGGAACTGAACATTCAATAATTCTTTCTAAGTAGAATATATTCCCTTGGCTCTATCCTTTTCACTTTATTATTTTTCCACATAATTCATAGTATTTTTATCAGTCTAGAAGCTGGGTCAGAAATCTAAGCCCTTGAGAATCCTACCAATAAATCATTACAGATTTCCTATTCATTCTCCAATTATACACAAGGAACACATAGCATTTACACAAACATCATAATTTCATTCCGACATTCATTCCACATATATTCACTAGGCACCTAGAAGTTAGGGAGCCGTCATGAGACAATAAATGTATATCATTTCTCTTGGGAGAAACTGCAAACATCTTAATAAAGCTACCTCTTCCTCTTTTTTTTTTTTTTAACATCTATATTGGAGTATAATTGCTTTACAATGGTGTGTTAGTTTCTGCTTTATAACAAAGTGAATCAGTTATACATATACATATGTTCCCATATCTCTTCCCTCTTGCATCTCCCTCCCTCCCACCCTCCCTATCCCACCCCTCCAGGCGGTCACAGAGCACCGAGCTGATCTCCCTTTGCTATGCAGCTGCTTCCCACTAGCTATCTACCTTACGTTTGGTAGTGTATATATGCCCATGCCTCTCTCTCGCTTCCTCTTATTTCACAGTGTTTCTCCCTTGTTCCCTGGCTCTAGCCCCACTGGCTTTTCTACTTCCTCCAATGTACCTCCTGAGATTTGAGATCTCTCTTGCCATTGGCCCTTGATATCTCCGTTCCCTTTGTATGGAACGTTCTTACCACACCCTTCAATAGTTAATTCCTAATCAGGTAACTCCTTTCCCATCCTTTCTTTGACTAAGATTTTTGACCCTCAAGGCTAGATCAGATTCTTTGTTATATGTTCTTTTTGCTAATTATAATTATGTAAACATTAGAGTGATTCTTTCATGGACATCTATCTTGTCTATCGCCCTCTCAAACTATAATCTTCATGAAAAAAGGACTATGCCTTTTTTCTGTAACTATTTTATCCCTGAGTCCACGTGTGTTGCCTAGAAAATGAAAAACACGCTAGAAAGAATGCTCACAGAATAGTCAGTGAATTAAAGTTTTAAGCAATTGCCTTGAATATACAATATAATTGGGGAGTCAAGGCTTGCACATACATTCCATAAACAAACAAACAAAAAAGCAAAATAACAATCCAAGTGAATGTGAGATGAGTGATGAGTGATGGAAGTAATATAGGCTTATATAATTTCAGTCAAAGATGAAGGGTGCCATGGGCCAAGTGCTAGAGAGAAAAGGTTATAGGAGAGCCTTGTAAGATGTGGAGGATTTGGATAAGTGGTTAAAAAAAAAAAGAAAGAAAGAAAGAAAGAAAGAAATCTGGATTCTTTACAGTATATTACAAAACTCTACCCCAGTATTTGGAAGAAAGCTTTTTTTCTTTTTTTTGATAGGTAAGAAGTAGATTTATTAATATCCTTTGTAAAGAGGTTGCAGGAAAACGGGGCACAAGAGGATGGTCAAGTCCCAGGTCTTGGGCAAGTTCCTGGGACAGGCCACCAAGTGAGGGTCCTTGACTCTGGGCAGCAAAGTATTCAAGAGCAAGCCATAGTAAAGGAAAAGCAGAGATACACATTCCAGAGACAGAACGTGGGCCATATCAGAAGGCTAGAGCAGCCCTGGGAGAAATACACTCCACAGGCAGAGTGCTGGCCATCTCAGAAGGCAAGCTGGAAGAAGGCTTTGAAGAGAGACGCAAGAAACCAAAAGATCAGTTAAAGATGAATAACAGTAGGATAAGCATGAGCAGTGAGAGCTTGGACCAGGTGGTTAAGTGGTCCAAATGGAGAAGGTGGAGGAGTGATTAATTCAACAAGTTTCACCGACAGAAGCTGGGTAGCAAAGACACATGTGCACAGACATACATATACAGAGTGAATTTTATGACAGATTCGATTCAGAGGGCAAACAAGAGAAAACAATCAAAGATGGCTCCAAGATTTCACTTTAACGTGATTGTGATTTTTCACTAAATATATTACATTATATTTATAAACTATATCATATGTTAAACGTTAACTATGAAGAACTGTGTACAATTATTTATAAGCATTATTTTGTTTTAGCCAAAAAACAACATAACATGAAGGAGGCATTATTCTTCTCCAGTGAGTTGAGGCAGTTGCCAGGAGTCATGTCACTATTAAGGGGCACAATTGGGGCTCAGATTCAGTTTCTTTGTCTCAAAAGCCCTGCCCAGGGCTACCATAAACTGCTTCTCTCTGCATTTTATTTCTTTTAGAGGTTGGTTTATTGTGTGATACAGTAAAAACATCACATTAATCTACTGTTCTCTTCATGCTAGATAAAATAATGACAGGATATGTTTCAATAAGATTTGCCCTAGAATAAAATGTTGAAGTAGGTAAAGTTTGCTTTAGGCTTCGTCCAACTCTCTCAACTCTCCCTCTCACTCCATACTGCCTCTGGCTCACTCTGACTGCTCACCCAAAACTCACCCTTTAAATACTCCTTCCATGTACTCAGAACAAACATATGCTATAATGGTTCTACTACAACTGTGGACCTTGACAAAGAGTAAGTCTCTGGGTTTATTCATTCAATATACTTCTCTTTCCAACTGGTTTGGGGACTAACTTAATTCAGACTAAAGTGTTAATGTTTGTTAACCAGCTTTCTCATAAAACCTGCATTTTAATGTTAAACTTAATAATTTCAGCTAACGAGTTCTAATATTTGCAGGCACTGAAACCTGCATATTAAAAACAGATACAAACACTGTTGCTTTCGTTAACAAGATGTGCCTTCAATCCCATCAGTCAAAAAAAAAAAAAAATTAGTAGGGGACATGGGGAAAAAATTCTAGTTCTCTGAGTAATCCATTTTGAAATCTACTGTTCTGAACACCTAGAAGAATTAAAGAACAAACAAACAGAGGTGAACAATACAATAAGTGAAATGAAAAATACACTAGACGGAATCAATAACAGAATAACTGAGGAAGAAGAATGGATAAGTGACCTGGAAGACAGAATGGTGGAATTCAATGCCACAGAACAGAATAAAGAAAGAAGATTGAAAAGAAATGAAGACAGCCTAAGAGACCGCTGGGACAACATTAAACACACCAACATGCACATTATAGGGGTCCCAGAAGGAGAAGAGAGAGAGAAAGAACCCGAGGAAATATATGAAGAGATCAGAGTCAAAAACTTCCCTAAATTGGGAAAGGAAATAGCCACCCAAGTCCAGGAAGCACAGAGTGTCCCAGGGAGGATAAACCCAAGAAGAAACATGCCAAGACACATAGCAATCAAACTGACAAAAATCAAAGACAAAGAAAAATTATTAAAAGCAACAAGGAAAAACAACAAATAACATACAAGGAAACCCCCATAAGGTTAACAGCTGATTTCTCAGCAGAAACTCCACAAGCCAGAAGAGAGCAGCACGATATATTTAAAGTGATGAAAAGGAAGAACCTACAGGCAAGATTACTCTACCCAGCAAGGATCTCATTCAGATTCGACAGAGGAATCAAAAGCTTTACAGACAAGCAAAAGCTAAGAGAATTCAGCACCACCAAACCAGGTTTACAACAAATGCTAAAGGAACTTCTCTAGGCAGGAAACACAAGAGAAGAAAAGGATGTACAAAAACAAACCCAAAATGATTAAGAAAATGGAAATAGGAACATACATATTGATAATTACTTAAAATGTAAATGGATTAAATGCTCCAAACAAAAGACAGGGGTTTGCTGAATGGATACAAAAACAAGACCCACTTCAGACCTAGGGACACATACATACAGACTGAAAGTGAGGGGATGGAAGAAGATATTCCATGCAAATGGAAATCAAAAGAAAGCTGGAGTAGCAATACTCATATCAGATAAAATAGACTTTAAAATAAAGAACGTTACAAGAGACGAGGAAGGACACTACATACTGATCAGGGGATCAATCCAAGAAGAATATATAACAACTGTAAATATTTATGCACCCAACGTAGGAGCACCTCAATACATAAGGCAAATGCTAACGGCTATAAAAGAGGAAATCGATGGTAACACAAAAATAGTGGGGGACTTTCACATCTCACTTAGACCCATGGACAGATCACCCCAGACAGAAAATTAGTAAGGAACCACAAGCTTAAAATGACAAAATAGACCAGATAGATTTGATATTTATAGGACATTCCATCTGAAAACAGCAGATTATACTTTCTTCTCAAGTGCACATGGAACATTCCCCAGGATAGATCACATCCTGGGTCAAAAATCAATCCTTGGTAAATTGAAGAAAAGTGAAATCATATCAAGCACCTTTTCCAACCACAACGCTAAGACATTAGAAATCAATTTCAGGGGAAAAAAACATAAAAACCCGAACACTTGCAGGCTAAACAATATACTACCAAGTAACCAAGAGATCACTGAAGAAATCAAAGAGGAAATCAAAAAATACCTAGAGACAAATGATAACGAAAACACAATGAACCAAAACCTATGGGATGTAGCAAAAGCAGTTCTAAAAGGGAAGTTTATAGCAATACAATCCTACCTCAATAAACAAGAAAAATCTCCAATAAACAATCTAACCTCACACGTAAAGGAACTAGAGAAAGAACAAACAAAACCTAAAGTTAGTAGAAAGAAAGAAATCATAAAGATCAGAGCCGAAATAAATGAAATAGAAACAAAGAAAATAATAGCAAAGATCAATAAAACTAAAAGCTGGTTCTCTGAGAAGATAAACAAAATGGATAAACCTTTAGCCAGACTCACCAAGAAAAAGAGGGAGAGGACTCAATAAAATTAGAAATGAAAAAGAAGAAGTTACAATGGACACCACAGAAATACAAAGCATCATAAGAGACTACTACGAACAGCTCTATGTCAATAAAATGGACAACGTGGAAGAAATGGACAAATTCTTAGAAAGGTATAACCTTCTAAGACTGAACCAGGAAGAAAGAGAAGATATCAACAGACCAAGCACAAGTAATGAAATGGAAACTGTGATTAAAATCTTCCAACAAACAAAAGTCCAGGACCAGACGGCTTCACAGGAGAATTCTAACAAACATTTAGAGAAGAGCTAACCCTCATCCTTCTCAAACTCTTCCAAAAAATTGCAGAGGAAGAACCACTCTCAAACTCATTCTATGAAGCCACCATCACCCTGATACAAAAACCAGACAAAGATACAACAAAAAAAAGAAAATTACAGACCAATATCACTGATGAATATAGATGCAAAAATCCTCAACAAAATACTAGCAGACAGAATCCAACAACACATTAAAGGGATCATACACCATGATCAAGTGGGATTTATCCCAGGGATGCAAGGATCCTTCAATATAAGCAAATCAATCAATGTGATACACCATATTAGCAAACTGAAGAAGAAAAACCATATGACCATCTCAATAGACGCTGAAAAAACTTTTGACAAAATTCAACACCCATTTATGATAAAAAACTCTCCAGAAAGTGGGCATAGAGGGAACCTACCTCAACAAAATGAAGGCCATATATGACAGACCCACAGCAAACATCATTCTCAATGCTGAAAAACTGAAAGCATTTCCTCTAAGATCAGGAATGAGACAAGGATGTCCACTCTCACCACTATTATTCAACATAGTTTTGGAAGTCCTAGCTATGGCAATCAGAGAAGAAAAAGAAATAAAAGGAATACAAATTGGAAAAGAAGAAGTAAAACTGTCACTGTTTGCAGATGACATGATACTATACATACAGAGTCCTAAAAATGCCTCCAGGAAACTACTAGAGCTAATCAGTGAATTTGGTAAAGTTGCAGGATACAAATTCAATGTACAGAAATCTCTTGCATTCCTATACACTAACAATGAAAGATCAGAAAGAGAAATTAAGAAAACAATCCCATTCACCATTGCAACAAGAAGAGTAAAATACCTAGGAATAAACCTACCTAAGGCGATAAAAGACCTGTACTCAGAAAACTATAAGACACTGATGAAAGAAATCAAAGATGACACAAACAGATGGAGAGACACACCATGTTCTTGGATTGGAAGAATCAATATTGTGAAAATGACTATACTTCCCAAAGCAATCTATAGATTCAATGGAATCCCTATCAAATCACCAATGGAATTTTTTACAGAACTAGAACAAAAATTTTTAAAATTTGTATCGAGAAACCAAAGACCCCAAATAGCCAAAGCAATCTTTTTTTTTTTTAACATCGTTATTGGAATATAATTGCTTTACAACATTGTGTTAGTTTCTGTTGTATAACAAAGTGAATCAACTCTACATATACATATATCCCCAAATCCCCTCCACTTGCACCTGCCTCCCACCCTCCCTATTCCACCCCTCTAGGTGATCACAAAGCATGGAGCTGATCTCCCTGTGCTATGCGGCTGCTTCCCACTAGCTATCTATTTTACATTTGGTAGTGTATATATGTCAATGCCACTCTCTCACTTCGTTCCAGCTTACCCTTCCCCCTCCCTGTGTCCTCAAGTCCATTCTCTACCTCTGTATCTTTATTCCTGTCCTGCCCCTAGGTTTTTCAGAACCATTTTATTTTTAGATTCCATATATATGTGTTAGCATACGGTATTTGTTTTTCTCTTTCTGATTTACTTCACTCTGTATGAGAGACTCTAGGTCCATCCACCTCACTACAAATAACTTAATTTTGTTTCTTTTTATGGCTGAGTAATATTCCATTGTATATATGTGCCATATCTTCTTTAACCATTCGTCTGTCGATGGACACTTAGGTTGCTTCCATGTCCTAGCTATTGTAAGTATTGCTGCAATGAACATTGCGGTACATGACTCTTTTTGAATTATGGTTTTCTCAGCAATCCCACTACTGGGTAAATACCCTGAGCCAAAGCAATCTTGAGGGAAAAAAATGGAGCTAGAGGAATCAGACTCACAGACTTCAGACTATAGTACAAAGCTACAGTAATCAAGACAATATTGTACTGGCACAAAAACAGACATACAGAGTAATGAATCAGGATAGAAAGCCCAGAGAAAAACCCGTACACATGTGGTCAAGTAATCTATGACAAAGGAGGCAAGGGTATACAATGGAGAAAGACAGTCTCTTCAATAAGTGATGCTGGGAAAACTGGACAGCCACATGTAAAAGCATGAAATTAGAACACTCCCTAACACCATACACAAAAATAAACTCAAAATGGATTAAAGACCTAAATGTAAGACCGGACTCTATAAAACTCTTAGAGGAAAACATAGGAAGAACACTCTTTGACATACGGCACAGCAAGATCTTCTTTAACCCACCTCCTAGAGTAATGGAAATAAAAACAAAAATAAACAAATGGGACCTAATGAAACTTAAAAGCTTTTGCACAGCAAAGGAAACTACACACAAGATGAAAAGACAACCCTCAAAATGGGAGAAAATATCTGCAAATGAATCAATGGACAAAGGATTAATCTCCAAAATATATAAACAGCTCATGCAGCTCAATATTAAAGAAACAAACAACCCAATCCAAAAATGGGCAGAAGACCTAAATAGACATCTCTCCAAAGAAGACATACAGATGGCCAAGAGGCACATGAAAAGCTGCTCAACATCACTAATTATTAGAGAAATGCAAATCAAAACTACAATGAGGTATCACCTGACACCAGTTATAATGGGCATCATCAGAAAATTTACAGACAACAAATGCTGGAGAGGGTGTGGAGAAAAGGGAACCCTCTTGCACTGTTGGTGGGAATGTGAATTGATACAGTCACTATGGAGAACAGTATGGAGGTTCCTTAAAATCTAAAAATAGAACTACCACATGACTCAGCAATACCACTACTGGGCCTATACCCTGAGAAATCCATAATTCAAAAAGAGACATGTACCACAGTGTTCACTGCAGCACTATTTACAATAGCCAGGACATGGTACTAACCTAAGTGTCCATCGATGGATAAATGGAAAAAGAAGGTGTGGCACATATATACAATGGAATATTACTCAGCCATATAAAAGGAAAGAAACTGAGTTATTTGTAGTGAGGTGGATGGACCTAGAGTCTGTCATACAGACTGAAGTAAGTCAGAAAGAGAAAAACAAATATCATATATTAATGCATATATGTGGAATCTAGAAAAATGGTACTGATGAACTGGTTTGCAAGTCAGGAATAGAGACACAGATGTAGAGAACAAATGTATGGACACCAAGGGGGGAAAGTGGCAGGGGTGGTGGTGGTGGTGGTGGTGGTGGTGGTGGTGGTGGGATGAATTGGGAGATTGGGATTGATATATATACACTAATATGTATAAAATAGATGACTAATAAGAACATGTTGTATACAAAATAAATAAATTAAATTAAAAAATCTATTCAAAAAAATTTATTCTGACCCAGGAAATAATTAATAGATTTGTTTCATACACTGGTAAGTAAAGATAAATAGGCAGATGGAAGGGAGAAATCTTAGACACCCTTAGAAAAATGAAAACATACAGACAACCACTTATTCCCCCCAGACATGAAGATAAAGCTATCTCAGCTTGAATGAGTCCAGACTACTGGTTATCAGAGAGTTTAATCAAGAATTCATTGGACACAAGCTATTTCCTGCGTCTTAGACCTGGGGATAGCCTTGAATAGCTTCCTGAATTTGGATGATCAAAGGAGAAAATAGAGATTGATGGCTCCTCCTTGGAAGCAGTTGGTTTAATAGCAGTGTGGTTGTGTTTCCCAGTGCCACCTGGACTTGAAATGTCCCACACTGAGCACCAATGAAAAATAGCCTTTTCATTTCACTTAGGATTCTCTCCTGATCCTTAATGCCTTCCATAATTAAGGACTAACTACCAAGGCGTGGGGCATTCCTAGGGGATTAATGGCCAGCAGGGAGAGTTGATGGCCCAGAGCCAAGTGGGGACTCATTAACCTCAGCTGGTCATTAATTCCTTAGGCACTGCCTGGGGTTGGGGACAAGGGAGGGTGTTTGTGTGGGGTACAACTCATGTTGACTGTATTTCCAGGAAAAGAAAAAAGTTAACTTTTAAATATGCAGAGGCACAGAACATCTCCCTCAGCAATGCAGGATGCTGTCTCTAGCATTTCAACTGCATCGTGTCGTCAGGTCTCCCACCTCGTGGAGTCTTTTTCACCATGGGTGCTAATGTTAGAGAGAGCAGAGATAAATGAGGCAGGCTCTGAAGTGGCAACAGAGGTGAAGATCCTGGAATATGCTAAATGATGAAGTTAAAAGGGTTATATTTCAGGCCAATCAAGCCTCACTCTTTCTGAATCATAGCCCTAAGACAGGCAATGAGGGCAACACTAGTATATTTAATCTCGTGTTTTTCCTCCCTCCCTCCCTCCCTCCCTCCCTCCCTCCCTCCTTCCCTCCCTCCCTTCAGAATACTCACAAGAAAGTAGAAGATGTTTAAAAATATTATGTGCTGCAGGGAGTGGTAGAAATAGGTCCTGTATTACATGGCTGGTAGGAGTGTACATTGGAACAACCAATTAGAGAAGCAAGTGGATACTAGCTATTGAAAATTGAAACCTGCATGCCCTGTGATCCAGAATTCCACCCCTCCATATCACTCCCAGAATAAAACAACTTTGCATATGTGGACAAGGATGTGATGGACAAAGGAGTGTTAGACAAGGAATGTGAGGAATAAAAGACCATATTCCCCCACCAGGAGTACCTGAAGCTGTGTGCTTTGGGATCAGGAAGTGAAAAGTCCTATGGGCAAACAGTGCCAGCAAATGATGCTACAAAGTCATGACAGCATCACATTACCCCTCCAGCGGGAGTTCACTTAATGAAGGGAGTTAATGCCTCCATGGGTATGTGGCTGTTCGAGGTGGTGGCAGAGGATAATGCCCCCAGGGTGGTGATTCTGAGAGAACTTTAAAGCTCTGGTTCTTAGAAATGCAGATAAATATGAACAGCTGATATTTGTTCTGTGACAATGTCTATCTTCAGGAATTAGATATCCTTTTAAAATACACTGGAGATGGTTTGAGAACAGACACATAGGAACCTCAAAGTTCACAGAGTTAAAATGAGTCTGTGTATTGTCACATTTATGAGCTATAGAATCTCAGGAAAATTACTTAAATTCTCTGAGCCTCATTTCCTCATCTGTAAAATTAGGAGACTAATAATAATACTTGATTCATAGATTGTTCTAATGATTAAATAAGATAATTCATGTAAAAGAGTTGGCTCATAATAAGCTTATGATTGCTCATAAGCAATCAATAAATACTATCCATTATTATTGCTATTTTTAAGTAATACTATTATTATTACAACTAGCTATCATTGAGTGAGGACTGAAAATTAGAACTGGTTTCTCTTAGTGACTATGTCATTAATTGAAAAGGTAATCTGTGTAAATTAAGTTACTCTCTAGGAGCAAGTTTCATTATTTGTTAAATGAGTTTAAGAATAAATTGAGATATACTATGTCAAAAATAGAAAAAAGTAGTATAAAAATAAGTTTTATTTCTCCTCTTCTTTCTCCTTCTTCTTCTCGTCTTCATCATCATCATCTTTATTTTGTTATTATTTCAGTCCAATAAATATGGATTTAACTTATATGCAGTGGTGTTAGAGGGGGAATGATACAGTATTATTTGTCAGTAATCACTCTTCCTGTTTTGATGTCAAATCGCTTTCTCATTCTATGTCATACTTATGATTTTTACCAGTGGACCAGAAAAGAAGTTGATTTCCTTACTTTGCTGCCTAGCCAAGGTTATAGTTACAATCATGGGTGCTTTCTGACATGATGCAATATTCTCCAATTCCTATATCAGAAGCATGGATTCATAAACAATCACTATAATAAAACACGACCCCTAATTTTGCTGTTCTAACTGCACTTTCACGTAGTAGTAAGACATATTCAAGGCAATGAAAACACCTTTTGATATACTTGTTAAAGTTTCCAATGAGATATTGGCTATTGTCTTGCATTAAGAACAATGGATTCAAACTTAAAGTTGGCTTTATTTACAATTTGATTTATTTATTTCATGCCAAGGCATGAAAGGAAACTAAGTATCCATCAATAGATGAATGGATAAAGAAAATGTGGTGTACACACACACACACACACACACACACACACACACACATAAAGAATGGAATATTATTCAGTTATGAGAAAGAAGGAAATCCTGCCATTTGCTATAACATGGATGGAACTTGAGGGCATTATGCTAAACGAAACAAGTCAGAACAAGAAAGATAGATACTGTATGATCTCACTGATATGTGGAATCTAAAAAAAAAACACACCAAACTCAGAAACAAAGAACAGACTGGTGATTGTCAAAGGTGGGGACTAGGGAGTTAGGAAAATGGGCAAAGGTGGTCAAAAGGTACAAACTTCCGGTTTTCAGATTAATAAGTTCTGGGGATGTAATGTACACCATGTTGACTACAGTTAAGAGTACTGTATTGTATATTTGAAAGTTGTTAAGAGAATAGATCTTAGAAGTTCTCAGCATAAGAAAAAAAAGTGTAACTATATGGGGTGATGGACGTTAACTAAATTTATCTCGGTAATCATTTCATAATTTATACATATAGCAATCATTATGTTGTACACCTTTAATATAATGTATGTCAATTATATCTCAATAAAACTGAAAACCGAAAAAGAGAAAGAATATCGGATTCAAATTTAGGCTTCCAATCTAGGGCAGGGCAGATGATGTGAGGTGCTTCCATAAAGAAGGCACAGTTCATCCTACAAGTGCATCTTCCAGCCCCACACACCACATTTTGACACACCCTCCTCCCCCGCCTCAGTCTCTGTTAGTGGTTACAGACTATCACTCCAGTCTGGCAACCCCATTTTTCTTGCACTTTCCTGCTCTTTCTAGCTGAGTTTTCTTTCTTTATTTCCTTTATCACAAAGGGAGACAAATGATACTGGTGGTCCTAATAGAATTACAGATAGCACATGTGACATAGAAATAAATAACAGTGAATTATGTACAAGAAAGTTTCCCCTTCCCCACTGTCTTTCAACAATTCTGATAACATCAAAGCGAACATCTCCATGCATTGCCAGAATGTCTTTAATACCCATTTAGCATCTGTTCATCTCCCTTTTTTTCACCATGAGAACCTCGGGCACAGACCCTTCCCCAGTTAACAGTGGGTAGCCAGAATTTACTGGACTTGTTTTGTTGCAGATGTCCTTATTTTATTTTTGATTCCCTTCCACTTAATGACAAGTACTGTTTTAACTTTCAGGATAATGATGTCATGATCACTTTTTAAAAGAAATATAATACATTTTTAAGTGAAGGCATGAAAAGAAAAATACTACGGAAATAGTATGTGGATGAGTGAATTTTTATCACTGTATCCCCATCCTCTTAGTGCTGTAATGATTCCATTCAACTGAGGCACCTTAGTGCACTGCTCTCCTTCCCAGGATGACAGGGCTTTCAGTCAGGTCCTTAATCAGACTGCAGACTGTCAGCAGTCACTTTGGTACCTCCAGGACCTTAGCTTCATGCCCAGGCCCAGGAAGCTGTCAAGAAAGGCATGTTGACTAAGTGAATGACTAAAAGCAAGAATAAAAGGAAAAGCTATAACAGAACAGAATGGTCCGGTGATTGGCTGGTTGTTTCCCCCAGGCGGTGGACTCTGGTTGTGTCTACCTCTATGCATGCTGGGATGAGGACGGTGGGTTAGGGGATGTGAGCGGTTAGTACCAGCTGTAGGTGTCTCTCTATCTGAGGAGGCATCCGATTTTGACCATATATCAAGAACGATGTTCTCAAAGCATGATTGTGATTCTTAAGGGGAGAAAGGAAATCAACCTAAATTTGATGAGATTTGGGAACCAGAGAGATTAAGTACTTCTAGTTATCAAAACAGTACATGGGTTTAAAAGAAGCTGGGAAACACTCCTTCTGTAACTCCATGTATTTGGTACCTGCAGGTAAAAATAACATAACATTACCACTTTCACTGTTTTGAATAAATGCCAAACTCCTTTTCTAAAGCACAGGAAAATCGGTACATTGAGTCTTCCCGGATTTTAAGTTCTAACTCATTTCTAAATTAGCAAACCTAGACTACAGATCAAAGCAGCTAAAAGTGTAAACGACACCCAATTAAAGAGACTGCTACTCCAAAAACCTCAGATGGGATGGCCCAGCACACTTTTTAGCTTTTCAGATTATTTAGGATAACATTGCTGGAGTTTTCTCTTCCACTCCCTGGGAAAGAGCACAGAAGGTAAGAAAGGAAGAGGGAGGGGTTTGTCAGGAGGAGTGAAGAAGCCATTTCAAGAGCCCTTATAAGCCTATTTAAAACATTTTCTTCAAAGGAGTTCCCGCAACAATTATTACAGCTCATTTGCCTGCAAATATGCTCTCTGTTGTTAATCAGCCAGTCATTAACCTCAGCAATATCAATGTGTTGTCACCATGCATTTCAAAGAGGTGAATGGAGATGGGTGGTTTTTAAGAGCTGCTTAAGCTGAAAGAGCCCATTACATTATTTACCCTTCCAAGGTAAACTAACCCTCAAAACAAAGATTTTTATCTTGGGTACTCATCACTCTCTCCTAGGCTTTTCCTAGAGTCCCTTATTTAGGTTCATGCTCACAGGTTACTCTGATTGCCAAAGAAATGGTCTCAGGGATGAAATAACACACTGGGAAAAATTGGCAGATTAGAACAGAGATGAAATTTGGTCTAAGGTCTACGGTTTAGGGTCTGAAAGAGTAATTGCTCTTGCCTTCCTCGTCAGCAGAAAACCCAAGCCTCAGAGAAAGAAGCCAGAAGAAGCCAAAGGGGGGCCATTAATTATCCAGAGAACAAACTCTAATGTCCTTAGACTGTAATTTTTCTCCACAAGGCAGTCATTTAGAAATCCTTGTGGGTGCAGGGCCTGTGGTTTGTCCTTTTATCAACCCTCCATTAGGCCAGCAAATCCTCAAGACGCTATTTGGCTCTCCCTTCCTGGCCTTCTTGCACATCCTCATGCAATGGGTAAACGTTCTTAAGAGATGGTGGAAACATTATGGGATGCCAAGAACACCCTAAAACTGTATGCAGAAGTCTGTATCACTCTGAATTTTTCTAAGGAGAGATCCAGAGCCTTCATCATTTTCTTGATCAAAGTGAAGAATCATGGGCTTCCCTGGTGGCGCAGTGGTTGAGAGTCCGCCTGCCAATGCAGGGGACACGGGTTCGTGCCCCGGTCCGGTAGGATCCCACATGCCGCAGAGCAGCTGGGCCCGTGAGCCATGGCCGCTAAGCCTGTGCTCCGCAACAGGAGAGGCCACAACAGTGAGAGGCCCGCGTACAGCAAAAAAAAAAAAAAAAGTGAGGAATCACTAGAAAAACTACTCTGAATTTTATTTTTAGTGAATATATATCAACTGGAATTATATTTACTTCTATGTATACTCCATTGAATCACATAGAATGACCATTCTCATGGGTCAAATGCAGCTGCGTACCAGAAGTTTCAGTTGGTTCAACCTATTAAACATTTTATATAAACTTACAAATAAATGAGTAAGTACATACTGAATAAGTTTTATGTAAATGAAAATAACATTTTAATGTAATTGCTATACAAACAGTATATTTAATAGTGTAATACTTAAATATATATAGTGAAATATATGTTAAATATGTTTGTACATGGCTGTGTTTTATATAAAGATAAGCTGTTATTAGACCTTTATAACATATATACCAGATACACAGGATTTTACAGGGTAATGAAAATACTTCGGCAGCATTATGTACCTTGCCATTGGTCGCTGGGCTGACTGGGTGAGATTTTTTTTCTTTTCCAGAATCTGATTTTTAAAGTGCACTACTGTACCTTATACATAAAGGCGTCAAAGTAATACATCTCCAAATAATGAAGAGGCCTCACTCTCCTAAGGTCTCATTCTCTACTGTGGGTAGATTAGCTTCTAAACATCTAAATTCATTTTGATACAGATCCCCCTGTTAAAAATTATAACCCCATAGACAGGCTTCAGAATGCACGGGGAGAATACAGATCTGCTTAATAAAGCGGCATCATTAGACAAGGGCAGACAGCCCCTACTCTCCCCCACCCCATCTTGCATATTCTCTTCTTCTGTTATGGCAATTTACATACATAAAACTATCAATTTAGTTAATTAGGCTTTAAAACTGCTTTTTAAATAAGGATGAACCTTTTTTCTCTCTGATAAAACGACACAAATAAATTATTGCTGTTGTCATAGATTGCCTAGCTGCTACTTTGCTAGAAAGCTTCAAAGTGTAACTTTGATGTGAAAAGACTCTTAGTTAGGGAATATGCACATAAGAAATGATTTTGAAAAGGGAAGCTTTAACACCAAGTCTCGGAAAAATATAAAAATACAGTGAGCCAGAACCCTATCTCTACTGGGTGGCAACTTAAGGAATTCAAAGCAATAAGATTTTTTCCCTTTGGATAAAAATGATAGTAATAAAAATATGTTTTTTTTGTTTCTCAAATTTTCAGATCCTTATTGTTTCCAAACATAGAGGTACAGAAAATGTTTTGAGTCTTTGTGGATGCTGAGAGGGGCTGAGAATAATAAAAGGAGATGAAGCAATTGTTACGAAAGATCGTTATGTCATCCTTAAAAGGGTCTAAATGGACTCATATCCTTTGCTTCCAGTTGATAATTGATCAATCAGGCATGAAAATAAAATGTTTTGAGTTAAGATTTCAGAAGAAGAAAAACATTCCTTTATGATGGCTCTGACCCCCCCTCCCTCCCGGATTCTTAAACCCCACATCTGACATAGGAAGCCAGGTCACAAAGCCCAGTTCTAGAAAGCCCTTAGGGGAAGGAGAGCAATGAACCTGGCAGAGCTAGAATCAAAACTGTCTCAGCTTCATTCCTACATGTGTGCAACAAACATCCATTTGGAGATCAAATGCTCATTTTTTTTTTCTCTTAACCCAATATTGTAGAATTAATGTGGTGACTTCAATGAATGATGAATGAATTGCTTCTCTAAGATTTAAAAGAATATTTTCTATTCTATTCCTTTTCAAGGCAGTGGATAATTTAAAGCAAAAAGAATGAAAGTTTGACTATTAACTCATTTCTCTTGCAGGAAGCCACTTTAACAAAGGTACTAACAGAGGAATTTTGTGCGTGTGTGTGAAACTGCATATCTCAGTCCTGATGAAGACTTAAAATTTGTCATCAAGAGGCAGCATTAGACTTCTGCTGTGAAGAAGTGTCTGCTAAACACCTTCTGTTGCCAACAGAAAAGCAGAGGTAATCTTTAAAAACTAAGTAACTAACTAATTAATTAACTAAATCCTTAAAAAAGTTCAGGACCACTTGATAAAGATAAGGTCACTGTTAAATGAGAAAGCCTTTCCTGGGAACTGAGACTAAGACACCACTCAGTTCCCATCCGATTAAAATGCTAATAGAAAGGGTGGCGGGTGGCTGTATCTTAGATCAAGTTTTAGTTTTTCTTTGGTTCTCCTTTCTGTCAGGTTATTCTATCATAATGTATCAGGAGAAGCATTGCACTCACATCAAATCAAGTTGTTAATGGAAAGGGTGGCAGCCTAAAGTACTCTTGATCAACTGCTAATTTTGTTTTATTCTTCTTCCTCTTACAGCTATTCTCTGAAATGAATAACTGCATTCAAAAGAGGTTTTTGAGAGAAGCTGGGCACTAAAACACATGAAGATGAACTGAAGACACAGAAAACCATTATGTTCACAGGATAAACAGTTTTAGTCATTTAATGTTATAATAAATGTATTTGCCAGTGATGTGCTGATTTCACCACTAAAAGGTCTCCTGTTAAAGATGCACATGTCTCCATATTGGGCAAGTGATAAGGATAGGACAGCCAGGGGTGACAGTCCCTCAGCCAGCCTTGAATTTGTGATTCTGAAGAGCAGACTACTGCTGTACATGTCCCACTAGTCAAAATTGGGAGGCAGCGAATTTAGTGTTTCTGAGAAGTGTCAGCTTTATTGCTTTAAGGATGAAAGTAATCAATTGATCTCGAGGATCAGGGAAACAGCAAGAGAGGCAGATTCTGCCCCATCCCGGACCCTGCCTTTGACGGCCAGAGCTCTGGGTAACAAAGGTTTGTCAGCTTTTTTGCCATACCCAATCCTTGGGGATCTGTGCTAAGACTGAAGATTCAGAGCCCTTGCTGCCCTATTGGAAAACGAGGTGGATGCATATCCAGCAGGGATGTGATGGAGACAATCAATTGCTGTCCAAGTGTTCATTTAGTCTTTCGAATATAAAACTTGCCTTCAAACACAGTATAAAGGAAAAATGAGACCAATGAAAAAAACGCCTTTTGATAAGCTGCTGACAAAATGGGTTTGGGTGGTGTTTTATTTACTTTGGAGACTGGCTTTACAGATCATAAGACATTTGCTACATGACTGTGTAATGTGTTGGGCATTTACCTTCAGAAAGAAGTCCAGGAAAATAAGACAATGGAAAGCAGAAGAACTGGAAACTGTTCTAACACTCATGACATAACTGCAACAGGCTGACCCAAGGTCCCGGGAACAACTTAAAAACTACCAGACTCTAATGTTCTGGGGTTTCATAGTTAAACACAAGAACACACAAATGGTGCAAAAATAAATCTAAAAATAATTCTGGTTCTTTCCCCATTATATGTGTCTTGAAAGTTCCTCTCTTAAGCCTCTATTTCTCTCTCCAATTAATAATCTGGACATAATTATTACAAGTCATTCTTGCTATGAGAATTTGTTACTGAGCTGTGATTTCATCTTCTGTGGTTCAAATGTTGCTTTTACATCTTTATGACCTCCAAAATAATTATCTTGGTCTCTTTGTATGGAACAAATAAGTTTGGTTCCCAATTTCTAATAGTATTAATGGGAAAGTATACCTCTTTCAACATAGTGATTGAGTCTGAGAAGTCAAAATCAATAATCAAACAAATAAAACCAAACAACAATAACAAAAAAAACCCTTAAAGATAATTATATTAAGCTTTTTTTTTTTTTTTGTCCTTCCCAAACTAGTGAAGTGGATGGGAATTAGGAATGATAAACTATTACCAGAGTCCCTGTGTACTACCTGAAGCCAGAATAAAACTGAAATACATTGTTCACAATTTAAGTACAGACATATAACACATGCACAGGGGTAAGATAGAATTCTAAAGTGTGGATTTTCTGATGGGAAAACTAATGATCTATTAAGTTCTCAAGTGCAGGAATCCACAATTCAATGACAGGTAATGCTGCTGCTAAGTGCTATGTGGTTCTGGGCAGAAAGATTTCTGGGGGGAGTGGAATGGGTGCCATTTCAGGAAGAGATGCAGACCTTTGTCAATGTTCAAGTCCATTCACCCCATCCAGCTCTGATTTCTCCACCTCTCAGCAATCTGGCCTGGTGAGTTTATTCTCCAGAATCTCACTGAAGCTTCAGACTGCTTCCCTAATGAAATGCTTGTCAGCTGCTACACTGGAGATGTCCCCCCAGAATCTTAATTAACCTTTGCAGTCAATGAGCTTCCGTGATTTTTTCCCTTAGAGAGATGAGGTTCGTGGTGAGCTGGTATATTTCTGGAGTTTATTCCTGATCTAGTGTATCCATTTATTCATGTATTTATATATCTATTTATCTGTTTGTTTTCCAATAAAGGAGAGACCTGTCTGCATGATTTTAAGCGTTCATGTATGAAATAACCCTAAACCACTTCTTTCTAAAGCCTCTTTTTTTTCCCCCCCCGGATGGTGGGGAAAGCTGCTTTGAAATATAGGTTTTGATCAATTTTATATTATCCCTTTTTCAGGTCTCTAATGTCTGTTTCAAAGGATGTTTTAACATTGTAAGTTTTACAGCAGCTCGTAACTGATAATGAAGACTTTCCCAGTACTATTTCTCCTTTGACACCTGAATTGCAAAATGAGATTTAAATATATAGTAATTATGAATGATATCACAGACGAATACTAGATTAGAACACAGAGTATATGACATCACAAATTCCTTTGTTAATGCTAAATTCCCAATCAAGGGAAGCTCAAAAAGGCATCAGTGGATACTAGAAATAGAGGTCCTTTTTTATGCTCAGTGGATTTCGCATAGACCTGCTTTAAAGGAAAATCTAAAGAGAATATATCAGCATCAAATAAAATTGCTACTTTGTGTCCTATGGATTTAGATTATCTAGTAGAATGGCTTTAGAAAATCTTAATATTTTTAAGGAAGAATATTCAGTAGAAAATAACTTTTGATAGGTAAATAATACCAAACTTTAATCATTCTAGTGTTCCAATTTAAAAACAAGTTCAGAGATTATGCTGTTCACCAAGGAGAAATGGTAATTTTAAATAAAAAGCATACAGAAAATCTTTCATCTGTAGTCTTAGATTGGCTAGGCAATGTATGGGATGCATAGCTGACTAAAATTTCTTTAAAGGATTTTAGGTAGGAGATTCTTATATAATTAAACTGAAGTGTTTAATATGCATCTACTTTGTCCAAAGCAAATCTAGGCATTGTGAGGTTTTAGAGGTGAATAGGATAGAGTCCCTGCCCTTAGGAGACAAGACATTTTGATTTAAAAAAAAACAAAACAAAGCAAAACAAAACAGCTAATTTGGAAGCAGACTGAAAATGCAGTGAAACTGTATCTTCAAATACAAGAGCTAGGTTCTCAATTCAACAACGCAAATTAAGGCAAACATCACTGATTGTCAAAATTATCCTTGAAACTTCTTTAAATCTGGAGGACCTAGCTCTGGAAAACTCAAAAAGCTAAGAGTTGACTATAGTACTTTGATTTCACTTTGCCCTGAGGCTTTCCTATTCCTGAGGGTGGTGGAGACCTGGGTCTACTTTGAAATGGGAAGGAGAGGGGAGATGAGAAAAGAGAGGGGGATGAGGAGGGGGAGGGGAAATATGGCATAAGGAAGGGAGGGCTAAAGAGATTTATCACTGCTTTTCTTTTCTTTTACCAAAAAAATGTGAAGTTTGAATTCTCATAAGTGAGGGCATCATGTACCTCTGCTATGTTTCTGTGGTGGTTCTAATGCTTTCTGAGGATGAAGCCAAGTCACAGCTTCAGATGTTATCTTGAGAGATATGGACTACGAGGTGACCATACCCTTGCATTCATGATGAGAAACCCCCTTGAGAAGGTAGTTGCTGCTGGTAGTGGCTGGTTCTTAGTCTAAGAGGGAGAAACTCCAGGACCAGAGAATATGCTTCCAGAGGTTGGGGGCATTGTTTCTTCTTTTTGGGTGTTTACCTCATACTTCTGACTCTAATCTTCACCCTTCCAACACTGTGGATGTATTACCAAATAAAGCTATTCTTTTGGAAGCAGTGGCCAACCATATTTCATCACCACTACCATTTAACAGGCCATACAATTTCTGAGGATATCATTAACTCAGGCTCCAATGCACAGAACATGCAGAGAAAGTGAAATAGCAAATGTATTTGTAGGACCTCTATTCCCCTACACAGTAATGGCTTCACACTTTGGCATTAATTCCATTTGTCAAGCTGTAAGATAAATACATGCCTATCAGACACCTTCCCAGCATTTATTCAAAGGGCAGAAAGTGAAGACCACTATTTAAATGTGAAATGGATCCATTTGTTTTTGAAAACAAAGCAGAGATTCAGAATTCACAAAGCATGTCGATCTTTTTAAAGAGACAGTGGCCATATCTCCTTGTAAGAATAATAATGATATTACTAAAAATTCTGAAATCCTAAAGCGAAGTGAATACTTCAGATTCTCTGGTCAAAAGGTAAAAGTCCAAATACCTACAACCCTTACCAATAATATTTTATTTAGGATTTCTGTATATCTCTATTAGGATCTTCATTTAATATGATTCCATAGTTTCTAACCTCGGACAAACTGCATTAAGTTTTCCATCCAATGAAGCTTTTTACATGCAATGGTATTCCCACTGGATAAATTATCACATCTTGAAAGAGATTTCTAGACTTCTCCTTATGTCTCTTGCCTAAATTGGTCTCTATTTATATTGCAATGCCAGGATGACTCTCTTCTTTAACATGATGATGAGTTGTTTATTGCTTTGTTTTGTTTTCCTTGTTTTGTTTTTGTTTTTGTTTTTCCAGCTTTCCAAGTGATGTAAAGCATTAAGTTCTGATGCATAGCCTCAGTCAAGTATTCTCCTCCAAGAGATCTACTACAGTTGAAAGAGAATCACCAAGAACGGATCAAAAAAATATAGAAAATTTGAAATACTATGCCTAAACACAACTTTTACGTGTATAGAAATATGTGTGTTTTTTTTTTTTTTCCTGGAAAGAAAACCTATGACATCACTCAGCTTGTCAAAGAGTTCCATGCTGCAGGTAAATAGTCAAGAAAAACATGTTCTGTCCAACTCTGTAGTCACATTTTTCACCATGTTCCTTCTGATACTGGTAAACACTCATCTCAACTGCTCTGCTTAAATCTCTCCAGATGATTTCCCATCTCATTCAGAGAAAAATATGAAGTTCTTATTGGGGCTTTCAAGGCATCCTCCACCTCTCTGGCCTCAGGGCTTTTGTACTTCCTGTTACTTACGCCTGGAAAGCCCTTCCACCACTGAATACCTGCTTTTGTTTGTTCTCTCCTCACATATCATCTTCCCAAGGAAGCTGACAACCCATAAGCAAAAAACAAAAAAACACAAAAAACAACAACAGCCGCCCACTACTTCCTTGCCATCCCCTTATCCTTTCCTATTCCTTAGCACTCTTATACAACCTCTGAACATATTATAAATAATTATTCACCAAGTCAGCTGATTCCCTAACTCCTAGAACAGTATCTGGCATAGAAGAGTCATTAAGTAAGTACTTGTTAATGAATTATTTTTTTTTCCTTGCCTTTTCTTTTTTTTTTTTCTCCTTATAAGTGTAACCTCTGGGGGAAACAACTGAGGAAACTGACTCCTGGAGAAGCTAAGTGTTTTGTCCAATCACCATTCAAAATTGATCTAAACTGCAATGAGATAGCAAGTTGTGATACTCTTGTCGGTATTTTTTCTCTTACATCATACCTTTAATAGAGTTTATCCAAAGCTATAGAAGAGAATAAAAGGGTGAGTTGGGCAAAGGGCATCCTAACTTTAAATTGTTGTTTTACAGGTAGTGAATACGACTGGGTGTGTGATTAATGGGGCGACTAAGACTTGAGCGACTAAGAATAAAGAAGCATATTTGAAAGGCATCAATTGAAACAAATAAGACAATACAAGTTGCTCTTTCCGCCTGCTTTCTGAATTTGGACTTAACCTTCAGCACCACGTCTCCCCTCGTGTAAGGCCCACAAGGTCAGGGACTTTTTTTTTTTTTTTTTTTTAAATCTCTGTTTCCCCAATACCTGGAACAGTGTGCTTGCCACACAGTGTATGCTCAAGGAACATCTTGAGCATACACTCGTACAGGTACTGGTAGTCTAAAGAGATTACAATCTAAGCAATACTGTTATACACCAAACCAACTAAAAGATAAACTATCAGAGCTAACAGAGCTAGCTAACAGAGCTAACGATTTAACATATTTAAAGCATTATGCTGTCAAAGCTAAATCAAAATTTATTTCTAGAGTTGCAATACAAAAATCAACACTGGAACCAACATATAAACTGAAAGTTAGAAATACACACACTGTAAGGAACTGTCATTTTACTCTATGCTACACATTTATATCTGATAAAAATTTCAATTGAAAATGTTCAAATTTATAATTATATATAACACACAGGAAATGCCATAGTCAACTGACTTAACTGTCAGTACTAATATAACACCCTGAAGGAAAACAATGATAGAATATATGAACCAACGGATATAGTTTTTGTTTTTTGAATCCAATTATTAGTATCTCTGAATCCTGTCTTTGCTTCTGTAAATAGTATAAAATCATGTATCTGTCACAATAACATTAATGGTATTTTATCTTCTGTTCTAAAGTACTGCAATTTTTATGAAATGTATTACTTTACACCTTAATTTGGGGTTATTTGTGTGCTTATCTGAAGCAGCCCACTAAATTGTGATTGGATCTTCCTGGTCTTTCAAACACCATGCGTTGTGCAGAGTAAGTTTAGTAAATGTCTTTTGAAAAAAGGAAAGAAAGCATGCAGGAGATACCTAATGTGAGAATAAAAAAATAAGCAGAATGAAATATGTAGTGACAAGAGTTAAATGGATGTTGCTGGTTGATGGTCAACTTCATAGATAACCTGAAGACTTCTACTGGCCTCTGACTGCAAGTCAAATGAGGTACAAGCAGACAGTCACAAGCCTCCATGATCCCAATGGAAGTAGCTCGATTAGACAACCAGGTAACAAGCTAATGAAGTGAAATCAGCCACACACTTTTCCTGAAAGCAGTGTTTTGGACCACCTGTATCCAAGTAACCTGGAGTGTTTGTTTGAAAAAAACAAAAACAAAATAAAACAAGCGAAAAACAGATTGCCTGGCCTAAGCTTCCCACAGACCTGCTTTATCACAATTTCTCTCATTAGGAAAAAAAAAAAAAAGTATCCAACGTGAGTCTAGACTCTGAGAATTAAGATGCACTATTCTAGCCACTCTCTTCAGTGCTGTTATTAGGGTAACTGTGAGCAAGTTGGGAAAAAAAAATCCCCCTGTGGGCTTCTCCTTGGTGTAGAAGATTAGAAAAAGATACTTCTTGAGGGTGGACATAACATTCCAGCAGGTGCTGAGTTTAGAGACAGGAGTGCATATGAATTCAACACCACCACCCCCCTGCCCACTACCATTCTACTTGGTGCTTTTGTGCATAACTGTGTGTGATGGCTCTGGGTTCCCTGCTAAGGACCAAATTATAGAGCTACAACATTCCAAATGGGAGAACAGATCCCAAGACTTACTGTGCAGCTTGAGCTCTCAACCTTAAAACAGCCTTTTTTTCCACCAGAATTCTAGGGGGGGAAAAACCCAGTACATTTCAGATATATAAAAGCATTTCCTGATGGAGAGGTTATTAAACACCACAGTAGGCAGGTAATAATGCCTAAATGTCTGGGATGGGGTAAATGACCTTCTTACCAAAAGCTGGGTTAGGGAGTTTGGGACAGGATAATGTCTCAAATTCCCTTGTAGCTACAGGAGTTCACAATTTTATTACCTAAGGATGCAAAAACATTTTGGGCACATGCTGGGCTTAGTCAATTCCACTATAGCCTAAGTGGCCTTTAAGATGCAAAGACCTTTTTAAAATCCTACTCTATGAACATTTAGTATTTGAAATTATTTGAGATGAAAGCATAATACCCAATTGTTACAGCTTCATAAGTGACTCTCTTACTTGCCTAATTATGGCAAGCAATGCTGTCAATAGTAAAACATTTTCAAGAGATTAACTTTGCACAATAAAACTTCTGTGCCAGCCGGAAAATCTTTTAAAGTGTTTCACCTATTTTGCAATACTGAGTGGCCAGCAACTCATTTTAATATTTACAGACAAAATGATATTTGGATCAAGTAAAGGTCAGACTCAAAAAGAACAAAACAAGGCAGAAATGACATTCTAAATGAACTTCCAGGTCGTGGCTCTCAACTTGGCAACCAATACATGGTGGAACAAAAATAGAGAGAAATAGGGCTTCCCTGGTGGCGCAGTGGTTGAGAGTCCGCCCGCCGACGCAGGGGACGTGGGTTCGTGCCCTAGTCCGGGAAGATCCCACATGCCGCGGAGCGGCTAGGCCCGTGAGCCATGGCCACTGAGCCTGCGTGTCTGGAGCCTGTGCTCCGCAACGGGAGAGGCCACAACAGTGAGAGGCCCGCGTACCACAAAAAAAAAAAAAAAAAAGAGAGAGAGAAATAAATTTCACTATGTCCTCTCATTGTTAAGAACCACCAAAACTTACACAATTTCTAAGATAACTTTAAAAGCATTGAGAAATCCTTCTGAGAAAGTCAAACCATGAATATATCCCTTCTGCTTTATTTAACTCCATATTTAATATTGAGTCCTTATGTAGTGTATACTGATGATGTGTGATTTGAATTCCTTGCCTAAGCACAGAAATGTTATTCCTGCTATTGACAAGAAACATGGCAAAGCAACATGAGATTGGTCTGACTCTCCGCATAGGTGGTGTGATTTTAAATCTGGTTGAACATCAGAATATCTAGGGATGCATTCTTAAACTATAGCTGCCGAGTTACCCTCTCTGTGATTTTGATTTAGTAGGTCTCTCTCTCACTCTTTTTTCTTCAGCAGTACTCCAGGGGAATTCCAACCAGCCAGGTTTAGAAATCCCTGGAACAGGTGATAACTTACACATTAGAAATGCACTACTCCTAAAGGTCTTCTCTATGCCTGACATAGCTTTATCAATCTATTCACTGAATGTGGAGTTCTGTGAACAGAAATTTATTACCTCTCATTCTATAGTTAGAAATGCAAACACTACTAGAACAGGAAACATTAATTAACATAACTCATGATAATCACTGACAATAGTTTTCAAGGTCTAGTTGAACCATTGAGGAATGAACGGGTATAAGAGGAGATTTATAAGACTAGCATAGCAGAACAGTATAGAGTGGTGATTAAACATTGCTCAAATCCATGATCAGATAGTGGGTTTGCATCGTGCTTTCACCACTGTTGACCTATGTGACTGAGCAATTTACTTAACCTCTCTGAGCCTCATCTGCAAATGAAAATAAGTGTACACACTTCATAATATTTTAGTGAAGAATAGATACATGTAAAGTACTTGGAACGTTTCCTGATACTTGGCAAATGCTCTAGAAACATTATCTAGTATAAGTCGTATTAATACTCCTCTTCACAGTGTAGCTGAATAATGCCTAACCTAGCTAAGTGTTGGAATGGCCTATGTTTAACAAATTACTAATACCCTAGTCTGCTGTCAAGAAGTTCAGTAAGTCTAGGTAGACCTGAGAATCTGCATTATAAAAGGCTTGCAGATAATTCTTATGCAAAGCCAGTAGAATGAAAGAGGGCTAGAGTAGCTGGACTAACTGAGGAAAAGAAAAATGAGGCCACAGGTTAGGGAAAGGAGTGTGACATCTATAAACACATTTAATTCTTAAGTCAAACTTATACATACATAATGTTAAAGTTCTACAAGCCTTACCCATTTTATCCCATCCTGTCCTTGATTCCTGCTTCCCAAAGACAACAATTCTCCATGCTTTAACCTATTTTTTAGGTGATGTGGTGACATTTACGGTCCCATTTCTATGTAACAGGCTCATATTGTGCTTTTAGCTGTAATTTTTCAGTTTTAGGTATTTTCTAATCAATCCCTCCTTTGGAAAATAAGGATGCATGTTTTAAAATCATTCTCTCAACACACGTACACACACACACACACACACACACACACACACACACACATACACACACACCCCTTCCTCCCAGCCTTTTGATATTGTTGTGTCATAGTTTTTATTGGATTAGTTTATAAAAATTAGTTCATATTTGTCATGCAAATACTAAGCACAATAGAGCCATGCTTTATGATATAAATGCATTCTTTTTCCATCGAGTATTTTGCCTCCTCTGAGATTAATATTGTTTCTTTTTTTCATGTACTCCGTTTTCCATGTACTTATCACTATTCCATACACAAACAGTAAGGTGACTTATAATTCCATTTCTTTCTCACTTCACTGCAGCCTGGCTGATTTCTAGGACTGCCGTACAGTTACATTTCTGGTATCTCCCATCAGTACCATCCTGGAAATTCCCATTCCCTCTCTCCTGTATTGGATGCTCTTTTTCATGTATATCTTGATTATTTCCCTGTCTTGGTAGAGCATATTCTTCAACATCTTGGAGGATGTTACACTGTGTATGTTCTACTTTTTGCTCTGGTTAGATATTTTGGATAGGTGAGAAATTCTAGATTGCAAATAATTTTCCCTTGGTTTTGTACTTTTTCTGATCTTCTAAACCAGTCAGCTTCAACTTCATGCTTCTCAATACTACAATTAAAAATACCTGCCTTGTGATTTTTAATGTGGTTTCCAGAAGGGGGAAAGGTAAGCAAGTATGCTTATGTCACTTAAGTCACTATTAGCTGTTCTCATAGATAAACCTTCAAAACTTGTTAGCATAACACAATGTAAGTTTGTTTCTCTCTAACATAAATTGCATCTGAGGGTGTTCTCGTGTTTGCTCCTAAAGGGAAATTCTGCTCCTGTAGCATCCAGGGAACCTAGGATACTTCTTCCGTATGTGGATGGTTGTTCATTTCCAGCTAGCAGATGGGGAAAGAGCCAGAGGGTAGTATGGTGAAGAGGTTTTTGTGTGTTTTCATATGTCAGACCTAAGTGACATCTGTCATTTTCAACCACATTTCATTTGCCAGAAGTCAATCAAATGGTTATAACTAATATCAAAAGAGGATTGTAATTATAGTCTAGTGTATGCCTAGGCATAAATAGAAACTTCTGTAGCTGGTACATCGTTATTGAAGAAAAGTCTAATTGTTCTAGCCACCATAATTGGCTATGGGGTTACATCATGGTCGTATTACAGTAAATTAGGTAACAGTCCACCAAATTGAAAAGACGCCCTTGGTTATGACTTTGAGAGAGAAATGTCACCTCTATTCCATTCTCTGTCACAGTGTTCAGTTTATCAGATGTATCCAGAAAAGCTAAATTCATTGAATTACTGTAAAAACTGTGGCAATAATGATGACGATGATATTAGTAACAATACTAGATGACATTTACTGTGTTCTAAATCAGAATCTGATACTATGCTGAGCTCTCTATGGACTGCTTCTACTGTGGTTCATACAATAAAACACGAGCTAGGTAATATTTTTATCCCTATTTCACAGATGAGCCACAGAGGGTCTTAGAATTTGATCATAGTCCTACGGCTAAGATGCATTGGTTTCAAGCCTAGGTCTATGCTATTCAAAAACATAATGGTCTTCCCACTATACCATGCTGCTCTGCATTGTGCCATAGGAATTTAAACAGAGCCTTATAAAAACGTCCAAGGTATGATGTGTCTTTCTAGTCCTCTACCATTAATATGCCTTCTCTGACTCAATCATAATGTGGATTTGAGTTACAAGAAGCCAAAGAATAGTTTCAGTATTTCTGAATATTTCTTTTCATAAAAACTTGGATGTTTGTTCTTTATGGTCAAACTGCTAAAATTCGTAAGTGACATAAATAATTTGACAACAGTAAGCCCGTTGGGTTTAATGCATGTTCAGCACTGTGATTCAGTCTTGAAAATTGTCCTCTCCGGTAAAGCTACCAAGCCAAAACAATAAAGGGGTTTAGCTACAAAGTGAAGTTTTCTGGAATTGTAATATACCTTTTGACCTTTGGAATGATTAAATGCTATTTAATTCCTTCCCTTTATTCACTACAGTGAAAAAGACTTGGAAGCACGCTGGAGCAAAGGTAACATTTCCTTTCAAAGCCATAGCCAGACATTAATACTCCCAGGAGAGGGGGAAATGCTTTCAAGTTGGTGGTGGAATACCTTATTTACTGTAATGCTACAAACGCCCTTCTTACTTGTTGGTTTTGCAAGAACTATGATGTAACACTCAAGTCAATTATTTCAAATTATAGTAGCTGCCAACAATTAGACTCTTTCTTCTGTAAGTAGTGTGCTAAAAATTTCACGGGGGCTGAAATGGAACTGGTTTATAACTGGCTGAAGGTAGCTATCTTCCAGCAGCATGGTGGCTCCTTTTTCAAGAGGTTTAGCTTTTAGGTACTGTTACTACTAATTACTTTAGGTGAGAAACGCTGTAGCTGTCAAGCTCCGCAATCAACTGTGGCTTTGAACCAGCTAAAATAGAAATGCTTGAGTAGCTAAGGTTCTGTTTCTTTCTCTTGCCATTTCATAGAGATGCTAAATGCAAAGAAACTGCAGTCGGGATCTTTCTGTTCAATTCCCTCTCCTGGCTGATTCAATAGTATTTGATCTGACGTGACGATTTTTAACTTTTTTACTATACATAGCCCCAGTATGATCAACACCGAAATGCATCTCCAGTCTGGGCTACTTTACATCCTATTTGCCTAAAGAGTTTAGATAATGAAATTCACAAGCAGCAAAATCTATAAATGACTTACTGACAAAGAGGGTATGTCACCCAGAGATGCTGATTCTAAGGAGGAGTGATACCTGAAACTGACTGATAAGGTTTTAAAACCACCTGCCTGTATCATCGGCAACACAGCCAGCCCTAGGAAAAACCAAGAAGCCAGAGCTATCCTCAGCACCCTCCTGGGCTGCTCACTCATATTTTGTGGTGGCATCTGCCAGGCCCTTCTCTCCCATTTTCTTCTTAGGCACCCCCTACACTTACACTCCCTACTCCAGAGCCTGTTCTTAAAGCTTGTTTTCTAATTCTTCATTTGCACTAAGAGCACAAATGATAAATTAACACTGTAAGTGTTGCTACACTCCTAAGAGGAGATGTTGCATTTTCATAAGGCATCAGTCTAGGTGAAGAAAAATACTGGAATTGCATATTAAACCAAAGGGTTTGGGAAGCATATGAAATCTTCTTGGCACCCATAAAACTCATACCATGTAATAAGTCCCTTCCTTTTCACATGGGTAAAATAAATGCAGGTGTAGAGTAAAATTTAGAGCCCAGGGAACAAGGACTAGA
This sequence comes from Pseudorca crassidens, assembly GCF_039906515.1. Lineage (NCBI taxonomy): Eukaryota > Metazoa > Chordata > Mammalia > Artiodactyla > Delphinidae > Pseudorca > Pseudorca crassidens. Next base: position 150,833,427 of record NC_090298.1, read on the forward strand.
AGAGTTATTTAAGCCAGTGTTTCCTTTTTAAAAATGAAATATATAGGGCTTCCCTGGTGGCACAGTGGTTGAGAGTCCGCCTGCCGATGCAGGGGACATGGGTTCGTGCCCCGGTCCGGGAAGATCCCACATGCCGCGGAGCGGCTGGGCCCGTGAGCCATGGCCACTGAGCCTGCGCGTCCGGAGCCTGTGCTCCGCACGGCTCTCACAACAGTGAGAGGCCCGCGTACCGCAAAAAAAAAAAAGAAATATATGATACAGCTGTATCAGGATAGTAACATTGAAGGTGCTTGTTAAGCAAGCCAACAAATGCACGAAGTCATACAAATTCTTGGACCTTAGCCAAATACAATAATGTGGGTGATAAGTTTCTGGGATCTGGGTTTAGACAAGCATCCCGATTTTCTTATCAGTAGCATAGTGGTTATACATTCTGGAGTCAGTCTGCCTGGGATCCTGTACTCAATACAACCATTTACCATGCATACATTATTTAGATCTGGGTGTCAGTTTCCTTACCTGTAAAATGGGAATGTTAATGGAACTTACCTTGTAGGATTGAAGGTTATGAAGGTTAAATGAGTTACCAATTGTAAGACACTCAGAATAGTGCCCAGGACTATAAGGATTTTACTAAATAGTAATTAAATACACTCAACTTTAAGAAACACAGATCTGGGACTTCCCTGGTGGTCCAGTGGTTAAGACTCTGAGCTCCCAATGTAGGGGGCCCGGGTTCGATCCCTGGTCAGGGAACTAGATCCTACATGCATGCCACAGCTAAGAGTTCAAATGCCACAACTAAGACCTGGTGCAACCAAGTAAATAAATAAAATAAATACTTTAAAAAAAAAAAGAAACACAGATCTAAATGGTAATACCTTTAATATCACTGCCACAATCTCAGATAATTAGTCTAGAAGAGAAGTTTCCAAGCTGATGCTAGTAAGCATGCTATGCTAATTGAATTAATGCCTTATTTTTATTTTTTATTTATTTATTTATTTTTGCGGTACGCGGGCCTCTCACTGTTGTGGCCTCTCCCGTTGCAGAGCACAGGCTCCAGACACGCAGGCTCAGCGGCCACGGCTCATGGCCCTAGCCGCTCCACGGCATGTGGGATCTTCCCGGACCAGGGCATGAACCCGTGTCCCCTGCATTGGCAGGCGGACTCTCATCCACTGCACCACCAGGGAAGCCCCCAATGCCTTATTTTTATAAATATTGCATTCTATATGGCTAAGTAGAAGGTCTTATATTTGTGTAGACTGAATTAAAAAGGAGGGGAAGAATACATATTTGAGAGAGAGATGTGACCTTTTTTTGTTGTAGCTTCTTTGTCTAGGAATCAATTGATCCAGAAATGTATCAACTTGGGAGAAATATGTGCAAAACATTTGTGTGACATAGGTCATTTGTGAAAACATGAACAAGCCAGCAGGATAAGATAAATACTCCAATATCCAAAGAAGCTAATTCTGTAACATGCACTGAGAGAGGAGGTTTTATGAATGAAATGTCCATCAAATATATTGTATCATGTCCAAACATGGCTGGAATGATGCATGTAAGAGTTATCCATGGAAATCTTATGCAATGAAGTGAAAAGAGAGTAGTTTGATTTTCTTTGAAGTGTTTTCTTGTAACAAGAGATAAAAGCAGACATCTGTTTTCTTTGATGTTTTTATCCTAAATTTTGTGTTTGATTTTCCTATAGACATTATAGAATTTTTCCCTTTTCAAGTCACTAGACCATATCCATATTTTCAAAGAAGCAAAGAGTTACAGAAATGGCAAGTCCCTTGTAGGCATCTCAACAATGAGCAGATTTCTCATGGCAGGGTAGTGAGTTTCACTTTTTCTTTTCTAAGTTTTAATCCATTATGCAAACTAATGTATCCACCTTAAACCAAATGTTTTGCACTTCAGTACTTTGCATGCTGTTTACTTCTCAGAAGAGAAAAGAAAAGGGTGTTAAACCTCAGATTAGTAAGGCACATATCTATGAACCACAATGATATCATTCAATGCCATGTTTATACCTAGTTAGAAATAAGTGAACATCTGCTGATTAAAAAATAGAACTGTAATAGTGGCCAGCAGGGAATAAAAGACTTTATTGAGCTTTGTTATGTAGATGGAAATGTGCTTTGTAGAAAGTGCTTTATTTGCAAATAAAACAACTAATTGCTGGAGCTAGAAATACAGGCACAAAGTAGATTCTGAACTAATTTTGAGAAAGTATTAGTTTTAATGTGAGCATCAGCTGATACTTCTGCCTTCCCCAAATTTATGTTGATTACTTTCACAAGCTTGACTTTGATAACTGGGAGGAGGACTTGCATGGCTCACAAGAAAATCCTGCTAAAAGAGGTAGCAATGCACACTCTAGCCGCCAGTGTTATAATTCCTGGGCCTTTTCCTCAAGTTCTTCCAAAATGTCTTTGATATTTTTCCTTCCTTCCTTCTTTCTTTCCTTCCTTCCTTCCTTCCGTCCTCCCTTCCGTCCTTCCTTCCTTCCTCTCTCCCTCCCTCCCCCCCTTCTTTCCACAAATAACTAAGATCCTAGAATTTCTACTCTGATACCTCATATAACCATTTTTTAAAAGGCACGTTAAAGGGAATCTTAGAACACATTATGAACAAAATATATTTTGTTGCTTTATTTTTATTCTCAATTTGCCTTCCCTACCGTCCCTGGAAATGGGCCTCTTAGGTCTTCCTAAATTTTGAAGCCCAAATTTTTTCTGACAAATTTCTTGTCAGACTTTGTGCAGACTTTTACAGTTTGAATAGCCTCTACTTCTGGAAAACATTTCCTGGGTGCAACACTGAACACGTGGGATTCTTCCTCTATGCTTTGAAATCTCCCTTCTCTAGCTATTCTTTGTTCTCCTACCTCATGAAAAGGGATATCGCACAAGGCTCTGTCCTAAGATCACTTTTTTTCACCTCTCACGTGTTGGCTTTCCAAGAGCTCTCTTCATTCTGTTACCCTCCGTGTCCCAGTAAGTCTCTCCAACATATGTCTCCCATCCTCCTTCTCTTTGAGCTAAAGCTACTTAGTATCTTCATCTTGTCATCTTCAATTTTCATTAGAAATAGGGAACTTGAAGTTTAAAAAGAAAAGAGTACAAAAGTATGGTTTGGTAAAAACATATGACTTAACAGCTTTGCCTTTAGCAATACAGGGAAGGCTGTGGCAGCGTGCATTTCAGCCTCAGAAGAGCACTGATGCCTTCCCAACAGATGTGATGAGAATGGGGCCAGTAATGTGGTCAAGGGAAAGTGGTCTGGTATTGACAGTTTTGTTATGAAATGAGGATTTCATGGGTGCAGCTAAGAATGTATGTTTATGCATTTATTCAGTCATTCATTGATGTATTTTATTCATTTATAAAGAATTTTTAATTGAATGCCTCCTAAAGGCCAGGTCTTTTTTTTTTTTTTTTTAAGAGAGATACAGGAATAAATAAGACGGTCTGTCTTCAGGAGTTTATATTCTGGAAGGGAGAGTCAGGATATAGCACATAAAAACATATTGATTAGCCATCAAGCAAATAATTCCAAATAGAATACAATAAGTGCCACGAACAACACAGAAAGACAAAATGATGGGAGAAAATGACTCAGGGGAGAACGAGAGATAAACTCAGGCTGGTAGGAAAGCCTCCCTGGGGATATGAAATGACGGAGTGGAAGATACCATGCAAAGATCTGGAGGGAAAGGGAAAGCAAGTGGCAACCCCTGTGACGAGAGTGAACTGAGGGAAGAAGGAAACCCATGGAAGTAGTATCTTCTCTGAAAGGGAACACTGGGAGATACACAGGTTGGGAGCAGAGGGGACACATGGAGACCCATCTGTAGTTTTTATTTAGATATGTTGACTTTGAAAATCCTGCCAGACTTGTGGGTGGGGTTCTTTGTTAAATGAGTCTAGAGCTTAAGTTAAAGATCAGGGTTGGAGATACGGATACGAGGAGTCACCAACCCATGGAGGAAATGGAAAGCAGTGAGCTAGATGAGAGCATAGCCAGAGAAAAGATGATTTAGGACGGAGGTCTAGGGAACTCAGTGAGGAAAAGCCAAAGAGGCTGAGAAAGAGCTTCAGGAGAGGTAGAAGGGACACTGTACATAAATAGCTGTGCAAGGGGCAAGATTTATGGCTGATAATTTCCGTATGATTACTCCCAGTGGAGTAATAAAGACAGTGTTTTTGATTTTCCAAGATATTCTCTTTCCTTGGTTCCATGACTGAAATGTAGAGCTAACATATAACATCTTAGCAATACTTTCAGGTTTGTCTACTTGATATAGATAATTTTTATCATGTCATCACCTCACTCAAAAATCTATTACTTCCCAGGGCCTGTTGTCTAAAGTCCAGACATTTTCATCAGTCCTTAAGGCTATCTATAATGAAGACCAAACCCACCCTCCCACATCATCCTGTATTATTTCTCTCTAGGCATCCTGCAGCCCCCAACACCAACCTCTCTGCTTCATGGTTCTCTGTGTATGTTTTAAGCTCTACTCTCCATGGACCTTCATCGACATGATTCTATTCATGTAGAGTCCCTCTTCCTACTCTCATTCTCCATTTTCCACATGTCAAAATCAGACTCATCACTGAAGTTACTTAGAGGAGCCACATGAAAGGCCCCAGGCACTGAGAACCTTGGAGGTGAGTCAGGACAAAAGAGACACCAATATTCCAAGAAGGGAATCCACGTAAGAATTCTTCGAGAGAAAAATTACAACATTTCCCTTAGAGTCTGGCAGAGGTCTTAACAACTGATTATTAGAACAAAAGAAAGGCTAGCATAATGAGAAACAGAAAAAAACGTGAAACAAATGAAGCTTAAGTTTCAGGGCCATGTACTTAACAATCCCCCTCAAACTCTGTTCCTGATTTTGTGCTTGCAGGGTTGTTTTGTTTGGTAAAGAGAGCCCCTGAAATTGCATAAGCTTGAGAACTCATACAATATTCACAGTTATTTATTATAGTGCAAAAAAGTAAATAACTAAAAATGAAAACACTGCGGATTTGGTAACCCACCACTTACACTGTATCATGATCAAGTTACTTAACTCTCCTCTGCCCTGGTTTGCTTCTCTTTAAAATGGGGATAAGGTCATCTTCTTTACCGATACTAAAGATTTCTGGTGAGGATTAGACAAATGCCTTCAATCATTCAACAAATGTTTATCGAGAACCTACAATGTGCCGGGTCCAATGACAGATGGTGGGGACTCACTGATGAATAAAGAAAGACATGGTCCATGCTTTCTTCCTGCTAATAGCTTAGTGTGAGACAGACATTAATAAAAAGATCACCCAAATAAATATAACATATGAAAGAGCATTTAACAGATGAGGTGATAACTGCCATGTTACAAATATGATATTAAAGACACGTCCAATGTCTACCTTGCTTCTGTGGATCTATGTTTTTAATCATCAGTATCCAGAGGTGATTAATTCCTGAGAGACGCAAAACCAACTGTCTCAAGATACACCAAACCCCAAGTTAATTGGAGCCAGTAAGTCAATTAAATAATGGATAATGGAAAAGATAATGGTTATGAGGACCAATATTCAAAAAAGCTGGTCAGCATGCTCTTTCTCAAGGGAGGGGCCCACTTAAATAAAGATCAGAAATTTGCTTAGTGAATATGTGAAATGAAAAAAAGACAAGAACCGTGACGCTAAACCTACAGGGCTAACAACAGTAGGGCCAGTTTAACTTCGTGTCCTTCTGAGCAAGCCCGGAAGCACAGGCCATGCAAATGCCTAACACTGAACAGACACAGATCTTGCCACCTTCCCTCCAATGTATCTTCTTCTCACTCGATACTCTGAAACATTCCAATACTCTGAAACATTCTGTTACTCCGAAACACTCTGTTGTAAAGAGGATTACACTGTATGGTAGTTACAAATGAAATCTGAAGTCAGACAGACTTAGTGAGGAGGGATCTCAATTCCCCAGGCTTTTCACAAAACTCTAACAAAATTTACACAACACCATATACAAGACACGATGAACCAGGAAAAAGAATTTCACTTTCTGTGTAAGAGAGACATATTTGAATCCCTCCTCAAATATGTACTAGCTGTGTGACCTTATGCAGATTATTAATTTCTCTTTACCTCAGTTAAAATGTGAGTAATAATAGGCCCTTTCTATCAGACAGTAACAAGGATTCAATGAGAACTCATATAAGGCACTTGGAACAATGCCTGCCATATATTAAGCACTCAATAAAAACGCACTACTTATACAACCTCTACCACCACCACCAGCACCATTATTACTATACTTATCACTGCTATTACGACTACTATTACTACTGCTACGACGACAGCTGCTGCTGCTGTTACTGCTACTACTATTTTGGGCTTTGTTGACCTCAAAACCATCTCAAAGGTGTTTTCACTTCATTCCTTATGCGCTCACTGAGGAGGGTGTCACTCTACTGGCCCCAGATATTGCCAAGTGACACAGGACTGGGCAGCTGGCTTAATGGTTATTCGACCACATCTTTCAACACGTAGAAACACCATGACTCTATTCTTGAAACGTGCTAGTAACCCTCCCCACCCCCTGCCCTCTGCAGTGGGGGAGCCCGATCAAGAGGAGGGTTGATGCGATGGGCTCTGCAGTCTTATCAAGTATGTGTGCGCCTGTGTGTGTCAGGGGAGGGGGGCGAGAAGGGAACTCAGTTGAGTTGAAGTCATCTTTAGTGCATCCTTCTGCAGACTTATCATTTGTCCCATCCCACTGTTCCTTTTCCTTTTCATCCAGATGTTGACTACCATTAAAAACACAGGCTGCTTCTATCAGATAAATCCACTCTGGGGTGACTGACAGAAACATGTACTTTCCCTCAAGAAAATGGCCAAAGGGAGGAAAAAGACAAAAAGTCAAGGTTTCTTTGGCTAATGTGAAAAAATTGAGAGAAGCTACGGAAAAGAAAACCCTTGATAATATATATATTCTCCAGCTAAGGAAATGAGAAGAATGTTGATTTTATTAGGTATTAATAACAGGAGAGAGTTGTTTGACATGGCAACAGCTACTTAATGCCCTGCAGAATCCTGAATGTATGCCATCCATCTCCTCTGACAAGGGGATTATTCCAATCTCTGTGCTGGAGTGAAGGAAAAAACACAAAATGTTGTTTTCTATGAACTAGGTTTAGTTTTTTTTTTTTCACTTCCTTGATAAATCTTCAGCATTTTGGTTCTTTCTGTTCCAATTAAAATAGTTGCCTGAGTTCAATTCATGGGTATAATAACTAGGATTTCTTTCAGAGCTCCATCCCTAATTAAAAGCAGCATTTACAGAGAGAGGGTTTTACATACTTACGTATTACCTTATTCAATCCAAGCAGATTGCTTCCCTATGTAAACTTCTGAATAGTTTAATTTCTTCAAACATTGAAAGCCATTCTAATGTAGATTTTGCATTAATATGGGGAAAGAAAATGTAGCATAGCCTTAGTGGAGTTACTATTTCTAAAATTAATTCTTGATCTTATAAATTGATACAAACACACACATATGTGTGTGTGTGTGTATATATATATATATATGTGTGTGTGTGTGTGTATTTCTATTTCCATAAGCCAAGTAAAGACTGAACATTTTGATTATTCAGGAAATTTATGCAAAAAATTTTCCTTTTAAATACTTTTCTTTCTGAGAAAAAAAGGGGAAGAACTGGGAAGGAAAAAGGGTATAATGATAACAGCACAGCCTTGAGTAATGTGGTAGCCAGGTTATTCATATACATGAATTTAATTCTAACACCAGTGTTTATTATTTTTCCCATTTTACAGATGAGGAAGTTGAAGCACAGAGAAGCTAAGTAAGTTGCCTAGAGTCACTAACTTATATGAGAGAAGGTGGGATTCAAACCCACGCAGCCGGGCTCCCCAGGTTGCTCTCCTACCTCTTCCTATCTCACAGCTCCAGGATGATCTAATGAGAGAAATTATCTGTAGAGACAGACAAATCAGGGCTCAGAGTCTAACTTTTCCTCTTCCTCGCTGTTTAATATGGGGCCAGCCCCTTGGTCTCTCTGCTCCTGAGGTTTTTGCTAATAAAGTGGGGCAATCGTACCTGAAACTATAGGTCTAGGATGGAGGTCAAATTCTAGTTAAACTGTGAAAGAATCTTTCTTCCCTTTTTCACTCAGTTTAGCTCTAGAGATTTAATTAAACTCAGTTTATAATTAGCCCTCTCTCTGCCTCCTGTATGCAGTCTCATGCTGGATGATGTCTCACAGTGACCATTTTAATGGTTATGAACGTTTAAACAGTCAGACTTGTTTCTGCATATCACATGGGGCTCAGTCCACTCACATGTCTTATTAGAGTGAACTTGCCTGAGGCCTTCATAGCTAGAATTTCTCATGGAATTGGTTCAAAGAATAAGTGTAGCCTTTAATGGATATAATCATATTTGTTTTATTTTCTTCCAAAGAAAAATCTATTGACACAAAAGTTCTTGAGAAGATTCTGCAGCTGTACCTAAGTGCAGGTTGACAGTACTGGGTACCAGCCCAGTGATGTTCAGAGATGATCCCAAGGTGCCCTTTGATTCTGGAGGTGGGGAAAGCGTCATTCCACAATTGTTCCTGTGGGTCTGACTCTTGGCATTCTTCTTCTACCTTCCCATTGCATATTATCTAGTGATAATGGATGGATGAGGCTTTTTAAAAACTATTTTACCCTTTTTGGTCTCCAAAACTCTTTACAAGACCGTAACAAGCTCACAGGGGACTCTAGAAACCAGCATTTATGTCAATTCCTGATATAAATGATCAGTCTAATAAGCAGATTGTACAAATTCCATCCATAAGCTCTGATAAAGCTTGAGAGAAATGTCAGAATTGGAGTTTTGCTAATTGATTTAAGGAAAATAAATTTAAAGGAAGTTATGGTGTATCCCTCCAACCCCTGACCAATGTCGCAATAACAGAAAGTTTCAGAAACAACAGGTGTTTCTAAAATAATATGTCATTTGAGATAGGAACAATTAGGCATACCTCTAAAAATAAAAATAAGATAATTACAATATACAGTTAAATAAATCAATTTCAGAAAGGCAAAAATACAGATGCAAGCCTAATGTCTTTAGTGGCTCACTCTCCCAGAAGAAAAAGTTTCCAGTGAGAAAATTTCTGAAGAACCATGAAAACTAGATTAGATGGCTTCAAAAACGTGTCCCCCCGGTATCCACCCATGTCTCTGTGCCCACAACTAGGAAAGACCTTCCCTAATATATAACAGTTACATTGTTAAGAATGATTATTTGTTATATATCTTATTAGCTTGCATTCACCATTGTTTCAAATATCTGAAAACAGGCAAATAAAATTATTGTAAGGTGCCCCTCAACTTTTAAAAATGTATTTTAATTCTGAAAAACAAGCACTTTCATTCATTACATGCTAACACTCCTTGATACTTATGTACCATAAATTTGTTCTTCCACACATCAATTGACAACTAACACTTCAGGCAATCTCACAGATGCCCCAATGTGCAAGGTACTGGTACAGTTTCAACGTTACCACCATTTGTGTTTGTACAAAAATATCTGTGTAGGGGCTTCCCTGGTGGTGCAGTGGTTGAGAGTTCACCTGTCGATGCAGGGGACACGGGTTCGTGCCCCGGTCCGGGAGGATCCCACATGCCGCGGAGCGGCTGGGCCCGTGAGCCATGGCCACTGAGCCTGCGTGTCCGGAGCCTGTGCTCCGCAATGGGAGAGGCCAAAACAGTGAGAGGCCCACGTACCGCAAAAAAAAAAAAAAAAAAAAAAATCTGTGTAATGATTTGAATGCTTTATTGTAATCTGGCCCTTAAAAGTGGTAATATGATAGGCCTCATAGTTGTGGTACGATTAAGAGAAAGACGGTGATCATTAGTTTATGCCAAGAGTAGAGAATACTTAGTTGGTCAACTATGTGCATTTGTGACAGAAAAGAACAAAAGAAAAATTAAAAGCTCATTTATGAAATACTAGATATGTGTCACCATAGACTGTAGCCAAGAATGAGGTGCAATTAAGCATTATAAAACTTCCTTTAACTCTCAGGGGGCAGAACTCTCCTTTATAATCTATGAACAGGTTTATAACCTATTCACATATTTATAATTCCTTTAAGATTTTTGCATGTTGAGTTTTGGACTTGTTTTCAGAGAGGCATCATGGATGTCTGTGACTAGCAGACCACCACTAGCCCACAATGTTTTTCTTTATGTCCATGTCTCCCTGCCCTTCAGGTGCTCATAGCCCCTTTATCCTGTGCCAGGCTTGCACGAGGGCCAGTCATGTGATACTAGGATTTTTTGAGACTTTCTGCTTAAAAATCAATTTCAAAATCTTAGTGTTGGTTATATGCATTTTGGTTTTCTGACAGATTTCCTTGGTGTTTGCTGTTTTATCTAATACCTGTCCCTTGACTTCCTGTGCTGCGTCCTCCCAAATAGTCCCCTGAACGATTCAGGGGTCAGCAAACTGTGAAGATTCTGATTGCAAATACTTTCAGTTTTGTGGGTGACAGGGTCTCTGATGCAACTATTCAACTCTGCAGTTGTAGCCTGAAGGTGGCCAGAGACAAGACGTAATTGAAGGAATGTGCTGTGCTCCCATAGAATTTTATTTCCAAAAAAGGTGGCCGAGGGTGGGTAGAATTTGGCCCACAGGTTGCAGTTTGCGGATCCCTGTTAATAATAATGCTTTCTTGCTTTCACTCTTTTTCCCATTGAATGGCTTGAGAGACACATCCTGTAAAGGCCCAGCTTTCCTGAGCACTAGATGTCCCAGCTCTCACGCTTGTTTTGCTGGTAGTCAAATTGCAGTGCTCTGGGCCAGGCATACAGCAAATGAGAGAAATGTGCCTGGGAGTGAACGAGGTGAAATCCTTTAATAATTTTAATGACTACAGTAACAGTAAAAACAGCATCTGTTTATTGTACACTCTACGTGCCCTACCGTTTGGTAAGTGGCTTCCGTTCCCTCTGTTATTTAACCCGCCCAACATTCTTCAGAAATAGATACCATTCAAATTTATAGATGAGACATCTGAGGCTTTCTACAAGTTACAGTTAGAAAAGTAGTCAGAAGTAGATCAGATTCCATGCCTGTCTTATCTCAGGGGCCACGGCAAGATTGCAATCCAGTTTTACATGGCTCCTTTTCTGTAATCATTTTGCTACAATGGTTCCAATTTTGATGAACACTTGCAGTTCTAAATAAGATGATTCAAATGTGGATTTTCATTTGATACAGAAATCCACATGTGGATTAACAGGAGAAAATTCATGACCTTTCACTTGAGATGAGGAATGAGAATTCTTAAATGTTTAGTATATTGTTTCAGGCCAACAAGCCAGTCAATATCAGAACCAGAGAGAAAACTAGGTCTTTCCACTTCTAAATCAACGCTTTTCTCCACCACACCCTACTGGATTGTCAGATGCTTCTAACTTTTGTTCTCAACTTCAGTTTAAATCTTCCTTTCCTTGCTGCCAAACCGAAGCACTAGAGAGAAGAACATCATGCTGTGAGTAGGATGTATTATTTAAATGTTGCTCCCTTGCATTCAACCTGGCCATGCACTCTCACCTGTGTTCAGAGAGACAGACCACAAGGTAGCTCTTCAGTTTATATAGGAATACAAAAACCATGAGCTACGCAACCAAAGAAAGTAGGTCTTAGGTCACAGCCACATTTCTGGTTTGAAACCAAATGAGCAGCCCTCCAGCCAAGCTTTCGTCTGAGAATGAGAGGCTAGTATGTCACTGAGTCCACTGAGACATAGAGAACAACTGTGGCTTTAATTCTAAGCAAATTATGGCCTTCAAAGAGCAATAATATTGTTGTCTGATTACATAGCCTGTTGAATTTAAAATTGGGATTTGTCTGAAAGAAGGAGGAAGGCACAAGACAATACATTTTAAGCACTATTTAATATCTACTAGGTTTGGTTATCAGTTCTGCTAACTAGTACCAGACTCTCCCATTAAAATATAAAACACGGAGGCATGTCCTTTTATTATTAATATCATACTTTTTCTTTGGTATCTTCAAATTCATTATGCTTGATGGAACTCTTACACAGTCAAGGACATCTTGCCATTTGCATTTTTTTTTATTTTCTCAGCATATAAAAGCCCACCGGAAAATGGACCTTAATCCCTGATGAGCCTCCCTGGATGCCCTGGGGAAGAAAACTAGGTTTTTCTCACTGTATGATACTGTTTACTCATTATACCTATTTTCATCAATACCAATTGATTTTTTCTTTTATAAAGTGAGGTGAGGTCTTCCAATAAAATTTATGCTAGCTTAATTGACATGCTTTTAAGCTATACTTTATTTCTCTTTAAAATTCAGGTTTCTGAATAACAAAGCAGAAATTGTTCCAAAGAAGCAGTATTCAGCACATTTTAGTCTGAGACACATAATTAGTAAAATTTGCACACAGTATTTTAAAAGGTGATCAGATCTTTTTTCTCTGGTAAGTGCCAGAGAGAACATATTTGACCAGCTCACAGAGCAGTTATAGTGTTTGAATAATTTCTTTTTAAAAAAATTTCATTGAAAATAATGCACATGACTTGTTTATTATTGTAAATGTAATCTCTAATACCTTCCAATTCACCAGGGTGGATTCACTTGGAGATGAATTTATATGCTATTTAAGTACCACTGATATTATCAAATGATATCAGATTTAATTAGAAAAAAGCAGATTTTATAAACACTGACCTTGATTCAGGGGAAATGAAAAAAAACACAACTGAAGATAAGGAGATAACAACTGATGGATGGAACATTATTCTATTTGATAAAAAGGAAAAATGGTAAATAAAGCATTTAGAAATTGAATTCATGACCTGCAAAACAAGATCAAATTAAAAACAGTCAGACTGGTGAAAAATCCCTAAATGTGTGAAGGCAGAATATTCTAGTTCTGAAATGTAAATGAGGATAGTTAGAAATGTCTGAACTGAAAGCTGGTTTTCTTATTGTGAGAAAGAGGAAAAAAGATTTCAAGGAGAAAGAAGTAGGTAAATATATCTGGGTTCTGAATTGGTGATAATATGACAAAGGAGATAAAGTGCTAGCAGTAGCATAAACTAGGTTAATTATATGTTCACAAGGAAAAGCATTCTCTACCTGTGCTATGTAAAAGTGATAGAAATTCCCACTTAAGTAGTTTTAAGATGTTTTAAACTGTGATTATATAAAGTGTAATATAATCTACCACATGCACTGAACAGTGTCTTGCATGTGGTAAACACTCAATAATGATTTATTGAAGAAATGCAGAGATATTAAATCAAATTTGAAAATGACCAGGAACATAAAAGGTAGTGTTAACTTATTTTTAATAATTGTGTGAGAGCAAAGTAGATGATATTTTTTGATATTCGAGAGAAAAATGAAGAAATAGTGCCAATAATACTGTGAATTTTCATATTTACCAGAAATCCTAGTACATTTTCCCTGAGCCATGATTTACCTTTGTGTCCTCTGATGATAATAAAGAAGCAGGTTTATTAAAAATATCATAAAGAAATCCTAAGTATATAAACCTCAACTAAGAGGGCCAGTAATCTTAATTTACCAAGCCTAAAGAGACATGAACATAAAATAAATAGATTCTTCACACTAGTGAATTCTAAAAGATGGACAAAACTGAGTTGAATATCGAGTTGATATTGGACAGTAGTGACAACAATGCATTATGTTTATAAAATGCAATCATACTTTTAAGCATCTCACATTTCATAATGTATCAGAGATAAGGTAGTTATAAATCCATTCATCCATTTGATGAATGAGGAGTCTCAACCATAGCAAATTTCATTCAGTTACTCATTTAACTAATGGTTATTGAACACTTACTCTATGCCAGGGTCTCTGCCCGATTCTTCAGATACAAAAGTGAGCCTCTGCTCTCATGGAGTTTACATTGCAGATAAAGAAGAATTTAATGAAATAATCACACATATGTCAATATAATTACAAACTAAGAAGACTATAAAAAGAAATGTACTGTTCTCATATTAAATCCTAGAGGAGTCAGGCATTGAATTAAGTAACGTAGGTCTACAACAGAAATCTGAGGCATATTTCTAAGGACAGAATCTGTGCCAACAGTGTCAATCAGACACTTAAAAAGTACTGTTTATTTAGGATGATTAATGACTAATGTCTTTGTTGATTTTTCTTTGCAGTTAAGTGGTGGTCTGGTCTCAAGTTTACTTTGGTAATAAAGCACTGTTCTGGGAAACGGAAAAAAAAAAAGAAAGAAAGAAAAGGAATATACCTCTGTAAAACTTCTTCTTTGAATGGAAAACTAATTCAATTTGCAGATCCAGAGAGGCCCCCCTGAGAAAGTAATGATAATGCTGATAAGTAAAGGATGAGTCATACCTTATAAGGTAAAGGACAGAAGAGAGTAAATGGAAGGGAATGGATGTCCAGGTAGATGAAATAGCATATGCAAAGGTCCTGTGGCACAACTTCTCTTCTTAGAAAGCTCTTGCTCATCCATCAAGAACCACATCAGACACTCTCTCTTTAGTCAGTTTCCCTAAGCTGCCCATATTTGACTTCCTATGCATTTTCTTGAAGCATTAAGATCACAATATTATAGCCCTTATCAATCTCTAGTGGAATTATCTTTAGTATTAATTTTCTCCAACAAAGCATACATTCAACCTGATGCAAAAAGCTCCTCCCAGCTTAACTTCTCAGTTGTTCACTCAGCAGTGCATAGCGCAAGGTGTGGCAAAGATAGGATCTAAATAAATACTTAGAAAAATCAGTGAACATACAAATGAATCCAGGAGACACATGAGACCATCTTCAGTTAAAATACCAAATTAGTAAATATCAAAAGGAAATTTTTTTCTAACAAAATTTTAAGAAAGAGTATTTAATAAGAATGTTTTTTAAGCAAATTAAAAACACAGGTGTTTAGAGGATAAGTGCAAAATATGGTAAATTGTTCAAAGGAAATAACCAAAGAAAATGGGATTTTGGCAATGATTACTTTTTACCACCTGAACGGCAAAAACAAATCTGTCTAGAGATCTTAAGAAATATATTCAAATATAATTTTTCACAGTCTAAAAACTGGATTATTGTTTTATTTTTCTTAAGGACTGAGAGCAATTTATAAATGTTAGAGTAGGGCCTGAAAAACATGTTGATTTATCTTCCTTGTTAATAACTTACTGGGGAGTGTGATGCATTTTCTTTTTCTCTTAGACATTGCTGGGTTGTTTTTTTGGTTGTTGTTGCTATTGTTGTTGTTTGTTTGTTTTTTCCTTGATAACAAGGCAATTTATACCTGAAGTGGTAGAGAAAAATGCCCCAGATGACTGGAACATGGCTATCTTCTGTATGTCCACTGAGGCTGTGTTGTGTATTGATTTTAGAGGGTGTGGAACAGTATTCTTTTTCTAACTATTGCTGTTTCTTTCATTTTAATTTTAGTAAAGAAGTCAATATTTCACAAATTAGATACCCCCCCCCCAAACAGTCATCTTATAAAGTAGAAATAATGGAGTTTTGAGCTCCCAAAAGTATTCTGGCAATCTGATTAGTAAGGACTACTTGAGTTACTTAGTAAGAATTGAAACTTTGATGTACTTAAATAAGATCTAATGGTCTCCAGGTGGTGCTGGCAAACTCATAATGTACCTGGTGTGACATCCAACCAATGTTTTGCTTAGGAGGAAAATGACTTGGATCTGGGAGGCAAAAGAATATGCGTGCATGTGTACATATGCATATGTAGTGTATATGTGTATATGTCTGTGCATGTGTAAATGCAGTCTGAGAAAGTGTATTTGATATTACAAGACTGTTTTATATTAAAATACTGGTTAAAGACCTTTTATCTTCTCACTACAAATCACTTACAAATAAAATCTAACAGAAATACTCTTGGCCAGTAGGGATCACTTTTGAAACAATGTTGAAACTGCTGGTATTGTCTGATTGGCAGTCACAGGTCAACAAACTAATAATGGAACAAATAAATTTCATAAGTCATCCATAAGCATCACTATGTCCCTTTCTGGACCCATTTATACTTTTTTGGCCAGCTAACTGTGAATAAGTGAGGCAGAAATGAAATTTAGATAAGAATTATATTTTGGGTGTCATTATTAGTCCAATTACAATAAAAATGTTTAAAATTCACATACGTAAAATGATAGCAAAGAATAAAAAAAGAATAAACAAAAGAAAAGAAAAAAAATGCTTACATACAATGAAAACAAACACACAATGGAGTAAATTTGAATGTCTCTAGCTCAAATAATGACTTTTGGAACAGCAAAAAGCAGTACTATTTCAAATGAAAGAGGTCCAGGTCAAAATAGCTTAGGAAAAAAGTCTGGCTTCACAGATTGAAATAGTTGGGAAAGGCAGGGGTGTAGCTAGTAAAGGGGACCAGAGTTTGCCACCCTAAAATATGACTCTTTGGCATAAAGATTACTTTGGGCTGATTATATTTGAGAGGCTGCAGACACAGGAGAAGGTCTAAAAACCAAATAGAAGTTACTCTTTTGTAAGAGGCATCTACATTCATAAGGGAAATCTCTATGTGTAAGGGTGGCCCTCTCTGTACCAGGAAGAGGAGGGTGACTAAATCTCTAGAAACTCTCATCAATGGAGAAGGCTACAACTTAAATCCGCATGACAACCAAACCCTTGTTTATACCATGCTTTTCCTGGTAACCCCCATTACTGGTCTTCCTCCCACCCCCAACATCTTTCTTTTGTCTTCAGCTGAAGACTGTATTTAAGGTGATGGCTTGAGCCATTTTGGTGGGAGAGTTACTCAATTTTCCTGGGTGTCATCCTGTGTATACAGGAGGTATACATGTTGTTAAACTTCTGTTTATTCTCCTGTTAATCCATCTATTACAGGGGGGTCTCAACCAAGAACCTAGAAGGGTAGAGGAAGAATTTTTCCTCCCCTACACTAGGAATCCAATATGGTCAATAATGCCTCTAAGTCTACCCCCCACTCTTGCTTCTTTCTGGATGTCAAATTCAGTCTCCCACTTCACTGGTGAGTGGGATTGGCTGTTGTCACTAGAGATACACAATAGAATGAACAGATAAATACTCCACAAGTTACATGAGACAGATTGGATGTTCTTTTATTTATAATCCATATGCAAAATAATTGTTACATAAATGTGATGATATTAAACACATTGTTCTATTACCTGCTTTAATCCTTAACTAGCATTTCATGCCAGTACATAAGGTCAAACCTTTTTCTTAATAACTTCATAATGTGAATTCATAATACATTCAAATCTGCTACTAATTGGCTGTATAACTTTGAGCTGGTATTTAACATCTCTATGGCTCAGCTTTTTTATCTGAAAAATGGGGATAATTATAGTACCTATATTATTAGAACATAGAATTAGGTGATATAATAAATGTAAAGAGCTGAGTATATTGTTGACAAAGAGTAAAAACTCAGTAAAGATGATCTACTATTACTATTATTGTGTAACTTCCATATGAACATATAGATTATTTTTTCATCAATATAAATGCTAGAATAGATATTCTTATGTTTATCTTTGTGTACAAATCTTTTTTTTCCCTTTCTTTAGGATTACTTTCCAGAAATTGAGTAAGAGATCAAAGATCTGTACATTTAAAATGTTGAGACATGTTACTAGCTGGTTCTCCTGAAATGTTGTATCAGTTCATCCATCCATCTCTAGGGACATTTCTCTACACTCTTAAAACCATTAAATGTTTAGATGGTTACAAGTTAGTCTGTTCTAAATTCTACCTTTGGTTTCAAAATAAATATTCTTTATGGCCGGCTATCCTAGAATGTTACAAATACTTAAAACAGAAATAAAAAGGAAGTAAAATAGTGTTTGGGGACTATAAAAAAGAGTTTTCCAACTGTGAATCCTACTGCTGTTGATTAAGAGGATGTCTGAGGAGAGTTAAATAATTCTTCTGGGGTAAGCGGCCTTATTTGCTAAGTAGAAAATTCAGGAAAAAAGCCAAGTGTGTTTAATTTCCCATAATACATCACTTCAACCATCTGTGAGAGAGATAATGTTCTCTTAAAAGGAGAAACAACTACTGAAAAAATGGGGTTTAGGGGAATAACTTGATACGTATTTCCTGTTCTTCAATTAGCTTTTTGTTAATGGGTTGCTAAGACATATAAAAATAACTAGTTAATGTCTGAAACACTAATATTAAACAAAATAAAAATCTGTGATTAAAATGAAATAATATTTCCAGTTATAACTGGGGTATAACTTTATCTGGACACAGGATAAAGTTAAAATACTACCTTTATCTTCTTTATAGATGGATGCATGGAAAGACAGATAAGGAAAATTCTATCATCAATCAATTTACTTAATAAAATATTATTACAACTTAGGTGACAGAATAAAAAGAATGGCTTTCCCAAAATAATGATACTAAGTAGAATTATTTCTAAAATATTTCTTATGGGGGGTTATTGCTCTTTTTTATTCCTTTTCCCCAAAGATGAATAGTCTTTAAATTTTTTGATGTATTTTTTCTCTCCAGTTTATCTTTTTATCTAATACATCACTAGGGTTTATTATCTCTGTAGTAAATATTTAGGTTCCATCACCCACTTTACAGAAGTGGGACAATTTTCTAAAAAGCTGCCTCCATGGCAGAAAAGTTGACTATACAAAGAACAATACCATAAATTACAGAATCAAATATCTCAGCGAACACGTGCTCCAATTGTACATTAAAATTTATCTCTGTAGTGGTGTGACAAACAACATTCTTGGAAAAAATCACAAGAAACTTCAAATTATGTGAAGCATTTGGTTTGCAAGAACAAGTTTTTTTAAAAAAACCCTGTGCAAAATTTCCTAGAAACACAATTTATGTACTAGTATGCTTAAAGGCTAGGGTTGTCCCAGGCAACAGCAGCTTTTGTTCAGCATATCTGGCTTTTGGGTGGATTCATGGACCGTCTGCAATCAGAGTTGAAATGTAAGCTCCAGTGAAAAACTGTGAGGGGCTGAGAAATGTTACATGCATAATTCATAGCTTCTCATCACTGGATGCATGTGTGTGATGATTCAGGGTTACACTGTTACCCTAGTTCATTAAAAGTATGAATGTAGACATATGCAACATTCTTTTACTCATGTAAAAAAATTATATATATATATACCTTTCATTAAAAGGAAGAGCTTCTGGAAGGGTGTTCTTACTTCCACACTCATAACTTCCTGCCATGACCTACACAGCTCCATAGCCCTAAATTATCTGGTTTCTATTTACTGCTCCAATCTTATCACATATTCTTGTCTCCATCACCCACCTTTAAGCTATACTGGTCTCTTGATAATTTCTAGAACATTCCAAGTTATTTCCTGACTCAAGACTTTTGGTACCAAACTGTTCTTTCCACCTGTGGTGTGCAGGTTCTACAATGGTCCCCAATGATCCCTATTTCTTGATAGTTACACCCTTGTTTAATCCTCTCCCCTAGGTATAGACTGGATCTAGTGATCAGTTCCTAATGAATAGAATACAGCAAAGTGATGGAATGCCACTTCTCTGATTAGGTTACAAAAGACTGAGTGTTCTTTCTTGTTGCTCTGAGAAAAGCCAGCTGCAGTGTTGTGAGATGCCCTTTGGAAAGGACCATGTGTCAGGGCACTGAGGTAGGTCTTTGGTCCAAAGTCATTAAAAACTGAGGTCCTCAGTTCAATAACTGATGAGAAACTGCATTCTGACTATATCTACGTGACTATATTTGGAAGCATTTCCTGCCCTTCTTGAGCCTTCAGAGACCACAGCAGAGGCCAACAGCACAAGACAAACTTCTAAGAGACTTTGGGTCAGAGTCACCCAGCAAAGATGTGTCTTGATTCATGACCTGCAGAAACCATGAGTCATAAATGTGTGCTGTTTTAAGCCAATAAGTTTTGAAGTCATTTGTTATGCAGCGATGGATAACTAACATGTCACCTAAACTATTCTCCTGATCTTTGCATTTCAGGCTTTTTCCGTTTCTTCACTTCTCAGCTTCAAACTCACCTTCTCAGAGAGGTTTCTCTTAATCGCTCTATGTGAAGGAGACTACGCTTTATTCTTTATTCCCTGTCTAGAAACCTTTTCAATTTCTTATGAGATTACCAAGTGGCACAATTTTCTATTTGTTTATGATAAAACTTAAACTTAGGGGGGGTCTTATACTTCTCTTTCTCAATATCTATTGCAGTACCTAGTATTTATTAAGAGCTCAGTAAATACTCACTGAATGAATTATTAACAAAGTCAAAAGTATGCATAAACCACAGGTGTTCAAAGTTTTAAAAAATGATAAGTATTTTATGATTCTTACAACTGGTAGTATCTTTGCGTTATTAAAGTAACTATGAATACACAAAATATAATAGATATATCATAGATATGTAATGAACTTCACTTAAGCATCTATTTCAAATTTGTCCTTGAATGATTTTGTGCTTGTTTAAGATTTATAGGAGCTGAATTTATCTAATAAATAACAAAGTTATCTTATGTATATTCAAGAAACAAGGGAGAAAAGAAGCTGTTTCAGTGTTTCTGAAATATCTCATGCCTTGTCCAACTTTAGGTTCCTCATAGAATAGTATGAATGATTAGAATATAAGACACAGATGTCCACATAGTTCCTTATTATCATTTAAAAAGTTAATTGGTTTATCATAGTCATCCACTGTTAAACTTTGATATGTAAAGAAACATCAACAGTTTAAACTGTGTTAGAGTTATAGATTTGTGAATCTAAGAATTAAGTAGTGGTGTTAAGATGAAAGATTTTTTTATATTTTAAAATGTTTTGAAACAGACCATTGTGAAGAAAGACATTCTTATTCCATTCATGACAATATCCTCAGCTAATGCCAACATAATCTATATATTTTATAACTTATTTAAATTAAGCTGAACATAGGTTCAAATGGTAAAAACAAGCCATGTTGGACAACGATGAGATCCTTTTGAAAAATATAGCAGAAATGTTGAAGTAGTCTATAATTCTTAGATGTATTTCATGTGAGATGAGGGATGATTTAAATGATAAAGCAAACTATCTAGAGTAGGGTTGAGACACTTCTCTTAACATGAAAATTAAATTGTTGTACATAAATAGGCATGTTCAGAAATAAGGTCTAAAAAGAAGGGAAAGACTACTGTTCTCAGATTAGCAGTTTATTAAACTCTTCTAAATTAAGCACTAATAGATATTCAATAATGTAAAAATCGAACATAAAATGTTCCAGGATAGAAAATAAATTCTAGCACAAAGCATATAAATATTCATAACAGAGAAAACAATGTAAAATATTATCTTCCTCTCATTTCTAAAGCTATTTTATACTGCTTTTCAATAAAAAGAGTATCATGCTTAAAAAAAAAAAAAAAAGACAGACAGACTTGGGTTTTTACCCTTACTCTGCCATTTACCCACTATGTGATTTCAACCACTTAGTAAACATCTCTGAGCCACTATCTGTGAAATGAAAGAAATAGCAAAACTTTCCTCTGAATTGATCTGAAGGCTACATGAGTTCCTACACATAAATGTCCACACTTACCACAGAACCTGTCACAAAATAAAGGTTCAATAGTATTACCTATAGAATTAAAAGGTATTATTATTATTATTACCTTGTTAAAATTATTATTTACTACCACTCTCAAAATATCGAAAAGCAAAACTGTATCTATCTATCTCAATGCTAAATAAAATTAGAATTGTATTAGCATGTTGAGGAAGTACCCCTGATCACAACTCATAAATAAAGTGAAAAGCTTTGGAATACTCTCTGTGAAACATAAGCTATATATCTGTATCACAAAGATTTTTCTACAACTTATCACTCATAATAAAATGTTTCAATCCAGCACTGTTTGGTTGCACAGAGTAAATATTTATGGAAATATTAGAAAAATAAGCAATTGTGTTAGCGATCCTCACGCTTAAACCTAATTTCTAAATATCTCAGGGAAAACATAAACATGTCTGGAGTCAACATAGCATCCTGTTTTATCTGGTAAGATAAAATTAATGATTTCCAAGGTAACCTTAAATTTTTGATCACACTAGTGATGTGATTACAGATTTGATTATAGATATGCCTATAGATTTGATGATTTCAATACTCATTTTTACCAATATAAGTGCTAAAAACTTAGCTTTGGTGTCTTCTACACTTAAAGACACTTAGAGTTTCTTCTGATCATACTCTATAGTTATCTAAACACAACTGTCCACTGTTGCTTGAAGTTGTATATCAATGTCAGATCACAAGGCAACATGACTTGAAATTACGTCTGGTTTCTACCCGACAAATTTATTAACACGGTATTTGAGACTTTTCACTCCCCTCCCTATCTCCTTTTTCAAACTTACCTCCTACCTTTGTCCCCTTTACATTGTCTTTTATGTAGCCTTAATGGAATACTGGAAATAATCTGAACATGTTTTGAATTCTCAAAGCTGTATGCTCTTGTAGAAAACTGCCACATCTGAAATGTCACTACGTCAAATTTCCTTGGTCTTCAGTCTTCTTCAACTCTCATCTTCTCCATGAAATCCCTACTCACTTTGTCCCTCACCTGTCTTCCACTTCTAGAAAGAATCAATGATTCCTTTTCTTGTGTGCACTTAAATTTTATCACCGGCAGAGCATTATAGTTTGCTGTTGGCATTTGATTCTTATATTGTTTCTTACAGGATATCGTGATCTCTGACCAAGTTCCTATGCTTTATTCACCTATCTTACCTTCAGGGCTAGCACAGAGTTTGATAACTGGTAACTGTAGTACTACTTAATGTATTGAATTGAATCAAATTTCATTAGCATGCTCAAGCTTAGTTTTCAGGTATTTCCTTGCAAAGCTAGCACAGTGGTGCATATGCAACAGGAAGCAAAAGTATTAATAAATGGATGGATGAATAACGCTCATTCTTATGTGAGAAATAAAGCAGAGCAAGATGAAGAGAAGTCCCCTGCCTCGGCCTTCTCCACAGGTATGCATACATAGATACGTACATCTTATTTGTGAAGTAACGGTAATATGATTGCCACAGGAAATGTCTGACTCATGATTAACAGAGTTGCAATTGTGTTTTTTCCTCATTTTATCATCTTCCTTATTTAAAACAAGAGATCAACAATCCAAACACATTTATGGCTATAAATTCACAAATGATGGGCTTTTATTAGCAAAACTGTGGAGAGCTGAGTTGATTCAGTTGATTAGATGCAGCTACTCTTAAAACAGCCATCAGATTTCTATAAATTTTCTTAAAATTTGGAATTCCTTTTTGCTCTACTCTGTGTGTGAAAAAAAGAAATTGAATGCACAGAATGTCAACAGAAGTGTCATGAAAGTGGAAAATTTTGGAAACAAACATCCTATTTTAAGGCAAAAGTGTTTGGAAATGAGAGGCTCCAAGTTTAAATGGTTGGTTTCCACAATAAAAACAATTTTAAAGAGCAAGGTAAAATATATGGAGAAAGTGAAGAGTGCCAGCTGGATACAATCAACAGTGATGATATTTGTGTAGGCATGTGCGTGTATAGCTATTTCTATACACATGTACACATATATGTATGTATGTACATAATGAGATAAATGGTGTGAAAGGAAAACTTTTGATTGCATGATATATACTTAGATTCTACACACCTATATTCTTCTGAGCCAAGGGAAGATGTTGGTAAAGGCATTAACTTTTCAAAAGTTTAAGAATCATTCTATCAAGAGTAAGAAAAACTGTTTTTTTGACACAGACAAAGATGATACTTTTCTTCAGGAAGAATCAGCTTGGGATAATCATCAGAAGACAGTAAATATGCAAGTTATCAAGAAGATTTCCTGGAGAATTCTCCAGAAAAGTCAGCTGAGCTTGCTGACTAAGAAGACTTTTGCATATAACAAGTGCTTATTTTAAAATATTATTTTTGAAAATTCATGACTCAAACAACTATATTGCTAAAAAAGAAAAAAAAAGGAACTTAGCTATAAAGTAAACAAATAAATTAATAGTCTCATCTAGAGCTTACCAATAAAGACTAGTATTTGATTGGAAGAACAGGTAATCAGTGTTCAAAAAATGAGTCAGAGTGGAAAGCTTATTCTCCCAGCATTTACCATGCAAAGATTTCAGAAATAGGCGAATCAAATTATAGTGAAAATGTTTGGGATGAATAAGCTCAGCTTTGAATCATCTTTGCTGATGTTTTAGCTTGGTGTCTTGCCCTGGAATATTCCTGCCCATTTGTCACATGTCTTAGTGATAACCTTCCACATGCTCTGACCACACACTAGTGACTATACTCAAGGAATAACTAACATTCTTCTAAAGGTCAGCTGGAGGCAAATTCCTATTGGTCATTTTTATTGACTAGAATCCACAAAAATTAGAGCTATTCTTAGTCTAGATTTTGTCCAACTGGTTTTGATGCCATTTCAATGTAACATAGTTTTGATGTATCCTTTAGTAGTTCTCATTGATAAAGCAGAAAGAATAGAAATGTATAGCTACACATATTTATAAACAGGTCAACCTTACTTTATCCAAGACTCTGATCTCCCTTACATGAATCTCTTCCTTTCCACTGTTTTCAGGAGGAATTCAGTGATAAGCATGATTCCCAGGAGAAGGAGGTTCTTTGATAACACCAAGAACATGTTTAAAGCCACCAGAGTTATACAAGAGAGGTTTCTCCTTCATACGCCTAATTAGCCAGGAAAAGACAGAAAATAAAGGAAGAATCAGTTCCTTCTGAAAATGCATAATACTGAGGTGATGCATACCCTACTGTTCTATCCATCTCAGCTAGTGAGACACCATTGTTTTCAAAATAAGAAACAGAAAAGTTTGCTCACTGAAAAGAAAGATTTTTTTTTTTTTTTTTAGAGTTTACATTATACCAGTTGCTCTAACTTACTGAATACAGCGAGGTACCTAACCTTTTCTTGTCCTGTTATCATTCAGGAAAGTATCTATTTGAGCTTGACAACAGCAATTATTAGCAATGATTTCAACTGAAGTTTTTTTTTTCTAACATGGTTTAAAATTGATGTAGGATATACAAGTGCCTACAGAAAAAAAGCAAAAAAAAACAACTTCCAGAAGATTTGGTTTCAAAACAGATAGCCTGATTTTTCGTAATATCTGTAATTAAAGTGTCTGAAGGGAATACAACTTCAATTATTGTAACTGACAACTCTCCATGGCATGAAATCACAGTAAGCAAAACCTTCAGTAAAACAGAAGTGCCAACTCTCAAAGAAAATGAGTGACTAACACCTGGAGGCTAAACTTGGCCAATGAATTGTTTTATCAAGAGACATTACTATGTAGAGTAGAAACGAGCACTAATGGATATTCAGTATTTTTTAGATACAGTCTCATAGCTTCAGGCTCATGTCACTGAAACTTCTTTATAAATTTTTTTATTCTCCAGTTTTGGAGACCTCGTTTTTCTGTTTTGTTTTTTTTTTTTTTGCGGTACGCGAGCCTCTCACTGTTGTGGCCTCTCCCGTTGAGGAGCACAGGCTCCGGACGCGCAGGCTCAGCGGCCATGGCTCACGGGCCCAGCCGCTCCGCGGCATGTGGGATCCTCCTGGAGCGGGGCACGAACCCGCGTCCCCCGCATCGGCAGGCGGACTCTCAACCACTGCGCCACCAGGGAAGCCCGGAGACCTCGTTTTTGAAGGCACTCCCTAGTTATCTATTTCCCTATTGATAGGATTATGGTGATAAACCAGGAACAATTTTTCTCTATGTCAGTGCTTCTGAAACTTTAATGCGCACGGACATCCCCTGCGGATCTGAATGCAGATTGTGATTCAGTCAGTCTGGGCTGGGGGTAATGATTCTGCATTTCTAGCAAGCTCCAGGGTGATGGTGATGCTGCTTGTCCATGGACCACACTTTGAGTAGTGTGGCTCCATGAGACCTGGAGTAGGGGAAATGCAGTATTACATAGAGCCAGACAGGTAATCACTAGGCTTATCAATTACTGTGATTAAAGTCTTAAACAAAAGGAACTTCAGTTATTATGCTTCACAAACCCCTAGGAATAAGAAGTAACAAAGAAATGGACAATAAACTTCACATTTCTAAAAATAAAAAGATTTAACAACAACAAAAATAAACTTCACATTTTTAGTTTTATGACTGAGAACAAAATGTGTTTCTCCAAGCATATTTTTTATTATCTGTAAAATGGGGACAAAAATACCTATTCTATAATATTATTTGAATATTAAATGAGTTACTGTTCTGAAGGCACTTATCACAGTTCCTGGTACATAGTAAGGGCATTACTCACTTACTATTGATATTATTATCCCTATCTCATATCATTAAAATAGATTATTGAAGACCACAGGAAGAATCCATCCAGACCAGTGTATTCATTATCTAGATGATAAAACTGAAGCCCCAGCAGTGGAAGTAATTGTCTAAGATTATATAACAAATCAGTAGCAGAGCTAAGGTGTGAAATTGATCTTTTTAACCTAAGTAATTAATTCATTCACTCAGTCATTCATTCAAACATTTGAGTGTCAACTATCTGTCGCGACTGTGCTGTGAACATGAAATGAGAACAGATGACACCCTGCCTTCACAGAACATTGAGGAGGTGTTTTTCACTGGAGAGCCACTGAAATGATTCTACACAAATATTACTTTAATAAAGTCATAATTTCTATAATAGAGGAGTACCAGAAATAAAAATGGAAGCTTTCATAGAAAAATGAAAACTAGGGTTTTGTTAGTTTTCATTTTTAAGTAGGAGAGAGGAAGATATTTTAGGCAAAAGGAAATGACACTGTAAGGCAGAAGTGTTGAGCTGGCCTCTAGGACACCCGTCCTCAGGTAAATTTTGCCATGTACAATGTTTTAACATTTTTGAATTAGTTGTCAAAATTTAACAACTGGGGAATTTCACCTGAGTATTCTACTTCTCAGCTTCCCTTGAAAATTTAAAAGACCCTATCATACTCGGTCTGTTGTTCCATGTGGCAAAGTTTAATTAGAACTAGGGGACGGTGGTCCCTTTTAATTGGCTTATCTGTTTTCTGGAGTCAAATTCCTACTGATGCATACCTGAATTCTTTAGGCCTTTGAAATTTATGACCAAGGCAGTTCATATATTAGTAGTTTTCTACTTTTAATTTTAAACAGCCTTGGGCTGTTTACAACTTGAGATTCTTGGCTGGTGGATGATATACCAAAATGACAGATTTTCCAAATACTTCCTATATTGCGGAATTCAATCACTGATACCAAGAAGGTGAATTCTGAATGTGAGGACCTCTGTGGATTATTGACTAGTACCTAAGAGGTCAAAGTACTAAGTTCAATTTCCTTGGATACAAGTTAGCTTACTTTATACATGGTATCATTACAAATGAAGAATTACTATTAAACTATTATCCATAATAAAAAAAAATAAATTTCAAATGAAATACTCAAAGCAAGTCAGTTGTTTACATTTAAATTTCATGTTCATATTCAAATTTCTCCACAAATACAAAGAAACTAAACAGAAAATATAAGGATAACTCCTGAATAAAACACATACTTAAAAATGTGTATAGAAAGGGGCTCCAAATGGGCAAAGATATGAAAAAGATAGCTCTATAAAAAGACAGTTCCATATACTAGGTGCTGAAACATGTTTGTGAGAATGGAAAAAAAAAAAAAAAAACTTATTTTGAATATTTATGTGACTTTGTCCATAATCCTGAATACAATTCCCTCAACTAATTCATTTTTATGAAATCAATAAATTCCACTAAGATATTTGAAACCAGAAGGGAAATTTTACTGGTGTTATATATTTGAATATACAAAACACATTTATTTATTCATCTGGTATTTTAGAAGAGATGCAATGACTATTGTGGTTTCTGAAGCTATAATACATATTTATTCAACTCAGGTTTTGGAGAAATAATATGAAAAAATATTAATGGGACTATTTCTAGTATTTATTAGCATAGAATAAGTGAGCATAATATATATGCTTTTAGGCAACAGGATAACAGGTTCCTGAAACTAAATGGTCAGGGAGAACTGTCAGTATTCTTTTTTTATTACTTTGCATTGTTTTGGTTGGATAAATTGTCTACTACTTCTTATTGATTGCATGTATTTTAACAGCCTTATCCTTTTTGGTGGTAGTTTTTAGTTGACATTTTGGGATGCTATTGCCATGGGAAAGGGTGATGACCTTAAAAGACCGTTTGTGGGTATTTAACACTATATAGACGTTAAGGACCTTTGTTTTTTAAACGATCTTATTGAGTCATAATTTACATAGCATAAAATTATACATTTTAAGTGTATAATTCAAAGACTTTTAGTAAACTTACTGAGTCTTGCAACTATCACCATGACCTAATTTGTACACCAGTAAGATCCTGGGGCCTTTTTATAGTTAATCCCCAGACCCACGCCCAGCCCAGGCAACCACTAATCTACTTTCTGTGTCATGGATTTGCCTTTTCTGGAGATTTCATGCAGATGGACTCATATAATATGTGACCTTTTGTGTCTGGCTTCTTTCACTTAGCATAATGTTTTTGAGGTTCATTAATTTTGCATCATATATTAGTAGCTTATTCTTTTTTTATTGTATGGATATACCATATTTTGTTTATTCATTCACCAGTCTAAGCCATCTCTCCTTTTATCATTTTATTCACAATATTTAGAGAACTATTTTGTTGGTTCCATTTAAAAATGCTTCATACCTTAACAACAATCTTAATGTCTCTCTGCTCTTAGAGAGGACTATGAAACATAGATCTGGATCACATTTTAACTCTAAGTTGGTCAGGCCCTGATGATTTTGCATTTTATAGGCCAATTAACTGTTTACTAATTAACCAAATACATTATAATTTAATTTTGAACCCAAATTTTACTGAAGTGAAAAATTTTCCAAGACACAAATGATTTTCCTCAACACTGTCATGCAAGCAAGACCAACAGTATGAGCCACAGGGAAGGGATCTGGAAAAAGAATTACAAATGCAAAAATATCCATTAATGATAATTAAAGCGCATGCTTAAAGATATTCCATTTTTCTAGCAGAGGTCAGAGGGAGCTGTTTCATTCAGCAAGCTTTAATGCTTCATGAACATATAGAAAAGCTAATCTCAGGCTGGTTAAAAACACCAAGTTCATGCAATGGCAAAAAGAAATGTTACACTGCTTATGGATTTGCGGAAAGAAAAAAAAGACATAAAATATTATGAAGTATGTTGCTCTATATGCTAACAGGCTTTCAAGAAGTTTCATTCTGTTTATAATCAAAATGCTGGTATTGGCTGACATATACTCAGGATGTGTAACAGAGAAGAGAGAAGCAAAAGAAGGTGTGGAAGATTAAGCAGAGTATTGTATAATTTATGAACCCCCAGAAAATGATAGAGTATAACAGAAAACAACTGAGACTCATTATCTGTGCACTACATAGAAAACAGAAACTACGTGAGGAACAAATATACTTTCCTTGTGAGCCCAAATAGACTTAATTTGCAATTAGTATTTTTTGATAATTATATTTTATGATTTTAAAATTTCCAAATATTTTCTACACACTCTGCTCTTTTCACATTTTTTCAAGCAAAGGATATTCTGGTAAAAGGAAGTGAATACCAAAATCTTGATTCTTCCTTGATACGTTTTTCAATGAAGTATCATGTCAATGGTTTTGTACCAAGTCTTAGACTTGGACCAAGTCTAAGTTCTTAGTATTTTTAAGCAGTAAAACCTCTGCTTCATTAAACAGAGGTTTGGAATACAAAAGATCTCTATACCATAGGTTAAGGGCAGTACTTTTGTACTTTTGTCACCACACTCTCTATTGAATTGCTGGAGAGAAAGAAAGAATGTCTCATGAAAGTAAATTAATAGCACCATTTCACGGATGTTTGGAAATATTTTACTTAGAAATTACTTTGCTTTGAGATCAAGAGTTTTGGCACTTTATTTCCAAAGACACATACAAACCATTTTCTTGTGTTTAGGGAAAAATATATAATTATATTATCTAGAAAGCATCTCCTTAATTTTGGATCTATTTTTATTCCAGAATTCTTTTAACATGGTGAATGTTATTAAAGGTTGCTAGATTTTTCTTGGTATTTTTCATACCAAGAAACTCTAGCCACACTAGAGTTTCTTGGTATGAAAATGTCTTAGTATAGCTCTCAAAACACTCCAGCAAGACCTGGGAAATGAGCACCTGGCAGTGATAACCTGTATATTATTTCTAGATGCTATACCTAGAGACAAATGCTTTGAAATTAATTTATTCACCCATTCATTTCACAAATATGTACTGAACATTGGCTATGTGCCAGGCACTATTATACACACAACTGAGATGGAGCAAGAAACAAAGGAAAAAATAAATCCTTGCCTCATTGAGATTACACTCCAATGGAGTGTACAACCAACATATTATATACGTAGGTAAAATATATAGAATGTTAAAGAGTGACTAATGATAAGAAAGAGAAATAAATTAGGGAAAGGGAATATAAAATGTTGGGGTAAGGTGAAACGTTATATAGGGAGGTCTGGAGAGGCCTTTCTAAGAAGGTGAGGGAGTTGGCCCTGGGAGTATCTACAGAGAAAACATTAAATCAAAGGAACAATGCATAGGCTCTGAAGCAGAAATGTATTTAGTAAGTTCAAATAGTATCCAAAATCCAACCATAATTCACCGCCCACTTTTCTACCACCCTGGTTCAGTCACTAACATCACTCCACTGGGTTATTGCAAAGTCCCTTACCTGGGCTCCTTACTCAATGCGAGGTCCCCTGGGCTGTGAACAGCACGGGACTATGTAGGGAGACCAGTCATGACCTAGAACCTAGGGGAAGCTGCTTGATGGGATTAAAATGAGCATATGGGGATGGAATAGGAGTTCAGTTTTAGGTAAAGCTCAGAAAACTATTTGAGATAATGTATCAGAGGTCCAGATAGAGATGCAAGTCAGTGATTGGATATACATGTCTGGAGTTGGGTTCAGAAGTTTGGGTGGAAATAAGATGTAGGGAATTATCTGTTTACAGGTGGTATTTGAAGTCATGAGAGTAGGTGGGTTATCTTGATAGCAAATACAGACAGAAAAAAATAGAAGTCCAGGGATTGAGTCCTGGACTCAAAAACAGAGGTCCAAAGGATGAGAAGACACTCACAAGGAAAATGACAAAGAGCAATGAGAAATGCTAAGAGGAAAACCAGGCAAATGTGGTGAACGAGAATCCATATGGAGACAGCCTTGTAGGTCTGGCTTCCAGTTCTGACATTCCTATCACCCTTCCCCAGTGGGGCTGAGCCAAGGGGATAGATCCACCTGGCCCCTAGTTGCTCAGGCCAACACTATGAGTGCAGTTCTTGAGCTCTTATTAATTACTCACATTCAATCAATCACCTTGTCCTTTCTGTTTGACTGCTTCTGTGTTTCTCAAACTTCTTCCTTTTGCTTCATTTTCCTGCCATTATCCTACTTGGGGCTACAATCATCTAGATTCAGGATAATGAAAGAAGCTCCCATTTTTAATCAGTGTCTCCACCCCTCCAGTCTTTCATTCCTTAAATCCACGCTCCATATGGTATAATGTAAATCTAATAAATGAGAAGTCATTTAATCACATTCATTGCCTTCAAGATCAAGTCTAAACTCAAGGTCCTTCACAATCTATAATCTACTTTATTCTGCAGCCTCCAGTCTCTCTTTACTGACCTCATACATTCCAGCCATTTCATCCAGCTTTTGATTCCTTCAAACTATCAGCTCTATCCTCGAGACTCTACACAAAATTGTTTCTGCGATATAGAACTGCTCCCTTCTAAGCTGTACCCAGGTTACTCCTACTCATATTTTAGGTCTCAGTTTAAACGTTATTTTACCCCACAATCCATCACTGGCATTCCTTATCAGGCTCTCTTATGGGTTCCTTATTTTCGCAATGATAACTCTGATTTTTCTCTAACTATTTATCATTTTTACTGTGGTATAATTGACATATAAAATTGTAAGGTATATTGTACAGTGTACATCATGGTAATTTTATATATGTATATATTGTGAAAGGAACCTCCCATCTGTTAATTAACACATATTAACTTCACAGAATTTACATTTACTCTTTTAGCAAATTTCAATTATACAATAGTGTTATCAACTATAGTCATCATGTTTTACCTTAGATCCTCAGATCTTATTTACCTTATAGCTGAAAGTGTATACCCTTTTACCAACCTCTTCCTGTTTCCCCCATACCCAGCCCCCAGCAACCACTTTTCTATACTCTTTTTGTATGAGTTTTACTTTAAAAAAAAAAAAAATTGTACATATAAGTGATACCATGGAGTATTTGTCTTTCCCTGGCTTATTTCACATTAGCATAATGCCTTCAAGGTCCATCCATGTTGCCGCAAATAGCAGGATTTCTTTCTTCCTCATGGCTGAATTAATTTTATTCATATATTTATATATACCACATTTTATTTATCTATTTATCTGTTAGTGCACACTTGGTTGTTTCCATATCTTGGCTATTGTGAAAAATGCTGCAATGAACATGGGAGTGCAGATATCTCTTTAATAGTCTGTTTTCATTTCCTTTGGATATATACCCATTAGCGAGATTCTGGATCATATGATAGTTCCATTTTTAATTTTTTCAGGAAACTCCATAGTGTTTTCTATAGTGGCTGCACCAATTTACATTCCCACCAACAGTGCACAAGTGTTCCCTTTTCTCCACATCTTCACCAACACTTATTATCTCTTTCTTTTTGATGATAGTTATTCTAACAGGTGGGAGGTGATATCTCATTGTACTTTTGATTTGCATTTCCCTGATGATCAGTGATGTTGAGCACCTTCTCATGTACCTGTTGGCAATCTGTGTGTCTTCTTTGGAAAATGTCTGTTCAGTCCCTCTGTCCATTGTCTAATTGGATTATTATTATTATTAATTTTTTGCTACTGAGTTGTATAGTTCTTTATATCACCATTTATTTATTATTTGGTTCATACCCCACCTATGTTGACCAGTAACAGTGTCTTTCTTATTCATGTCATTTGCTCTGATTTTCAGAATAATTTCTGAAACACTGCAGTTATTAATTAATTGCTAAATAAATGAATAGATGAAATTTCACTTGTTCTTGCCCTCACCTGAATAACACAGAATTTTTACCCTCATGCAAAATCTTCTTCCCTATGTCCCCACTAGGGTACTTCTGGAAGTCCTAAGGGGATATTTCTCATGTACACATAAAAAAAGTCTATTTCCACTACGCACTTCCAATATTTTATCAGGCCCCAAATGGACACTGTCTCTGCGTAGCACCCTCCCACCCCGAAGCAACTGTTGTCTCATACTGGCATTTTATCTCCACCAGGGTTCTGCTGTGGTTCCCTGATTCCTCCATAATCAGGCAATGGCAGAAGTGTTCTGGAATTACCATGATTCTGGAAAGCTTTATATGCATAGCTGAAGTGAGTTTTATGTTCATCCTTTCCCATTCTTGATCACAGGTTATCATAACAAGACCTAAGTAAAATTACCACTGCCCTGTTTCTTTTTTTTTTTTTTAACATCTTTATTGGAGTATAATTGCTTTACAATGGTGTGTTAGTTTCTGCTTTATAACAAAGTGAATCAGCTATACATATACATATGTTCCCATATCTCTTCCCTCTTGCGTCTCCCTCTCTCCCACCCTCCCTATCCCACCCCTCTAAGTGGTCACAAAGCACCGAGCTGATCTCCCTGTGCCATGCGGCTGCTTGCCCTGTTTCTTGAATGCCAATGTACAAACAGCTCCTTCTGCTATACTTAAAGCCTCTCTTTTAATGGAGTTCAAACTTTGTTCTTAGTGCCCAAGCTGTGGAACAAACTTCACACCACTCTCTTTATTTTCCTTTCTTTTCTTATTGAACATTCTGGGTACGTGGAAATAAAAACTTCTGCTCATAAGCTCCCCACCCTACCCTCCTAATCCCCGCCATTTGTCAATCAAATCATATACACTGAGGTCTAGGGGACTGCTGACTATTCTAAAATTAAGATCAGGCTTAATCAGAAAACGATTTCTACTACCCCTCCACCATCAATCTTCAGGACAGTATTATTAGATTAAATGGGTCATTATGGATACAATGTTTAGCTCAGAGTTGAGCAAAGAATAATCATTAAATGACAGTTAACTGTTTATTATTAAAGCATATTTTAGGTGCAAAGTGTTCAAATAATAATATTGATCACACTCCTATTACTCAAGAAGGCTTCTACTAGTACTTAACTCTACCCAGACCAGGTTCTTGGAAATGTTTCTCACAATGAGTCATGGCTAACACTAACATGTCATCATTCCATTTTGTCCATAGGACCTGGTTCCCCAAACTTGGAACCATACAGTGATTTCTTAGAACAAATCAATGCCATCTTATTAACAGGTCTATCAGAACACACCCTCAGCTTTTTTTTTTTTTTTTTTAATTCTTTCCTTTTTTACATGGGGAATCACATGAAGTTGCAGATTTTCACCACTCCACACTGGTCTGCCCTCTTCTAGTGGCAACGAATTAAGGAGAAGCCTAATAGCATAATTAATACTAAGGGTTTCCTTACCATATTTGCCATAAAACATGATTGAAAAAATGTTTGGCCTGTGTTGTTCTCCTTTTATTAAATTATTCCCGCTTAACTCCTTGAAAATGGAATTTTTGAATTTCCATTAACACAAATCTTGAAGATTTTCTCGATCACATTTAGCTCACTGTAATCTCTACTTCTCTGAATTATTTTCTCATCTGAAATATCATATAATCTACTATTTTGTTATATGTTACATATTAATGTTTTTCCCCCATGAATTGACTTCTTGCATTTAAATCTTATTGAAACTCATTCAAAAGAAGTGACCCCTTTATTTATTTTATGTGGTTCCCACCATGAGCTCTAGCAGTGAGCTAAGCACAGAGTGGTTACTATCTTTGTACTGATGGATAGATATAAAAAATTCTAATGATCAATATGCAGTTAAGCATTTTCATCTTTATTAAGCAAAGTGCTATGCTATTAAAAAGCTACAGAACTTCTTCAGTACATGGTTGATTTCTCAGATGTACATGCAATTTCTTTTCTTAAAATATTTAGCATGGTATGCTAGTCAGGAAAAATAATTTCCAAATCTCTCCATGAGTAAATGTAATTTTCAGAGAGCTGGCTTTGGTTATTATCATCATATTTCTTATTAGATCCAATTTCTGATCACCTTTAAATACATTTTATTTCAGTTGCCACGTTGGAAAATTCTTAATTAATCTGATTTTCTTTAGTGGAAAATTTGCCTATAATAAGTTTCATGATAAATCTTCAGAGAATATATAAACCCAGGCTTAATGAATAAGCTGTGACCTGGTACCAGCTTCTAAAGGCCACTTTGTCTTATTCCAAATCTCTAAGGCTATTTTTAAACTGGAGGTAGAAGGTGAAATGAAAGGAACTTCCAGATTTGCTCTAAAATATTTCTGGAGTTGGCAGAATGGCCCTCCAGTGAGGAGCCACTAGGGCTGGCCAGTCTTACAGTGGGTCTCAAGAGCTTACTGAAGTACTGGCTTAAAGCTTTGAATATAATATTTATTATTGCAGAGTGTCTTCTAACTGCGCTTCAGCTCTAATACTATATAATGGTAAGTCTCCACTGTAGGCCAGCTTACTGATATCATAGTTTAAGTATTTGCATATTCCCATTGGATTGGCTATAAACTGAAAGTGATAGTCAATTTCCAAATAAACCTTGGGCTCCTCCCCAAACCTGGGCAATAACTAGAAGCCATTTGTTGCTTGTTCATTTCTTGGACACTCTTTATTCTATTTATTCACAATGGCAAATTGCTTTTGGTTGTTGTTTTGAACCTATACTGATTACTCACACCACTTCTGTTTCAGGGTGACAAAGAATTACTTGTTTCTCGAGTCCTTGACATTCTGAGACTTATGGTAAACAGGTTCTTGTACACAGAAAGATTTTCTGAATACAGAAGACAGACATGATGTATGGTGGCCCATATATTTATCTGGATGAATCCATATGCTGGCCTGGACTAATGAACAACAAGATGATGGTATGCACTGGAGGAAAAAATAAAGTACTATTAAGTACTAGTAAGGTGATATTTTAAGAACCTCAACACATTAACAAAGTCTCAATTGTGTACTAATTAAGTGTGCATATTTGTATGTGTGTGCAGTGTTTTTTGGTTTTTTGTTTTTTTTTTTACATGCAGTTAATCTTCTTAGATCTTCCCCTATCAAGGATGTGGTTGCAAAACAAACCTTCTCACTATCTGATGCTCTTGTGTTACACTGCTTGCTAGTAGTTATGACTTTGGCCTCTGTTTCTAGAATTCCTTGGAGGAATATTGAGAATGCTGTTCACAAGGATTCTAAGTGTTTAGAGTGCTTTCCTGATTGACTAAGTCAGTGACACACAAAATGTGACCAGATTTTCATAAGTCACACTGATGACAAAAGGCATTTAGACTGAAATTCTGATGCAACTCCCAGTCATGAGGGCCACTGTGCCCACTGAGTGTTTTCTGCCAGCTCAACTATGGGTTTTTGCCATTTTTATAGCCTTTTTCTTAAATTTGAGCCTAATGGGCACCATGTGTCTTAGAGAAAGAGGCTGCAATAAATATGCTTTGGAATATGCATATCAACATGAAATGTGAAGGCTAGTGGGCACTTAAATGATTCTAAATATGTTTATTTTTATTTAATGGAGCCTAGAAGCTTTCTTAGAATTTTAGAGTCTATTCTTCAAATTGGGTGGTATTTATGGAAAATAAGTGGTGACTGTTGTCATACCTGTCCCTGTGATACTGTGATATTTGATGTCACACTTCCAGGATGTCCTGGGCAAGAAAACTAGTGTCTGCTCTCTTAGTGAGCTCTTTTCTGAACTCCTGCACAGAGATTCCTCTTTCAGTCCCTTACCTTTTATTTTCCCAGCTGTTCTAGTTCCTTCCTCTTCTTGGTCTCCTTGCTTCCCCACTTCTTATAACTCTCAATCTTGACCCCAATCTGGTTACTACCCTGTGGTTCTCAGGTTGAGATAAGGCAGAAATGAGGAACAGTTCCTAGAATGAATTACTCCCAAACAGTAAATTCCACCATTCTATTATTTACTCTTGCAATTCTCCTTTATACTTTTCTAGTTGTAGGAATATTTTTGAAACTTGATATAGCAAGATAAGGTTTGATATGCACATTTTCCCCAGTATTTCCTTATGTCAGCTAGGTATTTTACATCATTGCTTCAAGGGACAGAATGACCTCAGGAAGGCCACCTTC
This sequence comes from Pseudorca crassidens, assembly GCF_039906515.1. NCBI lineage: Eukaryota > Metazoa > Chordata > Mammalia > Artiodactyla > Delphinidae > Pseudorca > Pseudorca crassidens. The sequence goes on from NC_090298.1 coordinate 150,870,934, forward strand.
CACCTCAGCACATGAGAAGAAAGCTAAAAGGCCATTCATGGTTGTTGAGTTTAGGTGTCGGCCTTCAATGACTAGAATGAAATGCAGGGCATGAGCAGTACATCCAGCACACTACTTGATATGTAACAGTGATCTACATTTCCCAGAGTTAGGAGGAAAACGCAAGAAGTAGAGGATGCTAAGAGTAAATGGATATGGGTCCCTGAGAAAGGCAGCTTTGTTCCCTGCTGTGTAGACCAAACCTCAAGCAGAGGGGAGATGAGTGTATGTCCCTGAGAAGTTCGTGGGATCTGCTATTAGGGAGAACCTGAGCTTTACTTCTCTGGGTAGACTCCCAAGAGAGTTAATGAGATGACAGAAATAATAAGGCAGTATAGAGTGTTGAGATGAAGGGGACCTGAAAGAGCCTCACTGACTTCCCTTGTGCCAATGTAGTAAAAGAAAAGCATTAATACGGCAATGAAGGACCTGAACTAGAGGAATCCTTGAGGATGGTAAGGAAAGCTGATTCATCATGGACAACTGATGTGAAAACCTGATGAATGACAGACATATGACAACACATGCAGTGAGAAGTCCTTGACCATAGCACTGAAAATCCCACCACCATCATCACACAAACTCCTGCCACTCCACAGGTCTACAAAAGATTTTAGATATTTATACCTAGTCCATGGAGAAAGGTAGAGGAAAATCAAGAACCAACTGAGTTTAAACCTACATAAAAGCTCATATTAGAAATTAAGTGAGGTTCTCAAAAAATAATATTATATGCTACCCATCGAAGGAGTTAGGTACAATTATTATCAGATACATATATAAAAATGCATTATTTAAAATATCATATTTCTGTAGAATGCAATGTCCTTTTTATGTAGATGATATTTACATATGAAAAATAAAATAGAGAAGGAAAGAAAGATCTATAAAAATAAATTGTTGGCTATCTGCCATAAGTAATACAGTGTGCTAGGTGTTTCACAAATATTCAGCTTTTCTATGAAATCTCTGTGATAAGTAATATTATCCCCATTTCACAGAATAGAGAGAACCAAGGCATAGGGAGGTCAAATCACTTCTCAGCGTCATTAAAAAACTACCAAGCTGGGATTCGGTGCTATGCTCATATATATTCAGGGCCCCCTAAGAACCCCGTTTTTTTATTTCCCACTTAATGAAGAAAGGTTAATTGAAATAACCAGATAAAGAAAGGACACAAAATACACACACACACACACACACACACACACACAATTTTTCTCCTGAATCATGAAGAAAGTAACCTAAATTTCCCAGGTTAAATGTGAACTTGATATCGATAGCTAAATTTTAAAAATATTTCTCCATTATCATATTAAGAAATCTATTAAACATATCATTAAATCTTGCCTTTGAAAACTGATCACAGGTCTTTCATCATAAATGCATTTAGTAAGAAGATTAAATAATGGCCAGAGAAGTTTAAAAAAAAAAAAAAAAACTAACAAGAAACCAATTACAGAAATGATTCATAATATACATCTTGATTATTATGAAAGACTATTATGAGAGATGGATACTGGACTCTGGCTTGCAAATAGAATTTAAAACACAAGGAGGGATGTAGAACCTAGCATTTAGTTCTTTGGATTTTATACTGCTAATGCTTTGTAAATACTATAAATACAAAGGGTTTGCATACAGTTATTTGGTCATTAGCATAAAGAAGATACACATTTTCTCCAGAGCTGATAAATTCTAGTTAACAATTAATAAAATAACTGAATATAATGAAGGAGCTGGAAATCTCAGAAATCACTGACACTTTGAAAATCTTGTTTACCAGAATTAGCACTAGATCTAATGGAAACAAATTTGTTATTTACATAATCCAGAGGTGACGGATAGCAGCATGCAATTGTGAGTCAAGTAAGAAAAATTGTTACTTTAATCCAAAACATTCCACAAATCAATCAACACAACAAATTATCAGTGTGATAATATATTCAACACATTTGACATTTACATTAATTGGAGGTAATGAAGAAAATATTTTTGTTGTTTGTTGGATGAAGTTAAATGGGCTGGAAATGCATATGAATAAAACATCATTATTATTCTCACTGTACACCTGTTCAAATTTCTACTGACAATTTGATATTTTTATTAGAGCCCACACATAAACACGACAAGCACAAATGACAATTTTTTACACTCACAGGATAAAAGTAAACAAGCAGTGTTTTGTGTCCAGCTCTCTTAAACCATGGCGCTATGAAAAGTGCTTAACTAGCCCCCGAACACTGCCACTTAGTCATGACTTCTGGTTTTATAAATTATTTACAGTTTGCTAGGTAAGAGGCTGGTGGAAAATGCCTTTCTTAGTTGCTTGATTGACAGTATAATTATACTGTGTTTTTGTTTTAAGCACTGTTATGCAGAATCATAGTGCCATGAAAAGTAAATAGGAATTTTATGAGCTTTTAACTTTGACAAGGTCATGCTGAAGCGTACCAAAGAGATGTCATGAAAAGCCATAGCCATTATTAGCTGTGTCCTATTGAATGCCACTGCACCTCGGAGCTCCACTTGGGTTAAAACATGTATGCGCTACTATCTACCTCAGCAGAGGAAGTGAGGGCATGATGAAAACCACACAAGTAGTGGGCACACTTAGTCTTTTAAAGTTTCCTTTGCTTCTCTCTTGTGAAGCCTGGTTAACAAGTTCAATTTTATAAAGACAAGAAAATGAGACACAAAGCAATACGCATAGTTTTAGATTTGACTTTATTTTTGGCAAGTTTTATCATATCCCAGAAGGCTTATTCTCTTCTTGTCTGATTTCTTTTGATGCTTTTTAAAAAAAAATTTAACATCTTTATTGCAGTGTAATTGCTTTTCAAAGGTGTGTTAGTTTCTGCTGTATAACAAAGTGAATCACTATACGTATACTTATATCCCCATATGCCCTCCCACTTGCATCTCCTTCCTACCCTCCCTATCCCACCCCTCTAGGTGGTCACAAAGCACCGAGCTGATCTCCCTGTGCTATGCGGCTGCTTCCCCCCACTAGCTATCTGTTTTATATTTGGTAGTGTATATATGTCCATGCCACTCTCTCACTTCGTCCTAGCTTACCCTTCTCCCTCCCCGTGTCCTCAAGTCCATTCTCTATGTATGTGTTGTTATTACTGTCCTGTCCCTAGGTTCCTCAGAACCATTTTTTTTAATATTCCATATATATGGGTTAGCACATGTTATTTTTCTCTTTCTGACTTACTTCACTCTGCATGACAGATTCTAGGTCCATCCACCTCACTACAAATAACTCAATTTTGTTTCTTTTTAAGGCTGAGCAATATTCCATTGTATACATGTGCTGCATCTTCTTTATCCATTCATCTGTCTATGGACACTTAGGTTGCTTCTATGTCCTGGCTATTGTAAATAGGCCTGCAGTGAACATTGTGGTACATGTCTCTTTTTGAATTATGGTTTTCTCAGGGTATATGCCCAGTAGTGGGATTGCTGGGTCATATGGTAGTTCTATTTTTAGTTTTGTAAGGAACCTCCATACTGTTCTCCATAGTGGCTGTAACAATTTACATCCTCACCAACAGTGCAAGAGGGTTCCCTTTTCTCCACAACTTCTCCAGCATTTATTGTTTGTAGATTTTTTGATGATGGCCATTCTGGTGTGAGGTGATACCTCATTGTAGTTTTGATTTGCATTTCTCTAATGATTTCTCTAATGATCCCTTCATGTGTTTGTTGGCAATTGTATACCTTCTTTGGAAAAATGTCTATTTAGATCTTCTGCCCATTTTTGGATTGGGCTGTTTGTTTTTTTGATATTGAGCTGCATGAGCTCCTTGTATATTTTGGAAATTAATCCTTTGTCAGTAGCTTCGTTTGCAAATACTTTCTCCCATTCTGAGGGTTGTCTTTTCATCTTGTTTATGCTTTCCTTTGCTGTGCAAAAGCTCTTCAGTTTCATTAGGTCTCATTTGTTTTTGTTTTTATTTCCATTTCTCTAGGAGGTGGGTCAAAAAGGACCTTGCTGTGATTTATGGCATAGAGTGTTCTGCCTATATTTTCCTCTAAGAGTTTTATACTGTTTGGCCTTACACTTACGGCTTTAATCCATTTTGAGTTTATTTTTATGTATGGTGTCAGGGAGTGTTCTAATTTCATTATTTTACATGTAGCTGTCTAGTTTTCCAGCACCACTTTGAAGATACTGTCTTTTCTCCATTGTATACACTTGCCTCCTTTGTCATAGATTAGTTGACCAGAGGTGCGTGGGTTTATCTCTGGGCTTTCTATCCTGTTCCATTGATTTAAATTTCTGTTTTTGTGCCAGTACCATACTACATTGATTACTGTAGCTTTGTAGTATAGTCTGAAGCCTGGGAGCCTGATTCCTCCAGCTCCGTTTTTCATTCTCAAGATTGCTTTGGCTATTTGGGGTCTTTTCTGTTTGCATACAAAGTGTGAAATTTTTTCTTCTACTTCTGTGAGAAATGCCATTGGTAGTTTGATAGGGATTGCACTGAATCTGTAGATGGCTTTGGGTAGTATAGTCATTTCCACAGTGTTGATTCTTCCATTCCAAGAACATGGTATATTTCTCCATCTGTTTGTATCATCTTTAATTTATTTCATCAGTGTCTTAAAGTTTTCTTCATACAGGTCTTTTGTCCTCTTAGGTAGATTTATCCCTAGGTATTTTATTCTTTTTGTTGCAATGATAAATGGGAGTATTTCCTTAATTTCTCTTTCAGATTTTTCATCATTAGTGTAGAGGAATGCAAGAGATTTCTGTGCATTAACTTTGTATCCTGGTACTTGACCAAATTCATTGATTAGCTCTAGTAGTTTTCTAGGAGGATCCTTAGGATTCTCTATGTGTAGTATCATGTCATCTGCAACAGTGACAGTTTTACTTCCTCTTTTTTGATTTGGATTCATTTTACTTCTTTTTCTTCTCTGATTGCTGTGGCTAAAACTTCTAAAACTATGTTGAAAAACAGCAGTGAGAGTGGGCAACCTTGTCTTGTTCCTGACTTTAGTGGAAATTGTTTCAGTTTTTCACCACTGAGAACAATGTTGGCTGTGAGTTTGTCATATATGACCTTTACCATGTTGAGGTAAGTTCCCTCTATGCCTACCTTCTGGAGGGTTTTTATTATAAATCGTTGTTGAATTTTGGTGAAAGCTTTTTCTGCATCCATTGAGATGATCATATGGTTTTTATCCTTCAATTTGTTAACATGGTGTATCACATTGATTGATTTGGGTATACTGAAGAATCCTTGTATTCCTGGGATAAACCCCACTTGATCATGGTGTATGATCCTTTTAATGTGCTGTTGAATTCTGTTTGCTAGTACTTTGTTGAGGGTTTTCACATCTATATTCATCGGTGATATTGGCCTGTAGTTTTCTTTTTTTGTGACATCTTTGTCTAGTTTTGGTAAGAGGATGATTGTGGCCTCAGAGAATGAGTTTGGGAGTGTTCCTCCCTCCGCCATATTTTGGAAGAGTTTGAGAAGGATAGGTGTCAGCTCTTCTCCAAATGTTTGATAGAATTCGGCTGTGAAGCCATCTGGTCCTGGGCTTTTGTTTGTTGGAAGATTTTTAATCACAGTCTCAATTTCAGTGCTTGTGATTGGTCTGTTTATATTTGTATTTCTTCCTTGTTCATTCTCAGAAGGTTGTGCTTTTCTAAGAATTTGTCCATTTCTTCTAGGTTTTCCATTTTATTGCCATGTAGTTGCTTGTAGTAATCTCTCATGATCCTTTGTATTTCTGCAGTGTCAGTTGTTACTTCTTTTTCATTTCTGATTCTATTGATTTGAGTCTTCTTTCTTTTTTTCTTGATGTATCTGGCTCATGGTTTATCAATTTTGTTTATCTTCTCAGTGAACAAGCTTTTAGTTTTATTGATCTTTGCAATTGTTTCCTTCATTTCTTTTTTTTTTTTTTGCAGTACGCGGGCCTCTCACTGTTGTGGCCTCTCCCGTTGCGGAGCACAGGTTCCGGATGCGCAGGCTCAGTGGCCATGGCTCACGGGCCCAGCCGCTCCACGGCACGTGGGATCTTCCCAGACTGCTGCATGAACTCCTGTCCCCTGCATCGGCAGGTGGACTCTCAACCACTGCGCCACCAGGGAAGCCCATCCTTCATTTCTTTTTCATTTATTTCTGGTCTGAGCTTTATGATTTCTTTCCTTCTGTTAACTTTGGGGTTTGTTTTTTGTTCTTCTTTCTCGAATTGCTTTAGGGGTAAGGTTAGGTTGTTTATTTGAGATATTTCTTGTTTCTTGGGTAGGACTGTATTGCGCTAAACTTCCCTCTTAGAACTGCTTTTGCCACATCCCATAGGTTTTGCGTCCTCGTGTTTTCATTGTCATTTGTTTCTAGGTATTTTTTGATTTCCTCTTTGATTTCTTCAGTGATCTCTTGGTTATTAAGTAGTGTATTGTTTAGCCTCCATGTGTTTGGCTTAATGTGTCATTTAAAGCTTGTGTTTCCTTATTTATTTTCATTTTGGGTGATCTGTCCATTGGTGAAAATGGGGTGTTAAAGTCCCCGACTATTATTGTGTTACTGTCAATTTCCCCTTTTATCGCCATTAGCATTTGCCTTATGTATTGAGGTGCTCCTATGTTGGGTGCATAAATATTTACAGTTGTTATATCTTCTTCTTGGATTAATCTGTTGATCATTATGTAGTGTCCTTCTTTGTCTCTTGTAATAATCTTTATTTTAAAGTCTATTTTGTCTGATATGAGAATTGCTGTTTCAGCATTCTTTTGATTCCATTTGCATAGAATATCTTTTTCCATCCCCTCACTTTCAGTCTGTATGTATCCCTAGGTCTGAAGTGGGTCTCTTGTAGATAGCATATATACTGGTCTTGTTTTTATATCCATTCAGCCAGTCTACGTCTTTTGGTTGGAGCATTTAATCTATTTACACTGAAGGTAATTATCAATATGTATATTCCTATTACCATTTTCTTAATTGTTTTGGGTTTGTTTTTGTAGGTCTTTTCCTTCTGTTTCCTGCCTAGAGAAGTTCCTTTAGCATTTGTTGTAAAGCTGGTTTGGTGGTGCTGAATTCTCTGAGCTTTTGCTTGTCTGTAAAGGTTTTAATTTCTCCATCCAATCTGAATGAGTTCCTTACTTGGTAGAGTAATCTTGGTTGTAGGTGCTTCCCTTTCATTACTTTAAATATGTCCTGCCACTCCCTTCTGGCTTGCAGAGTTTCTGCTGAGAAATCAGCTGTTAACCTTACGGGGATTCCCCATATGTTATTTGCTGCTTTTCCCTTGCTGCTTTTAATATTTTTTCTTTGTATGTAATTTTTGATAGTTTCATTAACATGTGTCTTGGTGTGTTTCTCCTTGGATTTATCCTGTATGGGATTCTCTGCGCTTCCTGGACTTGACTATTTCCTTTCCCATATTAGGGAAGTTTTCAACTATGTTTTCAAATATTTTCTCAGACCCTTGCTTTTTCTCTTTTTCTTCTGGGACCCCTATAATTTGAATATTGGTGTGTTTAATGTTGTCCCAGAAGTCTCTGAGGCCGTCCTCAATTCTTTTAATTCTTTTTTCTTTATTCTGCTCTGTGGTAGTTATTTCCACTATTTTATCTTCCAGGTCACTTATCCATTCTTCTGCCTCAGTTATTCTGCTATTGATTCCTTTAGAGAATTTTTCATTTCATTTATTGTGTTGTTCATCATCGTTTGTTTGTTCTTTAGTTCTTCTAGGTTCTTGTTAACATTTCTTGTATTTTCTCCATTCTATATTCAAGATTTTGGATCATCTTACTATCATTACTCTGAATTATTTTTCAGGTAGACTGCCTATTTCTTCTTCATTTGTTTGGTCTGGTGGGTTTTTACCTTGCTCTTTCATCTGCTGTGTATTTCTCTGTCTTCGCATTTCACTTAACTTACTGTTTTTGGGGTCTCCTTTTTTCAGGCTTCAGGTTCATAGCTCCTGTTGTTTTTGGTATCTGCCCCCAGTGGGTAAGGTTGGTTCAGTGGGTTGTGTAGGCTTCCTGGTGGAGGGGACTGGTGCCTATGTTCTGGTGGATGAGGCTGTATCTTTTCTTTCTGGTGGGAAGGAGCACATCTGGTGATATGTTTTGTGGTACTTGTGAACTTATAATTTTAAGCAGCCTCTCTGCTAATGGGAGGGGCTGTGTTCCTGTCTTGCTAGTTCTTTGGCATAGGGTGTCCAGCACTGTTGCTTGCTGGTCATTGAGTGGACCTGGGTCTTAGAATTGAGATGCAGCTCTCTTGGAGAGCTTTCACTGTTTGCTATTACATGGTGCCTGGAGGTCTCTGGTGGACCAATGTCCTGAACTCAGCTCTCCCACCTCAGACGCACAGACTTGACACCGGCCAGAGCACCAAGACCCTGTCAGCCACACAGCCAGGTACGTGGGGAGTTTCTTGCCTTTTGGGAAGTCTGAGCTCTTCTGCCAGTGTTCGGTAGGTGTTCTGTAGGAGTTGTTCCACATGTAGATGTATTTTTGATGTATTTGTGGGGAGGAAGGTGATCTTCACATCTGACCTCTCTGCCATCTTGACGGTCCTCCTACCCGAAAGCACCAGGAACCTGGTTGGTGACTGGCCCACACTAGAACCTAGGTCAAACCTCCTAGTCTCTCTTTAGTCAAATTGTCGAAGCTCGGATTAAGCGGGTTAAAGCCAAAGTACAGAAGCACAGAGCTTTAGGTCGTGCAGTTGCGTGGACCCCTCAGAGAACAAAGTAAAGGTTGAGATGATCTTTTAAAAATTTTTTAAGCATGCTAAGACAGTGGTGGTGGTAGTGGGGATGGTGAATACTATCACTCATTGTTACAATGTGAGTGTCAACAGGACTATGGAGATCAGCCTTGAGTCCTCACACAGTAGCCCAAATTTGCCTCAGGATAAATGCCTACTCTTTTAAAGCTGCAGGGGGATCTTTTAAATAAATAGAAGAGATGGGGTTTTAAGGTCTTTCCCAAAAGGCCCATATGTCAAACTCAATTTATTTAATATGGCACAAAGGGAGTGCACCATCAACCCAGCTGGGATTTGAACACTTGTTTCTAGATGATTGCTGATCTAAAAGTTGTTCTTCATGTAGAATGGGGACTAAAGGTTAGCTTGAATGAGGTATTTTCTTTCATAAAATTATCTACAGTTTTTGGTGTGCTTCTAAGAAACTTTGGCTTTGATATCCTTGTCTTTAACCTCCTAATACTGTGAGGACATTCCAAGTTTTTGGAATCACTTCCTTTCTTTGTTGCCCCAACAGAATGAATCCATTAATATTTGTCTTATGCATCCTGTTCCAGGTCTGGTACTGTGACAACATATTGTTTCATTTTTCTCAAGTCATTTATTCTTTGTGCTCAGTGTCCATGCCAGTATAAGAAAATGAGAAAGGAGCACTTCATGATGATGGTGGCATTGGCAGGGCAGAAATGTCACTTCAGACTTTCTTGTCAACCTATATTCCAAATGTTGCACATCTTGGCGGAGAATGAGTGATTGCTCAGCAGTGATTCCTTCGATCCATCATCTAGGAGTAAATTGTTCTGAATAATGACCTATTCCATCTTTCCTATTTGGAATATATATTACAAGAAGCCTAGAAAAAAGACTATTTCAACTTTGTTGTAATTCAAGTTCACCGTAAATGCAAGGCAGAAATCTTGGAGTCTTGGGCCCCTTAAATGTGAAACATGGTTATGAGTCAGATTCAAGCTTCTGACAACTGTCTGGGTCTGTTTTCTTTCAAAATTCAGCTGGAAAGTGAATTTGTACAGTAATTTCAATGGAAATTTCATGGGCAATCGTGTGTGTGTGTGTGTGTGTGTGTGTGCGTGTGTGTGTGTGTGTGTGTGTGTGTGTGTGTAGGGAGAGAGGAGATGGGAAGGATTTCACTTTTGCAATTTTTCAATTTGAAAACAAAAAACAGAAATTTGTTTTCTGTGGTGTAGTGGTACAAGACAGTATAATAATCTGATTGCTTTAGGTGTGAAACTAAATTTTCCCCTCCTCATACGCTTGAGTGAATAGATTTAAGTTCTTCTTTATCTCTGCAGCAGAAAGAAGGGGAAACAAACTGCTACCTTCTCTCATGTGATACTGCTAGGAGTATTCAAGTCTCATCTGGTATTTCTAACTTATCTTGGAGGATGTTTACAAAGGGATCCTTTGGATGCAGTGCCAACATTCCCACAGAAAGATAAAAGGTTTCTAGCTTTGTGGTTGTACCCTTCCCAGGAGGTGTGGTGTCAGTTTTTTGACATTTCCCTAGGTAACAGAACAGGTTCAACGCTCTGGCTTTACATAGAATTGTGTGTGTGTGTGTGTGTGTGTATCTGTATATATCATTATCTGTATGTTATCTTGTGGTTGTATGTATGTGTATAAAATTCAAACTTGCTGTTACTGGATTCTATGTTAAATTCACTGAGAAGGATTATTTTAAGAGGTTTGAATGTAATCATTTCTGAAAAGTTACCAACTATTCAAAATTATCTATAGTATAAAAATATGTTCAAATATTTCTGTTTTTTTAAGGAGAGGGATATCTCTAAAGAAATAGTCTTTATTCCTCCCTTGAATCTAAAGGGAGGATTTTCCAATGAAAGAGTTGATATGTTTGCATGATACTTAAATTGTCTATTTTCCCCCTACTGAATAAATGTTTACAGGAAAACCCTGTCAGCTATTTTAAATTTATCAAATATTTTAAATATATACTAAATATGGGTGATGTTGTGCTCAGTTCACAATTTGACAGCAGCTATACATTTCTGAGGCCAGAACCATAAATCAGTTTTTCTAATCTATACTTTTAATCATTAAATCTAAACTCTTTAGTTAAGGAAATCACTCACTTTTCTGTTAACTGGTTTAGACTTCATTTAAAAGTAACAAAGAATATGAAGAGGAATTCAAAAGTCACTTCAACAAGAGTTATGTTCTGTCCATCTGCATCCTAGGTTTTATCTCTAAGTGATCTTCATATATTCTCTGGTGAAGTGGTTTTGACTAACTCAGATTTGTTTTCAAAAAAGAAAATAAAATCACTGAGACCGAATATATTGCAATATCATCAAACTCTTTCATGTCGACTGAATTCCATACATGAGATGTATTTCTTGGTGAACACTTTTTCTCAAGTTAACTGTGTGAAAACTAGAACATCCTCGCTCGACATAAATGTTAAATTAGTTAACATACATTTATTGAATACTTACTTTGCTAGATCTCTACATGTATACTGTAGGAAAAGATAGGCATGACTATCTAGGTATATCAGTATAACACAAAAAATAATCAGTATTCCAAACTTCCAGTGAAACATAATTCAATACCTTCTATAAAATTCTGCTGTTATACGGTAAACTTATGACAGAGATGCTCAAACTTTTATGCATCTCAGAATCAGCTGATATTCTTTGAGATAAACAAATGCCTGGGCATTTCGTCCACAGTTTCTGGTTACATAGATCTGGGGCAAATCCTGGTCATCTGTATTTTTAATAAGTCCTCCAAGTAATCTTTGTCTACCACAAAGTTTGAGAGCTAATGGTCCAAAATGCAATTTTTAATCTTGTTTCTTTCTTTTTTTAAACACCAGAAATATTAAAAGACCAATGCATTACTTAATGTAAACATTAAGTTTAACATATAAATTAATGGACTGAAAAAGAGGATGAGAGAAAATTCTAACTAAATGCCTGCAGTTGGGACTGTACTTAATTTTGTGCTTACAGTCTCTATTGGCACTCAATATTTTTTAATACTAGTGATCAGCATTTTTGCTTTTAGAAAGTATATCAATGAACTTTTCAGTAAAGAAATTACTAGCTCATATGCTTAAGAAGTTATATGGTGGCAATAATGGCTTCAGGTATGGTGCAATTTAGAGGTTTACATTATCTCTTAATTCTGCCTTCCTCCATACGTCAACTTTATGTTCAGAATGTTTTTCAATTCCATCAGCAATAACTGCATCAGTTTCACATGCTATGTTCTTAAACCATACCATGAAGAAAATCACTTCTTTGTACCCCCACCAAACTGCCTAAAAGATGTTTATTTCACTCTATTCAAACCAACTTAAAGGACGTGCCATTGTAGAATATCTGAGCTAGAGAGATAAGACTATATTGATCAATTTATAACAATCAGGGTCCACGTGGAGGCAGAGGTGGGGTCCAGTATACCACAAACCAAAGCTCCTACACAATAGAAAAGTGGTGGAATAGTTTCTGGGGAGACAACCCCAGTGTGCTATACTGGGGGAAATGGTATGAATAGAAATTTAAATCATTTCCCTGAGCTAGAATATAGTGTTAATGCTAAATCTTGCCAAGTCATTTCCATTCTTCTTCTTGAATGATTTTTCTTCAAATTGTATGAATCAAGAGGAACACGATCTTGAACTTAGGAAGTCATGAACTTAGGAAAAACAAATGTTGTTCCAATTCTTCTGCATATTTGAAGCTATGGGCCATTTAATTTCACTGTGGGTATCACAAAGTGGTAGGGCAAGTGGGTAGTAAATGCAATGACCTTTACTTATAGGTCATATACATGATCATACTCTATTTGTATTATAACACAGAGTGCAAGTAACAATGTTATTGATTCTGTAAATGTGAGCATGAGGAGCATAGAAAATAGTTTAGCTAATTGTGGCCTGTTAAGATAGGACACCAATTTAAAGGAAGTAATGGTAAATCCAAGCTAGAGGTGGTTTGATGACAAACTGCATAGACGTGAGTCACTGTAAGTTTCAAAGCAATGTGTCAGGGACAGTCTGTGAATTTCACTTCATTGCCTTTGGCTTGTGCCAGAGAAGGAGCAATGGGAAGTCTCTGGAGTGTGTTAGGTGTGAGGATGCAGGAAAAGCCAGGATTTAATTTCCTTGTGCCCATCAGTACCACCGTAGAGTGTTTCAGTGCTGCAGTACTACTCAGAGTGGAACTGCTCAGAGGATTGGAGAGAATATTGTACCTAAGTTCTACTTAAGAAAAAGAAAGAAAGAATCCATAATAAAAAAATTCCAGACAGTGTGGATCAGTCCAATATTTTACTTCAGGTAGAAGCTCCTCTAAGCATGATAGTGAGTGGCTTGGGTTTTGGAGTTGGCTCAACAATGACACCTTATTTCTATAAAGGGGCTAATACTCATAGAACTTACCCCTGAGCACCTCTGTGAGAGACAATGTAATGTTCATGATGCAGCATGTTATAAAATGAAATAGAGAAAAGCAATAGTTCTTTTAAAGTAATCTTATTATTACAGCTTCTTCTTGATGGTTTATGTGTCATCTCTACCATCAAAAGTAGAATAGCATCTATGATGACCTTCAAGAGTGGGTCTGACAAGAGCTCCTATTTACTTCCATTCCCACCCATCCATCTGAATCAGGTTTTAAACAATTCTTCTGAGTCTGAGTGTGACACATAGGGATTTGGATTGATGCCTGCCTCCCCCTGGAAGATGAAAACTCAGACCTACAGCAACCAGGCAGGTGCAGTAAATGAATGAATCACCTCATTCGCACAGCGGTCACCGGGAGAATGTGGGCCCCATCTAAAGGGGGTACAGGCTCTAACAAGCTCTGTCCTCAGTTGCTGTGGGCCCCAAACTGCTAGTCCTTCCAGTTCTTCAAGACAAGCTAGAAATCAGATTTTAAAGTGAAATATCCCCATTTACATAACTTAAAAAGAAAATAGGTTGTATAAGTCAAATAACAAAGGTGTGCAGGCCAGACATGCCTTATGCGTTCCCAGGTTCCTCCATGTGACCTGTGGTAACCACATGATAGTGGAATAAGATCCATCTTATCACTGCTCTTTTTATTCTAAAGTTCAGCCTGCTCCGCTGGACCTGTAATTTGTCGGTCATCAAAATGGTTGTGTCTTAATATCATATGATATCGCTTCTATGTGGAATCTAAAAAAAGGCTACAAATGAACTTATCTATAAAACAGAAACAAAATTACAGATGTAGAAAATAAACTTACGGTTACCAGAGGGTAAGGGGGGAAGGGATAAATTGGGAGATTGGGATTGACATATACACACAATTATATATAAAATAGATAACTAATAAGGATCTACTGTATAGCACAAGGAACTCTACTCAATACTTTGTTAATGGCCTATATGGGAAAATAATCTGAAAAAGGCTGGATATATGTATATGTATAACAGATTCACTTTGCTGCACACCTGAAACACAACATTGTAAATCAACTATATTCCAATAAAATTAAAATATTTTTAAAAAATGGTTGTGTCTTTCAATAACCTTCCAACTTGTGACCCCTAATTGTTGAACTGTTGAATCTAAGAATAAGAGTCACAAACTCAAACACTTCCGGAAGTAAGGCATTTAAAGCTAATATTTCAAGTGGGGCTGGACATAAAAGGCTATGGAGAGACTATGGTACATGAAATAGTGTATAACTCCCCTTAGGTGAGAGTCATAAATTTATATTTCAAGCCAGAACAGTTTGAAATAAAAAAGAGTGCTATTAACCATTACATCAGATTAACAGATGTAAAAGGGGACACACTTGAATATATGGTCATCCTAAGAGATAAGGAATGCTCAGATTCAGCAAGTACTCACATAGGATCTTCAAGACCTTTTGATTCATAAAGGGAAGTCAGAGATGGGCATTTTGTGCTATATCTCTAATTGTTAAACATTGGTTGATAATTTAATTTTTAATCTCTACCTAAAACAAAAAAAACAAACTACCACCCAACCATATCTGTCAAACAGATCTTGCCCTCTGCCCTCTAGTGTGCAACCTTACTACAAAGCTTTGAATTTATATCGTATTCTTTCTCCCAGTATGTGCTTCTAACTGAATGTTCTCTTTGCCCCTTCTTTGTTTTAGACGCCCTAGTTTGGCCCTGTCCATGTGAACATAACTTCTAGCCATCCCATTCATTAAACCTGATCTTTGGAGACTGAAAATTCTCCTACCATCTCCCAGTTCCCCTTTGGTCATTCACTTCTGACACCCCTACTTAGGGCAAGTCTTATCCCTGCCCATTTCAACTGAGGTGACCTTAGTCTCACCTTTGCAACCTTGGTCCTAATGCCTCATCATCAATGACAGGTGCTTAGAAAAGAAGGTCTTTACAACTGGTATTTCTATTCTTTGGTAGAAAATTACCTTTGTCAAATTTACTAACTATGACTATTGGCAAACATAAAATAATTACAGTCCTATATCAGTAAACACCCAACTGGTGAACAATTTCATAAATATGGCCTTCATAAGGCTACTACAAATCTCAAAGCTGAGTAAAAAATGTACCAGCAATGGTAAATATGATTAGTGAAATTTTCATAATTGCATTATTTTGTTCAGAAATTAAGGAATTTTCAAAGTGAATCTCTCTAAATGTTATATTTAATACATGCATACTTAAAAAAAAATTCTCAGCAAATGAATAAATGCATCAGTGAAAGCAGTACATCTTCTAGAGTTAAATTTGTGCTTATATGATGTACAGTGATTTCACTTGCATGTACATATTTAATAGGTGTGTAATCTTCTAGTTTGAATGAGAGTCATCATATATGCAGGCGCTAAGAATTGGCAAAGAAAATAAACACTAAATTGAGTTTAAATGTTCTTCAAAATTGATTATAGCAAATTACCCAAACTAAAGCTATATTTAGAAGTAAACCTAGGAAATCTTGTTTTGGCAGATGATATAGGTCTTCTGACTAAAGATGTACAAATTCATCCTAAGGGCTTAGAAGAGTGCTTCTGAGCCAAGGAGGAGCAGAGCTTATGCAGACTCCCTTTGATTCGCTGTCACAGTCAAAGTTGCACACCAAAAACTTCTGCATTTTTATCCAAGATCCCAGTTTCAAGTAAGTGATATTCCCCACAATTCTAAAGCTACTCAACATATTTTTGACTATGTACTTGATCATAATTGGGCATAATGAAATCTTTCCTTTGGTCAGTACATGTTTCAGCATCTAAACTCCAAATAGTTTGAGTCATCATACCCCCTCATCATACCTCTGTCCTATATGTATTCATATCAATATTTTCATCAGTCAAGTTGTTTAGTTTTCTAGAGCTGGTTAGGTCTTCCAATGGTCTTCTGTGTAGAGTCAGCACTCTTTGTGTTTTATATATACTTAGAATTATTTTATTCTTATATTTTATGCCCATATTTCAATTCCTTTCTTGTATATACCTATAGCCTATAAACAGGCAGTGTTCTAGATTCTGTAAATACAAAGGAGAATATAAAAGGTAGCAGCCCTCAAGGAGCCATGAGCTGGCAGGATGAGGTACATGGAATGAATATATATAAGTTAATAACACAATAACTACTACCACCACCATTTCTGCTAGCAAAATTTACAATATCTGAGACTTCCTAACTGATCACAATGTAGCATCATCCTGTTCAACAAATAACCTAAGTCACAGATATACATTATTTAGAGACGAGGAAACTGAGGATTAGCAATTTAAAACATTACTTATTAGTAAGTGAAAGATCAGTAACTTGAGCCCAGAAATCTGACTCTAAATCCTTGGCACTTGGATACTATGGAATTTGGGCAAATGACCAATTAATTATATATGAGAAGATAAGAAAGATTTCATAGAAAGGATTTTTTCTATTTATTTTGTAATATGTATTAGATACTTATTATGAGTTAGGCAGTATGCTAAATGCTAGAAGATCACATACAAATAAGACATAATATTTCCTCTTAAAAAGTTCACAGTGTAAAAGGACAGACAGCTTCAAAAAATAATTAACAGGGAGTTAAGGGCAGCAATAGACATATGGAACGAGGGCAACAGGGAGTCAGGCACCTTCTTGGGTGGGTAAGGAATGTCTTCACAAGGAAAAGACAAGTCTTAATGAGACGAAGAATAAGGTGAAATTGCCAGATGGCCAGAGTGAAGTTCACTTGTGGCTCAGCATGTGAAAAGGCATGGAGGCTTGAAATATAATTGTATATATGGGTATGTTGAAGCTGAGGCTGCAGAGGAAGTGGTCCAATTCAAATGCTAAGATTTGCACTCTCCTAGCAGCCAGGCCTTGTACATTCCACTCAGGACAAAGACTACATCTGTTTCCTTTTTATTCCTTCACTGCTTTAAACTTGGTAGACAACTAATAAAATTTTTCTGATTAATTCATAAGGACTCTGAGTATCATACTAAGAATCTATGTTTTTCTTGTACTCCTAATGTATTTTATTTTAGACAGTTGTGCTTTCCTGTCCCTGGGTTGTATGCCACATGATTTATTAAACACCTTAATGCAACTTTTTGATAAACTATAAACTGTCTCATATAAAAGATGAACTTTAGTTTTTAAAGACACAGACTCATTTGTACGTGACTGTGAAGGAATCCTAAGTCATCAAGAGCCATGGTGCTGAGAGCCCAGGATAAGGTGGTTTATTTTGTTCTCATTATAGATTCTCGGGATGGCTTCCTTGCAGAGTGATGCTTTCTTTTCCACATCAAAAATGACTCAAAGTTTCCAGTGTACTATTTCACCCCAAAAAAATGCATAAGGAAAAAAAAAGAATCTGCACGTTTGGGGAATAAATTTCAGAAAATGTGTGGTTAGGAATGATATCACGGCAGTTGATATATATATATATATATATTTTTTTTTTTTTTTTTTTTTGCGGTATGTGGGCCTCTCACTGTTGTGGCCTCTCCCGTTGCAGAGCACAGGCTCCAGATGCGCAGGCTCAGCGGCCATGGCTCATGGGCCTAGCTGCTCCGCGGCATGTGGGATCTTCCCGGACCAGGGCACGAACCCGTGTCCCCTGCATCAGCAGGCGGACTCTCAACCACTGCGCCACCAGGGAAGCCCCAGCTGATATTTTTAATAATCAACTCACATATTTTGAAATACAACAAATCCAACCAACCCACAAATGTTTTCTTCAGAATCTACAAAGGCCAAGACACTGTGATGAATGCTGGAAAGATGGAGAGATGGCGGGGGGTGGGGGATGTTCTAATTTCAAGAGGACTCAACAAGAGTGAGATCCCTCCCCACATATAAGCCAAACACACAGGAAGTGAAAAAGAAAGCAGACCGTTTTACACACATTAACTAAAATATTAACCAAACACCAAATGGGAGCCAATACAAAAACAAACAAACACCAACCACAGGTATTTTATCTACATTTTACTACTGATCCCAAATCCCTTGGAACTAAGAAAATGTTTTAAAATCTTGGTACTTTTTCTTTTTATTCAATTTCACATTTATACCTTAATTTGAAGGGGGGAAAAAAAACCAGGAAGATGTCTAATGTTTCTGGGCAACCAGAAGTAGGGCTATCAGAGAGATTTGAGTGAGGACTGGAACATCATAATTCAGTCTTAGAGAGAAATGGACCTTAAACAAACGTCTGTTCAACTACTCAGTCAACATGTTAACCCTGCAGTAGAATAATCAAGGCAAAGATGAGTACAGAGAAAAAGGACAGGTAAGGTACAAAGCAGATATGCATGCATGGTATATGTCTGAGTTGAAATCAAACTGTGTGGTTTATCTAGCTGTAAAATTTTTAAAAAGAACAACAAGGTCCTACTGTATAGCACAGGGAGCTATATTCAATATCCTGTGATAAACCATAATGGAAAAGAATATTGAAAAAATAACATATATATATATATTTATATATATAAAGTGATTCAGTTATACATATATATGTATAACTGATATACATACATATATATGTATAACTGAATCACTTTGTTGTACAGCGGAAATTAACACATTGTAAATCAACAATACTTCAGTTTAAAAAAATGTAAAAAGAAAATTTAAAGATACACTTTCTTTTTTTCCAGAAGATG
This sequence comes from Pseudorca crassidens, assembly GCF_039906515.1. NCBI lineage: Eukaryota > Metazoa > Chordata > Mammalia > Artiodactyla > Delphinidae > Pseudorca > Pseudorca crassidens. Next base: position 150,889,845 of record NC_090298.1, read on the forward strand.
GACTTCATGGTGTGCGATTAACATTAGTTCATCTTAAATAGTATGGAGGGATCCTGCTCATTTTCTACATGCACTTGTTGTGGGAGAAAGGGCAGTGAAGGCAAAATAGCTTTGTGATAAAATATCCATGTTTTGAAGTCCAGCAGATTTTGACAAAATTCTGGCACTATTACTTCCTAGGCCTATGACCTTAGACAGTCATTTGACTTTTCCGAACTTATGTGCTGTCATTGGTAAAATGAGAAAAATCATCCTTTCTCAAGATTTATGAGTTAATATGTGCTAAACTTAGAACAGTGCCTGGCGGGTGGTAGGAGCTCAATAAATGATAAGGAGAATTACAAGATGCGTGGGAATCCCATGGATCATTGGAAGAGTAGATTGTTAAAGTGACTTGGGATAATGACTGATGACATCAGAACTGATTCAGTTTCTGCAGAACTTTTTTATTGATTGTATGTTAACTTGAGAGCCATGCTTTCAGTGGGGGAAAAGCAGCCTATTTAAAAGTATCCTAGAGAAAAGCATCATTGCTGATATTGTAAGTTTGACCCAAGTTACTTTTAGTATCAATTTAGTATCATCCCTTTCAGTCTTTTTTCTTTTTAATAATTTTATTGGAGTTTTATTGCTTTATACTGGTGTGTTAGTTTCTGCTGTATAACAAAGTGAATCAACTATACATAAACATATATCCCCATATCCTGTCCCCCTTGCATCTCCCTACCACGCCCCCATCCCAGTCCTCTAGGTGGTCACAAAGCACCGAGCTGATCTCCCTATACTATGCAGCTGCTTCAGCTAGCTCTTTTACTTAGGTAGTGTATATATGTCAATGCAACTCTCACTTCATCCCAGCTTACCCTTCTCCCTCCCTGTGTCTTCAGGTCCATTCTCTACGTCTGCATCTTTATTCCTGTCCTGCCTGTAGGTTCTTAAGAACCATTTTTTTTTTTTTTTTTTAGATTCCATATATATGTGTTAGCATACGGTATTTGTTTTTCTCTTTCTGACTTACTTCACTCTGCATGACAGATTCTAGGTCCATCCACCTCACTACAAATAACTCAATTACGTTTCTTTTTATGGCTGAGTAATATTCCACTGTATATAGGTGCCAATCTTCTTTACCCATTCGTCTGTCAGTGGACACTTAGGCTGCTTCTGTGTCTTGATATTATTAATAGTGCTGCAATGAACATTGTGCTACATGACTATTTTTGAATTACCGTTTTCTCAGGGTATATGCCCAGCAGTGCTATTGCTGGGTTGTATGGTAGTTCTAATTTTATATTTTAAGGAACCTCCATATTCGTCTCCATAGTGGCTGTATCAATTTTCATTCCCACCAATAGTGCAAGAGGGTTCCCTTTCCTCCACACCTTCTCCAGCATTAACTGTTTGGAGATTTTTTGATGATGGCCATTCTGACTGGTGTGAGGTGATACCTCATTGTAGTTTTGATTTGCCTTTCTCTAATGATTAGTGATGTTGAGCATCCTTTCATGTGTTTGTTGGCAATCTGTATACCTTCTTTGGGAAAATGTTTATTTAGGTCTTCTGCTCATTTTTGGATTGGGTTGTTATTTTGATATTGAGCTGCATGAGCTGCTTATATATTTTGGAGATTAATTCTTTGTCAGCTGCTACATTTGCAAATACGTTCTCCCATTCTGAGGGTTGTCTTTTCATCTTGTTTATGGTTTCCTTTGCTGTGCAAAAGCTTTTCAGTTTCATTAGGTCACATTTTTTATTTTTGTTTTTATTTCCATTTCTCTAGGAGGTGGATCAAAAAGGATCTTGGTGTGATTTATGTCATAGAGTGTTCTGCTGACGTTTTCTTCTAAGAGTTAGATAGTGTCTAGTGTCTGGCCTTACATTTAGGGCTTTAATCCATTTTGAGTTTATTTTTGTGTACAGTGTTAAGGAGTGTTCTAAGTTCATTCTATTACATGTAGCTGTCTAGTTTTCCCAGCACCACTTATTGAAGAGGCTCTCTTTTCTCCATTATATATTCTTGTCTCCTTTATCAATGATAAGGTGACCATATGTGCATGGGTTTATCTCTGGGCTTTCTATCCTGTTCCATTGATCTATATTTCTGTTTTTGGGTCAGTACCATACTGTCTTGATTACTGTAGCTTTGTAGTATAGTCTGAATTCAGGGAGCCTAATTCCTCCAGCTCCGTTTTTCATTCTCGAGATTGCTTTAGCTATTCGGGGTCTTCTGTTTTTCCATACAAATTGTGAAATGTTTTGCTCTAGTTTTGTGAAAAGTGTCATTGGTAGTCTGATAGGGATTGCATTGAATCTGTAGATTGCTTTGGGTAGTAAAGTCATTTTCACAATGTTGATTCTTCCAATCCAAGAACATGGTATATCTCTCCATCTGTTGGTATCATCTTTAATTTCTTTCCTCAGTGTCTTATAGTTTTCTGCATACAGGTCTTTTGTCTCCTTAGGTAGGTTTATTCCTAGGTATTTTATTCTTTTTGTTGCAGTGGTAAATGGGAGTGTTTCCTTAATTTCTCTTTCAGGTTTTTCATCGTTAGTGTAGAGGAATGCAAGAGATGTCTGTGCATTAATTTTGTATCCTGCTACTTTACCAAATTCATTGATTAGCTCTAGTAGTTTTCTGGTAGCATCTTTAGAATTCTCTATGTATAGTATCATGTCATCTGCAAACAGTGACAGCTTTACTTCTTCTTTTCCAATTTGGATTCCTTTTATTTCTTTTTCTTCTCTGATTGCTATGGCAAAAACTTCCAAAACTATGTTGAATAATAGCAGTGAGAGTGGGCAACCTTGTCTTCTTCCTAATCTTAGTGGAAATGGTTTCAGTTGTTCACCATTGAGAATGATTGGCTCTGGGTTTGTCATATATGCCTTTATTATGTTGATGTATGTTCACTCTATGCCTACTTTCTGGAGGGTTTTTATCATAAATGGGTGTTGAATTTTATCAAAAGCTTTTTCTGCTATTATTGAGATGATCAATATGGTTTTTATCCTTCAATTTGTTAATATGATGTATCACATTGATTGATTTGCGTACACTGAAGAATCCTTGCATTCTTGGGATAAAATCCACTTGATCACGGTGTATGATCTTTGTAATGTGCTGTTGGATTCTATTTGCTAGTATTTTGTTGAGGATTTTTGCATCTATGATCATCAGTGATATTGGCCTGTAGTTTTCCTTTTTTTGTGATATCTTTGTCTGGTTTTCGTATCAGGGTGATGGTGGCCTTGTAGAATGAGTTTGGGAGTGTTCCTTCCTCTGCTATACTTTGGAAGAGTTTGAGGAGGTTAGGTGTTAGCTCTTTTCTAAATGTTTGATAAAATTTGGCTGTGAAGTCATCTGGTCTTGGGCTTTTGTTTGCTGGAAGAGTTTTAATCACAGTTTCGATTTCAGTGCTTGTGATTGGTGTGTTTATATTTTCTATTTCTTCCTGGTTCAGTCTCAGAAGATTGTGTTTTTCTAAGAATTTGTCCATTTCTTACAGGTCATACATTTTATTGCCATATAGTTGCTTGTAGTAATCTCTCATGATCCTTTGTATATCTCCAGTGTCAGTTGTTACTTCTCCTTTTTCATTACTAATTATGTTGATTTAACTCTTCTCCCTTTCTTTCTTGATGAGTCTGGTTAATGGTTTTTCAATTTTGTTTATCTTCACAAGGAAGCAGCTTTAAGTTTTACTGATCTTTTCGATTGTTTCCTTCATTTCTTTTTCATTTATTTCTCATCTGCTCTTAATGATTTCTTTCCTTCTGCTAACTTTTTTTTTTTTTTCTTCTTTCTCTAATTGCTTTAGGTGTAAGGTTAGGTTGTTTATTTGAGATTCTTCTTGTTTCTTGAGGTAGGATTGTATTGCTATAAACTTCCCTCTTACAACTGCTTTTGTTGCATCCCATAACTTTTGGGTTGTCCTGTTTTCACATTTGCCCTATGTATTGAGGTGTTCCTATGTTGGGTGCAAAAATATTTACAATTGTTATATCTTCTTCTTGGATTAATCCCTTGATCATTATGTAGTGTCCTTCTTTGTCTCTTGTAATAGTTTTTATTTTAAAGTCTATTTTCTCTGATATGAGAATTGCTACTCCAGCTTTCTTTTGATTTCCATTTGCACAGAATCTTTTCCCATCCCCCCACTTTCAGTCTGTATGTATCCCTAGGTCTGAAGTAGGTCTCTTGTAGACAGCATATATACGGGTCTTGTGATTGTATCCATTCAGCCAGTCTGTGTCTTTTGGTTGCAGCATTTAGCCTATTTACATTTAAGGTAATTATCAATATGTAGGTTCCTGTTACCATTTTCTTAATTGTTTTGGGTTTGTTTTTGTAGGTCTTTTCCTTCTCTTGTGTTTCCTGCCTAGAGAAGTTCCTTTAGCATTTGTTGTAAAGCTAGTTTGGTGGTGCTGAATTCCCTTAGCTTTTGCTTGTCTGTAAAGATTTTAATTTCTCCATCAAATCTGAATGAGATCCTTGCTGGGTAGAGCAATCTTGGTTGCTGGTGTTCCCCTCACATCACTTTAAATATGCCCTGCCACTCCCTTCTGGCTTGTACAGTTTCTGCTGAGAAATAAGCTGTTAACCTTAAGGGGATTCCCTTGTATGTTATTTGCTGCTTTTCTCTTTCTGCTTTTATTATTTTTTCTTTGTATTTAATTTTTGATAGTTTGATTAATATGTGTCTTGGTGTGTTTCTCCTTGGATTTATCCTGTAAGGGACTCTCTGCACTTCCTGGACTTGATTGACTATTTCCTTTCCCATATTAGGGACATTTTCAACTATAATCTCTTCAAGTATTTTCTCAGTCCCTTTCTTTTTCTCTTCTTCTTCTAGGCCCCCTATAATTCTAATGTTGGTGTGTTTAATGTTATCCCAGAGGTCTCTGAGACTGTGCTCAATTCTTTTCATTCTTTTTTCTTTATTCTGCTCTGAAGTAGTTATTTCCACTATTTTATCTTCCAGGTCACTTATCTGTTCTTCTGCCTCAGTTATTATGCTGTTGATTCCTTCTGGAGAATATCTAATATCATTTACTGTGTTGTTCACAATTGGTTGTTTGCTCTTTAGTTCTTCTAGATCCTTCGAACATTTCTTGTATTTTCTCCATTCTCTTTCCAAGATTTTGTATCATCTTTACTATCATTACTCTGAATTCTTTTTCAGGTAGACTGCCTATTTCCTCTTCATTTGGTCTGTGGGTTTTAACTTTGCTCCTTCATCTGATGCATTTTTGTCTGTCTTCTCATTTTGCTTAACTTACTGTGTTTGGGGTCTCCTTTTCACAGGCTGCAGGTTCATAGTTCCCGTTGTTTTGGTGTCTGCCCCCAGTGGCTAAGGTTGGTTCAGTGTGTTGTGTAGGCTTCCTGGTGGAGGGGACTGATGCCTGTGTTCTGGTGGATGAGGCTGGATCTTGTTTTTCTGGTGGGCAGGACCACATCTGGTCGTGTGCTTTGGGGTGTCTGTGAACTTATTATGATTTTAGGCAGCCTCTCTGCTAATGGGTGGAGTTGTTCCTGTCTTGTTAGTTGTTTGGCATAGAGTGTCCAGCACCGTAGCTTGCTGGTCATTGAGTGGAGCTGGGTCTTAGCATTGAGATGGAGCTCTCTTGGAGAGCTTTTGCTGTTTGCTATTACATGGTGCCTGGAGGTCTCTGGTGGACCAATGTCCTGAACTCGGCTCTCCCACCTCAGACGCACAGGCCTGACACCGGCCAGAGCACTAAGACCCTGTCAGTCACATGGCTCAAAAGGGAGAAAAAGAAAGAAAGAAAAAATAAATAAAATAAAATAAAGTTATTAAAATAAAAATATTATTAAAAAAAAACAAAACAGAAGAGAGCAACCAAACCAATAAAACAAATCCACAAATGATAACAATCGCTAAAAACTATACTAAGATAAACATAATAATCAAAAGCTAGTCTGTCACATACAGCAAACCCTAAGTCTACAGTTGCTCCCAAAGTCCACTGTCTCAATTTTGGGATTATTCGTTGTCTATTCCGGTATTCCACAGATGCAGGGTACATCAAGTTGATTGTGGAGATTTAATCTGCTGCACAGAGAAATTTCCCTTTCTCTTCTCTGTTCACCCAGCTCCTGGGGTTCAGTTTTGAATTTGACCATGCTTCTGCATGTAGGTCGTGCACTGACATCTGTTCTTTGCCCAGGCAGGACGGGGTTAAAGGCGTGGCTGTTTAGGGAGCTTTGGCTCACTCAGGTCGGGAGGAGGAAGGGGTACGAAATGCGGGGCGAGCCTGTGGTGGTAGAGGCCAGTGTGATGTTGCAACAACCTGAAGCGCGCCATGCGTTCTCCCGGGGAAGTTGTCCCTGGATCCCGAGACCCTGGCAGTGGTGGGCTGCACAGGCTCCCGTAGTGGGGGAAGGTGTGGATAGTGACCTGTGCTTGCACATAAGCTTCTTGGTGGCGGCAGCAGCAGCCTTAGCGTTTCATTGACATCTCCGGTGTCCAAGCTGATGGCCGCGGCTTGTGCCCATCTCTGAAGCTTGTTTAGGCAGTGTTCTGAATCTCCCCTCCTCACCACCCAGAATAAATGGTCTCTTGCCTCTTAGTCTGGTCCAGATTTTTTCTCAGACTCCCTCACGGCTATCTGTGGCACAGTAGCCCCCTTCAGGCTGTGTTTATGCAGCCAACCCCAGTTCTCTCCCTGGGATCTGACCTCCAAAGCCCGAGCCTCAGCTCCCAGCCCCCACCCGCCCCGGTGGTGAGCAGACAAGCCTCTCAGGCTGGTGAGTGCTGTTCTGCACAAATCCCCTGTGTGGGAATCTCTCTGCTTTACCCTCTGTGCCCCTGTTGCTGTGCTCTCCTCAGTGGCTGTGAAGCTTCCCCCACTGCCCATGGGGAAAGCCCCATTTCCACCAGTATAGGGCCTTCTTAGTGTGTGAAAACTTTTCCTCCTTCACAGCTCCCTCCCAGAGGTGCAGGTCCCATCCCTATTTTTTGTCTCTGTTTTTTTTCTTTTGCCCTACCCAGGTGTGTGGGTAGTTTCTTGCCTTTTGGGAAGTCTGAGGTGTTCTGCCAGCGTTCAGCAGGTGTTCTGTAGGAGTTGTTCCACATGTAGATATACTTTTGATTTATTTGTGGGGAGGAAGGTAATCTCCATGTCTTACTCCTCTGACATCTTGAAGGTCTCCCCCTTTTAGTCTTTCTGTTTTTTTCCCCCCAGGTATTGATCTCAACTCCATTTCTGGCCTTGCTGAGAATCTTTCCCTTAGCATCCCCATGGATCTAACATGGAACGCTATGCTTCTTCACAGCTTTCTCGTTCTCAACAGCCCTGGGTTTTACACCACCCAATTTTACACCACAACCTAGAGCAGATGTTACTGTGGCCTTTAGGCTGTACTAGATCTGAAGATGCAGCTTCTTTGGATGTGCAGTTATTTTTAAACACAAAAGTCATTCTCATAACATTCACATTTCCAGTTTTTCTTGGAAAAGAAAACCCAAAGATTTGACCCGAGTCCCTAAGAACAATAAGTGGCTAGGGCTAAGCAGGGGTGGAGAAGACACCATCAACCAGCATCCACTCCCTCCTCTCCCTTTCCTGACAGAACTATATTGGTTCAGGTACACAAATGCCCATAGCCTTTGTGACTCCAGGAAAAGTGACTCCCTCACTTTCCGAATCTTCCTTTTGGCCAGCCATGTGTTTCTTCAAGAACTTGTGACCAAATATGAGCTAATGGAATGTTAGGAGATGTTTTCTGGGGTTTCTGGAAAAGGTCCTTCCTCCTAGATCTCCTGATAAACTTTCTGAACTGTCCCTCTCCTTTCCTCTGGTTACTATTTGTCGTGATAATAAAGCTTAGAACTGCTGCAGCCATCTTGCTACCATCTTGAAGGCAAAGCCCTTTGCCCAAAGGAGGATGGAGCCAGGAGAATTTCAGGGAAACAGAGGGTCATTCAAAACCCCACATGGCCTCTGGACTGACTTACTATATGTAAGCCAATAATTCCTTCACTTCATCCATTTTTTTTTTTTTAATTGGGGTATAGATGTTTTACAATGTTGTATTAGTTTCTACTGTACAGTGGAGTTCCCTGTGCTATACAGCTGGTTCTTATTAGTTATTTGTTTTATATATATTAGTGTATATATGTTAATCCCAATCTCCCAATTCTTCTCACCCACCATTGCTCCCCTTTGTTGTCCATATGTTTGTTCTCTACATCTGTGTCTCTATTTCTGCCTTGCAAACTGGTTCATCTGTACCATTTTTCTAGATTTCACAAATATGTGTTAATATACAATATTTGTTTTTCTCTTTCTGACTTACTTCACTCTGTATGACAGTCTCTAGGTCCATGCACATCTCTACAAATGACCCAATTTCATTCCTTTTTATGGCTGAGTAATATTTCATTGTATATATGTACCACAGCTTCTTTATCCATTCATCTGTCGATGGACATTTAGGTTGCTTCGATGTCCTGGCTACTGTAAACAGGGCTGCAATGAACATTGTGGTACACATATATTTTTGAATTATGGTTTTCTCAGGGTATATGCCCAGGAGTGGGATTGCTGGGCCATATGGTAATTCTATTTTTAGTTTTTTAAGGACTCTCCATACTGTTCTCCATAGAGGCTACAAACAATAAATGCTGGAGAGGGTGTGGAGAAAAGGGAACCCTCTGGCACTGTTGGTGGGAATGTAAATTGATACAGCCACTAAGGAAAATACCTCATCCATTTTGAAAGAAGTAGTTGTTGCCCATCTTTCAATGAACAAAAGTGACGAAGGGAGTGTACCCCACATGTGCATCACCATATCTCCATAGCAACAGCTCCTCATACATGTGCCCTGACCTGCTTTATTCCTTAGTTACTTACTGAGTTCTGGTCAGCATTTAAGTTGGTGTCTCATATTACAGACATGTACTAAAACAAATCTAGACCAGGAAGATATCAAGGCTTGTGGTGTTTCAGGAGTGAGGGTGAAATATGCTAACAAATGACTTCCCCTCCTTTTAAAAAAGGAGTGATGGGGGCTTCCCTGGTGGTACGGCGGTTGAGGGTCTGCCTGCCAATGCAGGGGACACGGGTTCGTGCCCCGGTCCGGGAAGATCCCACATGCCGCGGAGCGGCTGGGCCCGTGAGCCATGGCCACTAAGCCTGCACGGAGCCTGTGCTCCACAATGGGAGAGCCCACAACAGTGAGAAGCCCGCGTACCGCAAAAAAAAAAAAAAAAAAAAAGGAGTGATGGAAGGAGATTTCCCCAGGAAATGCCTCCTATTTTTCTATTTATGTATAAGGTTTCCGTCCAAGGGATAGTAAAAAACAGTATTTCGGAGTGAGGGTTCTGAGATCAAACAGGTTAGGTATAAATCCTGGTCCTTCAGTTTACCATCTGTTTAACTTGCAGTAAGAGAGAACTTTTTTTTAAGGCAGCTTTTTAAAGCCTCAATAGTTTACATGTGAAATATTGGAATGTAACTGTACTAAACTTGTTGGGCAGTTTTAAGAAGAAAATGAAATAATATATAAAGTTCTTAGCAGACTTCCTAATTTACAAAGAATATTCAAAAAATTAGTTTTAAGAAATAAAAAAAAATGATACATAGAGACAAAACAATCATTTAAATGGTCTGGAGTCAACACATCTCAACTAGGAAAAGACTATGGTATTAGAACAAATAACTAGTGAAATTAGGTGTATATTTTTCTTTAGTTTTATAACATAACATCTTTGATCAATATTCTTAAAGTAAACTTTTTATATAAAAATGCTGCATTTATATTATCTTCATACTTGTGTAGGGTATTATATTTTTTATGCTGCAAGAACAGACATTTATGAGCTTCCTCTGTTACACATCAAAATATATAGTGAAGAATTTTATTTGAGAACGGATACCTTGGGCAGCTCCTGTATGTATTTCCCAAGGAACTGCATTTCAATTCAGGGAAAATTCTCCATTTAGATTTTAAATAGAAAACTATAACTTAAAAAAAGAGAAAATCATAAAAATTGTACATATATGGGATTTTGAGTCAACTAATTAAAAATAATTATATTCTACACCAATGGCAGGAAATAAACTGTTAGTCACCACTAATCCACTGAACTTTGTTGCTGGAATCATTCAATAGCTTAGCTCAGGGATTTGTGCATACTTTCACTCAACAAAAACCTCTACAGTCGTTAAATTAACATACATACCTTGAGCAGAATATAAATTAAATTAACCTTTTTAGACACTGCTACATTTGTTCTCAAGGTTTTAAGTAAAAAGATGTGTGGGTTGAGTCAGACAGAAAGAGCTCTTCTCTATGTTCCTACCATTTACTTTGCACCTGAGGTATATCGATTTTAGCAGATTCTGTCTAGACTACAGTGAAAGTCAGAGATCTAGGAATTATAGTTTGATCTCTAGTTCTGCTAGAACTGTATGATACAAGCAGTTCATCTGGCTCCTCAAAGACTTAGTTTCTTTCCTAAGTGTAGAGATAATACCCATGCTTTCTTAACCACAGGATAAAATGATATAGTAGATGGAATTGTGTCATAAAAACCAAGAGAATTAAAAGGCAAATTATTATAAATAAAAAATAACTATTAATAATTCATTATTTTTTCCAAAGCACCTGACTACTTTTTATGCAGAGTGAATGCATATGTCTTAAGAATATAGCTCAACCAGTTTTAACAAATATATACATTCAGTAGCCAACATGCCAATTGAGATTTACAGCATTTTCATCATGCCAGTAAGATCCCTCATGTCCCTCCCAGCCAGTCCCCTCCACTCACTCAAAGCAATGACTCTTTATTTTAGCACCATTATTGATATACAAAGAACTGCACATACTTAATGTGCACAATTGGATAAGTCTGAACATATGCAAACACCCATGATACCATCACCACAGTCAAGGCAGTAGACATATCCAACACTTCCCAAAATTTGCTTGTATCCCTTTGTTGGTATTATTGTTTAGTAAGAACACTTAACATGAGATCTACTCTCTCAACACTTTTTTAAAGTGCAAATTACAATATTGTTAGCTATAGGCACTACGCTATATAGCAAATCTCTAGAACTTATTTATCTAGCGTAACTGAAACTTTATCCCATTGAACAATAACACCCTGTTTCCTCCAGTGCCAGGCACTATTGTATTCTCTGCTTCTCTGAGTATGATCATTTTAGGTACCTCATATACGTGAAACCATAGAGTATTTGTCCTTCTGTGACAGGCTTATTTTCTATTCCATAATGTCATCCAGGCTCAACCATGTTGTTGCAGGTGGCAGGATTCCTTCTTTATTAAGGCTGAATAACATTCCATTTTATGTACATACCACACTTTCTTTATCCATTCCTCTGCGGATGAACACTTCAGTTGTTTCTATATCTTAGCTGTGTGAATAATGTTGCAGCAAACTGGTAGTGCAGATATCTCTTCCCAATCCTGATTTCATAAGCTGGATCATATGGTAGTTCTATTTTTAATTTTTTGATAAACCTCCACATTGTTTTCCATAAGTGTTATACCATTTTACATTCCCACCAAGACTGCACAAGTGTACACAGTGTACATGTCTCCACATTTTTGCCAACACTTATTTTTTTTTAATGATTGCCATACTATCAGGTGTGAGGTGATATCTCATTGTAATTTTAATTTGCATTTCCATTATAATTTATGACGTTGAGCATCTTTTCATATGTCTATTGGCCATTTGTATGGCTTCTTTGGAGAAATGTCTCCCCAAGACTTTTGTCAACCCAGGGCAATTAGGCAAGAAAAAGGAATAAAAGGAATCCAAATCAAAGAGAAAGAAATAAAATTATGTTTGCAGATGACATGAGACAATATGTAGAGAACCCTAAAGACTCTAAAAAAAAAACCTATTAGAACTAACAAAAAAATTCAGTAAAGTGGCAGGATACAAAATCAATATAAATAAATAAATTCTGTTTATATACATTAACAATAAGCCATCTGAAAAGGAAATTAAGAGAATGATCTCATTTACAATAGTATGAAAAAGAAATAAAATACTTCAGAATAAACTAACCAAGGAGGTGATAGACTTGTACATGGACAACTACAAGACACTGATGAAAGAAATTAAAGAAGACACAGCTAAATGGAAAGACTTCACTTGTTAATAGGCTGGGATAATTAATATTGCTAAAATATTCACACTGCCCAAAGCAATCTACAGATTCAACGTTATGCCTATCAAAATACCAATGGCATATTTTACATACATTTTAAAAGTCCTAAAATGTATGTGGAACCACAAAAGACCCAGAACAGTCAAAGTGATCTTGAGAAAGAAGAAAAAGCTGGAGACATGACACTTCCTGATTTCAAAATATATTACAAAGCTACAGTAATTAAAACAAGATGGGATTGACATAAAGACAGGTATGTAGACCAATGGAACAGAATAGAGAGCCCAGAAATGATCCTATGCTTGTATGGTCAACTGATCTTTGATAAGGGTGTCAATAACACACAAAAGAGAAAAGGTAGTCTCTTCAACAAACTGGAAAACTGGTTATCCACATGCATAAAGCAAAATTGGAACCCTACTTTACACCATTCACAAATATCAACTCAAAATGATGAAAGACTTAAATATATGTACTGAAACTGTAAAACTTCCAGAATAAAGCATAGGGGAAAAGCTTCGTGATATTAGTCTTTACAACGATTTGTTGGATATGACACCAAAACAAAAATAGACAAGAGGGACTACATCAAACTAAACACCTTTTGCAAAGTGAAGGAAACAATCAACAGAATGAAAAGACAACCTACAAAATGGGAGAAAATATTTGCAGAACATTTATCTGATAAGTTAATATCCAAAATATGTAAGGAACTCCTATAACTCAATAGCAAAAATCAAATAATTTGATCAAAACAACCACTATACTAGTTTCCATCACCATAGATTTGCTTTGCCTGTTTTAGAATGTCATAGAAATGGAAGCATAGAGTACAATATAGCCTTTTGCATCTAGACTCTTTTATGTAATGTTTCTGAGATTAATCCATACAGTTTGTTCCTTTTTAATTCCCAAGTAGTATGCCACTGTATAAAAATGGTATAGTTAGTTTATCTACTCTTGTTAGACAACAGACAGAAGGACGGTTTCCAGATTGTAGCTCTTATGAGTAAATCTTCTACTCAGTTCCTTATAAGAGGCTTTTGTCTACATGTGTTTTCACTTATCTTGGATAAAGTTTGAGGAGCACTGTGCTATTTTACAAGAGTTAAATTTGAACATAGATGCTAATAATCATGCCTATTTTAATATTTAACCTAGGTGAATTTAATTATTATTTTCTAAGAATCTGCACTCCACACTGAAGATAGCCTCTTCTGCCAAAGGGGAACATATCTTGCCAAAGGACATATGTATCAGCCTCATCAAGTAGCAGCTTTCCTTCCTCTGAGCTCATTCCACATAGAAGAAAATGATGGGAAAGGGCCTAGAAGTCATGTCCAGCACATTAAATGGATAATACACTCCAAATATGAGCAGAAGACAGAGTTGATTAAAGTATGTATCTTTGGAGCAACAGTGGAAACATGTGTGTGTGTGTGTGTGTGTGTGTAGTGTGTGTGTGTGTGCATAATTTTGCACTTACTTATTCCTAATGTCCTGAAATTAATGTATCAATGGAAATTAAAGTATGGAGACCAATTTGATGCTCTCACATGAGCATCATTAAATTTCACACATCATTAAATTTCAGTCTATAAAAAACACAATACCACAAGTTATCCATGACATAAAAAGTACCATCATTTTTATTCCTACTTTTGTTGAAAAATACAAATATTCAATCAGACTTTTCCCCTTATCACTTTATTCAACAACCTTTGAAATAGTCTGTGGCATGACCAGATAATGATTCTGAATAAAAATCTCTTTCTCAGCCTTGGTTTTCATATCAGAAGTTTGGCTGTGCAATTTGAAGGCAGAGTATATTATATATATATATATTTTTTTTTCAATCAGCACTTTTCCTATTAATTTGCAAGTTAACTTTAAAATGTCAAATGTTAAGTGTTAGCTATATACTTTTATTTTCACCAGGAGATGAAGCATTATCATTCTATGCATCAAAATACTTACAGGTGATGCAATTTCACACGTAATATTTGTGGCTAACTTGGGCTTGGTGTCTAGGGTTATAATATTGCTATTAGTGAAGATGAAGAGGAGCAATATACAATATGCAGTACAAGACAGGGGTCTCTCATTATGAAGTCAGTGTAGACTCTGTTATAGGCAATGTTGATGCAACTGAAGTAGTGTTTCAATAAATGTTGAAACTAAGCTGGGAGAACAAACTGGAAGATGATGGTAATGAACTCATTATATCATTGATTAAACACAGGAATGGAGAAAAAGGACAAAGGTCCCAGTACTTAGTAAACCAAAGGACTTTCCTGTGAGAAGATAAACTATAGATCAGAATCCCCCATGGTTACTGGTAGAATATGAAATAATGTTCTTGACCTCGTGAAGTTAGAAGCTGTTGGTGAATAGGAAACCGGAAATCTGTTAGGTGACTACACAGTAACAGCAAATATCAACTTCTCTCCCTCCTGAACAGACAGGGATAAAAACTGAGAGAAAGGTCTCACATCTTTCATTAAATTAATGGTAAAGAACTTTAATTTTTACTCAACTGACTTGCATAGCTAATGTATTTTTATGGTTACTGTGATTCTAGTAGTAAATACATCTTCCCATTACTAAATGGTTAGCAGTTACTCTTCAAGCTTAATATAATGAGACATGGGATGTGCATTGCTTTGGCAGAGGAGGAGACAGTTACAACACAAAGTACCACTAAAACTAAATGTTCCTTACAATTTATGAGGTATATGCTACTAAGTTTTACTACACCACCACAGTTTGGTAAAAAGTGCACTTTGGAAACACATAAGATAATTAGGCAATGAATAATTAAATTAGAAATTCCTGAACCTTTTTTATTTCTAAATTAAGGCTGATAATAGCTTCTTTTGCTTCTCCACTTTACAGTTCAAGACTGCGACAACTGATACTAACTCCTATAGTTTAACCACATATAGTACCTGAGCCAATCTTGACTGAAACAGGGAATAAAACACAAGTTGAAGCAATATTCCTATGTGGATTCCAAAATCAAATTTCATTCTTCAGACCCATGACTCGGCTCACATTTAAGTTCCTTTCAAGCAAATCAAGACCCAAAACTTAAATTTTCAACAGCAAATCTCAGAACTTACTTGTTTCCTGAAATCTCTCACCTCTGTGTCCCACTTTTACAAAACTAGCTCTGGAAACATGGAAGCCTGGTAACAAACTTGGGCTCTGAATCTGTTCCCTTCCCTAAAGGAGGATGCCACCTTGTCATTATCACTTGCTTTAAGAGTGATGTGCTGGAAAAGGCCCAAACTTGCTCTTGATTTTGTTAAATTTTCAGGAATTTTGTGCAATTTTTGCTCAACAAAGCCATCATTAAAAGTTAAATTATATAAACTTACAGTTAAACTGATCATGTGAAAAACAAAAGAAGTAAATATCCCAAACTCAACAACTCAACTTTCTGTATTGTTTTGTAGGGTTGCTGTAACAAATTACTGCAAGGTTCCCACAAGTTCTGAAGGCTAGAAATCTCAGATCAAGTTGTCCCCATGCTCACTCTGAAGGTCCAGGGGAGAACCCTTCCTTTTCCTAACTTCTGGAGATTGCTGGTAATCTTTCGTGCTCCTTGGTTTCTGGCAACATAACTCTAATCTCTGCCTCCCTCTTTACATGACCTTCTTCCCTCTTGCTCCTTATAAGAACACCAGTCATTGGATTTCAGGCCCACCCTAATCCAATATGACCTCATCTTAAACTGATTATGTCTCCAAAGACTGTATTTCCAAATAAGGTTACATTTGCAGGTACCAGAGATTTTAAAATTTCATCAAGTCTTTCCCGGGGGATACAATTCCACAATTCAACCCACAACTTCCTAATTACTTTACTACTTTTTACTATTATGTTATATTCTTGGGCTTACAGCAGAAATATTTACACTACAGCAAACACTACAAAAATTGGCAAAAACTACAAATCAGGACTTGATTTACCATTTTAGTGACTGCAAATATTTTCTCTACAGGGCCAGAGAGTAAATATTTTAGGCTTTGTGCACTATATATTCTCTATAGCAACTACTTAACTCTGCTTTTATACTGTGAAAGCAGACATAGGCAATATACAAAGAAACAAGCTTAGTAGTGTTCCAATCAAACCTTATTTACGAAAACAGGGAGTAGACCAGATTTACCCTGTGGGTGATAGTGGGCTTACCCTTAGTCTAGAGTTAAGAAAGTACTGTATAAAATGTAACAATGCAGACAAACTTTTAAGTGCATCACATCTGTAGCTGTTACATTGTTAATAGCACAAAAATTGAGGCAATATTCTTTTAGTATTTGGAAGTTATTATTCAATTTGACAAAGAAATTGCCCAAGTCATTGATGAATGTGAGTGAAATTCCAACACATGTATTTTTTTGCCTTACTCACTAGTGTAAATTAGAATAAAAATCAATATTCATGTCAGAACTACTATATTAATCAACCAGTTGCAACCATAAGTTAGCTACAGATATCAGAGTTTGATAAAAATTAAGGGAAAAAAATCAAAGAAAATTCTTCAAGAATCAATTGGCCATGTGGAATTTACAATAAAGAGTATTGCATATTTCATTTCTTTCTGTAAATTGTGTCCTACACATTATAAATTTTATAATAAATTTATATATGTATATATAAGCACACTTTTTCTTTCTGGAGAGTTGGTTGTTAAACGTTTTTGCCAGTATACTATGACACAAACTCCTGAGGATTGCAATATTCCTGCAAATGGTAGTATATATATTGGAAATGTAAGCTCTGATAGGATGGTGATATAAATCCAAAATATAAAACAAGAGTGGAGGAGCAGAAATCTGTTTCCAATCACTAAGACTGGTCAGAACTTTAACCCTCAAAAATACTTCCACTAGCACTAATGTACATGATTAGGAAAGCAGAACCCAAGAGAAAGCCTCACAAATGAATAAATCTTTATTGCTTTGATAATTAAATTTGACTTTCATTAGATTGTAATCTCTCTCTGCATTTTTTTTGTAAAACAGCACCTACCCAAGAGAAGTGACATCAAGTTGCAAAGACCACCTGGATCATACCTAAACTTGTGACATCTTTGATACATTAGCTGGCCCTAAAATAGAGGCTTGGGCCTCTTTTTTAGGGCCAGCTAGCCCTTGAACCTGGGTCGTATTTCTTATGTGCTTTTCACTGGGTATTGATTCATTTATTTATTTAGCCTTTCTAAGTTTCATTCCTTCTTCTTTAAATAAAGATTATCAATGCTATGAGAATTAAAGGAAGTAAAACATAGAAAGTATTCTTCAGGGACTTCTTTGGTGGCACAGTGGTTAAGAATCCACCTGCCAATGCAGGGGACACAGGTTCAAGCCCTGGTCTGGGAAGATCCCACATGCCATGGGGCAACTAAGCCTGTGCACCCCAACTACTGAGCTTGCACTCTACAGCCCATGAGCCACAATTATTGAAGCCCTGTGCTTAGAGCCCATGCTCTGCAACAAGAGAAGACACCACAATGAGAAGCCCGCACACCGTAACAAAGAGTAGTTCCCGCTCGCCGCGACTAGAGAAAGCCCACATGCAGCAACAAAGACCCAACACAGCCAAAAATAAAATTAATTAAAAAAAAAAAGTGTTCTTCAGATAGTAAGCGCCAAATAAATGTATGTTATAACAATCCCTCCCACTAATTCTGCTATTACTAACATAATTATTAATTTTCCCAGTAGGCCTCAATTTTTTGAGAATCCAGGAAGCCTATGGTAGGGTCCATGGCCGGATATAAATGATATTTGGAAAATAAAATATAAAGAATTTAATTTCTGTTCATTTTTCTTGTATGAGCAACAGGACTGGTCCTGGTGGTATCATACCACGAAATACCTCATGACAGAAAACGTTTTGGTCTCAAATAATTGCATCCATGTGTGCATGCACCTACTCTGGCTAATGTCAGTAGATGGAAATATACATTGAATTCTATCTAACCTTGATCATTGCATGTATAATCAAGCCATTAACTAAGGAGTGGTTATGGCATGATCATTTTTACATTGTGTGACATGTTCCTGTTGCACTGCCAACAAACATAAACTTTAATCTCCACAAAGAGAGTTTCTGTAAACTGTATGTCACACTAATGCTTTTATTTTGCATGCCACTTTTCCCCAGAGAAATTCCTTTTACTGTGATTTCTTCACCACAATTGTAATTTGTTTCTGACTGACATGCTGACAAAACTATTCAATTTCTTTCTATGATTGTACAGCCATTGATTATTTCAACATATTTTTGCTCTCTATTTTTCCTTTTTAAAATGAATACTGTTCCAATTGTCTGCACAGATGACTCTGAATATACATTCAAGTTCAAGGGGGTAGTACATGTCCCCTATGTTAGGCTTGCCACATCTAATTTGAAATTTTGTATCTTGACTTTGGACAGCAGATTGAAATCGTTTCCTCATCACCAAAAATGTCCGTTAGAATTTAAAATCTATCAGAATCAATAAAATACGGTTTTAAAGACTGATGTGGTCTGTCTGCTTACACATAATAAATAAGCAAAATACTGAGATACCAATGGAATCTTAAATTCAATTTTATGTCAAATTAGACCAATCCCAAAATGGAAAATAGGGATTGATATTTTGCTAGATGGTTGGATAACAAGCTAGCTATGCTACTGCCTTTCTCTAAATATTTCTTTTTCCCTCCTAAAGGCATTCCACACCATGTTCTTCAAGGCCGCGTTATAGTTCTCTATTCATCTTGACTCCTGATTAATTTATGAGCATCATTCTCTACACCACTTGCCTCCCTGCAGACATTCTTATTCTAACCCATCAATACTTAGTTTCCCTTCTTGCCCAAATGAGATCGTAAAGAGTAGGGAGACATGGACTTATTCATTATTGCTTTCTATTTGGAACAATGGATATTTCTCTTTCTCATCACCCTTGAGGACAAGAACATTACTCACCTAAATCTGTGCACAGTTTCTAGGCATGTAATTGTTACTAAACATGTATTTTGTTGACTAAAAAAAATTAATGAAATTGCATGAAATGGTGATTAATACTCTTTCTTATTTCAATCACAATAAATAATGTTCTTGAAGAGAGCAACTTGGTTTCTATTTTACTAAGATCGTTCTTCCTCACCCCTACATTTTCTTCTGGAATTGGTTCCTTTGCTGAAGTGTTAACCCATTATGATCATAAAACTCAGTGCATTTCATCCATAGATGATTATTTTTTAAAGAAAAAATGAGAACTTTCAATCAGGACACCACTTCACTAATGCATTAAAATATATCCCAGTTCAGTGTTTATAGAAAAAGATGAAAGTAAAAGAAATTTAAACATCCTTTGTTTTATAAACAGATTTAAGCCAGGTTTAATAAAACAAAGTTAATTTTATAGTAAGCCTCACTAATTAAATGTTCTAAAATTGTCTGAATTTGACTCTTTGTACTCTGATGTTTTTAAATTGATGATAATTTGTCATTTGCTGTGAATCTGGCATCAACTAATGAGAAAAGTGATATGCTGTCTATTACTGCCATCATTTTAGAGCTCTGAAAGGTGGACGTATTTTCATGAATTCAAAAATAAAATGGTTTATTGATTTCAACTATCCAGAGATGTTTTTGATTGTCAGGTACTGACAATTTGGTGGTAGATATATTGTTCCTTTTCTATGCATTTGAAATCTTAGTTCAAAACTACAAAGTATCCATGTGAAAAGGCAACAAACTACAGCAGATAACTGTGCCAAAGACCATTCTACAGCTGAAGAAATAAAGTATTATTGCACTAAGCTACGCCTTCCAACATTTTGCTTAGTTCTATTTAGGCTTAAAACTGTCTTCTATGTTTCAGTCTCCCTGAATGGCAAAAAAGGAGAAAAATACAAACATGCTAGATGTAGTAGCCTTATATGTTACTGTCTTTTTCTTCATTGCTCCTTCATTAATATAACGTGAGATCAAGATCTGAATTTATGTTAAAAAAATATCTGGCAATCCAACCAACTTCAATGCTCTTTTCCCCAATATTCCTTTAGATTTTTTAATAGTCATCGAATTAATAGTCTATTTTGTTGTTGTTGCTATTATTTTGTTTTATCTTTCAACGCTGACTTCCCTCAAACAACCAACAACTTTTAGCTAAATTGATAAAACTACTGCAAAACAGGTATCTTACCTCATTTTGGCCTGAAGCGAACAACGTTGCAAATTATTTTCAAAATCAAGGCACAGATAACCTTGTCATTCATACAAAAGCATAAGGCGGCATCAATTTGTTGAGTCTTTAAGGTCCTGTAACTCTACTGTAAATAATGGAGATTCTATTCTCAGAAATTGGTCGGGGAAGGCATTCCTGTAGAGTGTACCATTTCCAGACAATGTTCTCTTAACTTTTTAATGCAACTATTATTGTGATTTATAATTGCACTGAAGGTTCTCTGTAATTTTCTTCAGGATATGTTCATTGTTATTAGTGAAATCCTTAACTCCTTAGAAGGGATGTTTCATAAACTTACTTTATAATATAACACTTTCCTGAAAAAGGATGCAAACCTTACTTTTTTATGGATCACATTGACACCTGCACATTTTGAAGGCCCTTAGAGTTCTAAATAACTCTAACTCAAAGGGGTGTTGAATTTGAGGGTAATTTTTGAGCCCTTGATTTAGGAAGAAATGCAGGGTACCTATTGTTTTATACGTCAAAATGCTAAACTGTTTTCTATAAGAGAATCCACAAGTTAAAATCTATGGTGTGATTTAAAGACATTAGTAAAAAGTTAAACTTCTTTCTTTTATAATCATAATTTGATTAAAATTTCTGCTACTTAATGAGTTCTAACTGTAGAGAGTATGTCAAAATGCTATAACTATTGCACTGGCTTGACTTAACAATGTCTAGTAGCTGTCTGGAAGAAAGCAGACATTTTATTGATAGGAAAAATGTGTTTAAATTGCAATGGAGCTCCAGCATTACAAAAGTTTTTAAATAGAGAATTCAAGAGAAGGAAAGTCTCTACTGGACTGTGTAAATAGGGTCTATTACTCAAGATACTGGAAGGAACTTGCTATAAATATGTTTCAGTCTTGTAGTGGGAATCTTGAGCATGGTGGAATAGCAGGGTTCCAGCATATGAATTATATATGCCTCTTGATAGTGTATTAACACAATAATGGCAAGACAGAATTTCAATAAATTCTTTGCCTTCCTCTTTTCCAAATTTCTCAAAAGCAGGTGTCAGTTATAGTGAAGTTTTGAAAATAATTCCAATGTATCCAAAAAGTTTTGGAGGAAAGAAAAATCTAGTGCTAAGAAGTACATTTAGTAAAGTTACGTATTATTTGGAAATTAAATACTTATTTCCTTTTAATGTATTAGATCCTAGAGGTCAAACCTGAAAAAAGCTTGACTAGAAATTAGAATCTGTCACTCATCAATATTTATTCAATGTATACAAAACAAATTCAAGATAATGTGAAAGTCAACAATTGGTGGGGGGAAGTGTATTGAATGACTTCTAGAATAATTCAAAGAAAATGTAAAGGGATCAAATCAAATAGCTGCTTTTGGGCACAGAATTTTTAGAATTTTGGACCACATCAATTATATATTTTTAAATCAAGCATGTGAGAGTTATCCCTATGACAACAGAAATTAAAAAGAAGGGAAAATGAATCCAAGTGAACCAATTAAACCTTCACATCAATTATAATATTAAGGAGCCTCTCAGACACTAGTTTACATATATTCTGTTAAAAGAATGTAAGAACAGGGTGAAAAAGTTATTGCAAGGTGTTTCATGCTAGAAGCAATACCATCCATTTTTATATTTGGAAGCAATTCCAATTTTACCAGAAATCAACAATGTATTCATTCCAGCTAAGTGTAAAACTACAGCACACTACTTACGCCTACTTCCTAACAAAAAGCCATTTTGGCAAAGTAAAAATGTCTAGAGGAGTTGAAAAAATATCTTAGGATGAAAGAAGAGAAAAATATGAGGACATATCAGCAAATTTTGTTTTGTTTTGTTTTTAAATAGAATGAGCATTAATCATGGAGTTTGAAAGGAAGTAGGAAGGGAAGTATGAAGAAATGTAGGAGAAAGGAAAGAAAAGAAAATATCAACATGAGCTATGCCTTAACATCCTAAGGTTTTGTTGCCCCCTCAAATTTTCTATGAGATCTGTAGGTTTAAAGGATGTACCCTTATCCTCAGTTGATAAGTTGGGAGGCACATAAAAATGAACTATTATTTATACTAAGTAGATATTTTATAAAACTGGTATTAAATTTAGAAGCTGGGTTAAACCACCAGGAAATTTATATTCTAGTAAAATATTAACTACATGTCTTTAGACAATAGGATGTGGACTTTAGGGCTTACCACATTAATTTCAACTGTAAAAATATCCTTCAAAAACTCTTCCTCTCATCTCCAGCCTCTAAAGTTTCTGAATTGAGATTGTACATCCTCTTAGTGTTTACTCCAGGATAACTACATGTGGTGGCCATGTCTTATTTTGGCATTCCATGCTACATAATTTACAATATACTACTTAATTTACGATCTGGCTAGATTGTTTCATTGTGCAGGGACAGTCAAATGGAACATATTTCATTATCTTGGTTCCTAGAAGAACATTACGGAGAATGCAATGGGCTTAAATCGGCATTTCTCACATCATGATAGGTTTCAAAAAGACACAGTCCACTTGCTTTTAGCAACATCTTACAAATGATCATGCCAAAATTCACCAATACGACATTCCTAGGCTTCCTTCATTTTTGATCAGGGAAAGGACAATCTCAATGTCAACTAATCATAAATTTAAATTTACAGGATTCACTGCCCTAAAGACACTGCACCTACGGACTTTGACAACATAACTTAAAATGAAAATCTCCTTTCTGTTCCCTAAGGTTGCATGTTGAAAGAATTAAACAATCCTTTGCAATAGCCAACACATGGATATCATCATATACAGAGGCTACCTCCACTGCTGGTAAAAATGAACATTTTTAGAGATACAAGATTAAGAAATCCCAATCATTGCTGCAAAAACAGAATAGAAAATTCTATCTTCAAAATGTCACAAGGTGAGATATTTAGGTCTAGCATTCATTTTTGTATAGCCTCAGGTTTTAAACTCTCTCTCTTACATAACATTTCTTTAGGAACTATGTTTTCTTCAGATACCTTATGATTCTCCTCTCAACAAACATCACAGGGTGAAGAGATAGACAACATGTGGTTCTCTGCATGTGGTCACACCCTGTCTGACTTTCTTAGCACAGAAATTGTTTTTCCCTCTGTGGGTCCCTTTAGCAGGGATTCAAAACTTTTCTTCAAATCTCACAACACGTGACAGTGGCTACTGACATACATAATCAATACATATAACTGGTGGCATAGGGAAGGTAAGCTATGACTCTGTATTTGATGAGGTAAGGAGAAAAAAGTACATATATCATCTTAAAAGCTGCTTCCAGCATTTATCATTGAATGAGCTCATTTTGCTGGAGGAAAACAAACACCCAAGATGACAACAAATACAACAAGAGGAGGGAAGAACTGCTATAAATAGGCCCAAAGAGGAGTGTTTGTCCTCTGAAATAGCAGAGGCAGATGAGAGAACAAAAGAGAGAGAGGGGAGGACCAGAGAGAGAAGGCAGGAGAGAATGCAAAACCCTACAGGCAAGGGCACCAACAGAGATGACCCCCATTTAGGGCAACAAGAAAGCTTCTGGAGAACTTTAAAGTCTAATATAAAAAAATATGTTTTTGTTAGGTAGGGCTGAACATGATACTGCTCTATTATCAGAAACTCTGCTGTAGAGATGACTGTGCTTGTATGAATGAGCTGACTTGTGGATATTCATAAAAAAGATGAGTTTCATGTCTGCATGGACATGGTAAGGAACAGAGATTGCATGAAGATACAACATAAAAACCTTGATCCCGTTAGGGATTTGCAGAAATCTCCCTGAGAACTTTGGTATTTCACAGAACGTGGAATTGCAGTGGGGATCATACCAATTTTTCTTGGAATGCAAGTAACAGCTTGCATCTGAAAGAAGTCCAGGTGATGTCTGGACTCTGCACAGTTCCTTACTGCAAGGATTCAGGTAAAGTCAGTGAGTGGAATGATGGAAGCAGGAGACATTCAGAGCGATTGGGAACAGAAGGAACCCGGAGTCTCCTGCCACTTCCAAATGGGTATGTTGCTCCTTAGTTTCACAATATTTGGGCCATATGAGGATGTGCACTCACTCTCGCTTTGAGGAACTATTTTTTTTCCATGAGAAGATCCAATTTAAATATTTAGCGAAAATATCTCCATTAAAAAATGTCTGTGATATGGGGGCTACCTATTTCCAAGCCCTGACATACATAGCTGAAATTCCATTCCTATAAAATTAATTAAAATGGTATATAAGTTTGTTCTTTTTCAGCTTATAAAAAACACAAATCCAAAATATTCAATCCCCCACTACTTAACATATGACTCACATTTAATAGTCCAAGACTGAATTCCAGATACCACATCCACATTTCAGGAAGCAGTATGAAGTAACTTGACAACATCAGAGACAGTGAGATATTCTCTGAATTGTCAAAAGAACTTTCTTCTCCCCAAAGGACAAAGACGTGAAGCAGCTGTCTCTTGAGGAAGGTTCCTATAAGGTCACCTGAAATTCCAAATATGTACTACTGGTCTAGACTCAGTCATGTGGTCACACTTGCTATCAAGGAGCTTTGGAAATATAGTCCTTTTCTGATTGTTTACTTGCCCATCTAAAATATTTATTTTTGGAAGAAGAATATAGTATAAACTTGGAATGTTCAGGCCTGATGGAGTTCTCTACATGTTATAGTCACAAAGGGTGACTATAACACTCCCTCTTTCCCATCCATTAAAAATTCTCACTATAATGAAAGCAATCCACTAGACAAAGTGTTGTTAATTTCAGTCATTCTCAATTAATTTGCTGGTGACATGCCACAGAATGAAGTTCAAAACCATTTTTTAGACATGTGGAGATATTTCCAAAAAATTATTTTGAATCACTAATGTTTAAGACATATTTCAAAAATAGAGGGAAGAATAATAATCAATGTTACAGATACCCATGTATCCACCAGCTAGATTTAAATGATATTAACATATTTCCATATAAGTTCTCTCTTTCTCAAAACAAATTTTTAGGGAACATCCCAATATGCAAAAGACTATATGGAAATGAACTGTTTGAAGATGAAGGAAGGCTCATAATTCCACTCTTTTTTTTGCCACCTTATTTCCTCCCAAACCTCCAGTATTCTGCTGAGTATTAAACTGGCAAGATTCAATAAGGCATTGAAAATCAAAAACAAGTACTATTTCTGAGTCTACTAGAATTAAGACCTCTGAATACACAAACAGGAAAAATAAGTCTAAGCTACAACCATACTTTTCTTCCTTTCCTTCCCTTCTCTCTTCTTCTCCCTCTCCTTCTTTTCCTTCCTTGATTCCTCCTCTCTTTTTCCTTTTAAAGGAGCTCTTGGTTTTATTATTTACTATATATAAAACAATATTTGTCCTGACTTTCTTATTCATTTACATTCAGAGTGATTTCAGGAAATTTGTGATTAAAAACTTTGGCCTGAATTCTCTCTATTTGAAGATAATTCTGAATGTCTACCTATTACACACACTGAGGTAAAGTATACTGCACAAGTCATCTGTAAGAATACTATGGATTTTGATTTTACACGATTGGTTATAATGTAGCAAATGTTTTATCATTTCATAAAGGCAAATGCATTTAAATTTCAAAGAAAAGCAAAAACTAAATGATGCTAAAATACAAAAACACAATTACATTGTAATCAACTCTAGTCTGTGACCATTTGCATATGAACTCGAATATGAGTCACACTGAGATGCCTAGTTAGATACTGCCCTGAGAATTTAAGCACTACCTTTGCCATACCAAATGAAAAGGGGAAAAAAAATACACAGAATAACGAGACTCACAATTCTAAAACAGGAATTCATCCAGAGTTTCTTTTGCCACTTTGACAGTGATCCACCTAACAATATGGAACAGCAAGGTGGTTTGCATACAGAGAACATGGGTCTTAAAATGTCAGGGACAAGTGGTATATTTCTGTGTAGCACAGCTATACCAAGCATTTTATTTCCCCCTGAAAGACTCAATTTGTCTAATTTATCTGAGACGTGAGCCATGGAGAGTTCCTGAACAAGTTTTATACAATGTATTCTGCACACTTCAAAAGTAAGAAATAAATATGATATGACTTACCCTGACCTCCCTTCCAGTAATTCCTGCCTTCATTCACTCTTCATTTCTAAAGAAAGAAAAAGCAAGAAGCACTTATTGTTAGTGTACCTACCAGTGATATAATTTAATCCAGAATATAATTCTTCAAAAATTAACTGCTGCTTGGTAGCTCTGCTTTTTTTTTTTAATCTCTGACAAGTTGCTGAAATTGGTTCTTTTAAAACCATTTTATTGACGTATGATTGACACACAAAAAGCTGTACATATTTAATGTATGTATGCAACTTAATGAATTTAGAAATAAGTATGCACTCATGAAACCATCATCACAATCTATGCCATAAGTATATACATCACTTTCAGAAATTTCCTCTGAAAATTGTTTTAATGTTTGCTATTACTACCATCCACTTTACCTGTTATAGACCAAATAGGTCAGTACATATCTGTTCAACAAACCTAGACTGCTCCCTTTTTTTTCAGAACCTATTTGTCTTCAGAGTTTTAGTTAAATACAGCTTTTGATCTATATTTCATTTTGGAATTAAAAAAAAAAAAATCTTTGACTACATTGGAAAGAGAATACATGAACAAATTTTCCCTTTTCTCTTATTTACTTAGGTCAACTCCTCTCTCCCATTTACTCATATTTGTTTAATTATTGCTTATTTCTTTAATTGTTGCATCTCCAGATGTGTCTACATTAATTTAGAAGAAACAATCAAGCAGCCAAATTCAATATGTTCTAAGAAAAGTGGAATACTGGGAATTTCACAACATGAGCGTATATTTTTTATCTTTCAAAATGAATGTAAGAGGAGAGGGCAAAGGAGAAATAGCTGAGTAAATATTCAGATCATACAGAGTTAATTTTAAGAATGTAAGCATGTGTAGCTGATAAATGAATTCTAGTCATCTGAAATACTTTTTAAAATAATAATCAGACAAAAATGGTTTGATACCTAGTGCAATTTGATATAATTATGAGAAATAAGTAAAGATCAAGGTTTGTTAAAACATGAGAGTCACCTCTTTTTCTAACTGCAATTTTATGGAAGTCAAAGTTGAGCATCGCCATGGGGCCCTGCGGCTAGTAAAATAACAAGTTATGGCTAGAAAACACACATTAGCTCCTTAGCCATTGGGCAAAACTGACAATAAAATAGCAGTAAAATAAGAAGTTTGCACAACCACTTCCTTCCATCATATGCTGACAGGGGAAAATAATGAAAGCTGGACCAACAACTGTACCTAAGATTAAAATGCATTTACATGAAACACTTGATTCTGAGGCAATTAGGGGTTTCATTTATGGCAGCTTTGGTACCAGAGTGGTACCAAAAGTCCTTCATAATTAAAGGTGTCATTTCATCCCCAGATCCTTGGTGAGAAAAGTGAGAATTCACCTCATGCTTCTTGGGAACTGCAGTTTTCTAATCATCTTGAAACAGAGGGTGACTAGCTGAGTCCCCTCCCCACTCTGTAATACACAAGCAGCCTGTCTTGGAAACAGCTTCTGAGGAACCAAACATCCCCGCCCTCCATGGTAATATGTTTCATTTTGTACATCCCCCGTAATCTTGGTCAGGGATCTTTTAAGGCGGCTTGGCTCTGAACTTTTAGAAAGATGTGTTGTTTTACATTAACACCAGTAGTGCTATACATCAAGGAAAAAAAAAAAAAAAAAAAAACTTCCAGTGATGGGGGCTTCACACGAATTTCTAATCTTTACAGTCCTTCAGTACTTATATTTTAAGAATGGAGGCATAATTTATTTCCGATGAAACCGAATTGCTCAGCTCTCTGCTAATAGGATCCTCAGGGCAAAAAGGGTAGAGAGAGTGCCATCATATAAAAGCAGAAAGCGTCACATTTTTTTTGAAATTTAAACTAGAAACAATAAATTAATGTTTGCCATGATTATTGCACATTTATGATAAATTGTTCTCGTTTAGTGAATGGGCCAATGAACTTGAGTGGCCCAGAGGGTTAATAACAGACTGCTTATATTGGCCTAAGAAGCATTGGTGAGCATTCTTATTTTATTAAGGAAGCCAAACAGCCATTTGCAGGTATCAGCATATAATGTGATTCTTTTACCCATCGTCCTTCTGCTTTGCTCTTCCTAGACTCAGGTTGAGTGGTTGCCAAATGTGTCTTCCACCTGAAAGCTGACCACTGTAAAGACTTTTCTGTCTTTGCTACAGAAGAGTAAAATTCCCATCTAGTGAAACACTTTTTTTTTGAGCCCAATCATGAAGATTTATTTTTCAATCAGGCCACATAATCAAAGGAATGCTTAAATACCTTAAACTATCATTGTGGAGGAATAGAGCAGCTTTCTACAAAAGAACCATCACTAAAGCACGGGAGGGCCATCTGTCTAATTAGCTAGTGATGAAGATCACCTTTGGTAAGCATAATACTAAAGCTGGTTTTGCTTCTTCAAAGTGTGCTGTCCCATCATTGTTCCTTGAAAATAATGAAAGGGAAGCCACAGTAATAGAGGGCTGATGTGGATGACATGCAGTAAAGGCTCCAGGCAAGCACTGTGATTCCTCCTGTGAAAAGTATCACCATTTATTATCCCTCATTAAAATTTAATTTTATATGGCATCTATCAAAGGTCATTTTTTAAATTGGAATTTTGTAAGCAACGTTACTGAGGGGTTAACTACTGTGAAAAAATCAAATCTTCATAGATTTATTGTTTTAAGCTATTATTAAGGAGGCACCTTTGGAAAAAAAACAAATTATTTCCCTCATAGAGAGCCAGATTGTTCTCCTTTCTAGTTAATTCAGTTTACACAATAATTTCAGTTGGTTTTTGCACTAGAAGCACCTTGGAAACCTTATTAGAAGTGAATAATCATTAGCATATAAAGGATTTAAACCTATAACTTAATTATGACAAATTTAAACCAAGACTAAGATGATAACATCTTAATAGCACTAGAATGGAAAGCAGAATTTAACACATCTTTCCTTTGCATTCACTGCAATTAAAATCTATTTTTCTCCTACTGAAACTTACTTTATTATAGACCATGATTTTTTTCAACTTCTGATCTAAAATGTTTTCATGTAGTTGTAAAGTTGTAATAAATGTTAATACTTATAATATCAATATTAAATAAATGCTTTATTCTCCAAAAGGAAAGAGGAAAATTTTTATTGAGTACCAAGATTTCCAGGTACTGTGTATACATTTTATTATCTAACACATCAGAAGAGACACTGAGCTCTTTTTTGCAACCAAGGAAACTGATGCTTAGGGAGATAACTAGCATGCTAAAACCATGCAATAAGACAGTGGTAGAATGCAAAAATTAGAATATTAATCCAGGTCTTCCTGACTCCAGTGGATTTTTCACTATATAGGTTATCTACTAAAGAAAGTGTGCTTATCTGCATTAGAACAGAGGTCAGCAAACTTTTCCTATAAAGAGAAAAATGGTACACATTTTCTGCTTTGTGGGGCATGCAATCTCTGTAGCAACAATTCAAAGTCACTGTTGCAGCATGAAGCAGCTTTAGACAAAATATAAAGAAATAAGCTAGCTGTATCCCAATAAAACTTTATTTACAAAAATGGTCAAAGGGTCACAGTTTGCCCTACACTAAAATATAAACTATGTGAAACGTATAAACTTTATTTTGTTCAACATTATATAACTCAATGACTAAAAAAGTCGTGACAATATTAAAAATAAAGCTAGCAATACTTACATGGAATTCATTATGTGCTAGTCACTTTTACATGTAATAACTCATTTACTTCTCAAAATACCTCTATAACATAGTTACTATTTTCACCCATTTTAAGAGATAAGGAAACTGATGAATGAATAATTAATATGTCATGATAACTCAGCAAGTGAGTGACAGATCCAAGATTCAGGCTATAAAAGTACATAATACACAGTAGGAGCTCAAGGATTAAATGGATAAATGGATGAGTGAATCAATATAGTTAGTCCTAGATATTTTAAGACAGAATTGTCTTGGTAATCCAGGAGATACCTCTCTTCCAAATTGTCTAGGTTTATAAAGCCAAATTTAAAAAAGAAAATGAGAGAGAGGGAGAGGCAAATGAAGTAAAGGAGATATATAATAACATTCATATAAATGTAGAATTACAAATTATGTTAAGTGCTACAAAGAACTGGATAAATGCACTGACCAGTGGGATTGAGGGGTCTGGGAAGGTCTCCAAAGAAAGAATACTGAAATTAAGATTTGCAGATGAATAGGAATTATCTGGATGAAGAGTGGGGAGAACAGTATTTCAGGCTGATAACTAGCCATTGGTAAAGGTCCAGAGACAGAAATGATGATGAATCAGACCAAAAAGTGAAAAATGTAGCTAGGAATGAACTGATAGGCTGGAGACAGATGTTGGCACAAATGTGTGAGTTAGATAGAGCAGGGGAGTGAGAAAATGTCAAGTGTTGGTGAAGCGAGGAAGTGAGAATTCAAGAGTAAAATTTTGGACTTTTGTTTTGTTTTGTTTTGAGGTACGCGGGCCTCTTACTGTTGTGGCCTCTCCCGTTGCGGAGCACAGGTTCCAGACACACAGGTCCAGTGGTCATGGCTCATGGGCCCAGCCGCTCCGCCGCATGTGGGATCTTCCCAGACCAGGGCACAAACCCGTGTCCCCCGCACCGGCAGGCGGACTCTCAACCACTGCGCTACCAGGGAAGCCCAAAATTTTGGACATTTTAAGTTTGAGGGACCTGAAAGAAATTCAAGTAGAGCTGTTCAGAAGGCATTGGAGCCATAAACCTATCTCTCAGGGGAGAGGCATGGATAAGTGATGGGAGATGGTAAATATTAGCATTTGGATGACATTATGTCATGGGTATGGAATCACTTAGGGAAAGTTTGTAGAGAGAGAAGAACTTTGATATTTAGGAATGTGCCATAGAGAGTGCCTCATGAAGGAGGCTGAGAAGTAGTGGTCAGAGAGGAAGGAAGAAAGCTAAGAGAATAGTTGGATGAAAGCTAAGAGAAGAGTGTCTTCAAGAAGGAGGCATGGCTGACTATGTCGAATGTGGTGAGATGTTAAGTAAGATGAGGCCTAAGAAGTATTATTTGCAAGGTCCTACTGTACAGCACAGGGATCTATAGTCAATATCCTGTGGTAAGTAATAATGGAAAAGAATATGAAAAAGAATGTGTATATATATATATATATGTATAATTGAATCGCTTTGCTGTACAGCAGAAATTAACACAACATTGTAAATCAACTATACTTCAATAAGATAAATTAAACAAAAAGAAGTGTCCTTTGGATTTCCAAGGTGGAAATCATTGACACCCTTAACAAAACCGTTTTGACGTCATGGGTACAGAAATAAGACAGGAGTAGGAAGGTAATTATGGCAATAAGGTGTAACAGCCCATATAGACAACATTTTTTTTTTAAGAAAAGGGAAGTATGTGTGAAATCGTAACAACACAAGGCTTAAGAAGAGGTGGACTGCAAATGAATGAAACTGAGTTGGGGTTGGTATGGACAAGGAAAACCTAAAATCCAAACAACAAATGGTTTATACTACAGAGAGTCCCTGAGATGCCGGCAAGTTGGCCCCACATAATAATTTAAGAGTAGAATGGATTACACACTCTCACATTCTCCCACTATTTATGGGTGCAGTCAATTAAGCTTAACAACATTACACAGTAGTAGCAAAGCTATTGCATTTCCATCCTGTGGGGCTGTCAGCATAGAGAGTCATTTTCCAACTGCCAGGGCAGAGGATTCGCTCTCTGGATAGTGATTACAATCATTTGGATGTTTATGCAGAAACTATTCTTACCCAGAGGAGAAACTATTACAACAAGCGCCATCACTGAATGATACACTGCTTCTTTTTGCATTCTTAACACTAGCATAACTAAGCTACCAAATAAATCAGAGAGGCATACACATTCCTTAGGAACTATTTTCTTGAATTTAAATAGCCACTGATTGGTCTCGACTTCTATCTTTTCTCTCTTTAAGTTAATTTTAACCAATCACTGGATTTTACTGTTTATTCATTTATTTATTCAACAAAAATTATAAAGTACTACTTATCAGGAACAAGAAATAGCAAAATGAACAAGACATGCTCCACCTTTCATGGAACTTGTACTCTAGTGAAAGAGACA